>NC_048575.1:31053703-31666453 GCF_013265735.2 Oncorhynchus mykiss | reverse complement strand
GGACACCAATATGGTAGACATTTTTTCCTTGTCAGACACAAACATTTATCTATAGCATAGATAATTTAAACTGGTGCAACACTTTTACTCACAGGTGGTCAAAAATAACTACCTTAAAGCCATGCCCCAACTAAACCACACCTCAAATATAATGCACCGCTACCGTAGACCAGTTAAACAGTTACAACACTTCCACGCATGCCTCCAATAGCATTTCCCAGTGTTCCCTTTCGCTTGAATTATGGAGTTACCACACATAATTGTATTTGTCAGTGACAGAGACATGGTTGATGAATTTGTTCATTTTCAATACTATTGCTAAGTTGAGTGTTATCATACTCTTCATGACAAAGCATATTTTCCCAAGCCTTACTTTGAAGCTTAGTTTTAGACTTCTATTTTGGCCTGAATTCATGGTTTGCTTGTTGAAGGATTCCAGAGTACCAGCTTTGAAAAATTGTCAGAATGATGCAAACACACCAACACATCACATTATACTAGCTTGCAAAGTGGAGTGTAATTCTTATTGGAATTCAGCCAGTACTAGAATAGCGAACAATAGGACCTATCATTCACCCGCAACCTGCATTCAGAATGACTACTTGTGTCAAAATCATTGTGAGGAGTCTACCTAAGCCATTTAAACTGGAACAACCATTTCAGTAATGGGTGCAAAAAATCAAATTAACTGATTGGATTTGTATAGATAAATGTATGTTTTTTATCTTTGTGTAGCATAAGGTTAATCAATCAATCAACATACAGGTGAAGTCAGAAGTTTACATACGCCTTAGCCAAATATATTTAAACTCAGTTTCACAATTCCGGACATTTAGTCCAAGCTAAAGCTGTTTAGGTCAGTTAGGATCACCACTTTATTTTAAGTATGTCAAATGTCAGAAGAAGAGCCTTCCACAAGCTTCTCACAAAAAGTTGGGTGAATTTTGGCCCATTCCTCCTGACAGAGCTGGGGTAACTGAGTCAGGTTTCTAGGCCTCCTTGCTCACACAAACTTTTTGAGTTTTCCCCACAATTTTTCTATGGGATTGAGGTCAGGACTTTGGGATGGCCACTCCAATACCTTATATTTGTTGTCCTTAAACCATTTTGCCACAACATTGGAAGTATGCTTGGGGTCATTGTCCATTTGGAAGACCCATTTGCGACAAGCTTTAACTTCCTGGCTGAAGTCTTGAGATGTTAATTCAATATATCCTCCTAAATTTCATTTCTCATGACGCCATCTATTTTTTGAAGTGCACCAGTCCCTCCTGCAGCAAAACACCCCCACAACATGATGCTGCCACCCCCATGCTTCACGGGTGGGATGGTGTTCTTCAGCATGCAAGCCTCCCCATTTTCCTCCAAACATAACGATGATCATTATGGCCAAACAGCTTGTTTTTTGTTTAATCAGACCAGAGGACACTTCACCAAAAAGTACCATCTTTGTCCCCATGTGCTGTTGCGAACCGTAGTCTGGCTTTTTTATGCCGGTTTTGAGCAGTGGCATCTTCCTTGCTGAACGGCCTTTCAGGTTATGTTGATAAAGAACTCATTTTACTGTGTATATAGATACTTTTGTACCTGTTTCTTCCATAATCTTCACAAGGTACTTTGCTGTTGTTCTGGGATTGATTTGCACGTTTCACACCAAAGTACATTCATATCTGGAGAGAGAAAGCGTCTCCTTCCTGAGCGGTATGATGGCTGGGTGGTCCCATGGTATTTATACTTGTGTACTATTGTTTGTACAGATGAATGTGGTACCTTCAGGCGTATGTAAATTGCTCCCAAGGATGAACCAGACTTGTGGAGGTCTACAATTCTTTTTTTGAGGTCTTGGCTGATTTATTTAGATTTTCCCACGATGTCAACCAAAGATGCACTGAGTTTGAAGGTAGACGTTGAAATACATCCACAGGTAAACCTCCAATTTACTCAAACTATGTCAATTAGCCTATCAGAAGCTTCTAAAGCCATTACATAATTTTCTGGAATTTTCAAGCTGTTTAACGACCCACTGGAATTGTGATACAGTGAATTGTAAGTGAAATAATCCCTGTAAACAATTGTTGGAAAAATGACTAGTGTCATGCACAAAGTAGATGTCCTAACCAACTTGCTAAAACTATAGGTTGTTAACAAGAAATTTGTGGAGTGGTTTAAAAAATAGTTTTAATGACTTCAAACTAAGTGTATGTAAACTTCCGACTTCAACTGTACATGCAAAAACACAGACAGATGGGGTTAAAAACTATTCTAGAAATATCAACCTGCAGTAAAGGATGCTCGGAAATATAACAATGATTGTGGTAAAACATTTCCTAACTAGCCTAACTTCTTGAAAACTTGTCTGAGACAGATGATATTTTTATAAATCAGGGCTAAAATGTTGACATGTCCACACCGCATTTGCCTCAAATGGACACCTCATTCAGCTAAATAATAAATGTACCTTGTTTCTTGTTTCATATTCCTCCTGCTGGCTGGCTGAGTCTCACTCCAGGTTGTCAGTCGTCACTTCACTTTTCAGAGCGTGAGGGCATGGATGCATGAAGACTTGACATTTGCTATATGATCTAGGGTTTTCAGCATTTAAAAAATTAAGATGCAGCAATTGATACAAAATGTGTTGAAACTTTTAAACAAATCATGTTGTGCCAACACAGTGATTGTGTTAAGAGTAACACAACACGTCATCCTTAACCTGTAGTGACTCCAGGCCCGTGAATGGGACCGTTATCATCATCTGACACAATTAGCATAACGCACCGGACATAAATCTTCCTAGAAAATATTCCTATTCATGAAAATCACAAGTGAAATATATTGGAACACAGCTTAGCCTTTTGTTAATCACCCTGTCATCTCAGATGTTCAAAATATAATTTACAGCCAACGCTAGACAATAATTTGTGTAAGTTTATCATAGCCTAGCATAGGCTTGCTAGCAGCAGGCAAACTTGTCACGGAAATCAGAAAAGCAATCAAATTAAATTGTTTACCTTTGATGAACTTCGGATGTTTTCACTCACGAGACTCCCAGGTAGACAGCCAAAGTTCATTTTTTCCCAAAATATTATTTTTGTAGGCGAAATAGCTCCGTTTGTTCTTCACGTTTGGCTGAGAAATCACCCGGAAATTGCGGTCACCACAACTCCGAAAATTATTCCAAATTAGCTGCATAATATCGACAGAAACATGGCAAACGTTGTTTAGAATCTATCCTCAAGGTGTTTTTCTAATATCTATTCGATAATATATCAGTCGGGATAATTTGTTTTTCACTCTGACCGATTGGAGTACCTCTGTATTTTACGCGAGAATCTCTCTCGGAGCCACCATGTGACCACTTACGCAATGTGGCTGCCTACGGCTATTCTTTAACAGAAATGCGTAAAACTACGTCACAATGCTGTAGACACCTTGGGGAACCCAGCCAACCACAGGAGTCGCTAGTGCGCAATGGAACAAAAACATCCCTGCCAGCCTAACACTCCCCTAACCGAGATGTTGCGGGGCCAATTGTGTGTCGCCAGTTGCAGCCGGCTGCGACAGAGCCTGGACTCGAACCAGGATCTCTAGTGGCACAGCTAGCACTGCGATGCAGCGCATTAGACCAATGTGCCACTCAGGAGGAACACATCTGTTTTAAGAGTGTAATTAACCCTTGGTTCTGCTTGAAACAAGTTGCTACTACAGACCGGGTCAGGGATAGGTTGAAAATGTCAGTGAAGACACTTGCCAGCTGGTCAGCGCATGTTCTGAGTAGGCGTCCTTGTGTTCCGTCTGGCCCCGCGGCCTTGTGAACTTTAACCAGTTTAACCTGATTCACATTGGCTACGGAGAACGAGATCACACAGTCATCCATAACAGTTGGTGCTCTCATGCATAGTCCATGTTTGATAGCCTCAAAGCAAGCATAGAATACATTTTGCTAGTCTGGTAGGCTCGTGCTGCTGGGCAGCTCACGGCTGGGTTTCCCTTTGTAATCCGTGATAGTTTGCAAGCCCCGCCAGAGCTGGCGTGTGTGTGAGTGCGTGTGAATGCGTCGTCACATGATGGATGCCATTTCAGTCAGAGGAAGATTAAGGAGCCACAGTCTGGAGATAGCTTTCATCTCCATAAATCATGTTGACAATTAACTGGGACCATATCTGCATCCCAAATGTCACTTTATTCCCTATATAGTGCACTTCCTTTGACCTGGGCCCACTATGTAGAGAATAGGATGCCATTTGCCACGCGACCCAAAATAGACTCATGTTTGGCTCCTATAAACATTGTGTCTAAAGCCGGGATACCAGATATGGGACTCTATCTGTCTGTGCTCTTAGAGTAATCGGGACAGACTAAACCACCTGATATGGGGCGTCTGGGAAGGGAGAAGGGACATAGTGCCTGATATGGTGTCTCATGGTCTCTCTCTCTCTCTATCTTTCTCCATATTCTCTTTCTGTCTGTGTGTGTGTGTGTGTGTGTGTGTGTGTGTGTGTGTGTGTGTGTGTGTGTGTGTGTGTGTGTGTGTGTGTGTGTGTGTGTGTGTGTGTGTGAGTGCATGCGTGTTTGTGTGTGTGTCATTATCATTAGAAGGCCCAATCAGGCCACTAAGAGAGCTGAATTCAAGCAGCCTCCACCATATGTTGATTCTTCCATTAAAACATCTGATATAAAGTCCCTATTCTATTTAGGGGACTAGTAGCGGTTCTAGATCGGTTCGAACCGTCATTTTCGTGTACAGAGCGCCCTGTAATCTTTGCAGAGTCAATTCCTTTATACTCAAAACAGCTGAGTCTCCCCGTTCAGAATGTAGAATGTACTTGATCTTGTGTCCTCAAAAGTGGGTGCACCTCACTTTTTTTTCCTTTTCAGACCTTTCTAGAACTATGCAGCATGATAAATAATTACTTTTGTGATTCAATAGATTACAGATTATTTAGAATACAAAATTAGGTATATCGCACACAGACAGCTGAGGAGACTAATCTGGAATCAGGGCTCCCAGTGGGCAACCATCCTCTCTCTCACTCTCTCTCTCAACGCCCCCCTCTCTGTCAACGCCCCCCTCTCCATCTCCACTGACACCTCCCCAACACATTGTAGAAAGAGTCTAACACCATCTAGCACTCAGATTATGATTATAATGATTATGATTATAATAAACAGCATTATTGAAAAGAGTACATGTTGAATAGTGTGAAGACCTGTATCGTAATTCAAGGGGCAGGGAAGGAGGAATGAGCTCTAGCTGCCGCTGTGCTCCTCTGAGAAGTAATTTACTTAAATTGATATAATAAACACTCAGTTATAAAAAGCATGAGGCCCAGAATGCCAAATGTGTAAAACTGTCAATGTTATAGTGACAGATTTAAAGTGTCTATTAACTAAATAAAACAAGACTGTTTGGCTTGGAATAGTTTTGTGTGGCTCAGATATGGTGGGTTCGTTTCCCAAGGTATGAAAATGTATGCACTCACTACTATAAGAGCGTCTGCTACATGACAAAAATGTAAATACAGTACGTCTGTGCAATACTTACATTGTTTTAGCCCTGATTCTTTGATAATGCAACATAATATGGCAATGTCATTTGTAAACTGCACTCTGATTGCTGCCCGGTGATAACTGGTAATGTGTTAGATACTTTTCAGATGCCTTCCAAACACTGTGAACAATAAACCAGATGCCCATTATTAGAATTGATCTCTACAAATGGTATTTGGTTAGTTCTGCAAACAAGTCAATTTTATTTAACATCGTCCAATAACCACCTCGCTTTTCCCCAGGCCTTACGAGGAATAAATTATAATTTGAGCCCTATTACATATTTAACCTCACCAGTACAAATGGCATCCATTTCTTAATTTTATTCTTTGATTGTGTGTTGTTCTTGTGGTTGTTGAAATATTTAAAGCTGGTGCTTAGATCAACTGCTCCCTTGAACGGCGGGTGCTAAAGCAGGGTCAGAAAAAAGAGTGAGGCTTAACCTGTAGACATGTTCAGGCATGACCCACCTGCTCCCACAGGATGACACTACTACACCATCAACTAAATGAGGAAAAGGTATGAGGACATGCCATGAGATGATTGCCTTTGAGTAATGGGTCGTATTGTTCATAATGTTCAATAGTAGAGTACAATGAACCAGTACCGAATAAAGTATGATTTAAGCTGGAGAAACATGTCAGAAATATGTCATAAACGTGGACATACATAACCCTACTCCCAACAGAGGACACTAAATCATCAACTCAATGGGAACAGGTATCAGATCAGGCCTGAACATGATTACTTAGGCAACTAACCTTGGTTATTTGACATTGTGAGGTTCAATTTAGAGAGCACCTCTGTAGATACTATGGCAGACGGCAGGGAGAGGTGAGGGGAGTGGTTATTGAGGGAAGATATCTTACAAAAATTGCTGAAGCTGGAGACTCTTATCTCTCTCACTAACTTCAGAGAAGCTCACAGATCATTGCACCTGCACGTAGCCCATCTGTAAATAGCCCATCCAACAACCTCATCCCCACACTGTATTTATTTATTTATTTTGCTCCTTTGCACCCCAGTATCT
Source organism: Oncorhynchus mykiss (assembly GCF_013265735.2). Taxonomy (NCBI): domain Eukaryota; kingdom Metazoa; phylum Chordata; class Actinopteri; order Salmoniformes; family Salmonidae; genus Oncorhynchus; species Oncorhynchus mykiss. Next base: position 31,659,876 of record NC_048575.1, on the reverse strand, counting down.
CTACTTTCACACTTTCATACTTCTGTACATCTATCACTCCAGTGTTTAATTGCTATATTGTAATTACCTCGCCACTATGGCCTATTTTATTGCCTTTACCTCCCTTATCTTACCTCATTTGCACTCACTGTATATGTACTTTTTTGTCTACTGTATTATTGACTGTATGTTTTGTTTATTCCATGTGTAACTCTGTGTTGCTGTATGTGTTGAACCGCTTTGCTTTATCTTGGCCAGGTCGCAGTTGTAAATGAGAACTTGCTCTCAAGTAGCCTGCCTGGTTAAATAAAGGTGAAATAAAAAAAATATGAAAAAGCCTGTTTGCTCCACCCCCAAGCCTTATATGGACTTCCTACCCCAAGATCGTTAAGCCAGGGAGTGCTTGGTGAGAACGGAGGAAGCAGTCTGCACAAAGGGGCAGAGTAAGGAGAGAACAAAGTGTGGTAGAAGAGAGAACAATAGCTGTGTGATTACCTGTTGTGACCTGGACTGTTGGATTACCCCCTTGTGTGCCGAACCGGATTGGCTGAGGACCCGAGTGTGAGGATTACCCCTAGAGAACGGAACGGGCCTATTCCCTCCTAAGCTCACCCATGGCTGCACCCTTGCCCAGGGATGTGAATTACATACATTAGGGCCTAATTAATTCATCTCAACTGACTAGCTCAGTAAAAAAAACATTATTGCATGTTGTGTTTATATTTTTGTTCAGTATAAATAACATACATTTCTCAGGGTCTTGCAAGGGTCTTGCCAACCCTGGCAAACTTTCTGAATGTTGGATATTCCTTCGAGGGCTGTATTCCAGTAGGAAATATACATCACTTTGCAAGGTAACATAATGTGACTTGTAGGCCTGACGTGGGCTATGAGTTTTAGGGTGAAACTCACAAAATAAGACCTTATGAAATATGTGTTGTATTATCTTAAATCATTTTCTTTGAATGATAACATTCTCCTAGAATCTATTGGTGACTAGTGATGGGCATTAGAAATTATTTTGCTATTTGAATAATATCATGAATTGTTTTAGTCGAACTTACTCCCGTGACTCAGGAGATGCAGAGCGAGAAAGAGAGAGTATCCAAACCGACTCCTGCAAGTTAGCCTATTGCAGGAATTAGTTTGTCTATCTATCATCTCAGTCTGTAGGTAATTTTTAATGGGGCGCATTCACTGTTGTTTTACTAACATCTCTAATGTCATGGTATATCGGTGTATGTGGCAACGCCACGTAAATGTCTTAACTTTAGACAAAGCCTTTTAATGAGTCTAAGAAGGGGCATTCTACTTAGCTAGCATACTGAATTGTTTTTCAAGATGGTCACACCAAGGATCATTTAGCTATTGGATTTTGAATTTTAGGACACCTTTAGGTAAAAAAATGTTTTGGGATGAAACATTGCATTTGGCCTTATTGATATTAACCCATAAAAACCCATTGAATAAAATAACTTAAACAATTAGAAACAAAGGATGGCGCCGGAGGATATGGCTGCCGTCTTATCGGCTCTTAACCAACCATGCAAAAAAAAAATTGTGTTCGTAATGATGGTGCTACCGTCTCTTATGTCCGAAAAGAGCTTCTGGACATCAGAACTGCAATTACTCACCTCAGATTAGACAGAGTTTTTCTTCAATGAGTTGAACGGGAGGGATATACTACAGACACCCGACCAGGCCCAGATCCCCATCATTCGCTAGAGAAGGAAACTGATATTTAATGGAAAAAGATCAGGGTGCCTTGTGAGGATCAGGCGACGAGTGGCTAATCTGCCTTTGCCTTCCGTCCTGCTAGCTAACGTTCAATAGCTGAAAAATAATTGGGATGAACTAAAAGCACGAAAGCACTACCAACGGGACATTAAAAACTGTAAAATTATTCATTGACTACAGCTCAGCGTTCAAAACCGTAGTGCCCTCAAAGCTCATCAATAAGCTAAGGAACATGGGACTAAACTCCTCCCTCTGCAACTGGAACCTAGACTTCCTGACGGGCCTCCCCCAGGTAGCATGTTGCTAACGTTTCTTTGCTACCTGCCAACTTTACAGTTTTACATTTTCAATTACCGTGTAATATACATTTTTTTTCCCTTGTTTAACTTTTTTCATTAAACTTTTTCACCCCGGACGCTTTATCTGGACATGGTTCTTCATGACCTCCACCAGCCGAAGCTAAGTAATAACATTAACATTATGCCTTATAACTGCAGTCGCTGTACTCATAATATATACAGGAGAACGATCACCTTATGGTGAGGACAGCCGTCCTGCAAGCCCATCTTCAGACGCAAGGGTAATTTAAGTGTAGGAAAGTTGAAACGGCATCTGTGCCACCAATAAGTACAGATAGTAGTAAAAATCCCATTATACAGTCCCCGCAGCAAAACAATTTTCTCATGGCATCTGGGAGGAAATGCTGTAGGAATGCCCAACCGGTGTTGTTCATTTAGCCGTCAGAAACTTTCAACCCATTCAACCCACCCAACTTTCTCCCCATTAAGCAACGAGTCGGTGCCAGATTCCGAGTCATCTCTGTTCTCTTCTCCACCCGTTACGGGGTCTGAGACGCCGAAGCCTCCAACCACTTGCTCTGACAAGTTGAACACCCTAGTCATTGGTGACTCCATTACCCATAGTATTAGACTTAAAAATAATCATCCAGCGATCATACACTGTTTACCAGGGGGCAGGGCTACCGACGTTAAGGCTAATCTGAAGATGGTGTTGGCTAAGTTTAAAATTGGCGAGGGTAGAGAGTATAGGGATATTGGTATCCACGTCGGCATCAACAACGTTAGGATGAAACAGTCAGAGGTCACCAAGCGCAACATAGCTTCAGTGTGTAAATTAGCTAGAAAGACGTGTCAGCATCAAGTTATTGTCTCTGGCTCCCTCCCAGTTAGGGGGAGTGATGAGCTCTACAGCAGAGTCTCACAACTCAATTGCTTGTTGAAAACTGTTTTCTGCCCCTCCCAAAAGATAGAATTTGTAGATAATTTGCCCTCTTTCTGGGACTCACCCACAATCAGGACCAAGCCTGGCCTGTTGAGGAGTGACAGACTCCATCCTAGCTGGAGGGGTGCTCTCATCTTATCTACGAACATAGACAGGGCTCTAACTCCACTAACTCCACAATGAGATAGGGTGCAGGCCAGGCAGCAGACTGTTAGCCACCCTGCCAGCTTAGTGGAGTCTGCCACTAGCATTATTCAGTGTCGTCAGCTCAGCTATCCCCATTGAGACCATGTCTGTGCCTCAATCTAGGTTGGGCAAAACTAAACATGGCAGTGTTCGCCTTAGCAATCTCACTAGAATAAAGACTTCTTCCACTCCTGTAATTATTAAAAGAGATTGTAATACCTCACATCTCAAAATAGGGCTACTTATTGTTCAATCAATCAAATTTATTTATATAGCCCTTCGTACATCAGCTGATATCTCAAAGTGCTGTACAGAAACCCAGCCTAAAACCCCAAACAGCAAGCAATGCAGGTGAAGAAGCATTAGCATTAGATCCCAAACTTCCAAGGCAGTTATAGTCAATAAACTAATCACTGATCATAATCTTGATGTGATTGGCCTGACTGAAACATGGTTTAAGCCTGATGAATTTACTGTGTTAAATGAGGCCTCACCTCCTGGTTACACTAGTGACCATTTTTCCCGGGCATCCTGCAAAGGCGGAAGTGTTGCTAACATTTACGATAGCAAATTTAAATTTAAAAAAAGACTGCGTTATCGTCTTTTGAGCTTCTAGTCATGAAATCTATGCAGCCTACTCAATCACTCTTTTTAGCTAGAGTTCCCTGAATTTCTATCGGACCTTGTAGTAATGGCAGATAATATTCACGTGGAAAAGTCCACAGACCCACTCCAAAAGGCTTCCTGAGACGTCATCGACTCAGTGGGTTTTGTCCAACATGTCTCCGGACCTACTCACTGCCACAGTCATACTCTTGACCTAGTTTTGTCCCGTGGAATAAATATTGTGGATCTTAATGTTTTTCCTCATAATCCTGGACTATCGAACCACCATTTTATTACGTTTGTAATCGTAGCAAATAATCTGCTCAGACGCCAACCAAGGATCATCAAAAGCCGTGCTATAAATTCTCAGACAACCCAAAGATTCCTAGATGACCTTCCAGACTCCCTCCACCTAGCCAAAGACGTCACAGAGTACAAAACTCGGTTAACCACCTAACTGAGGAACTACATTAAACCTTGCATAATACCCTAGATGCAGTCGCACCCCTAATAACAAAAAACATTTGTCATAAGAATCCAGCTCCCTGGTATACAGAAAATACCCGAGCCCTCAAGCAAGCTTTTAGAAAATTGGAACGGTAATGACGCTACACCAAACTGTGAGTCTTCTGACTAGCTTGGAAAGACAGTACCGTGTAGTATCGAAGAGCCCTCACTGCTGCTTGATCATCCTATTTTTCAAACTTAATTGAGGAGAATAGGAACAATTTCAAATGTATTTATGATACTGTCACAAAACTAACTTAAAAGCAGCATTCCCCAAAAGATAATGGCTTTCACTTCAGAACAGATAAATTCATTAACTTCTTTTACAAAAAGATCATGATGATTAGAAAGCAAAAATACGGACTCCTCTTTAAAGCTCAACTGTCTTGAGTCTGCACAACTCTGCCAGGACCTAGGATCAAGGGAAACACTCAAGTTTTTTAATACTGTATCTCTTGACACATTGATGAAAATAGTATTGGCCTCTAAACCTTCAATCTACATACTGGATCCTATTCCAGCTAAACTCCTGAAAGAGCTGTTTCCTGTGCTTGGCCCTCCTATTTTGAACATAATAAACAGCACCCTATCCACTGGATGTGTACCAAACTCAGTAAAAGTGGCAGCAATATAGCCTCTCTTGAAAAATCCAATCCTTGACCCAGAAAATATAAAAAAAACTAACTGAGTCAGGTTTGTAGGCCTCCTTGCTCGTACACACTTTTTCAGTTCTGCCCACAAATTTTCTATGGGATTGAGGTCAGGGCTTTGTGATGGCCACTCCAACACCTTGACTTTGTTGTCATTTTCCCATGATGTCAAGCAAAGAGGTACAAAGTTTGAAGATAGGCCTTGAAATACATCCATAGGTACACCTCCAATTGACTCCATTTATGTCAATTAGCCTATCAGAAGCTTCTAAAGCCATGACATAAATTTCTGGAATTTTCCAAGCTGTTTAAAGGCACAGTCAACTTAGTGTATGTAACCTTTTGACCCACTGGAATTGTGATACAGTGAATAAAATAATCTGTCTGTAAAACATTGTTGGAAACATACTAAAGTTAGATGTCCTAAATGACTTGCCAAAACTATAGTTTGTTTACAAGAAATATGTGGAGTGTTTGAAAAACGAGTCTTAAAGATTCCAACCTAAGTGTATGTAAACTTCCAACTTCAACTCTATGTTATGGCTGGGTAGAAAACTTTGTAAATATTTATTTGATTTCCCTGTACAACATGGTAAGACATTTTAACTCTACCCACTGATGTAGATATGTGTCTGATTGATGCACTGTAAGGGGTGTGTGTGTGTGTGTGTGTGTGTGTGTGTGTGTGTGTGTGTGTTCGCATGCATAAATGCACTGTGATTGCGTGTGTGCACACACTTGTGTGTCTGTCTACGCAGTGCCATCTGGATACCCCATTGCTCTGTACCTGAGAGCTCATCCTTTTATCCCCTGCATGCGACTGTGGCAGGCTGCCAGAAGCCAATATCATTTAACACAGTGCACCTGTTGGGATGAATCTGATACACACTGATAATGGATTGGAGTTCAAAGAAGAGGCTGCCCACAGGAAACTTTTTCGGAGGTGAAATTTCAGAAGCAATCTAACGCGTCTACACGCATACACGTAGGGGGGCACAAACAGGGACATACTGTACACACACACACACACACACACACACACACACACACACACACACACACACACACACACACACACACACACACACACATGCAAGTGCATGTTTAGACACACAACGTGCACACACACTCCTGTAGAAGGCATGGCATGCAGCTCTAAAAGTTGTTAACGCTGGATACAGCCAAAGGAGAGAGAGAGAGCGAGAGAGAGTTAGAGGAAGAGAGTGCAGAGGAAAGAGAGAGTACAGACCTAATGGAACTGTGTGTCAGATTTATGATGCCTCATCCCTCCATTTATATATCTCTCTTCGACCGAAAAAAAAAGTTGACTTGAGGGCTCCGACTCCACAGAGAGAGAGAGTGCTCCATTTCCACTACTGACCATTTTATATTTTGAGGTGAGAGTACACTGCTGAACATTGGGTTATTTCTTTGGGTTGGGATGAGGGCAAACTGTACTCCCTCCTGAAACCCTGATTATCACTTTGACCTTGTCTGAAGGCAGGTTTCAGCAATAATTTCGCTGTTTAAATGAGTTTGTCAAATAGCTGTGTAAGGGCTATTTGAACAAGGAGAGTGATGGAGTGCTACATCAGATTACCTGGCCTCCACAATCACACAACCTCAAACCAATTGAGATGGTTTGGGATGAATTGGACTTCAGAGTGAAGGAAATGCTACCAACAACTGCTCAGCATACTGAACTCCTTCAAGACTGTTGGAAAAGCATTCCTCATGAAGCTGATTGAGAGAATGCCAAGAGTATGCAAAGCTGTCATCAAAGCAAAGTTTGACAACTTTGAAGAATCTCAAATATAAAACATATTTTGATTTGTTTAACACTTTTTTGGTTATGATGATATCTTCTATTCTACAATGTAGAACATAGTAAAAATAAAGAAAAATTCTGGAATGAGTAAGCGTGTCCAAACTTTTGACTGATACTGTATTTACCTACTGTAGGTATTAGGATACAACAATGAAAAATGACACACCGTTGTTTCAATCTAAGTAAAATAATGAAAAAATTCCCATCATAATTTGTCAGTTTAAGCATTTAAATGCATTTTAATCCACCGCATCCGGCGATGTCACACTGCTGTGAATGATGACGGAAATTGGTCTGTAGTGTCCGAACAGTTTGGCCTAAGAAACTAATATGACCACCCTCAAACTAATATGAGATATGAGACTCTTGCGAACACCATGGTGTTCTCTGTTTTGCTCTATGACCCCCACAGGTGTTACGGGACTCGTCTGAAGTTAACCCATTCAAATGAATGGAAGTAGTTTTGTGCCACAAAAATATGGGGTTAAATATGCCCCAAAAATGTATAATATTTTCTGAGCTTTCTTATATCGCCTAGATATAGATCAAACACTTTAAAACCTTATTCCTCATAATTTATTTTTGACTGTATTTTTTGCCATTTATGAATGTGTTATTCAATGCGTTTCCATGGGCTATAGTAGTAAAGGCCAATTAAATATTTTATCAAAAACCAAAATGTATTACTTTTTGGGGATACCTAAAGGGGTCCTAAAATTCTCAATCATATATCTAAATGATCCATGATATGACCATCTTAAAACAATTCCATATATTAGCTTAGTAGACCCCCCCCCCCCCCCCCAACCGGCTTAGACTTTAAAAGGTACAAAGAATGTGGAAAGACACAGTGACTTGCCTGTGGCAGTCCTGATGGTCTGATTGGTACATTCATCCAAACCTGGAGGAGGGGATAGGAAAGGGATATCTACAGTATTGACAATGTAAAACATAGACTGCTATTTATATACACTGAAAAATATATATTATTGCAACATGCAACAATTTCAAAGATTTTAAGGAGTTACAGTTCATATAAGGAAATCAGTCAATTGAAATTCATTAATTAGGCCCTATCTATGGATTTCACATGACTGGGAGTACAAATATGCATCTGTTGGTCACAGATACCTTAAGAAAGGAAAGGGCATGGATCAGAAACCAATCAGGATCTGGTGTGACCACCATTTGCCACAAGCATGGCAACACATCTCCTTTGCATAGAGTTGATCAGGCTGTTGATTGTTGATTATAGCCTGTGGAATGTTGTCCCGTGAGGGGATGGTGGCGGAGGAATGACATGATAATGGGCCACAGGATCTAGTCACACTATCTCTGTGCCTTCAAATTGCCATCGATAAAATGCAATTGTGTTCGTTGTCTGTAGCTTATGTGTGCCCATATCATAACCCCACTGCCACCATGTGGCACACTGTTCACAATGTTGACATCAGCAAACCGCTGTCCCATACAACGCCATCTGCCTGGTACAGTTGAAACCGAGATTCATCCATGAAGAGTACAATTCTACAGTGTTCCCGTGGCTATCAAAGGTGAACATTTGCCCACTGAAGACAGTTATGACGCTAAACTGCAGTCAGGTCAATACCCGGGTGAGGACAACGAGCACGCAGATGAGCTTCCCTGAGACCGTTTCTGACGGTTTGGGCATAAATTCTTTGGTTTGAAATACCTCCCAGTTTCATCAGCTGTCCGAGTGGCTGGTCTCAGATGATCCCGCAGGTGAAGATGCCGGATGTGGAGGTCCTGGGCTGGCGTGGTTACACATGGTCTGTGGTTGTGAAGCTGGTTTGACGTACTGCCAATTTTTCTAAAATGACTTTGGAGGGGTGTTGTGTCTCTACTACGGTTAAATGAGATGATATGCTATTTTCAAATCAATTACCTAACGTTTAATTGATTATGTGATTGAATTACACCATGGAACAATTAAACCATTGATAACCTAGGGCACCTCGGAAGAGTTTGTTTATATATCTCCCAAATCCACTCTTAAAGATTTGAAGATCTTTTATTCCAATAGCAGTCAATCAGTCATTAATTATTCTTCACCTAATATCAGTCTCATTCTGAAAAGTCGTAAAATCCTAGTCTGCACGAACCCAGCCTTACTATGAATCACCCATACACAAATTGGCTCAATTATTTATTTACTAACTAATTAAACAATTACAGAATATACAATACATAATAACATTATACAGTAAATACCGTCTCTAGTGGACTAAACTAAAACAGTTTGGTTATAACACGATAGAATCAGAGAGAAGAGAGGTCACAAACACGAGGTCACAAACATGAAACAAAATGAACCGGGTCGTAGCTGGCATCTCCACCGACCATTTCCACATTCTCTAAATTAGGAACAAAGTTTAATTCTCCAATTCGTTGAGGTCGGAGTATTTGGCGGGGAGAGTTCCTTTGTTCTACTGTGACCCTTTCTCTCCCATACTGCATGGTGAGGGAGACGGGAGTCTCTGCAAGGATTTTATGATGTGGTTGTGTCATAAAACTGCCCCCCCTCCCCTACTAGTAGAAGGTGGGGGGGGGGGGGGGGGTTGTTCACATCTCTGCTAGCCAATTCAATGAAAGAGCTAGCGTCATGACAGGGGGCTTATGGTAGAGGAATTAACATTCACTTGTCTGGCAGCAGCTCTGGTGGACATTTCTGCAGTCAGCATGCCAACCCTAACTTGAGACATCTGTAGAATTCTGTTCTGTAACAAAATTGCACACTTTAGAGTGTACCTGTGTAACGATCATGCTGTTTAATCAGCTTCTTGATATGCCACACCTGTCAGGTGGATGGATTATCTTGGCAAAGGAGAATTGCTCACTAAAAGGGATGTAAACACATTTGTGCACAACATTTGAGAGAAATAAGCTTTTTTTGCATGGAATATTTCTGGGATCTTTTATTTCAGATCATGAAACATGGTCTTTACAGGTTGCATTTATATTTTGTTCAGTGTCGTTGTGTCACAGTATAGGTGACAGAGTATAACCTATGACAGTGGTTCCCTTTTTACAGTCCCGTACCCCTTCAAACATTCAACTTCCAGCTGCGTACCACTTCTAGCACCAGGGTCAGCGCACTCTCAAATGTTTTTTTTTTTTGCCATCATTGTAAGCCAGCCACACACTACGACACATGTATTAAACAAAAGCATGAGTGTGAGTTTTTGTAACAACCCGGCTCATGGGAAGTAACAAAGGGCTCTTATAGGACCAGGGCAACAATAATAATCAATAATTTTGCTCTTTATTTAACCATCTTACATATAAAACCTTATTTGTTCATCGAAAATTGTGAAGAACTCACCACAGGTTAATGATAAGGGTGTGCTTGAAAGGATGCACATAACTCTGCAATGGTGGGTTGTATTGGAGAGAGTGTCAGTATTAAATCATTTTCCACACACAGTCTGTGCCTGTATTTAGTTTTCAAGCCAGTGAGGGCCGAGAATCCACTATCACATTGGTGCGTGTTTGCAAAGGGCATCAGTGTCTTAACAGCGCGATTTGCCAAGCCATGATACTCTGTGAGCAGCCCAATCCAGAAATCTGGCTGTGGCTTCTGATTAATTAACATTTTCACAGAACCGCTTGTTGTAATTTCGATGAGGCTCTCTTGGTAAGTGGACTGGAGGCAGGGCATGAAAGGGATAGCGAATCCAGTTGTTTGTGTCATCCATTTTGGGAAAGTACCTGTGTAATTGCGCACCCAAATCAATCAGGTGCTATCACATTTGACATTGTCCGTAAGTTAAGTTCATTTGCACACAAAAAAATAATACAATGATGGATAGACCTGTGTGTTGTCCTTGTTAATGCAAACAGAGAAAAGCTCCAACTTCCTAATCATAGCCTCAGTTTGGTCCTGCATATTGAATATAGTTGCGGAGAGTCCCTGTAATCCTAGATTCAGATTATTCAGGCGAGAAAAAACATGACCCAGATAGGCCATTCGCTTGAGAAACTCATCATCATGCAAGTGGACAGACAAGTGAAAATTATGGTCAGTAAAGAAAACTTTAAGCTCGTCTCTCAAATAAAAAAAGTGTGTCAATACTTTGCCCCTTGATAACCAGCGCACTTGTGTATGTTGTAAAAACATTACATGGTCACTGCCCATATCATTGTGCAGAAAATACACGAGAGTTCAGGGGCCTTGCTTTAATAAAGTTAACCATTTTCACTGTAGTGTCCAAAACCTTTTTCAAGTTGTCAGGCATTCCCTTGGCAACAAGAGCCTCTCGGTGGATGCTGCAGTTTACACAAGTGGCGTCGGGAGCAACTGCTTGCACTCGCGTTACCACTCCACTATGTCTCCCTGTCATGTCTATTGCACCAGCAGTACAGATACCAACATGAGCAGCAGCTACGTTGGCTACATACAGACCGTTAGTGGAATTCCCGCGAGAGTGTAACGGTTAATGTAATTGGATGTTAATTATTTTAGTAGGCTACCTGTATTTGACATTGTTTTGTTTTTTCACTGAACAATAGATGGTTTAATTTTATTTCTGGCAGCAATACCAGGCTACTCAGGCAAGAAAAAAAACTCACCCAAATGTTTACAAGTCCCATTGGAAAATATAAATTTACTGTTTAAATGTGAATCACAGTTGTATTTGATGTACCCCGACAGCATTGCACACCAGTTTGGGAATACCTGGCCTATACTATCCTTATCTTCCAGAGTTCACAACCTCTTAAACTCAAGATGACCTCAGGAGCATTGTGGGTGTTGAAGATTTCCATCATCGGTATGTGTTACCAGTCTTGTCCTTGATGGGTATCATACAAAACAAAATGTTGGTTCCAAGCATTTTTTTTAATGGGAATTTATAGTTATTTTCATTTACTGACCTAACATGGGTATTGCCTCCACCAACCTGGTAAAGTAAATGGTTGCTTTTAGATACCGGTTGCTATTCCTGGATTTAGTGAAGGGTTGATGAGTTCCACCCCTAACATTTAAAGTGTTAGAGAGAAGATTACTTTATTCTTACCCGTATTTGTGTCATACAGTATGCAGATTTTCATATTTGTAAGGATACACACACACACACACACACACACAATATAATGTCCAATAAAGCAACCATTACAAAACAATTTATCAGTGCAAAATGTTGATTGTGTACATACAGTTTATGTGCCATGGTGTAGCAACTTTGTCATGGGCTTCAACTCCGGACACTACAGTCGTCACACACTCAAACTTCTGGTTGGCTAGAAAGGTACTGACCTTTTTAAGCACAAAGTGACAAATGCCCGCAATAGATCTGAGAGAGGCTGGACTGAGGGCTTGTAGGCCTGTTGTAAGGCAGGTCCTCACTAGACATCACCAACAACAATGTTTCCTATGTGCACAAACCCACCGGTGCTAGAGCCATTCCCACCCGCAAATGACCGGGAACTTGTAGGTGCCTTGGTGGAAGAGTGGGGTAACATCTCACAGCAAGAACTGGCAAATCTGGTGCAGTCCATGAGGAGGAGATGCACTAATGCAGCTGGTGGCCACACCAGTTACTGACTTACTTTTGACCCCCCTTTATTCAGGGACACATTATTCCATTTCTGTTCGTCACGTGTCTATGGAATTTGTGCAGTTTATGTGAATCTTATGTTCATACTGATATTTACACGTTAAGTTTGCTGAAAATAAACACAGTTGACAGTGAGAGGAAGTTTCTTTTTTTGCTGTGTTTAGATGACCAACTAAATGGCTAAGTGTTGAAAAATGGTTGTACAATAAATCCTTCCAGTGATCTAATAGAAGTTAATTACTTAACGTTACCGTGAATTGTGAATTTCTCTGACCCCCGACGAATGTTGCGCCCCTTATCGAGATCAGTTGTGCATTCGTAGTACTTTGCCTGGTTGGAAAGATAAAATATAATCTCCACGATGGATGCCAATGCATGGTACATACAAACAGAAAGCACAATAACAGTTAGCTAGCCAGATAACGTTAGCTAAATAAAACTCTCTGGCTAGCTAGCTGACTAGGCAGGCTGAAGTAAATAAGTAGCTAGCAATATCAGTCTAAAATCAATCTAAAAACAGCTTCAATTATTTATTTAACAGCCATGACTGTATTTGTTCGGGACAGAAACTTGGATGTTGCATTCCTTCCTTTTCAGTCCGGTGGCCTTCACCAAGCAAATACTGTATGTTATCATTCAAATAATTTTCTACAATACAACACATATTTCATAAAGCCTAATTTTCAGGGACTATCTTTACCATACTATAGTGGCTTAAAACTCATGGTTAACAGGTCACTTTATGCTGGTTTGCAGAAGTGATGTGTAATTCCTGTTTGAATCCAGCCAACGTGGGGATATTCAATATTTAGATTTTTATGCACGAGTAAACTGCCCAATTTGGCAGATTAATCAGGAGACTACCCAAAGCATCTAAACTGGAACAACTATTTCCATAACGGGTACAATAAATCCAAAAACCAGATTGGATTAGTTTATTAAAATGCATGTTATTTTTATTTGAGTAGCATAAAATGAATTAATAAAACAATGTACATACAACAAGTATGATGTTGAAATAACAAATTCAAAAAATATACCCGCAATAAGCATGCTGGGAAACATAATGATGTGTGTGGTTTTCCATTAACACTCCTTTATTAACACTGCACTTCAAAAAAATCCTGTCATTATGTAGTTTGTCCCTCTAAGGAACACTTTCGGGAACCCTGTATTTTTTTTTCTCCAAGTAGCGGAACCAAATTGGGTTCTACATAAAACCCTCTCATGAAGACCCCTCTGGTTGCAGGTTTCTATTACCTGTCCCTTTTTCTATAATCTGTCCCTTCCCTTTGATTTGTCCTTAGGCGAACACTTTTGAGTTTCATTCAGAACCATCTCATGAAGAACCCTCTGGATCCAGGTAGAACAAATGAAAGGTTCTACAGTTATACTTATAGGATACTTCAGATGCGCTTATGGCCCACATTGTTCGTTACTCACATGGTATTGGTCGGTACCTTTAAGGGTACATGTGTGCAAAATCTATCCAATATATTTAATATAACAGCTCCAATCGGTCTTATGTAGTACAATTTGAAATTGTGTTGTTTACATTGGATAAAAGTAGAGACTCAGAGCTACAAAACGGTATATCATACTCTACAGTTGAGGAACAATGAGAATGTAATTCTGCTTTGAAAGTTGATAAACTTGTAAAATCACTTTTGAGAAAATGGCCGTTGAATGCTTTGGTACAGCTACTGGAGAGCCTTTCCTTGTCTGTACCCATTCAGCATCATTCCCACACTCGTAAGCTTTAGCCTCAAGGGTTGATCCGATGAGCAGGGTTGATCCAAATGTTCTGACCTCACAACAGCAGTCAAGCTAACTGGCTAACATTGGCTAGCTTGCTTGCTACTTCCAGACATATAATGAGAGAACACCCCAATCTGACCATTTTACTTGCCCTAGCAGAGCTGGTTATGCTGTTTTCATGTTATTCAGACATTGGTGACTGTAACTGTGTTGCTAGCAACATTTTTTTTTAAATGCTGGCATTTACTGACACTGGTCATATTCAACAGGTGTTGAGCGTCCGTAAATTCATCAGTTATTCTGTGCTCTGGCACACTCAGATGAGAGTGCTCTGAAATCGGATGGCCAGACTGAATTTACGAACGCAGCAAAAATTGTCACTTGCATAGTGGAGTCTTTTGCTTGCGAGCTAGCTAGGTAAAAAATGTACCATAATCCCAACTCATGACTTTACTACCCTGCATGAATCTGCAGGCAGCTAAACAACCAGGTTCAATGTTAGCTAGCTAACATTAGTCTACAGCTAGCCAAGAAATGGCTCTAGCCAAGTCGCAGGGCCAAACGAATTACCAGGACTTGTACTCCGAGCATGCGCTGACCAACTGGCAAGTGTCTTCACTGACATTTTCAACCTCTCCCTGTCTGATTCTGTAAAACCAACATGTTTCAAGCAGACCACTATAGTCCCGATGCCCAAGAAAACTAAGGTAACCTGCCAATATGACTACCGACCCGTAGCATTCATGTCTGTAGCCATGAAATATTTTGCAAGGCTGGTCATGGATCACAACAACACCATTTCCCCAAAAACCCTAGACCCACTCCAATTTGCATATCCCACCAACAGATCCACAGATGATGCAATCTCTACTGCACTCCACACTGCCCTTTCACAACTGGACAAAAGGAACACCTAAGTGAGAATGCTATTCATTGACTACACCTCAACTCATCACTAAACTAAGGACCCTGGGACTAAACACCTCCCTCTACAACTGGATCCTGGACTTCCTGACAGGCCGCTTCCAGCTGATCCTCAACACAGGGGACCCTGAAGGGTGCATGCTCAGTCCCCTCCTGTATTCCCTGTTCACTCATGACTGCAGGGGCAGGCACGACTCCAACAAACTTCATTACGTTTGCTGATGACAGAACAGTGGTAGGCCTGATCACCGACAATGATGAGACAGTTTATAGGGTGGAGGCCAGAGACCTGACCATGTGGTGCAAGGAGAAAAACTTCTCCCTCAACGTGATCAAGACAAAGGAGATAATTGTGGACTACAGGAAAAGGAGGACTGAGCACGCACACATTCTCATGGACTGGGCTGTAGTGGAGCAGGTTGAGAGCTAAGTTCCGTAGTGTCCAGATCACCAACAAACTATCATGGTCGAAACACACCAAGACAGCCGTGAAGAGGGCATGACAAAACCTATTGTCCCTAAAGAGACTGAAAAGATTTTGCATGGGTCCTCAGATCCTCAAAAGGTCACAACAACGCCGGGAAAAAAAAAAAAAATTATATCCATAATATCGAAAGAAACGTGGCAAATGTTTTTTATAATCAATCATCAAGATTTTTTTCAAATATCTATTCAATAATATATCAACCGGGACAATTAGCTTTTCAGGAGGAGGAAGAGGAAAAATGACTACCTCTGTCTTTTACGCAAGAATCACTCTGAGGGCCCTCAGCTGGCCACTTACGCAATGTAGTCGTTTACGCTCATTCTTCAACATAAAGGCGTAAAACTACGTCTAAAGGTTGTAGACACCTTAGGGAATACGTAGAAAAATGAATCTGGTTGATATCCCTTTCAATGGCCAATAGGGATGCATAGGAACACAACAGTTTCAAAATAAGAGGCACTTCCTGATTGGATTTTCCTCAGGGTTTCGCCTGCAATATCAGTTATGTTATACTCACAGAAAATATTTTGACAGTTTTGGAAACTTTAGAGTGTTTTCTATCCTAAGCTGTCAATTATATGCATATTCTAGCATCTAGTCCTGAGAAATAGGCCATTTACTTTGGGAACGTTATTTTTCCAAAAATAAAAATAGTGTCCCCTAGTTTCACATTACGGTAAAGTATAACTTCTTTATTGTATACTGTACTATGTTATGCTTTGTATCAAAAAACGAAATTCCTAAAAATACAAATTGGTGTGTGGGGCCCCTTAGTGGCCGCAGGACTCTTAAGCTCAGCGCATAGTCGGTATATAGGCAGAGAAGGCACACACATAGCTAATGAACTGTAGAATGAGCCATGCAACAACTAAGATGAGCTTTGGTATGCCACTCAGCACCATTTCGCCTTTCGCCCCAGACACACACACACACACACACACACACACACACACACCATCCCTGTAACACCCTCACGCTGCAGCCCTGTGCCGTCTGATCTGAATGCTCTACACAGAGAGACAGCCCACAGCTCCAGTACATTGCTCTAATCAACTTCATTTGGAAATTGATTTCAGCATGTGGCCTTGCATGTTTGAAATGTCCTCCTCGAGAACCTTGTCTCAGTGAGAGTCAGAGTCAGAAAAAAGCTTGGGTGAATCAATTTAAATTCATTTCAGTCTTTGCCAAGGTGTTTCTGTCAATTACCCTAAGCAACTGTCTTTTTCAATAGATTCATTGCCTTAGAGCTAGACAGGAAAGAAAATGAAAATAAAACATGATTGCTTTCATAATCCCAAGAGGGGATGAAATAATTCACTGTCTCAAGTTAGAAAGAGTTGCAGAAAGAAGTGGAGTAATGAAATAGCAAGCTAGATCTGCTGGTGCGTGATTGAGGTGGGCCCTTTCAACATGTGTGGGAGGTTGTGGATTACGTTTGACAAACGCATGCACACGATTGTACACACACACACACACGCCCTATGTACAGTGATCAATACATGTAGTGATTATGATGTGCTCCTCTTGCATTGCAATAGAAGTGCAAGGAGTAAAATTAAGATGGAGCAGATTCAGCATCCTGGAAATCCAAGGATGTTGAGTTATGTTAATGTTGTGTTGCTTGAATTAATGTAATTACAATCATCTACCTTGAAAAAACATCTTCTCACATGAAGGGATGGCTCTAGCCTTTTGGGAGCCTTAATAAGAGAGATTTGGTTGTGGGGCCCCCACCTTACGCCAAAACATTTTAGTGGACTCCATCTTGACAGGGGAGAGAAAATGTATTTTTTTATTTCTTGCAATTCTATAAATTTTTCCATGATGGCAAACTGTGAAAATATTGCAAAAACTGCAAAGTGTAGGGATTTTTTTACCACCTTTACCATATCATGATCAACTTTCACCAGTTGAATGTAGCCACAAATATAACACTTTTTTTGAATGGCAGCCCACTGCTGCCATTCTCCTTAATAACTTCTCTAGGATAGGCGGGATGGTAGCGTCCCACCTGGCTAACATCCGGTGAAATTGCTGAGCACTAAAATTCTAAATACACCATTCGTAAAATTAAACGTTCTTGTAAAAACATGTATTTTACATCATTTAAAAGCTTAACTACTTGTTAATCCAGCCGCTGTGTCAGATTTCAAAAAGGCTTTACGGCGAAAGCCTACCATGCGATTATCTGAGGACAACGCCCAGCCCACAAGTATTACTAGCATTTTCCAACCAAGCATTAGCGTCACAAAAGTCAGAAATAGCAATAAAATAATAGATTACCTTTGAAGATCTTCTTCTTTTGGCAATAGAAAAGGTCCAATCGACACAATAAATGGCTGTTTTGTTCGATAAAATCCATTTTTATAGCCGGACACTAAACATTTTGTAAATGGCTTGTGTCATGAATTCCATCTCCTTCAACTTTCGACGAAACATTCGATGTAATTACTCACATTAAACTTACGTTTATCTAGCCATGGTTGGTTTCATTTCAGTCCTCTGTTTGTTAGTAACACAAGCAGACGTCATGGTTATTTTCGCAGTTCCTTTCGTATTGACCGAAAGGAACTGATTTGAACACACCAAACAATGACATCATTGCGCACCAATGACATACCAGTGCTTCGTTGTTTGGCTGTATTTCGGCCCAATGACCACTGATCGTCTTGAAATCTAGCTTGGTAGATAGCCGATGAGCTGAGGTAAACGGCAATGTATAATTATATCTGGGAAGACTAGCCCTTGCTTGAAACTCGAGGGTAAAGACACTCATTCGCCATTGAAAATGTTACCTGAAGCAGCCACGCTGGTTACGCATAGCAGTATTGTTTCAAGAGCATTTTCCACAGTGTTATCTGAAGAATTATTGCGACTAAATCTGGGAAATAAAAGGCAAAGTCTAGGTATACAGATCTACACGATATTATCAATGAAGTTGATAGAAAACGTGAGACATAATTACTACAAAATGAGTCAGATAGTGACAATAGTTTTGACTCACAAACCGAGGAAATGTTCTTGTATGGAGAAGATGCAGGGTTGGAATGGTTAGTACTTCTCATGCCGTTGTTTGAAATTAATAAATAAAATGTATTCATTTGAGTTGTTCGGAGATATATATATATATTTTTGAAATATATAAACATATAATCAGCAATGAAATGTGTAAAGTACACATGGCTCTACATTGTGGGTGTATGTGTGTATGTCTGTGTCTGTATATATTAGATATTTTTTAAAATTTATTTTATCTAAACATGGAATGGTGTAGAATGGAACAACATCTCACCATAGTGATTTGGTTCCCTCCTCTATATATAATCTGTGTCTGTCTTTATTTCACAGTCCCAGCGACTCTGACTGGGAGCCCCCACTGCCAAGGTGCCCATCCCCCACAGAAGCTGGTTCATCCAGCCGGACCCCTGCTGTCTCCGGCTCCACACCTACCCCCGCCCGGCCAGGTGTGAAGTCAATTAAGTCAGTGATGTCGAGCCACCTCCTCCAACATTCAGACCGAAAAGGCCACCAGGACCTCAGCTGGACATGACCTCAAAGTACAGCACCATTCAACTTTTTTCAGCTGTTTTTCACCTGGTCAGTTGTTGATTCCCTGATGTTGAACACTAATAAGTATGGTGCTAAGAAGCAGGCAGGCAAGAAAGAGGGATGGAAGTCCATTTCCATGTCAGATCTTTTTTGTTACCTGTCAATGGTCATTTACATGGGTCTTGTGAAGCTGAAAACCCTGAAAGACTACTGGAAAACTGCTCCCCTCTAATAACTGCCTTTCGCCTCCACTGTCATGTCATGCAAAAGGTTTCTGACAATATCACGTGACCCAGAAGTTGATGAGGACAATGAGAAGAAGCGAGGCACTGCAAGGTTTGATAAGCTCTGCAAAATAAAACCTCTCTACCACATTGTGGTTGAGGCCTGCAAGACCTATTTTCAGCCCGCCCACAACCTTTCCATCGATGAGAGGATGGTAGCCTCAAGGGACAGAATTAGCCTAAAACAATACATGAGATGGATTCGACAAGATGGCCTGCTCTTTGTGAAGTGGGTGGATTCCAGAGAGGTGGTCATGTGCTCCAGTGTCCACAATTCCTTCAGTGGAGATAACATCGTCAGGCGTGTGAAGGGCGCTACTGGGGCATGGACCACCAAAAATGTCCCCCTTCCTGCAGCTATCAAGGACTACAACAAGGCATGGGAGGTGTGGACCTGTCAGATGCGCTGATAGGTTACTACAATGTTCTCCACAAGACAATGAAATGGTACAAGACATTTTTCTATAATTTCATCGACATTGCTGTGGTGAATTCCTTCATCCTCCAGAAGGAAATGGCTAAGAGCTGTGGACAGCCCCCCATCTCACAGCTACCCTTCAGAGAACTGCTCATCCAGGAGCTTGCTTGCTACAGCAAGTCCGCTGCAGCACCTTCTGTCCCCACTACCTCTGTCCCTTCTGCTCCTTCAACCAGTGGTGTTCACCTGCCCAAATTCATCTCTGCATGCATGAATGTGCCTCGGGGCAAAAAGGGCACAGTGGGGAGGTGTCGTTGTGCGCTTTGTCACAGGAAATGCCCCATCACCTGCACCACTTGTTCAGTAACCCTCTGCTTTACAGCAGAAAGAGACTGCTATGGGTCATAGCATCAGAAGCACAATTTTGTGTAGAGGACTGAGGGTCTTCGCAATATTGTACATTATACATTGAATGTGTGGAAATAGTTACCCTTGTTATTTTACATTTTTTTCATATTTTAATTTGGTTTAAAAATGTGTTTGAGGGTGTGTTAGAATATCATTTTAGTATTTTGTATATAGTTATTTACATCAAAATGTATCACTGTACCAATTTGGCCACTTGGGTACATTTGGGCAACTTGTGTGGGACACCTGGATGACTACATGCTCAATGTCATGTAGCTCACTCATTCCCGAAGATATCTGTCTGAAACTTTTCTCAAATACTGTTGCCCTCTTCTGTTCTGCATCGAAATTATCCCCAGCATCATATCTGAATGTTTGGCTGTTCTTGTTCAGTTGAAATAGGATGCAACAACAATAAAAAACAGAAAACTTATGTTTATTTCCTTGTATTTTCTTCTGCCAGATCTATTGTGTTATATTCTCCTACATACACATTTCCACAAACTTCAGAGTGTTTCCTTTCAAATGATACCAAGAATATGCATATCCTTGCTTCTGGGCCTGAGCTACAGACAGTTCGATTAGGGTATGTCTTCAGGCAGAAATTGAGAGAATGGGGTTATCCCAAAGAATTTAAAGCAGTTCCTGCTTCGACCACCTAAACCATTTAAACTGGAACAACCATTTCAGTAACTGGAGCAAAAACTGTAATTTGATGATTGGATTTGTTTAGAAAAAGGCATGTTATTTATCTTTGTGTAACATACGACTAATCAATCAATCACTCAATGACTTTTCATTGACTTTGAGTTCAACCTACTAGAAGTATTTGAGTTAGAAATGCCTTGGGGTTTACATACAGAACATTTCATGATCAGGAAGTAAAAAATACATGTCAATAGAGATTATAACACACTGTAAATGCAAACTATGAATCATGCATTCAGTGTTCTATAAGCCCATGTGGGCTGGGCATCCTGAAAATGCATGACACTTATAATAAAATAAATTAAATCAATATATAAAATAACATGGTAAAGTTACTGTTCACTGTGGTATTGCATTGTATTTGACCAAAAACACCATCGGTGGATAATGTAAAACGCGGTGTGTGTACACTACCACCCTGTGAGTGATTGACAGAGAGCTTTTCTCCCAGACCAAAACAATGCCAACAGAGATCTTATTGCATGCCACAATTTCATAGGTGCTGTCTGTTTGGTACCCGATAAAATACTAGGTGCAGGACTCCTACAGTCATTCAATTATTAAGAATTCACACCTCTATTGATTTCCACACAATCAGAACACATCCGATCTCTGCAGACACAATGCAGAGCGGTTTTTATTAGGTGACTAGCTCGACCAGCAACATGGAGAGATGATGATGGGCAACATGCAGAGAAACAATTTTTCTCAGTGCTCCTCTGCCCATACCACCTTTCCCCTGCTCCCTCCTCTCCTCCGCTGCCTCCTATTCTCCTCCACTGCCCACCCCTTCCTCCAACTCCCGCCGCGTCCCTCTTTTGATGATAATTTATCATAGCTGCACTGTGGTGGTCAAATATTCAATGATCCTACTTTTTCCTTCCTATTTTTTTCTGTTATTGCATCTTTCTATTCTCTTTGATTTATTGCCTTATAAATTAACCATAGGTGGATTTTAAGTCCACATCTGATTTACCAAGGAAAGAGCAGCGATTACAATTCAATTTGCGAAGCATTCTAAGGAGAAACTGTCTTCAGCAGTTCAGAGTTTGTCTGCATTTAGCCTTAGGTAACCTTTGATTTGCTGTTTTTGTACCCTGCTGGCAAAAACTGAATAATTAATTAATTACAGCTTTCATGTTAAAACTCTCTTTTCTGAAATAGACTGATAGGAGTGTCCTTTGACTATGAGTCAATAGTAAAAGAGGGATGAAGGGGAGTGGGGGGGGGGTCATCCAGAAAGAGAAAGAAAGAGAGAAAGCGAGAGAAACAAATGGAGAGCAAGAGAGAAAGAAAAAAAGAGAGAAACAGAGAGATGGAGAAAAAGAGGAGATAAAGAAAGAGAAAGAAAGAGAAAGAGAGAGAAGGATGGTGGTGGTGTGACCAGAAGAGCGTATACATGTAGCTGCTTAATGAATTCACTGCACAATACAATAAAATCTTTATCCAGGGTGGATGAGGGGGAGGCAGGGGGTTTGGCAGAGCAGAGTTGTCTTGTTTCAGATAGGGTGAAAAGTAGAATTCCCAGTATCGTCTGTTGGCTTTCCCTCATGTCAGCTGCCTTGGTTACAGAGTTGGCTGACAGCTCTCAACCCGTCTCCCTCTCTTCATCTGGCTCCCTCTCTCCTCTTTCCCCCTATCCCCTACACCTTTCTTGCTCTCTCTTTCTATTCTCTGCCTCTGTCTCTCGCTCTCTACTCTCTTTCTTTGTCTCTTTGGCTTACAACAAGGAACAAGGTCAGAAGGAGGGGGGCAACGGACCCTGTGCTTTTATTTAAAGGGATGGTCTCAGCGTGCCTTAGTGTATAATTCTAGTTTTAACAGTGTGGAGATGCTTAAGGAGGTATGGGGGCTCAGGGGGGCTGTCTGTAAGTCTGGAAAGGACTGGTTGAATGTTTGTGATGTGGCGCTGGATTGTGTATTGTACTGTGTTGGTGTGTGTGTGTGTGTGTGTGTGTGTGTGTGTGTGTGTGTGTGTGTGTGTGTGTGTGTGTGTGTGTGTGTGTGTGTGTGTGTGAGTGGGTGTAATGAGGATGTCTCATTAAAGTCAGTCAGTCAGTCAGTCAGTCAGTCTCTCAGTCAGTCAGTCAGTCTCTCTCACTCTCTCTCTCCCTTCCTCCCCAAGTAGACAGGATCTCATTAAACACAGTATTCTATCTCTGTCTCTGTCCCTCCATCTATCCAAACTCTCTATTTTCTCTTCCTCCCTCATGATGTGTGACACAATCAGCCACATTGACAACAACACCACCGTCAACATCACTCCACAGAAATTGAAAATAAAGTATTTTAACAAATACAGTATACAGATGATATTCTATGTTGATACTATTGTGTATCTGATAGAGCTTTCCAACTCAATTATGCTTGTAATTGGTGATACACAGCAAATGTACAACATTTTCACAATTGTATACAGTATATTTTTTGTTACGTATAGTTTGAAACATGCTATTATTGCATTTAATGTCTGTCAGTGTTAGTATACAATTATAAAAAAATGTAGTTCAAGGAAATGATATTGTTATTTTCACTTGTCAAGCATTCTGAGCATAAATGGAAATAGCTTTTTTGCTGCTTGTTTACATTTCACCACAACTATAACAAATAAAGAAAAATCCTACCTGATGACGCACACCGCAGCCCGAAGTACTGGATGACTCTTCAGAAGTTAACTTCTTTCCTCTATCTCTGTCATTCCATTCATTTACATTCTCATTTTTTCTCTCATTTTCCTTTAGTCTCTATGTCTGTCTGTCTCTCTGTCTGTCTGTCTGTCTGTGGAACTGTGGAGTTCTTATTTCAAAATGTGGACCTCCTACTGATCGCACAGCTCTGGTGAAAAGTCTGGTGCAATCAGAAGAAGAATAAATGAGTGAAAGAAAAGAGGAAGAGGACTTGGAGGGGAAGAATAGGACTGACACCTCCTGAAAAGCTCAGCTGCCTGCTCTACCTCTTCGCTCCTGCCTGCGCTCAGAGTGAATGTGTGTGAAACAAAGTAATCTTCAGGTGAAAAGAGTATCTTGCTCTCTCTCACTCTCTCTCTCGCTCTCTCTCCTTAGCACTGCACTGCACAAAAGAGTCCAGAGTGTCTCTCTCCCAGGGCCGGCTCCGGTCGCTTAGGCCCCCAGGCTGCTAGGAGGCCCCCAACCCCCTCTTAGGAACTCAGTTGGGGTCATAACTTACAGAATAGCAGAATTCACAAGGTGCATGTTCGAAATTTGGTTGTGCATCAGCAGTTTTTCTCCTGTTATGTCAGTGACTGACAGTGACTCAATAAGCAACATCACCTAACAATTTTTAGATTGGTAAATTAGTCTAGCCAGCTATCTAAACTTGTAGTAATCATGGCCGACCAAATCTCGCTTAGGGCCCCCAACAGGCTAGAGCCGCCCTGCTCTTTCCCTCACTTTACCTTTGTCCTGTGTCTGCTGTGCTGCTGCAACTCCAGCCAGTCGAGCCTCTCAGTCGCTCTCGCTCTCATCTCTCTCTCTTTTTCCTACTCCAGCTTTATGAATATCTGACAAGACAAATGCAGCTGAAATACATTGAATTAACCCAACGGTGCCAGAAATCACCCCAGCCTCCTTGTTTTCTCTTTTCCTCTAATTTGCTCTCTCACTGTTCTCTTGTTCTCTCGCTCTGACGTCTTGAATTGCAAGATCAGTTCTCTTCTCTCTTCTAGATGAGTGATTGTCTCTTAACCCTGCAACCCTGCTTCCCTCGAAGCGAGCATGGAAGTAATTTAGCTCATCTGGTGGGCTTGTGTCACTGGGCAGCTCGCGGATGTGTTTCGCTATGTAGTCCATAATAGTTTGCAATCCCTGCCACATCCGACGACTGTCGGATCCGTGGTAGTACGATTCGAGTCCCGTATTGACGCTTAGTCTGTTTGATGGTTCGTCGGAGGGCATAGCGGGATTTCTTGTAAGCTTCCGGGTTAGAGTCCCAGTCCTTGAAAGCGGCAGCTCTACCCTTTAGCTTAGTGTAGATGTTGCCTGTAATCCAAGGCTTCTGTTCAGGATATGTACATACTGTCACTGTGGGGGCAACGTCATCGATGCACTTCAAATCAAATCAAATCAAATGTATTTATATAGCCCTTCGTACATCAGCTGATATCTCAAAGTGCTGTACAGAAATCCAGCCTAAAACCCCAAACAGCAAGCAATGCAGGTGTAGAAGCACGTTGGCTAGGAAAAACTCCCTAGAAAGGCCAAAACCTAGGAAGAAACCTAGAGAGGAACTAGGCTATGTGGGGTGGCCAGTCCTCTTCTGGCTGTGCCGGGTGGAGATTATAACAGAACATAGCCAAGATGTTCAAATGTTCATAAATGACCAGCATGGTCAAATAATAATAATCACAGGCAGAACAGTTGAAACTGGAGCAGCAGCACGGCCAGGTGGACTGAGGACATCAAGGAGTCATCATGCCCGGTAGTCCTGAGGCATGGTCCTAGGGCTCACGTCCTCCGAGAGAGAGAAAGAAAGAGAGAATTAGAGAGAGCATACTTAAATTCACACAGGACACCGGATAGGACAGGAGAAGTACTCCAGATATAACAAACTGACCCTAACCCCCCGACACATAAACTACTGCAGCATAAATACTGAAGGCTGAGACAGGAGGGGTCAGGAGACACTGTGGCCCCATCCGATGACACCCCCGGACAGGGCCAAACTGGAAGGATATAACTCCACCCACTTTGCCAAAGCACAGCCCCCACACCACAGGGATATCTTCAACCACCAACTTACCATCCTGAGACAAGGCCGAGTATAACCCACAAAGATCTCCGCCACAGCACAACCCAAGGGGGGGCGCCAAACCAGACAGGAAGATCACATCAGTGACTCAACCCACTCAAGTGACGCACCCCTCCTAGGGACGGTATGAAAGAGCCCCAGTAAGCCAGTGACTCAGCCCCTGTAATAGGGTTAGAGGCAGATAATCCCAGTGGAAGGAGGGGAACCGTCCAGGCAAGGACAGCAAGAGCGGTTCGTTGCTCCAGAGCCTTTCCGTTCACCTTCACACTCCTGGGCCAGACTTCACTCAATCATATGACCCACTGAAGAGATGAGACTTTAGTAAAGACTTAAAGGTTGAGATCGAGTTTGCGTCTCTCACATGGGTAGGCAGAACATTCCACAAAAATTGAGCTCTATAGGAGAAAGCCCTGCCTCCAGCTGTTTGCTTAGAAATTCTAGGGACAATTAGGAGGCCTGCGTCTTGTGACCGTAGCGTACGTGTAGGTATGTACGGCAAGACCAAATCAGAGAGATAGGTAGGAGCAAGCCCATGTAATGCATTGTAGGTTAGCAGTAAAACCTTGAAATCAGCCCTTGCCTTGACAGGAAGCCAGTGTGGGAGGCTAGCACTGGAGTAATCACATTTTTTGGTTCTAGTCAGGATTCTAGCAGCCGTATTTAGCACTAACTGAAGTTTATTTAGTGCTTTATCTGGGTAGCCGGAAAGTAGAGCATTGCAGTAGTCTAACCTAGAAGTGACAAAAGCATGGATGAATTTTTTTGCATCATTTTTGGACAGAAAGTTTCGGATTTTTGCAATGTTACGTAGATGGAAAAAAAGCTGTCCTTGAAACAGTCTTGATATGTTCTTCAAAAGAGAGATCAGGGTCCAGAGTAACGCCGAGGTCCTTCACAGTTTTATTTGAGACGACAGTACAACCATTAAGATTAATTGTCAGATTCAACAGAAGATCTCTTTGTTTCTTTGGACCTAGAACAAGCATCTCTGTTTTGTCCGAGTTTAAAAGTAGAACGTTTTCAGCCATCCACTTCCTTATGTCTGAAACACATGCTTCTAGCGAGGGAAATTTTGGGGCTTCACCATGTTTCATTGAAATGTACAGCTGTGTGTCATCCGCATAGCAGTGACAGTTAACATTATGTTTTCGAATGACATCCCAAAGAGGTAAAATATATAGTGAAAACAATAGTGGTCCTAAAACGAAACCTTGAGGAACACCAAAATTTACAGTTGATTTGTCAGAGGACAAACCATTCACAAAGACAAACTGATATCTTTCCGACAGACCACTCACGAAACTCCCAGTTAGATAGCCAATGTTCATTTTTTCCAAAAATATAATTTTTTTAGGCGGAATAGCTCCGTTTGTTCTTCACGTTTGGCTGAGAAATCGCCCGGAAATTACAGTCACGAAAATGCCGATAAATATTCCAAATTAGCTCCATAATATCGACAGAAACATGGCAAACGTTGTTTATAATCAATCCTAAAGGTGTTTTTCAAATATCTATTCGATAATATATCCACCGGGACAATTGGTTTTTCAGTAGGACTGATTGGAATAATGGCTACGCGAGAATCACTCTGAGAGCCATCAGGTGACCAGTTGCGCAATGTAGCCGCTTACGGGTATTCTTCAACATAAATGCGTAAAACTACGTCATAATGCTGTAGACACCTTGGGGAATACGGAGAAAAAGTAATCTGGTTGATAGCCCATTCACTGCTCAATAGGGACGCATTGGAACGCAGAGCTTTCAAAACATGAGGCACTTCCGGATTGGATTTTTCTCATGCTTTCGCCTGCAATATCAGTTCTGTTATACTCACAGACAATATTTTTACAGTTTTGGAAACTTTAGAGTGTTTTCTATCCTAAGCTGTCAATTATATGCATATTCTAGCATCTTGTCCTGACAAAATATCCCGTTTACTACGGGAACATTATTTTTCCAAAAATGAAAATACTGCCCCCTAGTCACAAAAGGTTCAAAGGTAATTTACCACCTTCACAAGTACAGTCTCAGTGCTATGATGGGGTCTAAAACCAGACTGAAGCATTTCGAATACATTGTTTGTCTTCAGGAAGGCAATGAGTTGCTGGGCAACAGCCTTTTCTAAAAAATGTTAGTTATTTATGAAGCCAGTGACTGATGTGGTGTTCTCCTTAATGCCATCGTAAGAATCCCGAAACATATTCTAGTCTGTGCTAGCAAAACATTCCTGTAGCTTAGCATCTGCTTCATCTGACCACTTTTTTTATTGACCGAGTCACTGGTGCTTCCTGCTTTAAGCAGGAATCATGGTTAGATTTGCCAAATGGAGGGCGAGGGAGAGCTTTGTATGTGTCTCTGTGTGTGGAGTAAAGGTGGTCTAGAGTTTTTTTCTCATCTGGTTGCACATTTAACATGCTGGTAGGAATGTGTTAAAACAGATTTAAGTTTCCCTGCATTAAAGTCCCCGGCAACTAGGAGCGCCGCCTCTGGATGACATTTTTCTGTTTTCTAATGGCCGTATACAGCACATTGAGTGCGATCTTAGTGCCAGCATCGGTTTGTGGTGGTAAATAGACAGCTACGAAGAATATAGTCGAAAACTCTCTTGGTAAATAGTGTGGTCTACAGCTTATCATGAGATACTCAAGATTTCCTTAGATATTGTGCACCAGATGTTTTTTACAAAATGTACATAGACCTCCAGCCCTTGTCTTACCAGAGGCTACTGTTCTATCCTGCCGATACAGTGTATAGCCTGCCAGCTTTATGTTATTCATGTCGTCATTCTGCCACGACTCGGTGAAACCAATATTAATAATAAGATATTACAGTTCTAATGTCACATTTGTAGGATATACATGCTTGTAGTTTGTCTATTTTATTATCCAAGGATTGTACTTTGGTTAATAGGACCGATGGTAAAGGCAAATTACCCACTCGCCACTGGATGCTCACAAGGCACCATGACCTTCGTCCTTGATATCTCCTCTTTCTCCTGCGAATGACAGGGATAAGGGCCTTGTCAGATGTCTGGAGTAAATCCCTCTCGTCCGTCCCGTTAAAGAAAAAATTGTCTTTCAATTGAGTAATAGCTGTCCTGATTTCTAGAAGCTATTTTCGGTCATAGGAGAGGGTGAAAGAAACATTATGTACAATATAAGTTACAAATATCACGAATAAACACACACAATAGCACAATTGGTTAGGAGACTGTGAAATGGCAGCCATTCTCTCCGGCGCCACTTGAGATCCGTAGATTTGATTGGACTGATCATGCCAAGATCATACTTTTAAAATCTTAGCTATCACACAAGCTAGCAGTCATCACCATTAATCACTTTGACAATCTACTGGCAAATCCTTTTCAATCCTTGTCGTATGAAGAGAAATTATAGATAAAACGTATCGGTATTCATCGACTATTGGACATAAACAACACAAGAAGTTGGAAATCGCAAATTCAACAATGAGTGGTTTGGAAGGAATCAGTGGCTAACAGCAAGCACTGCAAAGCAATCACTAGTCTGCTATTCAGTGGAGTGGGTGGTTTAAAAAGTTATCTTTTCCTAGCATTAAAGGATAAACATTCAACATTGGCCATGCTCTCAATCCAGCATGACTTAAAACAACTGGAAACTCGGAACTGGGAAATCAGTGAGTTCAAGACAACTGGGAACTCTGGAAAAAAATGAGCTCCGACTGGGAAAATTTGTTTTGAACGGTCATCCAAGTAGGGAACTCGGGCCTGTTTCTAGAGGTCCGACCTGAAGATCACTGATGTCATGATTCAACCTTGTTTTTTTCCAGAGTTCCCAGTTGTCTTGAAAGCACCATAAATCCAGAGAATGACAGACTTTGATGACAACATTTGATAACACAATTTGCACACAAAAGACCACCTTCCTGTTCAAGTGAGCACAGCACAACAAGGTGAGTCCAAAAATGTATTGTATGTTGCTGCATAAATTATATGTAATATGCCAGGGAGATATGTATACTGTAGCAAAGAAAGTAATACTTAGTATTAGTTGTGTAGTAAACTGTTAGCTGTTGGTGGTGCACATGTAGCCTATAGCTTGTTTTAGAGAAATGTCATCATCGAATATTGTAAGCGAATTCATTGTCTGGTTATATGACCCCTTTATTTATCCTACGATTCAGAGTTGGTGTACAGGGAGAATACTGTAAGAACAGCCCACGTTCTGAATTCTGTCACTGTACATTTCAAAAGTGCTGAACAAATAGTTATATTGACTAGGTCTGCCCTAGCTCGCTTAATGTCCTTTTAGAAATTACGGTTTGTCACTTATCCGCTCGTCGTCCACTTATGTCATAGTTTGTATCACACCCTGATCTGTATCTCCACCCCCCTCCAGGTCTCTTTAATTTTCCCCATTGATTCTCTGGGCATTTATAACTGTGTTCTCTGTTTGTCTGTTGCCAGTTCATCTTGTCTGGTCAAGCCTACCGGCGTGTTTTTCCCATACTTCTGTTTTTCTCTAGCCCCTGTTTTTCTAGTTTTCCCGGTTTTGACCACTCAAGAAATGTGTGGAGTGGATGAAAAACAAGTTTTAATGACTCCAACATAAGTGTATGTAAACTTCCGACTTCAACTGTACATGTAAGTACTGACCACACAACAAGTAGGTCACATGAGGGAGAGGTGTTGGGCCGTGAGGTGTTGCTTTATTATTATTTGTTTTAACTGGTTTGCTGTTCACTTGTGCTATTAAGATGGAAGGGAGTTCCATGGCTCTGTATGATACTGTACGTTTCCTTGAATTTGTTCTGGACCTAGGGACTGTGAAAAGACCCCTAGTGGAATGTTTGGTGGCATAAGTTTGTGTGTCAGTGCTGTGTGCAAGTTGACTATACAAACAATTTGGTATTTCCAACACGTTGTTTCTAATAAAAACAAGAGGTCATTCCTCAACTCTTACCCAAGAGATAATGGCATGCATATGATTAATATTAGCCCTCTGATTACGATAAAGAGCAAGACATGTGTTTGTTCTCGGACTTCTGCAGATTAACTAGGTCTTTCTTTTTTCAGTTGTATTTTACTAGGCAAGTCAGTTAATAACAAATTCTTATTTACAATAACAGCCTACCGGGAAACAGTGGGTTATCTCTCCTGTTCAGAGGCAGACCGTCAGATTTTTACCTTGTCTGCTCGGGATTCGCTCTAGCAACCTTCCGATTACTGGCGCAACACTCGACAATATGACTGGACAATAATCAAGATATAATTAAACCACAGCCTGCAGGACTTGCTTTGTGGAGTGTGGTGTCAAAAAAGCAAAGCATCTCTTCAACCAATGCCAATCTATCGTTGACAGGTCGGGAAAGTGTGTCTCAAGTCACCCAAGTATCTAGGTACAAAGTGACAGAGGTTGCATCCCAAATGGCACCCTACCACACATATATTGCACTACTTTTGACCAGGGCCCATAGTGCACTATATAGGGAAAAGGGTGCCATTTGGGACACAGTTAGAATCATATCGCTAAGACCACTGGGAGACCTCTGGGCACTGAGTCCATCAGCAGACCGATGGCAGATTTTTGTTATGCAGTCTGCTGGATGAGCTCAGGCCAAACTGCCATGGCCAACCAGTCAGTAACAGACAGAACTGTCACAAAAAGTAGGGATTGTGGACAATGCAATTACAGAGCAATCATCATTATTCAAGCACACTCATTCACATATTACATTGACCATCAGTCTAGACTGATGAATCACACACACGAGTTTATCTATTTGGAATCTCTTTCGATCTTTTCCTTCTATGTTTTGTCTTTGTGTTTTTCTCATTATCTGTCAAATCTCCTATTGGTTGATGCACAGAGAATTTGGCGCACCTGTCAATTTCTGGCTGGCTATTTGGCCATCACCCGCCTCATCTGGTGTGTCCGACCATCTCCCATGACTTAAAGCTAAGCTGGTTGGTCTATTATCAGAGAGCAAAACAAAGAGAGGGAGAGAGAAGATGGAGGAGGCATGCTGGGGGACGATTCAATCATTTGATAATCTTCACCAGGTATTAACTTGGAAGAACACGAAGGTGAAAAACCCAGAAAGGTTGTTTGGTTTGCTTAGGACTGCATTAGCATTTGGTCTGTCCAATATGTATTGTAATAGATTTTGTTTCAGGTGTGGATTTGTTGCAAAACAAGTAACAACTAAAGTGAAAATCCACCTCAGACTGAAAGGCTCTCATTTGAGAGTCAGTATAGCTCTGGTTTTGGTGGTCTTGGTGGTCTTGGTGACTCAGCAGCTGATTAGATGAACACAAAATGGTAACTTTTTATCTTTCTCCATATCCCCATCAGCCAAGTATGATTGTTGATGTAGTGATAGAAAGCTGCATGTGATGTTAGCTGTTCCCATCAGGTAACCTGGCACTATGCTAACAACACCAGTTGGCCATTTTTTTTTTCTTGTAGCCAATTTCAAATGTTGACGTAGCTGGATGTGATCACACACTTTTTCACTGAAATGTCCTAAACAGAAGTCAAACAACATGATTTGCTAATCAAATTTACTAAATATGTGCACAGTTTAATCTGGATGAATAGCTCACAGAGTAGTAAGCCTGTTTCCTGGTCATTTTCCTAGTTTGTTGAAAGTTTGAATCCCAGTTTAGATATATATTTTTTTCCTTTGAGTAGAACAGTGGAGGCTCATAAGAGCGGGAAGGGGAGGACCATCCTACTCAATTAATTTCTTAAAAATAAAAACAGTGAAATATTTAAAAAGTTAGCCTTTTTAGATAAAACTTTACTAAATATATCCACATCACCAAATAACTGGTTAAAATACACTATTTTGCAATGAAGGTCTACAGTAGCCTTAACAGCAACCTCTAGGGTAGCATCATGGGGTAGCTGAAGGACAGCTATTCGTCTGGTTACATTGATTTAAATGCAACAACAAAACAAACCTAGGAGGCTCATGGTTCTCACCCCCTTCCATAGACTTACACAATAATTATGATGACTTCCGGAGGACGTCCTCCAACCTATCAGATATAATAATTATTGCCTTATGAACTGGCATGTTGTCCATCGAATCAAAGGATCAGAGCATGAATATTGTACTGAAAGCATAAACTACAACTAGCTAGCACTGCAGAGCATAAAGTGTGGAGAGTAGTTGATTCAAAGACAGAGAAAGACAATAGTTTAACAGTTACATTTCTTCAAAAATTAAAGAGACACAGCAGAGAGAAAGAGAGAGAGCTATAATATATATATATATATATATATATATATATATATATACATATACATACACACACACAGGTGAAGTCGGAAGTTTACATACAACTAGGCCAAATACATTTAAACTCAGTATTTCACAGTTCCTGACATTTAATCCTAGTAAAAATGCCCTGTCTTAGGTCAGAATAATAGTAGACAGAATAATTTATTTCAAATTGTATTTCTTTCATCGCATTCCCAGTGGGTAGGAAGTTTACATACACTAAATTAGTATTTAGTAGCACTGCCTTTAAATTGTTTCACTTGGGCCAAACGTTTCGGGTAGCATTCATCAAACTTTCCACAATAAGTTGATTTTTATTCTCTATTTTGGTTAGGCCAGGGTGTGACCAGGGTGGGCATTCTAGTTTCTTCTATGTTTTCTATTTCTTTGTGTTTGGCCGGGTGTGGTTCTGAATCAGAGGCAGCTGTCTATCGTTGTCTCTGATTGAGAATCATACTTAGGCAGATTTTTCCCACCTGTGTTTTGTGGGTAGTTGTTTTATGTTTTGTGTTTACACCAGACAGAACTGTTTTGTTTTGTTCCACTTTGTTATTTTGTTTTGGTGTTCAGTTTGAATAAACAATCATGAGCACGTACCACGCTGCGCTTTGGTCCTCTTCTTCTGGCGAGCGTTACACTTGCTCGTACACACTTTTTCAGTTCTGCCCATACATTTTCTATAGAGATTGAGATGAAGGCTTTGTGATGGCCACTCCAATATCTTGAATTTGTTGTCCTTAAGCCATTTTGCCACTACTTTGGAAGTATGCTTGGGGTCATTGTTCAATTGGAAGACCTATTTGTGACCAAGCTTTAACTTTGCTTTAAGAAATCCACATAATTTTATTTCCTCATGATGACATCTATATTGTGAAGCGCACCAGTCTCTCCTGCAGCAAAGCACCCACACAACATGATGCTGCCACCCCTGTGCTTCACGGTTGGGATGGTGTTCTTCGGCTTGCAATTTTCCCAAAAATTGTTTACAGACATTATTTCACTTATAATTCACTGTATCATTCCAGTGAGTCAGAAGTGTACATACACTAAGTTCACTGTACCTTTAAGCAGCTTGGAAAATTCCAGAAAATGTCATGATTTTAGAAGCTTATGATAGCCTAATTGACATCATTTGAGTCAATTGGAGGTATACCTGTGGATGTATATCAAGGCCTACCTTCAAACTCAGTGCCTCTTTGCTTGACAGAAGTCTGGTTCATCCTTGGGAGCAATTCGCAAATGCCTGAAGATACCACGTTCATCTGTACAAACAATTGTATGCAAGTATAAACACCATGGAATTATGCAGCCGCCTTACCGCTCATGAAGGAGAAGCATTCTGTCTCATAGAGATGAACGTACTTTTGTGCGACAAGTGCAAATCAATCCCAGAACAACAGCAAATAACCTTGTGAAGATGCTGGAGGAAACAGGTACAAACATATCTATATCCACAGTAAAACAAGTCCTATATTGACATAACCTGAAAGACCGCTCAGCAAGGAAGAAGTCACTGCTCCAAAACAGCCATAAAAAAAGCCAGACTATAGTTTACAACTGCACATGGGGACAAAGATTGTACTTTTTGGAGAAATGCCCTCTGGTCTGACGAAACAAATATTTTACTCTTTGGACATAATGACCATCGTTATGTTCAGAGGAAAAAGGGGGATGCTTGCAAACCCGAAGAACACCATCCCAACCGTGAAGGATGGGGTGGGAACATCATGTTGTGGGGGTGCTTTGCTGCTGGAGGGACTGGTGCTCGTCACAAAATAGATGGCATCATAAGGTAGGAAAATGATGTGGATATATTGAAGCAACATCTCAAGACATCAGTCAGGAAGTTAAAGCTTGGTCACAAATGGGTCTTCCAAATGGGAAATGACCCCAAGCATATTTCCAAAGTTCTGTCAAAATGGCTTAAGGACAACAAAGCCAATGTATTGGAGTGGCCATCACAAAGCCCTGACCTCAATCCCACAGAAAATGTATGGGCAGAACTGAAAAAGTGTGTGCGAGCAAGGAGGCTTACAAACCTGACTCAGTTACACCAGCTCTGTCAAGAGAAATGGGCCAAGATTTACCCAACTTCTGTTGGGAAGCTTGTGGACGGCTTCCTGAAACGTTTGACCCAAGTTAATCAATGTAAAGGCAATGCTACCAAATACTAATTTAGTGTATGCAAACTTCTGACCCACTGGGAATGTGATGAAGGAAATAAAAGCTGAAATAAATAATTCTCTCTACTATTATTCTGACATTTCACATTCGTAAAATGAAGTGGTGATACTGACTGACCTAAGATAGGGAATTTTTACTAGGATTAAATGTTGGGAATTGTGAAAAACTGAGTTTAAATGTAGTTGGCTAAGGTGTATGTAAACTTCCGACTTCAACTGTATATCCTTTTTCTTAATTTTTTTACCTTTCACTTTCTTAGCTAATGCAGCTAATTTAGCCTACTTAACAACCTGACTCAAAAAGATAGGAATGTTATTTATTTCAGCTAGCTCACTAAGGCTTTCAAACACTACAACTCTTCCAAGTCAAGGTAAGCTTTTGGTTTAATGAATTTATTGCCACCGTGGCCCACTGTTGTAATTAGGAAAGGAAAGGAAAGTGGATACCTAGTCAGTTACACAACTTAATGCATTCAACCAAAATGTATCTTCGGCATTTAACACAAACTGAATCAGAGTGCTGACAAATTCATTAAAGTTAACTGCACCTCAGATTGCAGGCCAAATAAATGCTTCACTAAGTTCAGGTAACAGACACATCTCAACATCAACTGTTCAGAGGAGACTGCGTGAATCAGGCCTTCATGGTCAAATTTCTGAAAAGAAACCACTACTAAAGGACACCAATAATAAGAAGATACTTTCTGGGGCCAAGAAACACAAGCAATGGATATGTGATGATCACTGCATGTGTGGTTCCCACCGTGAAGCATTTCTCTCTCTATCTCTATCTCTCTCTCTATATCTCTATTCCAATGTCTTTCTGTCTCTCTGTCTGTCTATCTCTATATGCTGTAAAGAATTTAGTTATAATTGTTTTCTCTTCTGTCTGTAGGGCAGAGTACAGGCTAGCTGGAGGTGTAGGTGGAGACATGATCTTATTTATACAACCTGATCCCTTTGATTTATAGCTATGGGAACAACACGCTCTCTTGCCCCTGAGGCAGAATCAAAGAAATCAATCATGATAGGGCCATGTGTGGGCCCAGGTCCAAGCCAGGTCTGTCCAAGTAGTCGAGTATAGGAAAACCACTGCAGAAGCATACTCCACTCTCCGTCCTTTGTTGTCTTTCGTTACTGTGTTTCTATCACAATACTATATCATAGACCCACACAATGTACCATATCTGACCCTAACCACCCATGCATGCTCGCAAACACACACACACAAACACACACACACGCACACACGCACACACGTACACACACACACACACACACACACGCATTGTGTGTTTGCTATATCTTTTTACTGTCAGTAATGTGTTGCTGTGCAGTAATTTGCCATATCACCTCTTATTAACGTGATCAGTGTACAATCTCACAGACAGAGGGAAAGCATAGCTGTATGTGATAATTCTCTATGGGTCCTGGTCAAAAATAGTACACTATATAGGGAATAGGCTGCCAAATGGGATGTCATTCCAGAGTATGCTTTGCTAAAAAGCAGTGCCTGAGGTGGATGATCTCATCCGGTAATCTGATACTGCAAATAATTAATACTTAAATCAAGGGCAATTATACTGTTTTAAATGTGATGAATCATTGACAAGGCAATGGGGGTGGGTGGGATTGTTGTAAATATTCACTTAGCTAGGAATAATAATTTTGCTCATAATTATGTAATGTGCACAATTCTCTCTTTTTTTATTTATGTATTTATTAACGGAGGGTTATTGAAATTATGTAGATTATATCACTGATTATGTATTCATCCATATATGCTTGACCTCTCACGCCTGTCAGGGGGGCTCTACACACACACACGTGCACACACCCACAAACACACACACACACACACACACACACACACACACACACACCCTTACAGAAAACAAAAACAATTTTTAAATGTGATTAGATCATATGTTATGTGAAGTTAATTTGATGATGTAACAACTTGTGTAAGACATTAAATGAAACTACATGAAAACATTTAACTGACCTCAAATTTGAAAATATGATCATGTTAAATAAGTGTGACAACATGGGGATTCAACACTTCAACAAAGTTATTCACATATGAAAATGTAATTCCACATGTGAGAGTTTTTGTGAGTGGAGAGTTGAAAACATGTTTTTCTCTTCACATGAAAAGGTAGTGTTAACATGTGAACTCTAAATGTATTACATGTGAACATATGGTTTCACATGTGAACAACTGACGTCTCTGTGAAAATGTCAGCTCAACATGTGAAAACAGCTATTGATATGGGGTTTTTAAAGTACTGTAAGTGGTATGCTGTTCAACTAAAATAGTGTGAACCATCTTAGTCCTGCTTTAAATTAAGTGCAGCTCATAAAGTCTCCATCATGCCTTTGTAAACACTGCATGAATGTGCTACACATCCTCTATAACCGTATGGGGGAAAGGGGGATACCTAGGCAGTTGTACAACTGAATGCATTCAACTGAAATGTGTCTTCCGCATTTAACCCAGCCCCTCTGAATCAGAGAGTTGCGGGGGGCTGCCTTAATCGACGTCCACGTCTTCGGTGCCTGGGGAATAGTGGGTTAACTGCCTTGCTCAGGGGCAGAACGACAGATTTTTACCTTGTCAGCTCGGGGATTCGATCCAGCAACCTTTTGGTTACTGGCCGAACACTCTAACCACTAGTATGTCATGCTTTATAAAGGGTTCATAAATGTGGCATAACTGTGTGACATAACCACGATGTCAAATGTTACGTAACCAATTAGGTAAAATATGACATAAAACCTGTGCTTTATAAAGGGTGGCATAAGCCTTGCTTAATAAAGGCCTTAAAAAACATGTTAAATTGAGGCTTCACAAAGCATTTATAACCCTGCTCTGCATCTTCGTTGAGCCACACCAGGCTATTGAGTTCGATTCCCGGGACCACCCATACGTAAAAATGTATTCACGCATGACTGTACGTTGTTTTGTTACAATGATGCCAAAATTTTGTGGCTGATCTTTCAGCAGGGAAGTGGGTGAATGTGTCAAAGAGCTGACTTGGCCCAGTATCACGTGGTATGGTTCATTTTCGTTGTGTGCGTGCTTGTTAACTGAGGAACATGTAACTTCGTTCCAGAAGTAAGGCAATTTCAATTTATTTCATCAAGGTAAGTGTTTCTTGGTGTAACGTTGTCCCCAGGCTATTGCAAACACAGCACACATGAGCCTGGGATATCAACCATTCAAAGTTGGCCTTAGTGGGAGAGAACATAGAATTCTATAGGAGTCACCATACTGAGTAAAGTATTTTTCGTCATCACGTGTTTTTCGTTATCACGTCATTTGTCAATTAACACAGTCAAAAAGTAATCACTATTGTTAACCTCTCTGATCTCCCCATCCCGGATCCGGTATCGTGACTACAGCCTCAAGCTCATTACCATAACGCAACGTTAACTATTCATGAAAATCGCAAATGAAATGAAATAAATATGCCATCTCTCAAGCTTAGCCTTTTGTAAACAACACTGTCATCTCAGATTTTCAAAATATGCTTCTCAACCATAGGAAAACAATCATTTGTGTAAAAGTAGCTAGCTAGCGTAGCATTTAGCATTAGCATTAGCATCCAGCACGCAACATTTCAACAAAAACATAAAATCCTTAAAATAAAATAATTTACCTTTGCAGAACTTCGGATGTTTTCAATGAGGAGACTCTCAGTTAGATAGCACATGCTCAGTTTTTTCCAAAAAGATTCTTTGTGTATTAGAAATAGCTCCGTTTTGTACATCACATTTGGCTACAAAAAAACCCCGAAAATTCAGTCCTCAAAACGCGAACTTTTTTCCAAATTAACTCCATAATATCGACTGAAAACATGGCAAACGTGGTTTAGAATCAATCCTCAAGGTGTTTTTCACATATCTCTTCGATTATATATCGTTCGTGGAAGCATGGTTTCTCCTCTCAATCAAATGGAAAAAATCTTGCAGCTGGCTTTGCGCACCAATTTCGACGCAGGACACCAGGCGGACACTTGGAAAATGTAGTCTCTTATGGTCAATCTTCCAATGATATGCCTACAAATGCGTCACAATGCTGCCGACATCTTGGGGAAACGGCAGAAGGTCTAAGCTTATTCCTGTCGCATTCACAGCCATATAAGGAGACATTAGAAAACAGAGCTTCAGAAATTCTGCTCATTTCCTGTTTGACGTTTCATCTTGGTTTCGCCTGTAGAATGAGTTCTGGGGCACTTACAGACAATATCTTTGCAGATTCTGAAACTTCAGAGTGTTTTCTTTCAAAAACTGTCAAGAATATGCATAGTCGAGCATCTTTTCGTGACAAAATATCGCGCTTAAAACGGGAACGTTTTTTATCCAAAAATGAAATAGCGCCCCTAGAGATCCAACAGGTTAAACCCTGCCCATTTCCACAATTTATCTTCTTAAAATATGATTTTAACCCCCTAGAGTTGATTGATGCACCCATCAAAACATGTCAGTTTAAGACAGAGTGTATGATTTTTTGCTTTAGGTATGTCTCAGTCCACTGCATCCGCCAGTGTCACAATTCCGCATCTTCGGGGAAAGGTGGCAGAGCTAGAGTTGTGTTTGTTAGAACTCAAGTCATTCTGAAAGGAGGTCTTCTCACCAAATGTTTGTAGAGTCCGAACGGTTTGACATGAAAAGTATTATCACCACTCTATGGAAAGGGGAGAGTCACGTACATGATGGCGTTTGAACTGTTGGGCTAATGGGACCGCCCTGTGGAATGGGGAGATTCTCACAAACACGATGGTGTTCTCCATTTTGCTCTACAACCACCACAGGTATCTCGGGACTTTTACTGTCCTTTTTGCCATTTATGAATGTGTTATTCAATGTATTTTTATGGGCTTTAGTAGTAAAGGCCAAAATAAAAATTGTATCAAATAATTTACTTTAAAGAAAAAAAGATACCTTACTATGGACAGGTGGGATGGTAGAATGCCACCTGGCCAACATCCGGTGAAATTGCCGAGTGTGAAATTCAAACTACAGTGTTATAAATATTTAACTTTCAGAAAATCACAAGTGTAATACATCAAAATTAAGCTTAACTTCTTGTTAATCCAGCCGCTGTGTCAGATTTCAAAAAGGCTTTACGGCAAAAAAATACCATGTGATTATATGAGGACAGCGCCCTGCATACAAACACATAAAAAACATATTTCAACCAGGCAGGTGCGACACGAAAGTCAGAAATAGTGATATAAAAAATGCCTTACCTTTGATGATCTTCTTCTGTTGGCACTCCAAAAGATCCCAGTTACATCTCAAATTCTCCTTTTTGTCACGCCCTGACCATAGAGAGCCCTTGGTGATCTCTATGGTGCAATAGGTCAGAGTGTGTTGGAGTGAGTATGGTTCCCAATTGGAGGCAGCTGAGGATCGTTGCCTCTATTTGGGGATCGTACTTAGTATGGTCCTTTTCCCACCTGCGTTTGTGGGATATTGTTTTGGTTTGGTTTAGTGCTATGTGCGCTACAAACTGCACGTTAGTTTATTATTTATACATTTTTTGACGGTTCACTTTAACCTCTAGCGACGAGCAATCCCGTATCCGGGATCTTAAGTATAGCCTCAAGCTCGTTAGCATAACGCAACGTTAACTATTCATGAAAATCGCAAATGAAATGAAATATATATATTGGCTCTCAAGCTTAGCCTTTTGTTAACAACACTGTCATCTCAGATTTTCAAAATATGCTTTTCAACCATAGCTAAACAAGCATTTGTGTAAGAGTATTGATAGCTAGCATAGCATTAAGCCTAGCATTCAGCAGGCAACATTTTCACAAAAACAAGAAAAGCATTCAAATAAAATCATTTACCTTTGAAGAACTTCAGATGTTTTCAATGAGGAGACTCTCAGTTAGATAGCAAATGTTCAGTTTTTCCAAAAAGATTATTTGTGTAGGAGAAATCGCTCCATTTTGTTCATCACGTTTGGCTAAGAAAAAACCCTGAAAATCCAGTCATTATAACATCAAATTTTTTTCCAAATTAACTCCATAATATCGACAGAAACATGGCAAACGTTGTTTAGAATCAATCAAGGTGGTTTACACATATCTATTCGATGATATATCATTCATGGAAGTTTGGTTTCTCCTCTAAACCACATGGGAAAATGCATGCGGCTGGAGTCTCTTATGGTCAATCTTCCAATGATATGCCTACAAATACGTCGCAATGCTGCAGACACCTTGGGGAAACGACAGAAAGTGTAGGCACATTCCTTGCGCAATCACAGCCATATAAGGATACATTGGAACAAAGCGCATTCAAAATCTGGGGCATTTCCTGTTTGAAATGTCATCTTGGTTTCGCCTGTAGCATCAGTTCTGTGGCAGTTCTGTGGCAGTTCTGTGGCACTGGGGTACTGTCACGCCCTGACCATAGAGAGCCCTATGGTGCAATAGGTCAGAGCGTGACTAGAGGGTGTTCTAGTCTTGAATTTCTATGTTGGTGTGAGTATGGTTCCCAATTGGAGGCAGCTGATGATCGTTGCCTCTAATTGGGGTTCAAACTTAGTGTGGTCCTTTTCCCAACTGCGTTTGTGGGAAATTGTTTTGTTTTGATTTAGTGCTATGTGCCCTACAAACTGCACGTTTGTTTATTCTTTTTGTTTTTTGAAGGTTCACTTTAAAATATATGTGGAACTCTACTCACGCTGCGCCTTGGTCCGCTCATTATGTATACGACGAACGTGACACTTTTGTTCGATAATGTCCTTCTTTATATCCATAAATACTCTGTTTAGCTGGTGTGCTTCAGTCAATAATCCACCCAGTTTCCCTCCATCAAAATGCATACAAAATTAATCCCAAACGTTACTAATAATCTTTTCCAAATAAGTCATGAACGTTTATAATCAAACTCATAGAGATGAACATACTTTTGTGCGAAAAGTGCAAATCAATCTCAGAACAACTGCAAAGGACCTTGTGAAGATGCTGGAGGAAACAGCCTAACCTGAAAGGCCGCTCAGCAAGGAATAAGCCACTGCTCCGAAACCACCATAAAAAAGCCAGACGACAGTTTGCAACTGCACATGGGGATAAAGATCATACTTTTTGGAAAAATGTCCTCTGGTCTGATGAAACAAAAATAGAACTGTTTGGCCATAATGACCATCATTATGTTTGGAGGAAAAAGTGGGAGTCTTGCAAGCCGAAGAGCACCATCCCAACCGTGATGCACAGGGATGGTAGCATCATGTTGTGGGGTGTTTTGCTGCAGGAGGGACTGGTGCACTTCACAAAATAGATGGCATTATGAGGTAGGAAAATTATGTGGATACATTGAAGCAACATCTCAAGACATCAGCCAGGAAGTTAAAGTTTGGTTGCAAATGGGTCTTCCAAATTTACAATGACCCCATGCATACTTTGACATTTATGGCATAATAGCTTTAACCTCTTAGAGCTCTAGGGGCGCTATTTCATTTTTGGATAAAAAACGTTCCCGTTTTAAGCGCGATATTTTGTCACGAAAAGATGCTCGACTATGCATATTCTTGACAGTTTTGGAAAGAAAACACTCTGAAGTTTCAGAATCTGCAAAGATTTTGTCTGTAAGTGCCCCAGAACTCATTCTACAGGCGAAACCAAGATGATGCATCACCCAGGAATTAGCAGAATTTCTGAAGCTCTGTTTTCCATTCTCTCCTTATATGGCTGTGATTGCGCAACGAATGAGCCTACACTTTCTGTCGTTCGCCCAAGGTCTTAGCAGCATTGTGACGTATTTGTAGGCATATCATTGGAAGATTGGCCATAAGAGACTACATTTTCCAGAGGTCCGCCCGGTGTCCTTTGTCTAAATTTGTGCGTAATCTTCAGGTGCAGGCATTTTCTCCTGGGATTCAGGAGAGAAAGCATGTTTCCAAGAACGATGTATCAATGAAGAGATATGTGAAAAACACCTTGAGGATTGATTCTAAACAACGTCTGCCATGTTTTCAGTCGATATTATGGAGTTAATTTGGAAAAAAGTTTGCGTTTTGAGGACTGAATTTATGGATTTTTTTTGGTAGCCAAATGTGATGTATAAAACGGAGCTATTTCTAATACACAAGGAATCTTTTTGGAAAAACTGAGCATCTGCTATCTAACTGAGAGTATCCTCATTGAAAACATCAGAAGTTCTTCAAAGGTAAATGATTTTATTTGAAGGCTTTTATGTTTTTGTTAATGTTGCGTGCTGGATGCTAACGCTAATGCTAACGCTAAATGCTAACGCGAAATGCTAACTCTAGCTAGCTACTTTTACACAAATGATTGTTTTCCTATGGTTGAGAAGCATATTTTGAAAATCTGAGATGACAGTGTTGTTTACAAAAGGCTAAGCTTGAGAGATGGCATATTTATTTCATTTCATTTGCGATTTTCATAAATAGTTAACGTTGTGTTATGCTAATGAGCTTGCTGATAGATTTACACAATCCTGGATACAGGGGTTTTTTCATAGCTAAACGTGACGCAGAAAACGGAGCGATTTGTCCTAAACAAATAATCTTTCAGGAAAAACTGAACATTTGCTATCTGAGAGTCTCCTCAATGAAAACATCTGAAGTTCTTCAAAGGTAAATGATTTTTTTGAATGCTTTTCTGTTTTTTTGTGTAAATGTTGCCAGCTGAATGCTAATGCTAAATGCTACGTTAGCCATCAATACTGTTACACAAATGATTGTTTTGCAATGGTTGAGAAGCATATTTTGAAAATCTGAGATGACAGTGTTGTTAACAAAAGGCTAAGCTTGAGAGCTAGCATATTTATTTCATTTGATTTGCGATTTTCATGAATAGTTAACGTTGCGTTATGGTAATGAGCTTGAGTCTGTATTCACGAACCCGGATCCGGGATGGGGAGATCAGAAAGGTTAAGGACAACAAAGTCAAGGTTTTGGAGTGGCCATCACAAAGCCCTGACCTCAATCCTATGGAGAATTTGAGGGCAGAACTGAAGAAATGTGTGAGAGCAAGGAGGCCTACCGTTACACAAGCTCACTCAAAGCAATGCCACCAAAAACTAATTGAGTGTATTTAAACTTCTGACCCATTGGGAATGTGATAAAATACATACAATCTTAAATAAACCATTCTCTCTACTATTATTCTGACATTTCACATTCTTAAAATAAAGTGGTGATCCTAACTGACCTAAGACAGGGAATTGTTACTATGATTA
Source organism: Oncorhynchus mykiss (assembly GCF_013265735.2). Classification (NCBI taxonomy): domain Eukaryota; kingdom Metazoa; phylum Chordata; class Actinopteri; order Salmoniformes; family Salmonidae; genus Oncorhynchus; species Oncorhynchus mykiss. The sequence goes on along the minus strand of NC_048575.1, from coordinate 31,615,591 downwards.
AATGTCAGGAATTGTGTAAAAAATGTACTTTCATTATGTTTTATTTTGCCTTTTTTTCTCCTTTATCTTTTGACCATCATTCTCTCTCTCACACAGCAACTCCACTGCCACTTGTCTCCATTTCCACATACCAACCCCCAGCTTCCCTCAGCCCATCCCATCTATCTCTGCTGGCCACCCACTTTGTGTTTCTACGCAACACATATCTTTCAACTATGCTGTTGTGTTTAATGTACAATTTCAATCTATCTAATCGAATAGATCTACAGTAGATAAATACTTTTTCTAAGCGTATTAATATATTAGTAATTGACTGAACCGGTCTCTCCAGATCTCCTAACAGTACTATTTCTAGGGTCAATTTTAGATCAATGCTATGCATTTTCCGCCATTCCTGAACCTGAGACCAGAAACAGGCTACCTGAGGGCAATACCAAAAATAAATGGTCTATTGATTCTGTATCCTCACAACAAAATCTGCAGAGCCTCGATGATTTTATGCCCCAAATATTCAACATTTTGTTGGTGGCAAGAATTCTATATAATAATTTTAGTGGTAAAGCACAAAGTCTTGAATCTTGCGTTTTATATATATCAACTAATGGAATTCCTCATGGATTCATGTACCATGGAATCGGTACATCAAAAATCTCTTTCCAACTATTTTGCAATCTGTATGGCAAGGTTGTCAACATCCTGGTTCTCAAATGAAACTGGTATACTTTCCTATTTATGCTATTTTTATTCCTCCACCAGTTTTGATCCTTTATAATTTGGCAGACAGACCAGTTCCCTACCTCCTCCCGCTGCCACCCGCCTCCTCCATTTTTGGGGCAATGCTGTAATTAATTGGTTGTACTCTTGGATTGAGCAGACCTTCCCGTACATTTCTGATAACTCCATAAAGGACACGACTATACCATTACAATTTACAATATCATTTTTAAGAACAAAATACAACAAAATACAAAATAAATATTTTCAAACATCTTTCCCATAATTACAGGTACTTTATCAACCAGCACATTTGAGTTCAGCCATAATATCTGTTGTAATATTTGTTCTGTCTTTTCAGGGGGGTGAAATTGAAATAGTAGCCAGCTCTACAATGCTTGTTTGTAAAAGACAGGTACTTTGAACGCCACTGGCGTCGGCTAATGGGGATCCTAATCAATCAAATCAAGTCCACCAACCCAGAGGAAGGCACAGTGTGCCAAAAACTTAAATCAGCTATTAAATTATTAGGAGCAACATAGAGCGTTGCACAACCTTTATTTTGACAAGGCTTCACTACGGCGATATACCCTGACATCATTTTTGGGGTAGGAAATTCTGGATTTTGATATACAGTAGATTGGAAAGTTAACTAAAACTGGCTAATTACAAGCCATGCATTACATTATGAAGTTCTATCTCGACATCTCAGTAATATGCTGGCATTACATCTAGAAGCTTGGTAGTATCACAGTAAGGGCTGAGGGGGAAGAGGAACTCAAAGTATTCCTGATAGCAAAGACATCTGTTGCTTATTAACTTTTTTATGTGGTTCGACCGACAGAAAACACACAAATGATTCAGGTGACAAACGAACAAATGGAGTACACTCGCAGACAGCTTGTCCAACAGAAAATCAACACAGAGAATGTATGGAGTGCCTGAAGTTTGATAGTGAGAGGAAAACAGAATATGAGAGAGGAGTTTCTTGTTTTGACAGTTACTGAAGGGCAAGTCTCACAGCCATCTCCATCTGTAGGTTTCTAGTCTTTTCATAGCTAGATTAATAATTTGGAGGAACCACTAGCTCTACTCTTCTTTCATGGATTCCTCCGCTGTCTTCCTACAGTCACTGAGCTCAACAAGTCAATGGTTGAAGGGAATGCTGGTAGATTTGGTGTCACCTTTTTAAACATGTTGGCTGGAGTTTTACTTTTGTGACAGGTCGAGTTGGACAATTAATTTGTATTTTTTTCTCAATTCATCATTCCTTGTATCCTTTCATCCTGTCTCCTTGCCTCCTCAACTGCATTTACGGCCTGGTCTTCATCAGTGGCATGTATTAATTGATGCCAAGGGATGGCTTCCCCAAAAAATGTATGAAGAAAAAAATTGATTTATCTTTCTCTGTTTTTATTATTTTCCTTCAATTCGCAGGAGCTTGAAAGCATCCATTTGAACGAAACAGCTCCCCTCTGTCTATGCATGTGTAGATCATCTATCTGATGGTGTCTGTTCATAAGAGTATGACATTGTTGCCGCTCGTAGCATTGAATGTAAGGGAAGTTTGCGAGTATTTGGCATCCCTTGATAAAAACATGTTAAATAATAGCCAATCAGCGTTGAGCTAAACTGAGTGAGCTCAACTGTGAATAGTCTGGGCGCACCAAAACAAACTGTAAAGGAAAACGAGTTTGGATTTGGCTTCACTCAAATCACAGAGAAATTGGTCATCGACAGAAACAACTTGAATTGTTGCACCACGTTGTGTTGTCATCCTCCGGTAGATAGCTAGCTAGCTAAAGTTGTCCCTTTCCTAAATTAGCTATGGATGGAGATAGAAATTTGGACTTGTGGTTGTATTTAATTATCTATACTGGCCAATTATTATAACAGCGATTTTGATCCAACCATAAATACGTTGTGCCCCTGGACTGAGAAGATGGCTGTTAAATACAGTATGTAGCTAGATGTAGAAGGTTAATGTTAACTAGCTAACATTACCCATGAAAGAAAGACTATCGAGCAACCATTTTAGCCAGGTAGCTTGGGACAACAACAAATTAAAGCATGTGCTGTATGACAGAGTCATAGACTGTTTCGTCAACATGAAACATTGGCATATCTCTACAAGTAAGTGTGTGGCAACATGTTTTTTCTACTTGCATGAACGCATCCATACACACACACACACCACACACACACACACACACACAACAAATCAGAACCATGGACAGCCACATCATATTTAGCTTACGTTGGTTGGCAATAATTGTATCTTTTAGTTGTTTAGTTGTCACTGTAGTAGACCAAGCACAGGTGATTTGATGATGTTGAGATGGTGCTGGGATAGTGGAGGTGTAACGACGTTCGTCTGTAGAAGGAGAAGCGGACCAAAAAGCAGCGTGGTGGTTATCCATGTTCTTTAATGGAAAATGAACGATACATGAAATAACTTAAATCTACAAAACAACAAACGGAACGTGAAAAACCTATACAGCCTATCCTGTGATAACAAACACAGTGACAGGAACAATCACCCACAAACACACAGTGAAACCCAGGCTACCTAAGTATAATTCTCAATCAGAGACAACTAATGACACCTGCCTCTGATTGAGAACCATACTAGGCCGAAAACATAGAAATGCCCCAAAACATAGAAAAACAAACAGACTGCCCACCCAACTCACGCCCTGACCGTACTAAATAAATACAAAACAACGGAAAATCAAGGTCAGAACGTGACAGGAGGGAGTTCCTGTTTTCTTTGCGACTTGCAGTACCTCTCTGTGGTTCGAAATCAATAGTTGTTTAGTAGCCCGAAAATGTAGGGAACATAAACTTGCATGACCATGCTGTAGGTCATGTAACTGTTTGTAACATGCAATATGCTTTGTGCACTTTACCGAACAGAGGTTGCGCTCCAGTTTTGTGATGAAACAAAGATGTGGTTGAATTTATTCTGACACTTTGTCTTCTTATTGTCCTGGTCTTAGGCATACAGTATATCACGGTTGCAAGGCATATGAACTAACCGGTTACAGAGCAAACAACACAATTATCACAACACATACAGTACCAGTGGACACAACTACTCATTCAAGGACTTTTCTTTATTTTCACTATTTTCTACATTGCAGAATAATAGTGAAGATATCAAAACAATGACATAATACATATGGAATCATGTAGTAACCAAATAATTGTTAAACAAATCAAAATATATTTTAGATTCTTCAAAGTAGCCACCCTTTGCCTTGATGACAACTTTGCACACTCTTGGCATTCTCTCAACCAGCTTCACCTGGAATGCTATTTCAACTGTCTTGAAAGAGTTCCCACATACGCTGAGTACTTGTTGGTGTCACGATCATCGTAAGAAGCGGACCAAAATGCAGCGTGGTATGTGTTCATGGTGATACTTTTAATTAAAGAAAGCACTGAACACTGAATACAAAACAATAAACGAATAACGGCAGTGAAGCTATAATAAGAACTGTGCTGACACAAGCAACTAACAGACATACAGAATCACCCACCACAACAGGACCAAGCAGCGTGGTGACAGGCAGTGGCAGCAGGAGCAGTGTAATCAGGACTTATGGACTTGGGAGCGAGATCTGGATGAGGTCACTACTTGAGAGGAGATAGACAGGTGGGCGGCCGACCCAGGGAGAGTGCCGGAGCCCGTCTGCGATTCTCTGGAGCATGTGTGAGGAGGGATGCTGGAGAATGGAGTCAGCACGGCGGCACGGTAGGAAGCATGATAGGCAGCCCCAAAAATGTATTGGGGGACACACACGGGGAGTGTGGCTAAGGCAGGTAAGAGACCTGTGCCAGCTTCCCGTGCTTACCGGAGTGAGAGAGGGTGTTGTACTGGTCAGGCACCGTGTTATGCAGTGGAGCGCACGGTGTCCCCAGTACGCGTGCTTAGCCCGGTGCGGTACATTCCATCTCCTCGTATCGGCCGGGCTAGGTCGGGCTAGGCTATTCCACCTTGCCGCACTGGGCGGGCTACGGGGAGCATTCAACCAGGTAAGGTTGGGCAGGCTCGGTGCTCGAGACCTCCAGTACGCTTTCTCGGGCCGGTCTATCCAGTTCCATCTCCACGCACCAGCCCTCCGGTGGCAGCCCCTCGCACCAGGCTTCCTGTGCACGTCCAGAGCCTAGTACTCCCTGTTCCTCCTCCTCGCACTCACCCTGAGGTGCGTGTCCTTGGCCCAGTACCACCAGTGCCGGCTCCACGCACCAGGCCTACAGTGCGCCTCGTCTGTCCAGAGCTGCTAGAGTCTCCCGTCTGTCCAGAGCTGCTAGAGTGTCCTGTCTGTCCAGAGCTGTTAGAGTCTCCCGTCTGTCCAGAGCTGCTAGAGCCGCCAGTCTGTCCAGAGCCGTCAGTCAGCCAGGACCTGCCAGAGCCGCCAGCCAGCCAGGACCTGCCAGAGCCGCCAGCCAGCCAGGACCTGCCAGAGCCGCCAGCCAGCCAGGACCTGCCAGAGCCACCAGCCAGCCAGGAGCTGCCAGAGCCATCACCAGTCCTGAGCTACCCTTCAGTCCCGAGCTACCCCTCAGTCCCGAGCTGCCCCTCAGTCCGGAGCTGCCCCTCAGTCCAGTGGGGCCCTTTAGTAGGGTTGCCAGTCCAAGGTCGGCGGCGAGGGTCGCCGTTCCTAGGAGGCCACAAAAGCGGACTAGACTATGGTGGAGTGGGGTCCACGTCCAGCGCCAGAGCCGCCACCATGGACAGACACCCACCCAGACCCTCCCCTATAGGTTTAGGTGTGCGGCCGGGAGTCCGCACCTTTGGGGGGGGGGGGGATTGTCACTCCCTTACCTTAGTATTATTTGTTTTCCTTGTTATTTTGGTTAGGTCAGGGTGTGACATGGGTGATATGTGTGTTTTTTGTCTCGTCTAGGGTGTTTGTACTGTCTAGGGATGTTTGTAGATTTATGGGGTTGTGTTCATTCTAGGTGTTTATGCAAGTCTGTGGTTGCCTAGATTGGTTCTCAATTAGAGGCTGGTGTTTATTGTTGTCTCTGATTGGGAACCATATTTAGGTAGCCATATTCTTTGGGTATTTTGTGGGTGATTGTTTCCTGTGTCAGTGTTTGTGCCACACGGGACTGTTTCGGTTTGTTCACGTTTATTGTTTTCTGTATTTGTGTTTTTCTTATTAAAACATGGACACTTACCACACCGCATCTTGGTTCGATCCTTGCTACACCTCTTCAGAGGAAGAGGAGGAAATCTGCCGTTACAGTTGGCTGCTTGTCCAACTCATCCTACACCATCTCAATTGGGTTGAGGTCGGGTAATTGTGGATGCCAGGTCATCTGATGCAGCACTCCATGACTCTCCTTCTTGGTCAAATAGCCCTTACACAGCTTGCAGGTGTGCTGGGTCATCGTCCTGTTGAAAAAGAATTGATAGTCCCACTAAGCACAAATGAGATGGGATGGCGTATCGCAGCAGAATCCTGTGGTAGCCATGCTGGTTAAGTGTGCCTTGAATTCTAAATAAAATAAAATAAAATAAATTCTAAATAATCACTGACAGTGTTCCCAGCAAAGCACACCCCACACAATCACACCTCCTCCTCCATGCTTCACGATGGGAACCACACATTCAGAGATTATCCATGCACCTACTCTGCACCTCACAAAGATACAGTGGTTGGAAACAAAAATCTCAATCAGACCAAATGACAGATTTTCAGAGTCGAATGTCCATTGCTCGTGTTTCTTGACCCTAGCAAGTCTCTTATTATTATTGGTGTCTTTAGAATCGGTTTCTTTGCAGCAATTCAACCATGAAGGGCAGTTCACACAGTCTCATCTGAACAGTTGATGTTGAGATGTGTCTGTTACTTGAACTCCGTGAATAATTTATTTGGGCTGAAATCTGATGTGCAGTTACCTCCAAAGAACTACTCCTCTGCAGCAGAGTTAACACTGGGTCTTCCTTTCCTGTGGCGATCCTCATGAGAGCCAGTTTCATCATAGCTGTCACGTTCTGACCTTAGTTATTTTATTATGTCTTTGTTTTAGTATGGTCAGGGCGTGAGTTGGGTGGGTTGTCTATTTGAGTTTTTCAATGATTTGCTATTTCTGTGTTTGGCCTGGTATGGTTTTCAATCAGAGGCAGCTGTCAATCGTTGTCCATTATTGAGAACCATATTTAGGTAGCCTGTTTTCTATTGTGTTTCGTGGGTGATTGTTTCTGTTGTGTGTCTGCTCCAGCCAGAATTGTTTTCAGGCGTTTCTCTGTTATTTTGTTATTTCCGTGTTAATTTAATAAATATGGACACATAACATGCTGCACCTTGGTCCTCACCTTCTTCCACCGACGACGGCCGTAACAGAACCATCCACCACCAAAGGACCAAGCAGCGTGGTAACGGGCAGCAGCATCAGCAGCAGCGATCTCAGGACTCCTGGACATGGGAGGAGATCCTGGACGGCAAAGGACCCTGGGCACAGGCTCGGGAATATCGCCACCCCAAGGCAGAGCTGGAGGCAGCGGAAGGTGAGAGGCGGCGGTATGAGGAGGCAGCACGGCAGCGTGGCTGGAAGCCCAAGAGGCAGCCCCAAAAATGTATTGGGGGGAGGCACACAGGGAGTGTGGCAAAGTCAGGTAGGAGACCTGCGCCATCTCCCCGTGCTTACCGTGAAGAGAGAGGGACCGGGCAGGCACTGTGTTATGCCGTGAGGCGCACGGTGTCCCCGGTGCGCGTGCATAGCCCGGTGCGATACATTGCAGCGCCTCGTATCGGCCGGGCTAGAGTGGGCATCGAGCCAGGTGCCATGAAGCCGGTTCAGCGCATCTGGTCTCCAGTGCGTCTCCTCGGGCCGGGGTACATGGCACCAGCCTTACGCATGGTGTCCCCGGTTCGCCAGCACAGCCCAGTGCGGGCTATTCATCCAGGTAAGGTTGGGCAGGATCGGTGCTCGAGAGCTCCAGTGCGCCTTCACGGTCCGGTCTATCCGGTGCCACCTCTACGCACCAGGCTGTCTCTCCGTCTCCTTCCTACACGTGCTCCCGCCTGTCCAGTGCTGCCAGAGTCTCCCATCTGTCCTGAGCTGCCAGGGTCTCCCGTCTGTCCTGAGCTGCCAGAGTCTCCTGTCTGTCCTGAGCTGCCAGAGTCTCCCTTCTATCATGAGCTGCCAGAGTCTCCCGTCTGTCCTGAGCTGCCAGGGTCTCCCGTCTGTCCTGAGCTGCCAGAGTCTCCTGTCTGTCCTGAGCTGCCAGAGTCTCCCGTCTGTCATGAGCTGCCAGAGTCTCCCGTCTGTCCTGAGCTGCCAGAGTCTCCCGTCTGTCCTGAGCTGCCAGAGTCGCCCATCTGTCCAGAGCCGGCAGTCAGCCAGGAGCTGCCAGAGCCGTCCGTCACGCCGGCGCTGCCGGAATCGCCCTTTACTCCGGAGCTGCCAGAGTCTCCCGCCTGTCCGGTGCTGCCGGAATCTCCCGTTCATTCGGGACCCGTGGCTTGGGTCCCCAGTCCAAGGTCAGCGGCGAGGGTCGCCGCGTTAAAGAGGACATGGAGGCGGGTAAAGAGGCGGAGAAGGACTATGGTGGAGTGGGGTCCACGTCCCGCGCCAGAGCCGCCACCACAGACAGACACCCACCCAGACCCTCCCCTATAGGTTAAGGTTTTACGGCCGGAGTCCGCACATTTGGGGAGGGGGTACTGTCACGTTCTGACCTTAGTTCTGTTATTATGTCTTGTTTTAGTATGGTCAGGGTGTGAGTTGGGTGGGTTGTCTATGATAGTTTTTCTATGATTTGCTATTTCTGTGTTTGGCCTGGTATGGTTCTCAATCAGACGCAGCTGTCAATCGTTGTCCCTGATTGAGAATCATATTTATGTAGCCTGTTTTCTATTGTGTTTCGTGGGTGATTGTTTTCTATTTTCTGTGTCTGTGTGTTCCACATGGAACTGTTTTGGTTTTCATTTCTGTCTTTCTTTTTGTTATTTTGTATTTTCGTGTTCAGTGATTTCGTTCATTAAAACATGACGAACACGTACCACGCTGCATATTGGTCCGATCTCTCATACTCCTCGTCAGAGGAGGACGAATCACGTTACATTAGCGCTTGATGGGTTTTGCAACAGCACTTGAAAAAACTTATAAGATATTGAAATGTTCAGGATTGACTGACCTTCATGTCTTAAATGAATGATGGACTGTTTTTTCTCTAGGCTTATTTGAGATGTTCTTGCCATAATATTGACTTCGTCTTTCACCAAATAGGGCTATCTTCTGTATATCACCCCTACATTATCACAACACATCTTATTGGCTCAAATGCATTAAGAAGGAATTTTTTTTGACAAATTAACTTTTAACAAGGCATACCTGTTAATTGAAAAGCATTCCAGGTGACTACCTGATGAAGCTGGTTTAGAGAATGAGTGTGCAAAGCTGTCAAGGCAAATGATGGCTACTTTCAAAAATCTCAAATGTATATTTTGATTTGTTTAAAAAACAAATACTACATGATTACATATGTTATTTCATAGTTTGATGTCTTCACTATTATTCTACAATGTAGAAAATATAAACAATTAGGAAAAACTTGAATGAGTCAGTGTGTCCAAACTTCTGAATGGTACTGTCGGTTGCAATAAGGCTTTTTTTCCCTGCTTGGCTTCCCCAGTGATTTTACCCATGCACCACTGCTGTTCTTCATAGCAGATTTTGAAAAGGCTTTTCATAAGGTACGACTAGAATTTATATATAAATGCCTGGACCCTTTAAAACTTCTTATGGAGGTGGTCCCTGCACAGGGATAGCTCAGCGGAAATTTCAGAGCGCCACCTATAGTACTTGAGTAGAGTACTCGATAAAACTCAAACTTTCATAAAAATACACATGCAAGGTACTGAATTAAAGCTACACTCGTTGTGAATCTAGCCACCAAGTCAGATTTGTAAAATGCTTTTCGGTGAAAGCATGAGAAGCTATTATCTGATAGCATGCACCCCCCAAAATACCAGCACGACACGTAAACAACAGATTTTGCGGTAGCCGGCGCTACCCAAAACGCAGAAATAAAATATAAAACATTCATTACCTTGGACGAGCTTCTTTGTTGGCACTCCTATATGTCCCATAAACATCACAATTGGGTCTTTTTCCCGATTAAATCCGTCATTGTATACCCAAAATGTCATTTGCTGAAGACCAGTCTGATGCTGAGAAAAGTCCATTTACAAGACGCAACGTCACTTTTTAAAATTACAAAAGTCGCCTATAAACTTTTACAAATCACTTCAAACGACTTTTCTAAACCAACTTTAGGTATTAATAAACGTTAATGATGTATCAAATTGATCACGGGGCGATCTGTATTCGATAGCAGCAAGTCTGGAAATCATCGTCCATTTTTTCAGTTTCACAACATACTGTGCGCCTCAAGAAAGGAGGGGTCTATTCGTGTTGTAACCAAGGATAAATTAATATGAAAATGACAGCAATGGCGACATCGTGTGGAAGCTGTAGGTGTTTATTTTAGGTCGCCTTTAACAATACATTGAATGGCGGACAAATATTTTTTGTTTGTTTTTGGTAAACAGTTTTACCAGGGATTTTTACTCCTAAACACGTTATGTTATAGCCACAGACCCGATTTAACCAGTTTTAGAAACTTCAGAGTGTTTTCTATCCACACATACTTATCATATGCATATACTATATTCCTGGCATGAGTAGCAGGACTTTGAAATGTTGCGCGATTTTTAACAAAAGGCTGCGAAAATTCGCATCATCCATAACAGGTTTAACAATGGGTTAAAGTCATGTGTTGCAACCACAGTTGTAAAATAGTAAAGTGGTTACTTCTCAGAAAGTATTGAACTGTCAAGAGGAGTAAAACAAGGCTGTCCACTGTCTCCAAATATTTTTTAATGGCCAGCAAAATGCTGGCTATTAAAATCTGATTCAAAAAGAACATCAAGGGGTTAGGAATCCAGGGCTTATAAACAAAATGTCAATGTATTGTATCTAAACCAAAGTAGATAGTTGTAATTTTGGCTTTCTACATCAGTTTAGTTCTCCGTAAGCTACAATATGGAGGTCCTAAACCGAATGTAGCATGAAAGTGAATCCCTGTAGCTGTTAAGCGAAGCGACACAGGGGAACCCAAGAGCAGATGAGGATGAGGAAACCCGTGAACAATATGTATTGTTACACAAGGCGATATAGAGTGCAGATCCGGGGAAGCTTGAATGAGTTGCAGGAAAAAAGTGATGTGGAGACTGAGGTTGGAGATAGCTGAGTAGAACAGGGTAAACAGGTCCTGAGGGGAATCCATGGTAGTGGTGGTGAGTAAAATCCAGAGCAAGATAGTTGGGTAGTGAGATGTGGAACAGGAGACCGGAGCCAGAGAGAGAGCGGTAACTGCAATGAGAGGATAAACGGTGTCAGGCAGGGAAACAGACACAGCAGAGTAACAGGATCTTAAATAATCATAAATGATTAGAATCATGAACTGACTGAGCAGAGATTACAATTTGGCAGAGTGGAAGTGGCAGGACTGAGTATTTGTAGAGGTCTTGATTATGGAACGAGTTGCAGCTGGTAGGGATCTGCTCTGACTCCAACCACACAATCACACAGAGAGGGAGAGAGAGTGTGTACAGGGAAAGTAACTACAGGCCAAGAAGACACCAAATGAATACCAGAGGGCGTAGCAGGAGCAGATGGGACAGTAGCTGTGTGGGCTAATATAGTCAAAATGTTAGCCTTTGGGAAAGTTCAGCCAATGGCAACCATACCCCATACAAATTATAATTCTATTTTGTCAGTTTTATGCATAGTATTTTTGCAATGTGTAATGCATATGAACTCAATAGTTTTATTGATACAGTGCAGACCTCATCATGCCCCATGTATACAAATGTAAAGCAAGCACCCCTTGAGGTTCTTGAGAGAGCAGCCAAGGAAGCGAAATAATCAAAGAAGTCCATTTGATCAGCAGCAAGGGATGAAAAAATAGACTAAATGACACTGAAGAGATAGGCTACATTGACATACTGTAAAAGAAAATGAACAAGTACCTGTTCGAAAGAGGCTACGATAGAGTAGCAGAGGCACACAAGGTCTTATCTGATGACATGGAGTCTGAGCTTGCTAAACATATAAAGAATCTCGTGAACCAGTTTTATGGGCTAAGTAGCCTGAAATCCATTAATTAATCTTTGACCTACCAGTACAATCTCCCACTGTCACAGGACTCCATCCCTCAAAGTGGCTCAATTTACCCAATCCCTATGCTGAAACTGAATCGACCTCCAAATTTCTAATCGCTCAGCACTAGAACGTTATGAATGTTTTATTGTATTTTTTATAGAAGGTTTTCTTAACATTCTGAGGACTATTTGACAACATTACTTTATTATATATGTGTGTGTAATTTTTTTACCTCCAATTTCGTGTTATCCATTTGCGATCCAATTACAATCTTGTCTCATCGCTGCAACTCCACAACAGGCTCAGGAGAGGCCGAGTCATGCATGTGAAACATGACCCGCAAACCACGCTTGTTAACACCCACCTGCTTAACCCAGAAGCCAGCCATACCAATGTGTCAGAGGACACACTGTTCAACTGTTGACTGAAGTCAGCCTGTAGGCGCCCGGTCCGCCACATGGAATCGCTAGAGTTCAATGAACCAAGTAAAGCCCCCCGGTATTAACCCTCCCCTAACCAGGATAACGCTGGACCAATTGTGCGCCGCCCTATGGGACAGCCCGGTCACTACCGGTTGTGACACAGTTTGGGATCAAACCCGAGTATGTAGTCATATTTTGTGCACTGCGATGCAGTGCCTTAGACCACCATGCCACTTGGGAAGCCAACAACATGACTTTAAATAGAACCGTGAGGAAACGTTATGCTGAAGTACTGAACTTTACACAGAAGAACGTTGTTTATTAACATTCTCTGAACTATTTGAGAACATTCCTAACGTCAAGCCAGTTGGAGAACGTTCCCAAGACAAAACGTAAAAGAAATATAACAATGTTTAAAGGCTTAGGACATTAAATCCGTAAAAATAATGAAATACCAAGAAAATTGTGCTTTTTTTGTGAAGTTCCTTACATGTGCTGAGAATGTTCCAAAGCCAAGCAACTATCCAGCACCATTCCAAGAAAGTTGTGGGAAGGTTGTATGAAAAAAAAACAGGACAACCACGCTCTCACCAAGCTCTAAGAAACATATGGTTCTCAGAACTTTTTGTGGTAGCTGGGAAGTTATCATGCTGAGATGTTAACTGCTCTCAAAAATACAAAAGGTATCAGAGGTACCAGGAAAGAACATTGTCTTAGAGAACTTAAGGTCATGTTTGAGTGGAATTGTACACGGCAGTGACAGACTCATAGTTTGAAACTGAGGTTATGCTTCTGTGGGAATTGTGTGTATATGTGTGTGTCTGTCTATCTGTCCTTCTGTCTGTTTGTCTGTCTTTTGCATGTGGGCAGATAAACTCCTGGGAGTAGCTTCTGTGTGTATATAGCACCTTGGGGACTGTGTGTGTGTGTGTGTGTATCTCACTGCAGCACAGCAGTTTGTTGCGATGCGACGAGGAGGAGCCATCCCCACAGTCTGCCTGTAAATTCAGTCCTGGCAAGGAGTCAAGGCTAATGTGACACTCTAAACTTTCGAACTCTGTATTTCCCAAATGGCACCCGATTCCCTACATGGTGAACTACTTTTAATCAAAAGTAGTACGCTATGTAGGGAATAGGGTTCCAGTCCATCTCTACTCACAGCACTAATAGGTGCATTTTGGGTGTTTATCACTGTTACTGTCAATCACTCCCATGAAATGTATCTCTAGAGTGTATTATTATTTAGGAAATACTGTGGATAGCGACCAACTTCAATACCTACCCATTTTCTTTGATTTCAATGACACTAGTTTACAGTAAGTTATATGAAATAACAGGTTACAATAATACAATGATGGATAGCTATGTGAAATGGACACATTTGAATAATTTTAACACTAGAAACATACACAAGTTGTCTCAAATTCGCTTCAAAGAAAATCCCATTACTTCCATATTCTTAAAAATGTAACCATGTATTATTAATCTATTTCTACTGAATGGAGGGATAATTATCTTCCTTCCCAGCTCCAGTCCTTATAATGATTCAGCATGCCTCTTAAATGGTGTCCTATTCTCAATATAGTGCACTACACTCTTAAAACTAAAGGTGGAGGTTGGAACCAAATAAAGATCTTAAGGGTGATGCCATAGGGAAACAATTTGAGCTTTTCTGAAGAAACATGCATGGGATGGTTCTTTGAAGAACCAAACAAAAATTCAGCCCTCTAGGACAGAAATTGAATAGCCCTGCTGTAGGGTTTTAAATCTTATTTGCATATTTCCCAGGGTGCCTTTCAAGTTACTATTATAACCCATGACTGTGTTTGCTAGTGAGAGAGATACGGTTGTTGTGTTCTTTGTGAAATTGCTTTGTTTTTTATCAGGTGAGATCCTAAATTAACATGTTGTCAAAAATAAATCCATTATAAAAGATAATAAATATTTATTTTTAGTGTTAACTTTTACACTGATAGTTCAGTGGCCTGAAACTCAGAGTTTGCAAGTCATGTTATGTTGGCTTGCCAAGTGATGTGTAAAGTGTTAATATCCAACATTTATCATTTGCATTTAAGTTGAGTTAAAACCTGTTATGGCAAGGCAGATCCCCTAGGGGAACTCTCCCCCCCATTCAGCTGAAAAGGTGGTGCAGGGAATTCAAAAATATTCTTTAGAAATATTTAACTTTCACACATTAACAAGTCCAATACAGCAAATGAAAGATAAACATCTTGTTCATCTACCCATCATGTCCGATTTTAAAAATGTTTTACAGCGAAAACACAACATATATTTATGTTAGACCACCACCAAATTTTAAAAAACACAGCCATTTTTCCCAGCCAAAGATAGTCACAAAAGCAAGAATAGAGATAAAATTAATCACTAACCTTTTGAAAATCTTCATCAGATGACACTCATATGAAATGTTACACAATACATTTATGTTTTGTTCGATAATATGCATATTTATATCCACAAATCTCAGTTTACATTGACGTCATGTTCAGAAACGCCTCCAAAATATCCGGATGAATTATAGAAGCTATGCCAGATAACAGAAATACTCATCAAAAACTTTGACTAAAGATACATGTTCTACATATAATTAAAGATACACTTGTTCTTAATGCAACCGCTGTGCCAGATTTTTTTTAAACGTTACGAAAAAAGCCTACCATGCAATAATCTGAGACAGCGCTCAGACGTAAATATATTCCTCAGCAATGTTGGAGTCAACAGAAATATAAAATTACATCATAAATTTTCCCTTACCTTTGATGATCTTTCATCAGAATGCAGTGCAAGGAGTCCTAGTTCCACAATAAATTGTTGTTTTGTTCCATAATACTAGTGTCCAATTAGCTGCATTTGCTAGCACTTTCAGCTCACGTGCCCAAAAGCTGATGCTGGTCCAGGAGAACTCGGACGACAACTTCCAAAAGATATATTCCAGGTCGAATAAACTGGTCAAACTAAGTAGAAAATCAATCTTCAATATGTTATTTTCATATATATCCAATAACGTTCCAACAGGATCATACGTTTTCATCTGCAGCCAAATGGAATGACGGTGACATCAACAGACAAATGCGCCACAGGGAACTTGCATTCTGCCAAGACCGTGACTATTTCCCCTGCCATTCGGTCAAAGTTCACACCAGAGGCTCCATTCCACGTTCTACTGAATGAGGACATCTAGTGGAAGGCGTGGGAAGTGCTAACATATTCATATCTTATTTGAAAGGGAAGGGGCGATGACGTCAAATTTGACCCACATTCAGAATTTCACTTCCTGTTTGGAAGATTGCCTGCCCTATGAGTTCTGTTATACTCACATATATAATTCAAACAGTTTTAGAAACTTCAGAGTGTTTTCTATCCAATAGTATTAATAATATGCATATATTAGCAATCTAGGACAGAGTAGGATGCAGTTCACTATGGGCACACAATTCATCCAAAGTGAAAATACTGCCCCCTATCCCCAACTTAATTAATCAATGTACATACAATAACATAGACATTGAAACAAATCATTTTAAAAATCAACCTGCAGTAGAGTATGCTGGAAAATATGATGAGCATGGTGTTTGGTTAAACTCTGGTTATTAACACCAACACTGGGGTTATGTTACACCACTGAGTGTTAATTTAACTCTTTACAGTGTTAATATAATTATTGAATCAACACTAGAAGTTATACACTGAAAAATATACTCTAGTTAAAACTGGCCAATTTGCTGTGTGCTATGAAAGGGACACATCTGCAGGCATACCGTAGAGGCCACTTCAATAACTCCACACTTAACTCAAAGGTTCTTTATCGGGCAAGAGTTCTCTAAGGAACCTTAAGAGCTGTGAAATACACATTTAAGAACCACATTTGTGTGTGTGTACTTTTGACCAGAGCGTCAAAAGTATACCCTATGGATAGGGTGCCATTTGGGATGCATGCAGACTATTTTGTCCATGCTTTGTTTGACAGGCCTCTCTCAGCAGATGTTGTTGCTTTGGTGTGGCCTCTGACACAGAGGAGCGATTCGCTACAGAAAACTTGGTCTACTAGAGAGCCGTGCTGCATTCCAGGGAGGGAGACTAGGGTCTTGTGTGCGCACAACATTTCTGTGTTCCAGGGGAGACCCGTGGCCCCATAGTACTTTCCATTAAGAACAGCCACAGCTTTTCTTGGGTTAGTAAGGGAATTGATTGTTTGACTTCCTGAATGTTGTTTCTGATAAAAAAATCCCCAGTGAAAGCCATGTGGACTGACTGATTGGGGTTGTTTTCCCCCTCCTCTCTCTGAGTCTCTCAGGGACGACACCCTCTCCCTGCTCGCAAGTGATTTTCAGCAGATATGAGACAAAGCTAAGGTGAGGGGTGTTGTGATTCTCAGTGGACAAGCCGTGATGGGAGGGATAAAAGAGGTGTTGGGTGTGATGCAGCTCTAATGTGAGTTCTGTCCCCCATGGCGTGTGTTGTGGAGCTAAGCCCCGGGAGAGGGCCTCAGCTGCCCCTATGTGGGGAAACGCATTGTCACCCAGGACCCTGGCTGGAGATCAAAACCTCTCTCTCTCATCTGGAGAATTCCCCAACACCTCTACTCTGCTCCAATAGGATTGAGGAGAAAGCAATGATTACCCAGGCTGGAGCTTGGAGTGGCTTGAGCTAGGCCTCTGGAAGAGTGAGGGGTTATGGGGGGAGGTGGGGATTGTGCTCAATGTGGCAGCCACTACATCCTCAAGAGAGCCAGTGTCCCCAAGAGAGCCGGTCTATCATTTTAGCTCCAGAAGGGCACTGCCACCGTAACACAGTACAGAGGAATTAGTCAGTCTGCTCTCTCTTTATGCCCGACTGGGGACTGACAGGGTGTGAGCAAGTGTGTTCAGTTACCCTATTTTCCCTCGTCAAAAGTAGTGCACTATATAGGGAATAGGGTGCCAATGTATGGGAAAAAAATGTACTGTTCTGAGAAAGATTCTAAGAAAAGCACAGAGACTTTGGTTCTTAAGAAACATAGAAACAATGCAGGCAGTTTTTAATTTGAGAAAATGAAATAGGGATACATTTAATGGATTACACATTTGGGGTAGACTAAAAGAGTAACGAGAAACTGCCTGCATGTATACAAGGCCCTGATAATCATCCCTCAAAATCAGCAATAATAATTATTTTTTTATTTCAACATTCAACGTAATTGCTTCCGTGTGGAATCTGCTCTGACCGCGATGTGTTTGGTTTTTCCAAGGCAGAGGAAAGTTTTTTTTCTGTCTCCAGTAATTATTTTTTAACTCTCTCTAACACGCACATACTGTATTCCTTCCTCAATTGTGGGAGATTGACAACGCAAATGGAGCTTGAGTCTTATTGTTATGCCCTGCAACACTTGGAAAAAAAAGGGCGACGGAATCGTTAGCAGTTCAATTGAATGTCAGCTAGAGTATTTAATTGAAAACATAAAAGGATCCAGCAATTATTTCTGGATTGAAAAAAACATGAAAGAGGTTTGGAGTAAAAACACAAATGTTCGTAAAATTAAGAAAAAGGAACGGCATGCTGTTTTAAGTTCACAATTCTTCTTCAGTTGGTATTAATGGAAATCAGAATCAAACAACCAGAAGGTATTACCAAGTTAGCAATGAGCACTCAGGAGTCTGGCATCCCTCCAGAGTGATCTAGCAACAGGTTTTTTTGCACATCAACCTCATTCACGGGGGGCCCGCGAAAAGATGCTTTGTCAAGCAGCAGCCGCGTTCTGCCATTCCGGTGCCATTTTCCTCACCCCCTTCTCCCGACTGACGATACTACAGCTGTCAGTCGGAGTCAGGACACTTTTTTCAGTGTCAAGCCAGCCTACTCCTTGTCGAAACATATTTTTTAAATGTATTTATACATTTGTATTATTTAAGATACATTGGGTGCCAAATGAAAAAGGTTAGTGGAAAAGTACTGTAAATGATTATGTGTGTGCAAAATCTATCAGATAACAAGGGCTAGTCCTGGTCACCTGGATCCACTGTTGATGAAAAATCTAATCCAAATCCAGTCAAATAAAATCATATTCAAATCAAATGTTATTTGTCACATGCGGCGAATACCACAGGTGTAGTGGTGTACCGTGAAATTCTTACTTAACCTTAGTTTTTAACCAACAATGCAGTTCAATAAATACAGTTAATTGAGGATATGGCTGACTTATGCCCCCTTTGGAGGAATTGGGTACCCCTAGTAAACTGACATTTTTTTTATTATTATTGGATAGAAAACACTCTAAAGCTTCTAAAACCGTTGGAATTATGTCTGTAAGTACAGCAGAACTCACAGGGCAGGCATTCTTCCAAACTAGTTTTTGTGGTCATGAAAGTTGGAGCAACTTTGACGTCATCGCCCCCACCCTTCCCAACCAGTTATGAATCTGGGGAGACTTTCTATGTCTTCCACTAGATGTCCTCATTCAGTAGAGCTTTTAATCGTTCAAATCGCGCGAGAATTGGCCCTATGGGAGTGAAATTAGTGTGTGCCATGAGAAAATATGTTGTGCGTTGGGGCGCGAATTGGTCCCGGTCATTCCTTTGTTCCAGCACTCCTGGGAAGAGCTAACGATGACCGGTTGAATTGAAATTTGTTTTGTGTGTTTAAAACATCATAAAGCTTGCTTCTGCACTTAGTTTGACCTGTTTAGTCGACATATAATTTGTAACTTTGAAGTTTTGATGCGCAACTCTTCCGGACCAGAGGACATTTTGGGTGCATTTCAGCTGTAGTAGCTAATACAAAGACGCAAGTCTTGAAACCAAACGATGTATTGGGTAAGTATGAAGCCTTCCAGAACATTCTGAACGAAGACCATCGAAGGTAAGGGAATATTTATGCTGAAATCTGTGTTTCTGTTGACTCCAACATTACGGAGAAATGTAGCTTATATCTGAGCGCCGTCTCAGAATATTGAATAGTGTGCGATTTCTGTAACGTTAAAAATAAATGTAACAAAGCGATTGCATAAAGAAGCAGTGTATCTTTCTAACTATATGTAGAACATGTATATTTAGTCAAAGTTTATGATGTCTATTTACGTTATCTTGCCGCGCTACCTAGATTTCCTGCGGACATTTTTGAGTAATTTCTGAATATGAACTCAATGTAAATGGACATTTATGGATATAAATGGCATATTATTGAAAAAAAAAGTGTACTGTGTAACATGTCCTATTACTGTCATCTGATATAAAATAAATATTTCTAAGAATATTTTTGCGTTCCATGAGCCACCGTTCCAGCTGAACGTGGGAGGGTTGGTTCGCAACTGGGAACCAGTATCTCTGAAGAGTTTAATTAAGAAAATATGTATTAAATATACTAAAGTAAATAACACAATAAAAAGTAACACAAAATAACAATACCTTTTTATTTTTTATTTCTTTATTTCACCTTTATTTAACCAGGTAGGCCAGTTGAGAACAAGTTCTCATTTACAACTGCGGCCTGGCCAAGATAAAGAAAAGCAGTGCGACATAAACAACAGCAGAGTTACACATGGGATAAACAAACGTACAGTCAATAACACAATAGAAAAATATATGTACAGTGTAACGAGGCTATACACAGGGGGTACCGGCACCGAGTCAAGGTACGAGGGTACAGGTAATTTGTACATGTAGGTTGGGTAAAGTGACTACACATAGATAATACATACTGTAGAGAGAAGCAGCAGTGTAAAAAAAAGTGTGGGGGGGTAACAGATCTGTTGTGGATCTGTTAGGGCGATATGAGAATTGGAGTGGGTCTAGGGTTTCTGGGATGATGATGTTGATGTGAGCTATGACCAGCCTTTCAAGGCACTTCATGGCAACTGACATGAGTGCTACGGGGCGGTAGTCATTTAGGCAGGTTACCTTCACTTTCTTGGGCACAGGGACTAGAGTGGTCTGCTTGAAACATGTAGGTATTAACGACTCGGTCAGGGAGAGGTTGGGGCGGCAGGTAGCCTAGTGGTTAGAGTTTTGGACTAGTAACTGGAAGGTTGCAAGATCGAATCCCCGAGCTGACATGGTACAAACCTGTCGTTCTGCCCCTGAACAAGGCAGTTAACCCACTGTTCATAGTCCATCATTGAAAATAAGAATTTGTTCTTAACTGACTTGCCTGGTAGAATAAATAAAAAAAAATTAAAAAATGTAGCCAGTTGGTCTGCGAATGCTCTTAGTACACATCCTGGTAATCTGTCTGTGATCTGTGAATCTGTCTGCCTTGTGAATGTTGACCTGTTTAAAGGTCTTGCTCACATCGGCAATGGAGAGTGTGATCACACAGTTAGCTGGAACAGCTGGTGCTCTCATGCATGCTTCAGTGTTGATTGCCTCAAAGTGAGGGTAAAAGGCATTTAGCCCATCTGGTATGCTCAGGTCCCTTTGTAGTCTGTAATAGTTTGCAAGCAAGCCTTGCCACATCTGACGAGTGTCAGAGCCGGTGGAGTAGGGTTCAATCTTAGTCCTGTTAGATGCTTTGTTTTGAGGGCATAGCGGGATTTCTTATGAGTGACTTGATTAGTGTACCGCTCCTTGAAAGGGGCAGCTCTAGCCTTTAACCTCTAGCCTTCGAGCAATCCCGTATCCGGAGGCGTAATCATAGCCTCAAGCTCATTACCATAATGCAACGTTTCCTATTCATGAAAATCGCAAATGAAATGAAATAAATATATTGAAACACAACCTTAGCCTTTTGTTAACAACACTGTCATCTCAGATTTTCAAAATATGCTTTAACCAAAGCTACACAAGCATTTGTGTAAGAGTATTGATAGCCTAGCATAGCATTAAGCCTAGCATTCAGCAGGCAACATTTTCACAAAAACAAGAAAAGCATTCAAATAAAATAATTTACCTTTGAAGAACTTCGGATGATTTCAATGATGAGACTCTCAGTTAGATAGCAAATGTAAATTTTTTCCAAAAAGATTATTTGTGTAAGAGAAATAGCTCCGTTTTGTTCATCACGTTTGGCTAAGAAAAAAAAACGAAAATGCAGTCAACACAACGCTGAACTTTTTTTCCAAATTAGTTCCATAATATCGACATAAACTTGGCAAACGTTGTTTAGAATCAATCCTCAAGGTGTTTTTCACAATTTTATTCAATGAAAAATCATTCCTGGCAGTCGGTTTCTCATCAAAGGCAAACGGAAAAATACTGCAGCTGGAGATTACGCAATAATTGCGACGGAGGACACCAAGCGACCACCTGGTAGATGTAGTCTCTTATGGTCAATCTTCCAATGATATGCCTACAAATACGTCACGATGCTGCAGACACCTTGGGGAAAACGTGGAAAACGTAAGCTGACTCCTAGCTCCTCCACAGCCATATAAGGAGTCATTGAAATTAGGCGGTTTCAAAAAATGCAGCACTTCCTGATTGATTTTTTATCTGGGGTTATCCTGTAACATCAGTTCTGTGGCACTCACAGACAATATCTTTGCAGTTTTGGAAACAACAGAGTGTTTTCTTTCCAAAGCTGTCAATTATATGCATAGTCGAGCATCTTTTCGTGACAGAATATCTTGTTTAAAACGGGAACGTTTTTCATCCAAAAATTAAAAGAGTGCCCCCTATATCGAAGAAGTTAACTTGGTGCGGATGTTGCCTGTAATCCATGGCTTCTGGTTGGGATATTACGTATGGTCACAGTGGGAACGACGTCGCCAATGGAGTTATTGATGAAGCCGGTAACGTCATGTACTTTCAGGTGTCTCACAGGACAATGGTGACAAAAGTTCATTACTAGAAAGGAATCTTTTGTATTGCCTCAAAAATATATTAAGTCAATGGCAAAAATGTAGGCTATTTTGGGGCATAATCAATATATCATTAATCTACTTGAACTCTAAATCGTTAGGTGTATGACTTTTTGTGTCACCCTCAATGATTTAAATGTATTATACCCATGTGTGGTTTTATTGTGGTTTTAAATGGGCAAATAAATCAAATCAAATGAATATCACAACAAATGATTTATAGAAACAACAACAGTTTGCGGCCTCTGGCTGGCTGCGTTTAGCTGGAAGATGGCAGGGCGAATTTGAGATTAGAGAAATTCCTTGCCATTGTCTTTCAAATTAAATCATGGCTAGATGGCTTGCCTAGCACTTAAAGCTGTCTTCTGTGTGGAGACTACACGCCAGAGGTGCAAAAGCGGCCTGCCAAGGGCTTATAGCGGTCCTATGAATGGGGCCTAACCACCAGAGATGCATATCTTGTCCTGAATGTCAAACTCCGTCCACCTGCTGGCAGTAGGAATTTATATCGGAAATAGCAAGGCGGAGGGCATTTTTTGCCTACTGGCTGTATGTTGGAGAAAGCTTGTACTTGTCTGAGTCTTATAACCACCAGTTGACAACTTATATCACTTTAAGACATTAAGTATTACAATACTATTTCAATTTTCTCCAGCTAGATCGATGTGTCTCTGGCTCAAATTTGCCATTACCATCTTGAGAAGACCAATCTGTGGAAAGGCATTCCACCAATACACAATGCAAAGCATCTCCATCACACACACTGTGTCTGCATCCCAAATGGCACCCTATCCGCTATCGATCATTGTTGTTGTTTCACACCAACCCTTCAGCCAACACACCCTCTCAATACACTGACTGCACCCTTAGAAAAGCAATTTATTTTGTGCCATTGCCCCCTCAATTGTACAAAGCAGTCACCTGTGGTAGAGAAGAAGAAAATCACTGCACATAATCAGTTTCTGGAAACAAGTTCAAGTGTTGGCTTTTCACTGACTATAACATTTACACATTCCACCATCAATACTGTGGCCATATTCTTCACAACAATAAAACTCAAGCTTCAAACATTCAACCATGCAGTCAGTATACATCTCATTATGAAGTCTTCTTGAGGGTACTGGAAGTCTAGTAATCTTAATCTGCAGAGATTGTTTGACCAGAGGACAGTGTTGATCAAACTAAATATGCCAGGCGGTCACAATGGCAGCCAGTCAGACAGTCAATCCCTTAGGGCTAAATACGTCTGTCCACAACCGATTGCTTTTCTTTGTACCATAGAGACAACAGTGAACCCAAAATGCATTCTCTACCCTTTATATTGAACTACTTTTGACCACAACCCTAATTCCTTGTCAAAAGGAGTGCACTAAATAAGGAATAGGGTGCCATTTGGGACTCAGCCACAGGTTTCAGTGGCTGTGCATGCTGTTTTGTTAGTGTACCTTTCATTTTTCATTTCAGTGATGTCACAGGTGATATTTCTCTGAGAGGAATAATCCAGTCGTTTTTTATTTTCTCCTTTCTATTTTTTTCAGGTGACATTTCTTTCTGTCAAACGTACAGCTCCTCCACACGATTCTGTCTTGGAGCTGTACTGACAATTCTTTAAACATCATGGCTTGATTTTTGCTCTGACATGCACTGTCAACTGTTGGAACATAATATAAACAAGTGTGCCTTTCCAAATCCTGTCTAATCAACTAAATTTACCACAGGTGGACTCCAATTAAGTTGTAGAAACAGCTCAAGGATGATCGACGGAGACAGGTTTCAGCTGAGCTCAATTTAGAGTCTCATGGGAAAGAGCCTGAATACTTGTGTAGATAAGGTATTTCTGTATTTTATTTGTTATAAATGTGCAGAAATATTTTTAAAAAAAATTGCTTTGTCATTATGGGGCATTGTGTCTAGATTGATGAGGGTAAAAAAACATTAAATTATTTTAGAATAAGGCTGTAACGTAACAAAATGTGCAAAAAGTCAAGAGGTCTGAATACTTTCCGAATGCACTGTATATATAAACTCAGCAAAAAAAGAAACGTCTCACTGTCAACTGTGTTTATTTTCAGCAAACTTAAAATGTGTAAATATTTGTATGAATATAACAGATTCAACAACTGAGAACTTAACAAGTTAATCATATGAATAATGTGTCCCTGAACAAAGGGGGGTCAAAAACAAAATCTGGCTGCATTAAGCACTGCAGTGTATCTCCTCCTCATGGACTGTACCAGATTTGCCAGCTCTTGTTGTGAGATGTCACCCCACTCTTCCAACAAGGCACCTGCAAATTCCCGGATATTATTGTTTCTGGTTAGCCATGTTATATTGTGTTAATTTAAACTTCAAATTAGGAGTGCTAGCTCTGGAACAGATGGGGGTTCATGAGGAGAGGTTTGAGAACCTTCAATTTATACATAAGTGATCAATTGACACAAGTCCGTATGTAAGTTTCTCACAAGACATTTTTGCTGGCCATAATCACATTTAACATATACATGTACTTTTTCTTCTCTGATATCATGGCGGTCGGCAAATGATTGTTTAAGTGCCTGCCACCTCCTACTCTGCTGGAATGTACTATCAGTCATGATCTGCCCGATTATGTACTACCATGAAAATAAAATGAAATCCGAATAAATACCTACTAATGTCTACCCTCAGAAAACCCTCCCCAACTCTCCTACCCTTTAAACTTTATCTACATCATGCCAAAACACTCAAATTTAAGTCAACAACGATTTCAACAGTAACATCTTGTAACGGTTTTCTTTAGGCGAAGGAGAGTCGGACCAAAATGCGGCGTGTAGATTGCGATCCATGTTTATTAAACTGAAGCGACACGAATCTAAATACAAACACTACAAAACAATAAACGTAATGAAAACCGAAACAGCCTAATACTGGTGCACATAAACACAGACCAAGGACATCAGGACACTAAGGACAATCACCCACGAAACACTCAAAGAATATGGCTGCCTAAATATGGTTCCCAATCAGAGACAACGATAAACACCTGCCTCTGATTGAGAACCACTTCAGACAGCCATAGACTTAACTAGAACACCCCACTAAGCTACAATCCCAATACCAACACACCACATACAAAAACCCATGCCACACCCTGGCCTGACCAAATAAATGAAGATAAACACAAAATACTTCGATTAGGGCGACACATCTGTTACCCCCAATATCTCTTTTGCCTTCTCCACAATAACCTTCAGCCTGGCATTTCTGCTTTCCACAACCTGAGTTGTATTGATAACCTTACCAATAAAATCTATGAAGTCAACTTTATTCATTATCAAAGTGTCCTTTGACACCGCCCATTCATGAGCACAAGATTTCTGAATAGGCCTTGAAACCATGCCAGGTCCAGCAGAAACACCGGCCCTGACATTAGGTCCACTTAGTACATGAGCAGCCATTGAAGCTCCATCAATACACACTGTAGTTCCACCAATCTGTCCTACAGCCTCTGCATATGATACATGACTAATTCTATATATCTGAGCCTCTTTAGCCCCTCTCTGCACCTGGCATCCACCAATTGTTACACCTGAAAAATGCTTACACATTTCACCCTCACCCTTGACAGAGAACCCCTCAAGAACCCCTTAAGAAGAATGTAGGTGGATTTTGTTCTTTAAAAAATATACAGTGGGGAAAACAAGTATTTGATAAAATGACGATTTTGCAAGTTTTCCTACTTACAAAGCATGTAGAGGTCTGTAATTTTTATCATACGTACACTTCAACTGTGAGAGAATCTAAAATCCAGAAAATCACATTGTATGATTTAAGTAATTCATTTGCATTTTATTGCATGTCATAAGTATTTGATTAACTACCAACCAGTAAGAATTCCGGCTCTCACAGACCTGTTAGTTTTTCTTTAAGAATACCTTACCTTAAGAATTACCTGTATTAACTGCACCTGTTTGAACTCGTTACCTGTATAAAGGACACCTGTCCACACACTCAATCAAACAGACTCCAACCTCTCTACAATAGCCTAGCCAGTCTCCAGACCTGAACCCAATAGAACATCTTTGGAGGGAGCTGAAAGTCCATATTGCCCAGTGACCGCCCCGAAACCTGAAGGATCTGGAGAAGGTCTGTATGGAGGAGTGGGCCTAAATCCCTGCTGCAGTGTGTGCAAACCTGGTCAAGAACTACAGGAAACGTATGATCTCTGTAATTGCAAACAAAGGTTTCTGTACCAAATATTAAGTTCTGCTTTTCTGATGTATCAAATACTTGTCATGCAATAAAATACAAAATAATTACTTAAGAGGTTACTCTGCATTTCTGCCATTATGTTTACCTATCTAGGGTATGTGGAACGCTAGCATCTGGCCAACATCACGTAAAATTGCAGAGCTCCAAATTCAAAATACAGGAATACATATAAGCATTCATAAAATATACAAGTGTTATACATCGGTTTAAATATTAACTTCTTGTTCATCCAGACGCTGTGAATTCATGATAAATGTAATGTAGCACACTCATTTTGGAAGTTATCAATCTGAAACTTTGCACAAGTACTGTTAGCCTCTTATATTTTTCACTGAAATTGTCCCCATCATCCTATCTGAATGTTTGTTTTATCATGTTCATTTTAAAGATGATGATACAAAAATAAACCAGATCTATTGTGTGTTATTCTCCTACATTCAATTCACATTTACACAAACTTCAGAGTGTTTTCTTTCAAATGGTACCAATAATATGCATATCCTTGGTTCTGTGCCTGAGCAACAGGCTGTTAGATTTGGGTATGTCTTCAGGCGGAAATTGCACAAAGTAGGGGGGGAGCTGCAAGAGGTTAATTAATCTTCTAACAAACCAAAAACAAACCAATCAGATGGTTGTTTCGATGAAACAGGTTCAGATGCCATTTATTACATGCTTCCGATAAAGGGATACAGGCATTGGCAAACTGCTTCGAAGTACACTGCTTAGAGATTTTGACGCATACCTCGGAGCAACGGTGTAAAAATCAATACTGTTTACAAGCTTAAAATTAGTTGACAATTACTAAGCAGTCTTTGTGGTGAGCACAATTGGGACCCTGCAACACCATCAGGTCAGTGAGCATGACAGTGATCAGCCACAGTAAGTTACTGTAAATTTGACAATAACTACTTGCAGCAAGCTGACAGTAAATTATTGAAAAATAAACAGGAACTTCCTGAGGGGTGTACTACGATTGAAGCTAGATCTACTCAGGCTTTTATAAAGCCAGCCAGCTTCAGCTAGTTCCACAATCCAGCTCAGGCTTCATCCATACTACGAAGGTGGATATTGATTAGAAGTGTTCCGAGTATGAGAATTTCCCGAAACCGATGAAGTATTTTTTGTAATTATTCGTGATCGGAAAAAAAGTTATTTCTCTCTTTCACTCAAACAGTGTTAAGCGCTGGGCGCTCTAAAAAACTATTGGCTAATTCTTCTGTCTGTAAAGAAACGGGTGAGGTCTTGGTTGAGCTTGCTGCACGATTGGATTAGAAAAAGCCACTCTCCTTCTGCTTGTCACTTTCTGACCATAGTTCTTGTGTGTTTTCCTTGTTTTAGTGTTGGTCTGGGTGTGCATTCTATGTTTTGTGTCTAGTTTGTCTATTTCTATGTTTGGCCTGATATGGTTCTCAATCAGAGGCAGGTGTTAGCCATTGTCTCTGATTGGGAACCATATTTAGGTAGCCTGTTTTGTGTTTCCGGTTTTCACGTTTCTTGTTTTTGTAGTTGTGTTCATGTTGAGTTTTCCTATTAAAACCATGGACACTTACCACGCTGCGTTTTGGTCCGCCTCTCCTTCGACGGAAGAATCCCTTTACACTGCTCTCATTTCCCCAGACAGACACACTCACTCACAGTCACTCTTCCCAGGGCACAAGTCTCCCATTCTCCAAATAGTGTGTATTAATCAGAATTCGTAGCTAGTTCGTAGTTTAATGAGTGACCGATCAATCGACAATAAAAATATAGATTTTATTTTGGTTGTACAAATGTTGTGGCAGAAGTGTCGGGAGAGGAAAGCTTTGCTCCTTAAGAAAGTGAAACAATATATTGGGAAAGTGAATTAGCCTACCTTCATCTAAATTTGTGTTTGGAATAAATTCAGGTAGTTGTAGGCAGCCATGCATTAGACTATGTATTAGCCTATTTCGGTGATAATTGAATAGGACTAAGTACTGTTGAAGTCGGAGGTTTACACACATCTTAGCCAAATACATTTAAACTGAGTTTTTCACAATTCCTGACATTTAATTCAAGCCAATCAGGCAGCAGTCTACACAGGCAGGACATTTCTGTCAAAATTGAATCATGAATGAATGCGTTTGCGTACCTGGGTGTGATGTGAAATAACACCTTCATGACTTTCTGTGTTTATGTCGCGTGCACAGTGAAATATTTGCCTAATTTGGCGTGAAAAAAACCAAGAACTTTAGAAAGACTTCTTAAAGCCTGTCTGAGGAAACAAGGTCATAGGAATGATTTAACAGCTAGTAAGGTTTAGAGACAAAGCACTATAGTCGTGGCCAAAAGTTTTGAGAATGACACAAATGTTAATTTTCACAAAGTCTGCTGCCTCAGTTTGTATGATGGCAATTTGCATATACTCCAGAATGTTATGAAGAGTGATCAGATGAATTGCAATTAATTGCAAAGTCCCTCTTTGCCATGCAAATGAACTGAATCCCCCAAAAACATGTCCACTGCATTTCAGCCCTGTGCTTTTTGTGACTCCTCTCTTTGGCTGGAAAAAATGGCTGTGTTTTTCTGTGACTAGGTGCAGACCTCAGATAATCGCAATGTATGCTTTCGCCGTGAAGCCTTTTTGAAATCGTACACTGTGGTGGGATTAACAACAAGTTTATCTTTAAAATTATGTATAATACTTGTATTTTTGAGGAATTTTTATTCTGAAATTTCTGTTGTTTGAATTTGGCGCCCTGCACTTTCACTGGCTGTTGTCATATCGATCCCGCTAACGGGACTTCATCCTTAAGAGGTTTTTAACACAGGTGTGAGTGTTGATGAGGACAAGGCTGGAGATCACTCAGTCATGCTGATTGAGTTCGAATAACAGACTGGAAGCTTCAAAGGGAGGGTGGTGGTTGGAATCATTGTTCTTCCTCTGTCAAATATGATTACCTGCAAGGAAACACGTGCCGTCATCATTGCTTTGCACAAAAAGGGCTTCAAGGGCAAGGATATTGCTGCCAGTAAGATTGCACCAAAATCAACCATTTATCAGATCATCAAGAACTTCAAGGAGAGCGGTTCAATTGTTGTGAAGAAGGCTTCAGGGCGCCCAAGAAAGTCCAGCAAGCACCAGGACCGTCTCCTAAAGTTGATTCCGCTGCGGGATCGGGGCACTACTAATACAGAGCTTGCTCAGGAATGACAGCAGGCAGGTGTGAGTGCATCTTTTGGAGAATGGCCTGGTGTCAAAAAGGGCAGCAAAGAAGCCACTGATAATCTGCAAAAGCTACAGAGATTGGACTGCTGAGGACTGGGGTAAAGTCATTTTCTCTGATGAATCCCCTTTCCGATTGTTTAGGGCATCTGGAGAAAAGCTTGTCCGGAGAAGAGAAGGTGAGCGCTACCATCAGTCCTGTGTCATGCCAACAGTAAAGCATCCTGAGACCATTCATGTGTGGGGTTGCTTCTTAGCCAAGGGAATGGGCTCACTCACAATTTTGCCGAAGAACACAGCCATGAATAAAGAACGGTACCAACATATCCTCCAAGAGCAACTTCTCCCAACCATCCAGGAACAGTTTGGTGACAAAATTAAGTTTTGATTAAGTGGGTTGGGGAACAAAACATCGGTATTTTGGGTCCATGGCCAGGAAACTCCCCAGACCTTAATTCCATTGAGAACTTGTGGTCAATCCTCAAGAGGTGGGTGGACAAACAAAAACCCACAAATTCTGACAAACTCCAAGAATTGATTATGCAAGAATGGGCTGCCATCAGTCAGGATGAAGTTAATTGACAGCATGCCAGGGCGGATTGCAGAGGTCTTGAAAAAGGGTCAACACTGCAAATATTGACTCTTTGCAACAATGTAATTGTCAATAAAAGCCTTTGACACTTATGAAATGCTTGTAATTATACTTCAGTATTCCATAGTAACATCTGACAAAAAATATCTAAATACACTGAAGCAGCAGACTATGTGAAAAATTATATTTGTGTCATTCTCAAAACTTTTGGCCACCACTGTGGAGTCAAAATGGTACCTATCATTATCATTTTGAACACTCTTACTGTATAGGAAAGTTATCTTTCCCTTACTTTAATACACAACTTTAAATATGCAATTAAACATTGCAAAGAAACTTATTGACAGAAATGGCTGGTCGTAGCGAGAGAGTCCCCCTTGTCCTACAGCAGTGGTTCCCAAACTTGTTATAGTCCCGTACACCTTCAAACATTCAACCTCCAGCTGTGTACCCCCTCTAGCACCAGGGTCGGTGCACTCTCAAATGTTGTTTTTTGCCATCATTGTAAGCCTGCCACACAAACACAATATGATACATTTATTAAACATAAGAAAGATTGTGAGTTCTGTCACAACCCGGCATGTGGGAAGTAACAAAGAATCCTTATAGGACCAGCGCAAAAATATTAATAAAATAATAATAATCAATAATTTTGTTCCTTATTTTTACCATCTTACATATAAAACCTTATTTGTTAATCGAAAATGTTGAATAACTCACCACAGGTTTATGAGAAGGGTGTGCTTGAAAGGATGCACATAACTCTGCAATGTTGGGTTGCATTGGAGAGATGCTCAGTCTTAAATAATTTTCCACACACAGTCTGTGCCTGTATTTAGTTTGCATGCTAGAGAGGGCTGAGAATCCACTCTAACATAGGACAGTGGTTTCAAAGGGCATCCGTGTCTTAACAGCGCAATTTGCCAAGGCAGGATACTCTGTGAGCAGCCCAATACAGATATCTGGCAGTGGCTTCTGATGAAATAAAATGTTCACAGAACAGCTTGTTGCAATTTTGAAGAGGCTCTCTTGTTTAGATATTGGTAAATGGATTGGTGGCAGGGCATGTAAGGGATAATGAATCCAGTTGTTTGTGTCATCCGTTTCGAGAAAGTACCTGCGTAATTGCGCACCCAACTCAACTTACTAATTTTCAGCTATATCACATTTGACATAGTCCGTAAACTTGAGTTAATTTGCACACAAAAAATCATACAATTATGGAAAGACCTGTGTGTTGTCCATGTTAATGCAGACAGAGAAGAGCTCCAACTTCTTAATCATAGCCTCAATTTTGTCCCGCACATTGAATATAGTTGCAGACAGTCCATGTAATCCTAGATTCAGATCATTCAGGTGAGAAAAAACATCACCCAGATATTTTATTTAACTTTGCAAGTCAATTAAGAAGACATTGTTATTTACAATGACGGCCTAGGAACAGGGGCAGAACAATCGATTTTTACCTTGTCAGCTCGGGATTTCAATCTTGCAACATTTTTGTTACTGGCCCAACCCTCCAATCACTAGGCTATCTTACGCCCCAGATAGGCCAGTCGCGTGAGAAACACGTCATCATGCAAGCGGTCAGACAAGTGAAAATTATTCTCAATAAAGAAAACTTAAAGCTAGTCTCTTAAAAAAAACATGTCAATACTTTTGCCCCTTGATAACCAGCTCACTTCTGTATGTTGTAAAGGTGTCACATGGTCACTGCCCATATCATTGCATAGTGCAGAAAATACACGAGAGTTCAGGGGCCTTGCTTTAACAGAGTAAACATTTTCCCTTTAGTGTCCAAAACGTCTTTCAAGTCGTCAGGCATTCCCTTAGCAGCAAGAACCTCTCAGTCGATGCTGCAGTGTACCCAAGTTGCGTCCGGAGCAACTGTTTACACGGTGGTTAGTCGAGAGCGTAACAGGTAATGTGGTTGGATGTACATTATTTGACTAGGCTACCTGTATTTGACATTGTGTTGTTATTTCGCTGAACACTAGATACAGCTCCAACAGATCCACAGAGAACGCATTCTCTACTGCACTCCACACTGCCTGCTCCCACCTGGATAAAAGGAATACCTACGTGAGAATGCTGTTCATGGATTATAGCTCAGCATTCAACACCTTTGAGCCCACCAAGCTCATCACGAAGCTCAAGACCCTGGGACTGAACACCTCCTTCTGCAACTGGAAGGACGGACCACCCCTAGGTGGTGAAGGTAGGCAACAGCACATTCACCACGCTGACTATCAACACGGATTTGGCATGGGCCCTCAGAATCTCATAAATGTCTGCAGCTGCACTATTGAGAGTATCTTGACTGGCTGCATCACCGCTTGGTATGGCCATTGCTTGGCATCCGACAGCAAGGCGCTACAGGGGGTAGCGTGTGCAGCACCATAAATCACTGGGGCCGAGCTGCCTGCCATCCAGGACCACTATACCAGGCGGTGTAAGAGGAAGGCCCTAAAAATTGTCACAGACTTCAACCACCCAAGTTATAAACTGTTCTCTCTGCAACTGCATGGCAAATGATACCAATGAACCAAATCTAGAACCAACAGGACCATCAACAGCTTCTACCCCCAAGCCATAAGGATGATAAACAGTTAACCAAATAGCTACCTGGACTATTTGCATTGACCCACTTTTGCCCTAACTCTTTTGACTCATCAAATGCACTACTGATATTGATTTATTATCTATCCTGTTGCCTGGTCACTTTACCCCTACCTATATGTACATATCTACATCCAGTACCTCATACCCCTGCACATCGACTCGGTACTGGTTTAGCCAAGTTATTGTTACTCACTGTGTATTTATTCCTTTTGTCATAATTTTTCTTTTTTTTCTCTGCATTGTTGGGAAGGGCCTTTAAGTAAGCATTTCACTGCAGGTCTACCTACACCTGTTGTTTATGAAGCAGGTAACAGCATTTTTTTTATTTGATTTTGAACAATAATATGTTTTGCGACTAGTGGCAAACAGTTCACCAGAGTTTTTTTTCTGGCGAATAATTCTCTCAACATTCTATTTGAATCTTTTGCAAACCTGTGGAAACAATATGTATTGCCACTAGAGGCAAGCATGATGAACATGTAAATTCCAAGCCCAGTAACCATTGGCAAGAAGAAAAATTGGTAACACTTTACCTTGTGTAAATTAATTAATATGTAACGAAATAGTAATACATGTATTTAGAACATAGTAGTTACATGTAATTACTATGTAATTATTATGTAATTACACTGTAATAAGTGTTTAGCGGTTATTGCACAGGTTATTACACAAGTGAAACAAGGATATGTAATTACAAATTAGCTTGTCAGAGGTTATTCCACATGTGTAATTACTCATGATTTATGTATAAGTAATTACAAGATGTCTTGTTACAAATATAACTAACATGTTCAGTAATTACACTTTTGCAGTTTCCTGTGTAGCACCATATTAACAATGCATCCTATTATGTAGCTTTGTTACATGTAACTACATAAGTCACTACCACCAAAATAAGCTAGGATAGGACTGTCAGCTGTTGTAACAATCCACACCCTTTCATTAACTACAGCTTATGTTATCTTATTTCCATATTATTTGGCTTAAAGGATATACTGAGTTAAATGTAAGAGCAATGTCTTTCCAATGAATATGCATGTATCTATAATGTACCTACTCAGGAGCAAGGACCTTAATGTAAAGCGAAACACATAATGGTATAACCTTTATAAAAACGATGTACCTGCCTTTGAAAAGGGATTTAAGGGTGTATACCTCTGGCTTCAAATGTGTAATGTAAGTGAAATGTTGTTTAAAATAATATAATGTATAATGTTAATGTTGTCACGCATTAGCAAGCAGCTTCAAGTAAAGTGAAAAAACGTTTTATTACAATTATTGGGAAAATACATTTCAAAGTAGAATAACTGTTACAGCACCTATAAGTGCACTTTCAATGCAATTATTATATTTCACGGGACATATCAAAATGTCAGTTATTACAATGTTGTTATGAAGAAAAAGATCATAAGTACAATTTTTCTACACAGGAACAAGCAACTTCATGTAAAGTGAAACACATCATTAATTACTATGTAGTTATTATGTTACAACGATGGCAGACACCCAATATACACTACCGGTCAAAAGTTTTAGAACACCTACTCATTCAAGGGTTTTTCTTTATTTTGACAATTTTAAGAATCTCAAATATAAAATATATTTTGATTTGTTTAACACGTTTTTGGTTACTACATGATTCCATGTGTGTCATTTCATAGTTTTGAAGTCTTCACTATTATTCTACAATGTAGAAAATAGTCCAAATTTAAAAAAAAACCTTGAGTGGGTGTTCTAAAACTTTTGACCGATACTGTAGTACTTTGTTGTAATCAATGGGAATCCACCTCAATTTAGGAAACACGTTGTTACTGCACCTTTAAGTGTAATTACTATGTACTTTCAATATTATTAAATATTTTGCAGTGTATATCACAATGTCAATTGCTACAATGTCGTTATATAGAAAAGTATTGTAAATACAATGTTTCTATGCAGGAACTAGCAACTTAAAATAAAGTGAAACGCATTTTATTTACTCATGTAATTAATATGTAGTTACTATGTTATAAAGTGTTTTTGATTGTAGTAGGTGAAGATACGTAAAATACTTTCTTGAGGGTTGGTGCATATCCTGTTGATCGGATAGTGATATGTTTGAAAGCAAAGGGATCTAGAGCTCCCATGTCATGTGATATGAAACATCTTTACGTGGAATAATGAAACACCTTAATAGTAATTATAGGATCCATAGTTCCAAAGTCATCATGACTTTGGAACTATGGATCCTATAATTAATATTAATGTGTTTCATTATTTTGACAGGGTTATAAGCATGTTTTGTATCTATCAGTATTTTTTGGGTCAATCCACGTAAAGATGTTTCATATATATACTGAGGTTGATATAAATGAAAAGTTGAGATTATGTTGTTTTCATCAAAATAGAGATTGCAGGTGTTGCATGCATTTAAAGGGCTGGTATTGACCGCTATTTAAATTGACATGGCACCGGGTACTCCCGGCTCCATTTCCTCTAGGGAGTGCATGCTAAGAGTGAAAATCTTACAGCTGATATGCTAATAGGATGTATTTCAAGAGTTGAGAGAGTACTCCTTTCTTACTTTCTTTACCCAACCAGTACAGTGCCTTGCGAAAGTATTCGCCCCCTTGAACTTTGCGACCTTTTGCCACATTTCAGGCTTCAAACATAAAGATATAAAACTGTATTTTTTTGTGAAGAATCAACAACAAGTGGGACACATTCATGAAGTGGAACGACATTTATTGGATATTTCAAACTTTTTTAACAAATCAAAAACTGAAAAATTGGGCGTGCAAAATTATTCAGCCCCTTTACTTTCAGTGCAGCAAACTCTCTCCAGAAGTTCAGTGAGGATCTCTGAATGATCCAATGTTGACCTAAATGACTAATGAGGATAAATACAATCCACCTGTGTGTAATCAAGTCTCCGTATAAATGCACCTGCACTGTGATAGTCTCAGAGGTCCGTTAAAAGCGCAGAGAGCATCATGAAGAACAAGGAACACACCAGGCAGGTCCAAGATACTGTTGTGAAGAAGTTTAAAGCCGGATTTGGATACAAAAAGATTTCCCAAGCTTTAAACATCTCAAGGAGCACTGTGCACGCGATAATATTGAAATGGAAGGAGTATCAGACCACTGCAAATCTACCAAGACCTGGCCGTCCCTCTAAACTTTCAGCTCATACAAGGAGAAGACTGATCAGAGATGCAGCCAAGAGGCCCATGATCACTCTGGATGAACTGCAGAGATCTACAGCTGAGGTGGGAGACTCTGTCCATAGGACAACAATCAGTCGTATATTGCACAAATCTGGCCTTTATGGAAGAGTGGCAAGAAGAAAGCCATTTCTTAAAGATATCCATAAAAAGTGTTGTTTAAAGTTTGCCACAAGCCACCTGGGAGACACACCAAACATGTGGAAGAAGGTGCTCTGGTCAGATGAAACCAAAATTGAACTTTTTGGCAACAATGCAAAACGTTATGTTTGGCGTAAAAGCAACACAGCTGAACACACCATCCCCACTGTCAAACATGGTGGTGGCAGCATCATCGTTTGGGCCTGCTTTTCTTCAGCAGGGACAGGGAAGATGGTTAAAATTGATGGGAAGATGGAGCCAAATACAGGACCATTCTGGAAGAAAACCTGATGGAGTCTGCAAAAGACCTGAGACTGGGACGGAGATTTGTCTTCCAACAAGACAATGATCCAAAACATAAAGCAAAATCTACAATGGAATGGTTCAAAAATAAACATATCCAGGTGTTAGAATGGCCAATTCAAAGTCCAGACCTGAATCCAATCGAGAATCTGTGGAAAGAACTGAAAACTGCTGTTCACAAATGCTCTCCATCCAACCTCACTGAGCTCGAGCTGTTTTGCAAGGAGGAATGGGAAAAAATGTCAGTCTCTCGATGTGCAAAACTGATAGAGACATACCCCAAGCGACTTACAGCTGTAATCGCAGCAAAAGGTGGCGCTACAAAGTATTAACTTAAGGGGCTGAATAATTTTGCACGCCCAATTTTTCAGTTTTTGATTTGTTAAAAAAGTTTGAAATATCCAATAAATGTCGTTCCACTTCATGATTGTGTCCCACTTGTTGTTGATTCTTCACAAAAAAATACAGTTTTATATCTTTATGTTTGAAGCCTGAAATGTGGCAAAAGGTCGCAAAGTTCAAGGGGGCCAAATACTTTCGCAAGGCACTGTATATACACTCAATAAAACAGAGATGCTTCTTTAAACTTGTTGGGGTCCGATTGCCCCTTAGCCTCCAGACCAGCCCTTTTGTCTCCCACACTCTTTCAATGTGTTGTGTGTGACATCTTGTGTGAGGATCCACAAAGTTGTTTGTGTGGTTGACTGTCTGGTGATTGTAACCCAGCCTATTCAGAGACCTGGTGTGCTCTCCAGCAGTCATTCATTCACATGTTGTCTGATTATAGGGATTAACATTTCCTGTGAACGGTTTTCCAACATTTTAAAAACTGGGCGCCATCAATTGTGTTTGACCTCCATCATCCCAAACACCAAACCATGTCTTCTCCACGATGGCCCCATCCTTCCACAATTATAATGAAAGATAGGAACAAGTGCATATCATTATTTGGTGACAGGAAGTTGTCCAGTGGTTAGTCACGCCTTGAAACGGCGGGGGATCAGTAAATCCATGGGAACTAGCATAGTGTCACTTAGGACCAGTGACAACCTGATGAGTGGACATGGGGGGAGATCCTGGATGGAGAAGGACCCTGGACGCGGGCTGGAAGGTATTGCTGTCCAAGGGGGCAGATGGAAGCAGCGAGAGCGGAACGGCAACTCTAGGAGGAGTTGAGACAACAACAAAAAAAATGTTTGGGGGGGGCATACGGGGAGATTGGCAGAGTCAGTGTTTAGACCTGCGCCAACTTCCCGTGCTTACCGTGGGGAGCATGTGACCGGTCAGGCACTGTATTATGCAGTGATGCGCACTGTGTCTCCAGTGAGCATTCACAGGCCGGTGCGCTCTGTGCCAGCGCCACGCATTTGCTGGGCGGAATGGGCATCCAGCCAGGACGGGTTGTGCCAGCTCTACGTTTGAGACCTCCAGTGCGCCACCACGGTCCAGTGCATCTCCCCAGTCCGGTGAGACCTGTTCCGGTTCCACGTACCAGGCCTCCAGTATGTCTCCCCAGCCTGGTAAGCCCGGTGGCAGCTCCACCCACCAGGCTTCTAGTACGTCCCCTCAGTCCGGTGAGACCTGTTCCGTCTCCACGTACGAAGCCTCTAGGGATGATCCATGGCACGAAGCCTCCAGTGATAATCCATGGCACAAAGCCTCCAGTGATGATCCATGGCTTGGAGACTGTAGTGATGATCCATGTCACAAAGCCTCCAGTGATGATCCATGGCCCGGAGCCTGCAGTGAAAATCCAGGGCACGGAGCCTCCAGCGACGTGCCCCAGTCCGGAGCCTCCAGCAACGGTCCCCAGTCAGGAGCCTCCAGCCATGGTCCCTAGTCCGGACCCTGCAGCGACGGTCCCCAGTGCAGGTGGCTTACATGCCTCCTTTATTTATCCTACGGTTCTGACTTGGTGTAGGGGGAGAATACTATGAACATTTTCTCAATTCGTAACTGTAAATTTCCAAAATGCTGAACAAATAGTTATATTGACTACGTCCATCCTAGGTCACTCATTAATGTCTTAATTGAAATCACGGATTGCCTCTCATCCGCTCGGCGTCCCCTTATGCCATAGTTTGCACACCTAATTGTCAGTAGAAACCACATTTGTTTAAGAAAGTCAGCCAAATCAGCAATGCAAATGAGGCTCAATTAACTATTTCGCTGCCAGACAAGGTGTAACGGTTTTCTTGATGAGAAGGAGAGTCGGACCAAAATGCGGCGTGTCTATTGCAATCCATGTTTAATGAAGGAACACACTAAACACAAACACTACCAAAACAATAAACTTAACGAAAACCGAAACAGCCTATACTTGTGTAACCTAACACAGAACAATGACATCAGGACACTAAGGACAATCACCCACGACAAACTCAAAGAATATGGCTGCCTAAATATGGTTCCCAATCAGAGACAACGATAAACACCTGCCTCTGATTGAGAACCACTTCAGACAGCCATAGACTTAGCTAGAACACCCCACTAGCTACAATCCCCACACATACACACCACATACAAAAACCCATGCCACACCCTGGCCTGACCAAATAAATAAAGATAAACACAAAATACTTTGACCAGGGTGTGACAGAACCCCCCCCTAAGGTGCGGACTCCCGAACGCACCTCAAAACAATAGGGAGGGTCCGGGTGGGCGTCTGTCCATGGTGGCGGCTCCGGTGCGGGACGTGGACCCCACTCAATCAATGTCTTAGTCCCTTCTCCTCGCGTCCCTGGATAGTCCACCCTCGCCGCCGACCATGGCCTAGTAGTCCTCACCCAGAACCCCACTGGACTGAGGAGCAGATCGGGACTGAGGGGCAGCTCGGGACTGAGGGGAAGCTCAGGAGTGAGAGGAAGCTCAGGAGTGAGAGGAAGCTCAGGCAGGTTGATGAATCTACCTGGCTGGCTGGTGGTTTCGGCAGATCCTGGCTGACTGGCAGATCCTGGCTGACTGGCAGATCTGGAAGAGTCTGGTCGACTGGCAGATCTTGAAGAGTCTGGTCGACTGGCAGATCTGGAAGAGTCTGGTCGACTGGCAGATCTGGAAGAGTCTGGTCGACTGGCAGATCTGGAAGAGTCTGGTCGACTGGCAGATCTGGAAGAGTCTGGTCGACTGGCAGATCTGGAAGAGTCTGGTCGACTGGCAGATCTGGAAGA
Source organism: Oncorhynchus mykiss (assembly GCF_013265735.2). NCBI lineage: Eukaryota > Metazoa > Chordata > Actinopteri > Salmoniformes > Salmonidae > Oncorhynchus > Oncorhynchus mykiss. Next base: position 31,576,015 of record NC_048575.1, on the reverse strand, counting down.
GTCTGGTCGACTGGCGGATCTGGAAGATTCTGGTCGACTGGCGGATCTGGAAGATTCTGGTCGACTGGCAGATCTGGAAGAGTCTGGTCGACTGGCAGATCTGGAAGAGTCTGGTCGACTGGCAGATCTGGGAGAGTCTGGTCGACTGGCAGATCTGGAAGAGTCTGGTCGACTGGCAGATCTGGAAGAGTCTGGTCGACTGGCAGATCTGGCTGCTCCATGCTGACTGGCTGCTCCATGATGACTGGCAGCTCTGGCTGCTCCATGCTGACTGGCTGCTCCATGCTGACTGGCAGCTCTGGCTGCTCCATGCTGACTGGCTGCTCCATGCTGACTGGCAGCTCTGGCTGCTCCATGCTGACTGGCTGCTCCATGCTGACTGGCAGCTCTGGCTGCTCCATGCTGACTGGCTGCTCCATGCTGACTGGCTGCTCCATGCTGACTGGCAGCTCTGGCTGCTCCATGCTGACTGGCTGCTCTGGCTGCTCCATGCTGACTGGCTGCTCCATGCTGACTGGCTGCTCCATGCTGACTGGCGGCCCTGGCTGCTCCATGCTGACTGGCGGCCCTGGCTGCTCCATGCTGACTGGCGGCCCTGGCTGCTCCATGCTGACTGGCGGCCCTGGCTGCTCCATGCTAACTGGCAGCTCTGGCGGCTCCTTGCAGACTGGCAGCTCTGGCGGCTCCTTGCAGACTGGCAGCTTTGGCGGCATCCTGCAGACAGGCAGCTCTGGCGGCTCCTTGCAGACTGGCAGCTCCTTACAGACTGGCAGCTCTATGCAGACTGGCAGCTCCTTGCAGACTGGCAGCTCCTTGCAGACTGGCAGCTCTATGCTAACTGGCAGCTCTATGCTAACTGGCAGCTCTATGCTAACTGGCAGCTCTGAACAGGCGGGAGACTCCGGCAGCGCTGTAGAGAAGGAAGGCTCTAACAGCGCTAAACAGGCGGGAGACTCCGACAGCGCTGGAGAGGAGGAGGGCTCCGACAGCGCTGGACAGGCGAGGCGCACTATAGGCCTGATGCGTGGTGCTGGCACTGGTGGTACTGGGCCGAGGACACGCACAGGAAGCCTGGTGCGGGGAGCTGCTACCGGAGGGCTGGGGTGTGGAGGTGGCACAGGATGGGTTAGACCGTGAAGGCGTACTGGAGATCTTGAGAGCGGTGCTGGCACAGGACGTGCAAGGCTAGGGAGGTGCACAGGAGGCCTGGTACGTGAGACTGGCACCATCTTAACCAGCCGACTAACACGCACCTCAGGACGAGTATGGAGCGCTGACCCAGGTGCCATCAAATCCCCGACACGCTCCGTCGGGCGAATTCCATGTTTAAAACACCAACACAGCAACTCCCTCATTTCTCTCTCCTCCAATTTCCCCATTAACTCCTTCACAGTCTCTGTTTCGCTCACCTCCAACACCGGCTCTGGTCTCCTCCTTGGCTCCTCACGATAAACAGGGAGAGTTGGCTCAGGTCTGGCTCCTGACTCTGCCACACTCTCCCTGAGCCCCCCCCCCCAAGAAATTTTTGGGGCTGACTATGGGGCCTCCGTCCGCGCCGCCTTGCTTGCTTCGCAAACTCCATTCTCCTATATCCTTCCGCGCACTGCTCCATCGAATCCCAGGCGGGCTCCGGCACTCTCCCTGGGTCGACCGCCCACCTGTCTATCTCCTCCCAAGAAGTATAGTCCATACTGTACTCCTCTTTGGGCTGTTCTTGCCTGTTGACACGCTGCTTGGTCCCTTTGTGGTGGGTGATTCTGTAACGGTTTTCTTGATGAGAAGGAGAGTCGGACCAAAATGCGGCGTGTCTATTGCAATCCATGTTTAATGAAGGAACACACTAAACACAAACACTACCAAAACAATAAACTTAACGAAAACCGAAACAGCCTATACTTGTGTAACCTAACACAGAACAATGACATCAGGACACTAAGGACAATCACCCACGACAAACTCAAAGAATATGGCTGCCTAAATATGGTTCCCAATCAGAGACAACGATAAACACCTGCCTCTGATTGAGAACCACTTCAGACAGCCATAGACTTAGCTAGAACACCCCACTAGCTACAATCCCCACACATACACACCACATACAAAAACCCATGCCACACCCTGGCCTGACCAAATAAATAAAGATAAACACAAAATACTTTGACCAGGGTGTGACACAAGGGTTTTATCCATATGAGTATATCTACTGAGGAGTACTTTATAAAGGCAACTGATTACCATAAGTGAAATATATCAACAAATTGTCTCTGTTCCCTTGCCCAGATAATGAATGTTACTACATCAAAATGGATAAGGCAATACTTTTCTCTTGTGCTACAATTTGGATTCATCTATCACCACCAATCTCCATAGAGAACTTGACCCAATTTGGAAACCCTTCCTCCTCTTGAACCTCCACAGGGCTTTGTTTCAGACCTTCAATAATGAGAGGTAAAGACAAATGTCAGTGATTTGAGAAGACTTGACTGTCCCAGGGAAGCATGGCTATCAACTTCTATAGAAGGGGAACCAAAATCAAATCTAATTTAGGGTCCCTAATCGCCTTGAGCTGATACTACTCCCATCTCACGTGGAAATGCACTTTAATGGAAGTTGTCAAAAAAATAACTGAGTTTGTGCTTGTCTGTTGTTGCTATTGCACTGTAATGCACTGTAATTTTTTAAATATTTGATAAAAGATTTGGCCAATATTCAGTCAGCAAAACAAGCTTTTTAAAATTCTAACAAATTGAGTAATCAAATAATTAACTGACAGATTTATTATCAAAATACTTGTTAGTTGCAGCTCTAAAATCAGTACTCAAAACACATACTTAATTTGCTTGAATAGTGTAGGCTCACAAGAATAATACATTAGGGTGGCAGCAGTGGTGTAAGCCTCCACAGTCGTGCCCGGACTACCACCATGACAAGTAACCTAAAGACCTGTGAGAAACACTGGTTGGTATGGGTGTCAAAGCGTGCTAAAAGTTTAACATTTTGGAGAGCCTCTTTAACCTGTCCAGTAAATAATTCATGAAACATACCAAAAGCTTGATTATTAAAAATACCCTTTTACATAAAGCTGGTGGCTTTTTCAGAGTCACAATTCTGTGTTTATCCACAGCTGTAGCAATCACAAAGCACCTCTCACCTTCCTCAGAATTGTTGTCATTCTTGTGAGGGTCCTTGAGCTCCGTGCAATGCCATCCTCTATAATATCAACTTGCTTCAAGTTTAGCCTCTGTGCAAATCTGCAATATTGCAACAAAGAAATTAACTTGTTATGGCTGCAATCCCCCTATCGGGATAAGTGTCATCAACAACCGCTGAATAGCATAGCGCTACATACAATAAATATTACTATAAATATTTATATTCATGAAATCACAAGTGCAATATAGGAAAACACAGTTTAGCCTTTTGTTAACCACCTGTCACGTCAGATTTTGGTATTATGCTTTACAGCGAGAGCAATCCAAGCGTTTGTGTAAATTTATCAATCGCACGATAAATATTAAGTACACTTAGCATCAGGTAGCTCGGTCACGAAAATCAGAAAAGCAATCAAATTAATTGTTTACCTTTGATGATCTTTGGATGTTTTCCCTCACGAGACTCCCAGTTACACAACAAATGTTCCGTTTGTTCTATAAAGATTACTTTTATATCCAAAATACCTCAGTTTGTTTGTTGCGTTATGTTCAGAAATCCACAGGAAAGAGCGGTCTTGACAACGCAGACGAAAATTCCAAATAGTTTCCATAATGTCCACAGAAACATGTCAAACGTTTTTTATAATAAATCCTCAGGTTATTTTAAAAATATATAATCGATAATATATCAACCGCAAATGTCTTTCACAGTAGGAGAAGGGGAAAACAATGGCTGTCCAAATTATGTTGCGCAAGCAAAACTCATGTGACAACTTGACGCGATGTTATCGTTCTGGCTCGTTTTTCAAAATAAAAGCCTGAAACTATGTCTGAAGACTGTTGACACCGTGAGGAAGCGATGGGAAAAGGAATCTTGTTCATATCCCTTTGAATCCAGCAAAGGGAGGCTATGGAACATTGAGTTCTCAAAATAGAAGCCACTTCCTGTTTTGATTTTCCTCAGGGTTTCGCCTGCAATATCAGTTCTGTTATACTCACAGGCAATATTTTGACAGTTTTGGAAACTTTAGAGTGTTTTCTATCCAATACTAATAATAATATGCATATATTAGCAACTGAGACTGAGGAACTGGCCATTTACAATGGGCACTTTTTCATCCAAGCTACTCAATACTGCCCCTGCAGCCATATGAAGTTAACAAAGCAGATCAATAGTATATGACAATAGAGACCCAAATATTATTTTCATAAATTAAACCCACAATAGGCCCCAGACTTAACCCATTGAGACCCAGCTTTTGGGAACACAACCTTAACTTGCCCTTAAACCACATTCTCTTCAGCCTGGAGACACCTGCTCGCCATAACTTGCTCCACTTCTGTACTAACCTATGCAATGGAATACAAAACCAACATGTAATTACTTAGCAGAGAGCCCCACACTCATCAGTACTTTGTGTATGGTTGTCATGTTTAATTTTATTGGGGTCTGAAGGAGCATGAACTTTCTGTGGATGACAGCTATTAATGATCAAAGTGGCCAAATCATGTATTTTCTGACCTTGGCAGGTCTACCATTAGCCCAACTATTTAATCATCAATGAAGCGTGCCATCCCAGTGTAACAACAAAATATGAAAAGTGTTTATGGAAGCACTTTTGGGTAATGCATCCCCTGTTTGTGAACCACTTTCTAAAAATGTCATTACCCAAAACGTCCTTAGGGTGTCAAATGTATTAATTATTAATACATTTATCACCGATGAAGAAATGTTAGCTAATCCGTAAGTGAAACCGGAGAATGGCTAAACATTGAATGCTTCTGGATGCAGTAAATAAAATAAAATACAATTTTAATGGTCACATACACATGGTTAGCTGATATTATTGCGAGTGTAGCGAAATGCTTGTGTTTCTAGTTTCCCGACAGTGCAGCAATATCGAACATGTAATCTAACAATTCCACAACAACTAACTAATACACACAAATCTAATTAAAGGAATGGGATAAGAATGTATACAAATAAATATATGGATGCGCAATGACCGAGCAGCATAGGTTGTACGTAACAATAAAATGTCCCAGGACAAAGACATATCTGATATGGGCAGAAAGCTTAAATTCTTGTTAATCTAACTGCACTGTCCAATTTACAGTAGCTATTATAATGAAAAAAGACCATGCTATTGTTTGAGGCGAGTGCACAGTTATGAATTTGAATATGTATTCATTAACCAATTAGGCACATTTGGGCAGTCTTGATACAACATTTTGAACATAAATCCAATGGTTCATTGAATCAGTCTAAATCTTTGTGCATACACTGCTGCCATCTAGTGGCCAACATCTACATTGTGCCTAACCTGGAATATGACATTTTTGCCTTTCTCTTGCATTTCAAAGTTGATGGAACAAAATGTTTTATTATCTTTTACCAGATATAATGTGATGTATTCTCCTACATTAATTTCACATTTCCACAAACTTCAAATTGTTTCCATTCAAATGGCATCAATAATATGTATATCCTTGCTTCAGGTCCTGAGCTACAGGCAGTTAGATTTAGGTATGTCCTTTTAGGTGAAAATGTAAGAAAAACATGTTCCGATCCTTAAACCTCTTACTACCCCCCTACTTTTTTCAATTTCCGCCTGAAGACATACCCAAATCTAACTGCCTGTAGCTCAGTCCCAGAACCAAAGATATGCATATTCTTGGTTTCATTTCAAAGAAAACACTCTGAAGATTGTGTAAATGTGAATTGAATGTAGGAGAATATAACACAATAGATCTGGTTTAGATAATACAATGAAGAAACCATATGTTTTTTATTTTTATTGTTGTATCATCATCTTTAAAATGAACAAGATAAAAGAAACATTCAGATAGGATGATGGGGACAATTTCAGTGAAAAACATAAGACGGCAACAGTACTTGTGCAAAGTTTCAGAATGATAACTTCCAAAATGAGTGTGCTAAATTACATTTATCATGAAGTCACCCAGGTGTCCCAAACGAGTAGCCCAAATGTACCAAAGTGGCCAAATAGGTGAAGTTATACATTTTGAATAACTACGGTATATACAAAATACTAAAATGGTATTCTAACACACCCCCCCCCCAAAAAAAAATTGGGAAAAAACATGAAAAAAATATATATACATTTACAAAATGACACTTTCAATATTTGGAAGACCCTCAGTCCTCTACATAATATTGTGCTGCTGATGCCAGGTGCCATAGCAGTCTATTTCTGCTGTAAAGCAGAGGGTCACCAAGCATGTGGTGCAGGTGATGGGGGACTTCAGAATGCAAAGAACGCAGCGACACCTCCATGCTGTTCCCTTTTGGCCCTGAGGCACATCCATGCCTGCAGAAATACATTTGGGCAAATAAACACCACTTGTGGCAGGAGCAGAAGGGACCGAGGTTGAGGGGCCAGAACGTGGTGCAGTGGTACTGTGGTGCTGTAGCCAGCAAGCTCCTTGATGAGCAGCTCTCTGAAGGCTAGCTGTGAGATGGGGGCATTCCACAGCTCTTAGCCATTTCCTTGTGTAGGATGAATGCATTCACCACAGCTATGTCCATGAAATGATAGAAGAAGGTCTTGTACCATTTCATCGTCTTATGGAGAACAGTGTAATAGCCTATCAGCGCATCTGACAGGTCCACACCTCCCATGCTCTTGTTGTAGTCCTTTATTGCAGTTGGAATGGGGACATTTTTTTGCGGTCTTTGCCCCAGTAGCGCTGAGACAACAGGTGTCCGGCTGGATGAACCAGCTTCAGTGGGGGATGGACACCTTGGCACTGGGGGCTCCCATTCGGAGTCACTGTGGAATAAAATGTTCAGTTAGAATAGTTTCACATATGAGCCTTGTATCAACAGGTATAATAAACATATATATATAGAGTGCAGGTTGAAAAGGTTGAATATATTATTATAGACCTGCTAGATCTACTGTCTCATTTATATTATGACAGACCAGCTAGATCTACTGTCTCTTTTATATTATGACATTTCAGCTAGATCTACAGTCTCTATTATATTATGACAGACCAGCTAGATCTACTGTCTTTATTATATTACAACAGACCAGCTGTATCTACTGTCTCCATTTCACTTTGGCCATTGTTGTGGGCATGGCCTCCCCTCAATTTCATGTGGGGGTGGGGTGGAGCGGCAGACACACACATCTCAGCCATGCTCCCTCTAATCCACAATATGTATAGACACACACACAAACAGGCTATGGGTCATACACATACATACAAACATAGGCTATGGGTCATGCACATACATACAAACATACCCCCACCCACAATGTATAGCCAAGTGTACTTTACAGATTTCATTACATTGTTATATATTGCTACTTAAAAAAAATACAAAAATAATAATATTTTATATTATTAATTTCAAACAATGGCATTAGCATGAGAAGAACTTACCAGTCCAAAACAATGTCCTCTCCGTTCAGAAAATATTCCTCCATTTGGGAATCAAAGCTATGCTCGCTAAATGAATCGTCCTCCAACAATCTGTCTCACTTTCCCGATAAATCACTTCTAAAATTGTGTGTACATCTGTATATCTAGACTTAGATTTAGCTTTCCCTGACTTAGTCGCCATACTGATTGATATATAAACAGCTGAAGATGCACTTTACCAAAATAGTGCTGTGCCTAACATGCGTGGCTCCTTCCAGTATGAATCTTCAATGGCGAATGACCCTCTTTACGCCGGAGTTTACTACATGGGTTGGTCTTCCAACACATAACCATTACATATTGCCGTTTACCTCAGCTCATTGGTTATTGACCAAGCTAGATTTCAAGACGATCAGTGGTCATTGGGTTAAAATACAGTCAATCAACGAAACAGCGGTCATATCATTGGTGCACAATGATGTCATTACTTGTTGTTTTCAAATCGGTTTCTTTCAGTCAATACGTCCCGTGAAATGACCCATCAAGTTTGGTTGTGTTACAAACAACCAGTTGATTGCAATGAAACCAAACATGACTGGATAAAGTCACGTTTAGTGTGTGTATTTACATCCAATGTGTCGTCGAAAATTGAATGAGACGGAATTCACGACACAAGCGGTTCACAAAATGTTTCGTGTTAGGCTATAAAAATGGATTTTATCAAACAAAAGACCATTCATTGTGTAACAATGAGCATTGGGATTGCAAACAGAGGAAGATCGTCAGAGGTAAACGATTAATTTTTATTGCAATTTGTGATTTTGTTATGCCTGTGCTGGTTGAAATAGTTTTTTTGGGGGGGGCTCTGTCCTAAAAAAAATGCATCGTATTCTTTCGCAGTAAATCCTTTTTTAAATCTGACAACGCAGTTGGATTAGCAAGATTCTAGGCTTTCGAACCATGTGAGACACTTGTATTTTCATGAATTTTTAATATGACTATTTATGTAGCGATCACCGTATGTTGTCGAATTGAATCCCGCTAACGGGTTCTGTGCGCAGAGAGGTTAAGAGGTGGCTAGTGATCCATTTACTCAAGTGGCCAATGATTCAAGTCTGTACAGTGGTTCGTCCTTTAAACATTGTGCCATACTGCGGCACACCGTGCATGCTGGCACAGCATTCTGTGGCACGTCATTTACTTGTCAGCCATTTTTCTGTTACTGCAAGTTATTGCTAGTTTTACCACCAGAGGGCATCTTGGAGAAGCATTTGATAGTATTCCGTATTTGCATTGCCAGAGAATTTAAAACCTTTTCTGTAATAACATAGTATATAGGACTGATTAAGAAATTTGGCTTAATTAATTTGATTAATATTATGGTGTTGTTATTCAGAGAAAAAACAAAAATTAAACCCTCACGTTTTCGGAATGATCGAATGGAAAATTTGGCGCTGTACAACATGACAGTCATGAGTAGGCTACAGGATTGGAGGATTCTAAATTGTTTGCTTTCATTAGACAACTTTGATACAATATTTTTGTAAATTAATTATATTTATTCCCACAGTAATTCGTTATGGATCCATAACTAAATCAACACCTGCATTTTGAAAAAGTATTTTTTATCATTTTTTATTAACGAAATGTGAAAATTAGGCTACTGTGCAGTCTACAATACATACTGTAGTAAACATGAGAAAGTGCCTAATTCCTTAGTCAACACTATTGAGACTAATTTTGCATACGGTAGGCCTAGGGTATATCGAAGAGTATTTGTTTTAATCATGTGACTCTGCCAATAATTACATTTAGAGGATTGGAGGACTCTAAATTAATTTATGAGGGGCATTCTCAGATATTCTCACAGATGCTAAGGTGCTTTTAAATATTTCTAAATTAATTAAGAAAAATAATCGCAGCGCGAAGCGGTCCACAGCGGGAAGGCTATGTAGTCTGTGCCCACGCCTACATCCTTGGAATAGCAGAGCAGCATAACGGTACGGGTGGCCCAGGCTGTGCCTGGTGAGCAGTTGGTCAAGTTCTGTTGTCAGAAGAGGAATGGAAATGTCAGGGTGAACCGAAGACCTGACAAACCCGCCACATATGTTGAATTCCAGAGCTCACAGGTGTGCCTGGCATGGATTGTGACTCCATCTCGATCCTCGCCCTTTTCAACTCGTGAGTGAGTCAATGATTTCAATGATTCATCTGGCAATCAAAGAACTTAGCAGGCCCAGGCATGGATCAAAGCTGGCAAGACATTCAATAACATCATCTTCACATATGAATCAACCATGGCCCTTGAGCAATTTTCTCAAAATTGCTACTGAAAAAAAGGAAGAAGATCAGAAGATTAATGAAAGCATAAAGATGTTGATGAAGAAATGTTGTTTTGAGTTAGAAATGTAACACTTTAGAGTACTTAGTACTTAGAACTATAGTTTTGGCAAGTCGGTTAGGACATCTACTTTGTGCATGACACAAGTCTTTCTGCTTTTTGAAGAGGGAAAACCCAGATATTCACAAAGTCTGTGATGAATGACAGGGTGTTTTTTCATGTAAAATAGTTTTGGGGTTTAAAATTCAACCTGTTGTAACTACCCATCCCGTGTCCGGGATCGTTGTCATCATCTGACACTAATTAGCGTAATGCAACTGACATAAATATTACTAGAAAATATTCCTATTCATGAAATCACAAGAGAAATATATTGAAACACAGCTTAGCCTTTTGTTAATCACTCTGTCATCTCAGATTTTGAAAATATGCTTTACAGCCAAAGCAAGACAAGCATTTGTGTAAGTTTATCGATAGCCTAGCATAACATTATGTCCAGCTAGCAGTAGGCAACTTGGTCACGAAAATCAGAAAAGCAATCAAATTAAATTGTTTACCTTTGATGAGCTTCGGATGTTTTCACTCACGAGACTCCCAGTTAGATAGCAAATGTTCATTTTTTCCCAAAATATAATTTTTGTAGGTGAAATAGCTCCGTTTGTTCTTCACGTTTGGCTGAGAAATCGACCGGAAATTGCAGTCACGAAATCGGCAAAAAATATTCCAAATTAGCTCCATAATATCGACAGATATTATAATCAATCCTCAAGGTGTTTTTCAAATATCTATTCGATAATATATCAACCGGGACAGTTGGCTTTTCAGTAGGAGCGAGAGGAAAAATTACTAGCTCTGTCTTTTATGCAAGAATCACTCTGAGAGCCCTCAGCTGGCCACTGACGCAATGTTGTCATTTACGCTCATTCTTCAAAATAAAGGCCTGAAACTACGTCTAAAGGCTGTAGACACCTTAGGGAAGCCACATAAAAAGGAATCTGGTTGATATCCCTTTCAATGGGCAATAGGGATGCATAGAAAGACAGGGGTTTCAATATAAAGGTCACTTCCTGATTGGATTTCGCCTGCAATATCAGTTCTGTTATACTCACAGACGATATTTTTACAGTTTTGGAAACTTTAGAGTGTTTTCTATCCTAAGCTGTCAATTATATGCATATTCTATCATCTGGTCCTGAGAAATAGGCGGTTTACTTTGGGACAGTTATTTTTCCAAATATAAAAATAGTACCCCCTAGTTTCAAGAGGTTATTATACTATGCATCTGATCTGTCACTTCTTTAATATCTCAATGTTCAAAATGTCGAATCCTTCAAAGCAAATGATGGGGATTTGGGCCTGTTCCCAAGAAAGCAGTATATCCTTCACGTCAGACACGTTTAAGAAAAAACAAGTCACAAACAACATGAAAAAACTAACAAAATAGCACAGTTGGTTAGGAGCCTGTAAAACAGCAGCCATCCCCTTAGCACTACAGCCTGTAATGACATTCTAGACGATTAGTGCTTCCGACTTTGTGACAACAGAAGGCCCTTCCCTGTTTCAGCTTGACAATGCCCCTGTGCACAAACCAAGGTCCAAATCACCCGTCAACAGTGCCGACCTCACTAATACTCTTATGACTGAATTGAAGTCCCCACAGCAATGTTTCAACTTCTAGTGGAAAGCCTTCCCAGAAGAGCGGAGACTTTTAGGACAGAAAAAAAGAGTCCAATTCCATATTACTGCTCCATTCAACTGAAATGTTGAATGTTTATGTGAAATGTTTATGTACATATTCTTTATCCTTTTACACTTGTGTGCATAAGGTAGTAGTTTTGGAATTGTTAGTTAGATTACTCGTTGGTTATTACTGCATTGTCGGAACTAGAAGCACAAGCATTTCGCTACACTCGCATTAACATCTGCTAACCATGTGTATGTAACAAATACATTTGATTTGATTTGACATACTTTTAGTCATGTAGTGTATACTCTTTATTATCAGCAATCTAGCTAGATATCGTTTATTTTGACATATTTAAAAATGTCTGTATTTTTAGCAAAAGCTCTTATCCAGAGTGAGTACATAGATTTTAATATTTGTACATACTGGTCCCCCATGAGAAATTAACCCACAATCCTGGTGTTACAAGTGCCACGCTCTACCAATTGAGTCACGAATCTGTCATAGGAATGCAAGGAATATAATCTCCGGTAATATGGATAGCCTAACTATTGAAGCACTGGACAAGTTAGTTTTCCATGGCCCGGTGCCCCAAGTTAGTCGAAATTTCTCTTTAGGATTAATGGCTTGTACAAAAATGAGCAAACCCTGGGCACCTGGTCACCGGGGGCCAAGCAAAACGAATTTGCCTAAAACGTTAGGGGCGAGAGTGGGAGCAAGGTTCTAAAATGAACTCATATCACGCAATTTTGCTATTTATAAAATTGTCATATATTTTTCCTAATTCAGAATAGTTTAATAATAGGTGAAAATATACAAATTATATAATGGATTATGATAATTATGATAATTTGATGGAAAAAAGGGGAGGTGCAAAAACATTACTTTGCACCCCTTATTTTAATTTGCTCCACGGCAGGCAAGGGCAGGCTTTGGCGAAAAGCTGTAGACAAAGATGGAAGAGGAAGCGAGACAACCTACTCAGTTTTTTTTTTGATCAATGAAGGTCAATGAATTAAGTAGACCAGACCCAGTTGCTATTGCATTGGTGTCTATGGGAGACCCACCCGTTATTTTAAGTAGACCCGAACTGACCATTTTTTTCAATTGTAAAACGGCCTGAGTGATCTATTTTTAATTATCCACCATCTTTGCTGTAACCAAAGTTGATCTATTATATTGCTTAGCTCAGTCAAACGACGAAGACTTTGCAGGTGTTTCTGATTAATAAACAATGCCATGCAGGTGGGTGGTAGCATTCAAATAAAACCCAGCCCTGAAACCAAACGTAGCCAATAAAATAAAAATAAATCATAGGAAAAGACACTAATTTGCACAAAGCGGGCAGGTCGGTATTGTCACTTCAAACCAAATATACAGTTGAAGTCAGAAGTTTACATACATTTAGGTTGGAGTCATTCAAACTCGTTTTTCAACCACTCCAAAAATGTATTGTTAACAAACTATAGTTTTGGCAAGTCGGTTAGGACATCTACTTTGTGCATGACACAAGTAATATTTCCAACAATTTTTTACAGACAGATAATTTCACATATCATTCACTGTATCACAATTCCAGTGGGTCAGAAGTTTACATACAATACGTTTACTGTGCCTTTAAACAGCTTGGAAAATGCCAGACAATTATGTCATGGCTTTAGAAGCTTCTGATAGGCAAATTGACATAATTTGAGTCAATTGGAGGTGTACCTGTGGATGTATTTCTAGCCACAACTTAAGTTCAGTGCCTTTTTGCTTGACATCATGGGAAAATCAAAATAAATCAGCCAAGACCACCTTTATCTATACAAACAACAGTACTCAAGTATAAACACCATGGGATCAAGCAACTGTCATACCGCTCAGGAAGGAGACACGTTCTGTCTCCACCTTGTGAAGATGCTGGAGGAAACAGGTACAAAAGTATCTATATCCACAATAAAATGAGTCCTATATCAACATAACCTGAAAGGCCGCTCAGCAAGGAAGAAGTCACTGCTCCAAAACTGTCATAAAAAAGCCAGACTACAGTTTGCAACTGCACATGGGGTACAAAGATTGTACTTTTTGGAGAAATGCCCTCTGGTCTGATGAAACAAATATAAAATAGAACTGTTTGGCCATAATGGCCATGGTTATGTTTGGAGGAAAAAGGGGGAGGCTAGCAAGCCAAAGAACACCATCCCAACCGTCACGCACGTGGGTGGTAGCATCATGTTGTGGGGGTGCTTTGCTGCAGGAGAGACTGGTGCGCTTCTCAAAATAGATGGCATCATGAGGCAGGGAAATTATGTCGTTATGTTGAAGCAATATCTCAAGCAATCAGTCAGGAAGTTAAAACTTGGTTACAAATGGGTCTTCCAAATGGACAATGACCCCAAGCACTCTTCCAAAGTTGTGGCAACATGGCTTAAGGAAAACAGTCAAGGTATTGGAGTGGGCATCACAAAGCCCTGACCTCAAGCCTATAGAATATTTGTGGGCGAATTCTGAAAAAGTGTATGCGAGCAAGGAGGCCTACAAACCTGACTCAGTTACACCAGCTCTGTCAGGAGGAATGGGCCAAAATTCACCCAAATTATTGTGGGAAGCTTGTGGAAGGCTACCCAAAATGTTTGACCCATGTTACACAATTTAAAGGCAATGGTACCCAAATACTAATTGAGTGTATGTAAACTTCTGACCCACTGGGAATGTGATGAAATCAATAAAAGCTGAAATAAATCATTCTCTCTACTATTATTCTGACACTTCACATTCTTAAAATAAAGTGGTGGTACTAACTTAAAACGCTGAAATAAATCATTCTCTCTACTATTATTCTGACATTTCACATTCTTAAAATAAAGTGGTGGTCCTAACTTAAAACAGGGAATTTTTACTAGGATTAAATGTCAGGAATTGTGAAAAACTGAGTTTAAATGTATTTGGCTAAGGTGTATGCAAACTTTAACTGTGAGTATTATAATGATCGACTTCCGACTTCAACTGTATAATACTTTCACTAAAACGATTTCTTATTGACCGACATCTTTGTGCAACATCATGGGTAAGCTCTGGCCATGGTCTTTCAGCTTGAAAAAAAGTGGATTTCTACTGGTGTGGGCGTTTAACTTTCATCAACATAACAATAAAACCACACTGTAAAACTGTAAAAATTCCTAACTTGATTTTACTGCAATTTACTGGCAGCCAATTGCTAGACAGAGAGAGATTGAGTGAGAGAAAGATATAGCAGCCCCTTCTAGTTCAGACCAATCAGTGCAACTTCTCTCCACTTTGACCACTTGTCCTAGCTACTGTAGCTCTGAGACCTGACTGACCCTATCATCATCAAAGGATATACATACCCTCAGCTCCTCCCCTTCCCTTCCCTCTCGTCTTCTTTTCTTTTCTCTCTTCTCCTTACCCTCTCCCTGATATACACTATCCAGTCAATTCACATTATGCAGGTCCAGGAGAAATATATGTTTTCTTCTGCATCTCACCTATGATGAAGCAAAGGAGGTGTAACATGATCACATATCTTTAGAAAACTCCTTCAAAATCATTATGCATTCATGCAGTGCAAATGCAATGTCAATATTTTGTTATGTGAGCATTTATGGTCATTCTATCATTGTCATAACAGAGTCCCTCTTCCATTATGCTGTATTATAATGTAGAGTATATTAATCTCTGAAGCTTGACGTTACTCTCATTTCTTGGCACCTGCAGTGAATTTGTTCTTTTTACTGGTTCCTATAGTTACAGTGATCAGAAGAAAGGGGAAAGGGGGATACCGAGTCAGTTGGACAACTGAATGCCTTCAACTGAAATGTGTCTTCCGCATTTAAGCCAACCTCGCTGAATCAGAAAGGTGCGAATAGATGTGTTGATGTATTTTTCACCCCAAGAATTTATGGATGAATCTCTGTTATGGTCACTCTTAGACTGCTTACCAAATGGCACCATATTCCCTATAAACTGTAGGGCACTTCATTTGACCAGGGTCCATGGGTTGCCATTGGGGACACATACGTACACTCCAATTGCATATTGTTCTCAACCCTGTTCTGAACCCAATCCCCTTCATAGTGTTAGAAATGACCCTCCCCAGAGCTGAAGACTGCATAGACTTTTGTCTTTTGTCTGTCATAAAGCTTTATCTCTATTGTTTCAATGGGAAATGTGTTATTTAAAAATAATAATAATTGGGGTTCCATTGCACCGCTCTGATTCCGAGGGGTTGAGTTAAATGTGGAAGGCACATTTAAGTTGTACAACTGACTAGGTATCTGTCTCTTTCTGTCTCTCTCTCTCTCTCTCTAGACATCAATAGAAAAATAGGAAATTACTATGAAATGATACAACATTTGATTTGATGACTTTATTATTTTTAAGTCAACATCTCATCTCTGCTATGGCATTAGCAGCCCAACTATCAGACAACATTATACCTGTACTCCCGATACTGTTGTCTTTAGTCATCCTATTTAGCTAGGCTAGACTGCAGAGCTGTCTGACAAATTCATTTTACAAGTTCTTCAAAGAAAATGAGGCATACTTTCACAAACTCTCTATCCCTCTCTCTGCTTGTTGTGTTGTGCACAGTCCTCTTTTATGTGGTCTATGCATTCTTTGTGTATCTAACCTCATGTAGCAGGCGTAAAAGTGTATCGATCGCCTACCCTCGTGATATCCAATTGGTAATTACAGTCTTATCCCATCGCTGCAACTCCTGTATGGACTCAGGAGAGGCGAAGGTTGAGAGCCTCGTGTCCTCCGAAACACAACTCTGCCAAGACGCTCTGCTTTTTGACACACCAGCCGCACCAATGTTTTGGATGAAAACCCATAAACTGTCGATAGAAGTCAGTATGCATGCGCCTGGCCTGCAACAAGGAGTTGCTAAGCGCAATGGGACAAGGACAACATGGCCGGGCCAAACCCTTCCCTAACTAACGATGCTGGGCCAATTGTGCACCGCCTCATGTGTCTCCCGGTCACGGCCGGCTGCAACACAGCCTGGGATTGAACTCGGCTCTGTAGTACTGTGATACAGTGCCTTAGACTGCTGCACAACTCGGGAGGCCCTCTCTTCCTCCCTTCTGTGTGTGAGATGATGAGGAGCTTTAAAAGATTGTCTGGACCCTGTTGTCTGGTGAGAGCACCGTAGAGAATGGCTGGCACACGATTAGAAAACAGAATCAGGGAAACAGCTTACAAGGGCAAGGGAGGCAGAATTAAGCACAACTGCCCTCCTTCCCGCAAAAATAAGGATTAAAAGCTGATTTCCACAGAGAATACATTAATGTGTAAAGACTCTGTGGTCATTTCATCTGGTATTATTAGGTGTAGCACAGGCTACTCAGAGAATAACAAGTCTTTCCTCTCCACTGAGGGTAGGCAACGTAGGCTGTAGTCTTATTTCTCACAGTAGGGGACCAGAGCACAATGAAACCTGTTACACTCTTCACACTCTCTCTGTAGTTCCGCTTCTTTTTTCTACTCAACCTCAAACAGTTTTTTCATTTTCTACTGACTGTTTCTTCAGGGTAGCTTGTGGCCTTCTGGGACCTGAGCCCACCCCCATCCCTTCTGTTCTCTGGTCAACCTAGCATTAGCCTTGTCCTGCACAGTGGGCCGCCAAGTACAATGGTCTCTCTAGTGGAAGTGTGACTGCGTGGCTGTGAGTAACTCTAACTATCTCTGAATTTGTGACAAAGTCCCACTGGGAATGCAGTGCTGCTTTTCTGTCTTATAGAAAATATATTGACCTAATTCGAAATTTACTGATTGTAATTTCAATCCAAGGCAGTGGATGAATGTACAGAACAAATTATCTGTATTAAATCAACGCTGACAGTGTTACATTTAAAGATCCTGAACAGTCATACAGAAAAGCAGTGTTGCAGTAAAATCATCTCAAGCAAATTTGGGGATACACAAAGCAGATTTGTATTTTCAATACATTTCCAAACGTTTCTAAAAACCTGTTTTTGCTTTGTCAGTATGAGGTATTGTCTGTAGATTGATGAATAATTAAGGCTGTAATGGCTGAATGGCGGATCCTGGCTGACTTGCGGATCTGGCTGCTCCATGCTGACTGGCGGCTCTGGCTGCTCCATGCTGACTGGCGGCTCTGGCTGCTCCATGCTGACTGGCGGCTCTGGCGCCTCCTTGCAGACTGGCAGCTCTGGCAGCTTTTTGCAGACTGGCAGCTCTGGCAGCTCCTTGCAGACTGGCAGCTCTGGCAGCTCCTTGCAGACTGACAGCTCCTTGCAGACTGACAGCTCCTTGCAGACTGACAGCTCTGGCGGATCCTTGCTGACTGACAGCTCTGGCAGCGCTGAACAGGCGGGAGACTCCGGCAGCGCTGACCAGGCGGGAGACTCCGGCAGCGCTGTAGAAGAGGAAGGCTCTGGCAGCGCTGTAGAGGAGGAAGGCTCTGGCAGCGCTAGACAGGCGAGAGACTCCGGCAGCGCTGGAGAGGAGGAAGGCTCTGGCAGCGCTGGACAGGCGAGGCGCACTGTAGGCCTGATGCGTGGTGCTGGCACTGGTGGTACTGGGCCGAGGCCACACACAGGAAGCCTGGTGCGTGGAGGTGGTACTGGATAGACCGGACCGTGCAGGCGCACTGGAGCTCTTGAGCACCGAGCCTGCCCAACCTTACCTGGTTGAATGCTCCCGGTCGCCCTGCCAGTGCAGCGAGGTGGAATAGCCCGCACTGGGCTATGCAGGCGAACCGGGGACACCGTGCGCAAGGCTGGTGCCATGTAAGCCGGCCCAAGGAGACGCACTGGAGACCAGATGCGTAGAGCCGGATTCATGACACTTGGCTCGATGCTTACTCTAGCCCGGCCGATACGAGGAGCTAGTATGTACCGCACTGGGCTATGCACCCGCACTGGAGACACCGTGCGCTCCACAGCATAACACGGTGCCTGCCCGGTCTCTCTAGCCCCCCGGTAAGCACAGGAAGTTGGCGCAGGTCTCCTACCTGGCGTTGCCATACTTCCTGTGTGCCTCCCCCCAATACATTTTTGGGGCTGACTCTCGGGCTTCCAACCACGCCGCCGTGTTCGTCTCTCCAACTCCATTCTCCTATAACCCTCTTCGCACTGCTCCAGCGAATCCCAGGCGGGCTCCGGCACTCTCCCTGGGGCGACCGCCCACCTGTCTATTTCCTCCCAAGTCGTATAATCCAGACTTCGTTGCTCCTGCTGCCGCTGCCTGTCACCACACCGCTTGGTCCTATTGTGGTGGGTGATTCTGTTAAGGCTTTCTTCCGTCGAAAGAGAGGAGTACCAAAATAATGAAGAAAACACAAAATACTAAGACCAGGGCGTGACAACAAGTTAATCGAGGTAACTTGTACATGTAGGATAGGTGTAAAGTCACTATATATAGATAATAAACAGCGAGTAGCAGCAGTGTAAAAAAAAGGTGTTGGTGGTGTCAATGTAAATAGTCCGGGTGGCCATTTAATTAATTGTTCAGCAGTCTTCTGGCTTGGGGTTTAGAAGCTGTTAAGGAGCCTTTTAGACCTAGACTTGGCGTTCTGGTACCACTTGCCGTGCGGTAGCAGAGAGAACAGTCTATGACTTTGGTGACTGGAGTCTTTGGAGTCTTTGACAATTTTTTGGGCCTTCCTCTGACACCACCTAGTATATAGGTCCAGGATAACAGGAAGCTTGGCCCCAGTGATGTATTGGGCCGTACACACTACCCTCTGTAACGCCTTACGGTCGAGTGCTGAGCAGTTGCCATACCAAGCAGTGATGCAACCAGTCAGGATGCTCTCTATAGTGCAGCTGTAGAACTTTCTGAGGATCTGGGGCACGCACCCCTGAGGGGCCCCAGTGTTGAGGATCAGCATGGCAGATCTGTTGTTGCCTATCCTTACCACCTGGGGGAGTCCCATCAGGAAGTCCAAGATCCAGTTGCAGAGGGAGGTGTTTAGTCCCAGGGTCCTTAGCTTAATGATGAGCATTGTGGGCACTATGGTGTTGAACGCTGAGCTGTAGTCAATGGACAGAATTATCACACAGTGACCATGGTGGTCTGATTGAAACATGTAGGCATTACAGACTTGGTCAGGGAGAGGTTGAACATGTCAGTGAAGACACTTTTCAGATGGTCTGCCCATTCTCCTAGTACACGTCATGGTAAACCGTCTGGCCCCCGCGGCCTTGTGAATGTTGACTTGTTTCAATGTCTTACTCAAGCGTCAGAGCCGGCGTAGTAGGATTCGATCTTAGACCTGTATTGACGCTTTGCCTGTTTGATGGTTCGTGTGAGGGCATAGCGGGATTTCTTATAAGCGCTCCTTGAACGCGGCAGCTCTAACCTTTAGGTCACGTTGGCTGTAATCCATAGATTCTGGTTGGGATTTGTACGCACTGTCACTGTGGGGACAACGTTGTTGATGCACTTATTGATGAAGCCGTTGACTGAGGTGGTACACTCCTCAATGCCATTGGATGAATCCCAGAACATATTCCAGTCTGTGCTATCAAAACAGTCTTGTATCGTAGCATACGCGTAACAGTTAATTCATATTTGGTGGTTTATATTACTGGCACTTCATGTTTTCATGAAATTTGATATTTGGATGAAACCAGATCAAAGTAGGACGCCCAAGGTATGAAAATTGACTGTTGAGTCTATAGTAGATTGATAAGGTTTGATCATAAAGTTACTGGTCCCCTCCCCCGTGTCAACCTCTTGGATTCAGGAGAAGGGATTATTAAGGGATAGGGTGAAATTGTCCTAACTTTCATTTGAATACACCAATGGTAACATGATATTCTCTTACCTAATTCAAATAAGTACCACCTTGTAACCAACATCGGAGAAGGTGTGTTTGCAGAGAGGCGTGGTTTATATAGCCAGATAGCTACTTACTGATGCCAAAATTTGACTGTAGGGTGTCTGCAAATATAATTGTATGTTTCCCCTTTCATCAGTGTCTGGTGTTATCTAGTTACTGGCTAGCTAGGTCTTCAACAAGCATGGAACAGAACGGGGGAAGGGTCGTTCAAATCTCTGACGTAGTTGTCATGTCAACACATCCTTCAGTGCTGCTGTGAACCACATCACAAGGGACTTGCCAAATAGGAGATGTAAAAATAATGTTTTTTACATCAGTAGCTACTGTAGTTTTCCATCCAATTTGCAACAGATTTTCATGTGAATATTCTAAAATATGCATAAAATGTTTTGGTTGTTGCCCTGGCACAACACAGCCGATTTAAATAGCCAACTCATATTCAAGTTCTGATTATTTGATTCAGCTGTGATATGCTACGGCAAAAACCAAAATGTGCAACCCGGAGGGCCCCAGGACTGAGTTTGGGAAACCCTGCCCCAGCCAATAGCTTGCAGATAGTGCGAGTAGGCTACTTACATCATGAGATTATTATGGATAAGCGCAATCCTATTTGTATTTGTCAAACGGCAATCAAGCGTCAATCATCATGTCAGCTGAATATTTACTCTATATTTACCTTGCACCTTCACCACCTTCACCACCCTGTGAGGTTCGTCATAACAACAGGCTGCAACACAGCCTGGGATTGAACTTAGGTCTGTAGTGATGCTTCTAGCACTGCAATGCAGTGCCTTAGACTGCTGCGCCTCTCGGGAAGCTCCCTCTTTCCCTCTTCTGTGTGTGACATGATGAGGAGCATTAAAAGATTGTCTGGACCCTGTTGTCTGGTGAGAGCACCATAGAGAGAGGCTGGCACACATTTGTAAAAAAAGAATCAGGGAAACAGCGTACAGAGGCAAAGGAAGCAGAATTAAACACAACTGCCTTCCTTACCGCAAAAAGAGGGAAGATGATTAAAATATGATTTCCACAGAGAATACGTTATTGTGTAAATACTCTGTGGTCATTTCATCTGGTATTATTAGGTGTAGAAAGGATAATCACAGAATAACAAGTCTTTCCTCTGCACTGAGGGTAGGTGGCGTATGCTGTAGTCTTGTTTCTTATACTAGGGGACCACAGCATAATGAAACCTGTTACATGGGGCATTGTGTGTAGATTGATGACGAAAATAACACACATGGAAACATGTAGTAACCAAAAAAGTGTCAAATAAATCCAAATCTATTTGAGATTCATCAAAGTAGCCACCCTTTGCCTTGATGACAGCCTTGCACACTCTTGGTATTCTCTCAACCAGCTTCACCTGGAATGCTTTTCCAACAGTCTTGAAGGAGTTCCCACATATGTTGAGCACTTGTTGGCTGCTTTTCCTTCACTCTGCAGTCCAACTCATCCAAATTGGGTTGAGATCGGGTGATTTTGGACCAGGTCATCTGATACAGCACTCCATCAATCTACATCTTGGTGAAACAGCTCTTACACAGCCTGGAGGTGTGTTGGGACATTGTCCTGTTGAAAAAAACAAATGATAGTCCCTGTAATGATGCACGCTGAGAGATTGGAAGCAAGTTTAGGGAGTGAATACATTTAATAAATAAACGACCATGAACAAAACAAGAAACACGAATAGCGCACCACATGAAACAGATACAGAAACAATAACGCCTGGGGAAGGAACCAAAAGGAGTGACATATATAGGGCAGGTAATCAAGGAGGTGATGGAGTCCAGGTGAGTGTCAATAAGCGCTGGTGCATGTGATGATGGTGACATGTGTGCGTAATAATCAGCAGTCTGGTGACCTAGAGACCAGAGAGGGAGTATATGTGACAGTCCCCCTAAGCGCAAACCAGATGGGATGGCGTATCACTGCAGAATGCTGTGGTAGCCATGCTGGTTAAGTGTCCCTTGAATTCTAAATAAATCATGTCAATAGCAAAGCACCATCACATCTCCTCCTCCATGCTTCACTGTAGGAACTACACATGGGGAGATCATCTGTTCACCTACTCTGCATCTCACAAAGACACGGCAGTTGGATCCAAAAATCTCCAATATGGACTCATCAAACTAAAGGACAGATTTCCACCGGTCTAATGTTCATTGCTTGTTTTCTTGGCCCAAGCAAGTCTCTTCTTATTATTGGTCCTTTAGTAGTTATCTGCACAGTTGAAGTTGAGATGTGTCTGTTACTTGAACTCTCTGAAGCATATTTTTGGGGTGCAATTTCTGAGGCTGGTAACTCTAATGATTGTATGCTCTGCAGTTTCCTGTGGCGGTCCTCATGAGAGCCAGTTTCATTATAGCGCTTGATGGTTTTTGTGACTGCACTTGAATAAACTTTAAAAGTTCTTGACATTTTCCGGATTGACTGACTTTCATGTTTTAAAGTAATGATGGACTGTCGTTTCTCTTTGATTATTTGAGCTGTTCTTGCCATAATATGTATTTAGTAATTTACCAAATAGGGCTATCTTCTGTATACCACTCCTACCCTGTCACGACACAACTTATTGGCTCAGATGCATTAAGACGCATTTTACCAAGGCAGACCTGTTAATTGAAATGCATTCTAGGTGACTACCTCATGAAGATGATTGAGAGAATTCCAAGAGTGTGCAAAGCTTTCATCAAGGCAAAGGGTGGCTACTTTGAATAATCTCATTTGAAACTCTATTGGTTACTAAATTATTACACATGTTATTTCATAGTTTTGATGTCTTCACTATTATTCTACAATGTAGAAAATAGTAAAAATAAAGAAAAACCCATTAATGAGTAGGTGTATCCAGTTAATAGTAGGTGTAGGTATTTCCATCCGTTGAAAAAAAGAAACACTAGCTAGCTCTGGGATTGTTAGCTAGCTATGTTGAAAGAACTGATTTACAATCAAATGTCACGCCCTGATCTGTTTCACCTGTTCTTGTGATTGTCTCCACCCCTCCAGGTGTTGCTTATTTTCCCCAGTGTATTTATCCCTGTGTTTCCTGTCTCTCTGTGCCAGTTCATCTTGCATGTTAGTCAAGTCAACCAGTGTGTTTTCCAGTTCGCCTTTTGCTATTCTCTTTTTGATAGTCTTCCCGGTTTTGACCCTTGCCCGACTCTTGACTACTTTCCCGCCTGCCTGATCTTCCTGCCTGCCCTGACCTTGATTCTGCCTGCCCTTCAGTAACTTTTGGACTCTGAACTGGTTTTGACCCTTTCGCCTGTCCACGACCATTCTCTTGTCTTACCCTATTGGATTAATAAATATTGTAAGACTCCAACCATCTGCCTCCTGTGTCTGCATCTGGATCGTCTTGTGTCATGATATCAAAATAATGTAACCAAGCCTGAATCTATACTCATTTAGCTATTCAAAACCAAAAATACAATGAAAAGATTCAATTAAAAATGAACAAAAAATATACATTTTTTACAAAATGTACAGGACCTGTCTGCCTAGGTGACCTCACGGCACCATTGCAAAATGTGTAGAATAACAGGAAATGATCTGTAAAACTGCAACATTATATATGGAATAGGGTGCCAATTGGGATGCATCCCTGTTTTTTTTTTCTAAACCTGATTGCTGGTTGGTTTTTATTTAGCTTGGATGGAGAGTATTTAAATAACAAATGGGTGAATCTGCATGTAGCCTACTCATTTGGATATGTTAAGGGTTGCAGGGTCCCCTATTATTCTCATTGTCTGTTTGTTCATATTCACCCCTCTGAGAGTGCTGGGTTTTTAATGAGGCAAACACAATATTCTTTGTTTTTTTATAGCTCAATGTTGTTTTTATAGACCCTAAAGGAAAGAAACCAAACTTCAACTTTTGCTTTCTTCATCTTTTTGCTCCATTGCATTGTATGTGCTTTTAAGTCTGTTCTCTGTACTAGTAACCCAAAGGTTACAAGGCAGCCGTGTTTAGATTTCACAGAGTTGAGGAAGAAGAGGAGGAGGAGGAACGGGAAGAGGGGGTGGAGAAGGAGGACTGGGAGGAGGAGGCAGAGGAGGTTCTGGTGCAGGTTTTTCATGGGTGAGATGCAGCTGTGAATCACTGACACTGAACTCTTCCCTCAAATCTTTTCTCATCTCACCTCCTTTCCCATTCTTGCCACTCTTTCACTCATCTCTCCTATCTTTTCCTGTCCTCCAATCATCGTTCCTCTCCTCTTCTCTCCCTTTCCTCTCAATCTCTGTTGCATTGCCTTCCATACACCTCATTTCATTTTGTGATGACACAATTGGCAATTTCAACATAGCCTACCCTAGATGTACACACTTCAATATATTGCACAATACAATGTCAGTGCTGTCTTTGAAGTTATTTATTATTATGGATGTGATGAGACATTTGTGTTTTTGTCAATCAAGATTAGGCTTCTGATGATCACTTTGTATATACAGTGGATACAGTATCATAAGTATTCACACCCCTTGGATTTTTTTGTTGCGTTACAAAGTGGGATTGAAATAGATTTAATTGTGATTTTCTTTTTTTTACATTGATCTACACAAAATACTCCATAATGTCAAAGTGAAAAGAAAATTCTACAAATGTTTTTTTTATTCATTAGCAAAGTATAACATAATTGTCATTTGATTAGGCAAGTCTGAATTAGTCCAGGATAAAAGGTGGCTTAACAAATCACATAAGTTACATGGACTCGTGAAATAATAGGTGTTGACTCGATTTTTGAATAACTACAAAGACCAGGGAGCTTTTCAAAAGCATCATAAAGAAGGACAGTGATGGGTAGATGGGTAACAATAGCAAATAAGACATTTAATAACTATTTTATGGTCAGATACAGGTGTCCTTCTGAACTTTACTGAGCTGCTGGACAGGAAGGAAACTGCTCAGGGATATTAACATGAGGCAATTGGTGAATTTAAAACAGTTATAAAGTTCAATGGCTGTAATGGGAGAAACCTGAGGATGGATCAACAGCATTGTAGTGACTCTGCAATAATGACCTAAATTACAGAGTGAATAAATAAGAATAAAAATATTCCAAAACATGTATCCTGTATGCAACAAGACACTAAAGTAATTCTGCAAAAAAAAAAAAAAAAAACAGTAAAGGAATACTTTTTGGCCTAAATGCAAATCCTTATCTTTGGGGCAAATCCAACACAACACATCACTAAGTAATAGCTTTAATCGCTGCCAAATGTATTGATTCAGGGCGGTGAATACTTGTAATCAAGGTATATTAGTGTATAATCTAAAAAAAATGTACATTTTTCCTCCACTTTGACATTACAAAGAAATTTGTGTCAATCATTGACAAAAACATTACAATTAAATCAATTCTAACCCCATTTTGTAACACAATATAATGTGGAGAAATCAAGGGAGGTGAATACATATGATACCCACTGTACCTCTAGCGGTGCCGAAGAGGAATACAAAAGAAGACTAATAATTTAAGAATGACGAACTGCTACCATATTGATGATAATAACAACACTGAATAAGATACCATAGCACCTATTAATATCACATTTGATCAATGGGTAACACCAGAGCTGTGTCCCAAATGGCCACCTATTCCCTATGTAGTTCACAACTTTTGAACATCGCCCAGAGCCTGCACAATGTAGTGCACTATGTAGGGCAGGACTATCCTACTCAGTGAATTTCAGAAAAATTGACCAAATAGTGAAACATTAAAAAAGCTATCAAATTAACTTCACTAATTATATTCACGTCACCAAATAACTGATTTAAACACAGTGTTTTGCAATGGTCTACAGTATCCTCAACAGCACCCTCTAGGGTAGCACCATGGTGAAGCCGGAGAACAGCTATTATCTGTCCTCCTCTGGGAACATTGACTTCAATACAAAACCTGGGAGGCTCTTGGTACTCACCCCTTCCATATACTTATTCAGTAATTATGATGAATTCCGGAGGACAACCTCCAACCTATCAGAGCCCTTACGGTATGAGGTAACATCTGGTCCATCCTATCAAAGGATCATAAAATGAATTTAGTACGAAAAGCGTAAGCTACAGCTAGCTAGAAAGCACAGCAGTGCATTAATTGTGGCGAGTAGTTGACTCAAAGAGAGAGAAAGACAATAGTTGAGCAGTTTTGAACAAATTAATTTATTCAAAAATCAAGGAGAAGCTGCAGAGCAAGAGACAGAGTTAGCTATATTTCTTTGTATTTATTTTCATTCTTAGTTTACCTTTCACTTACTTAGCTAGCTAATCCAGCTCATTTAGACTGCTCAACAACCTGTCTCATACATAGAGTAATGCTATTTATGTTAGCTAGCTGGCTAAGGTTATCCAACACTTCAACTCTTCCAACTCAAGGTAAGTTTTCGGTTTCATTAATGTACAGTACCAGTCAAAGTTTGAACACACCTACTCATTCAAGGGGTTTTCTTTATTTTACTATTTTCTACATAGTATAATAATAGTGAAGACATCTAAACAATGAAATAACACATATGGAATAATGTAGGAAGCAAAAAAGTGTTTAACAAATCATAATATATTTTAAATTTGATATTTTTCAAAATACCACCCTTTGCCTTGATGACAGCTTTGTACACTCTTGGCACTGTAAAAAGTGAAGGTGCAAGCTCACACCAAATTAGGTTCTTGAGAGCAATCCAATTAGGCCCTCAAACTTAACTCTGGACATTGAAACCAGTTCCACTGCATGTTTTTATTGTTATGATCGCTCCTCCCTGCCCCTTACTGTGCCTGATCCCCCAATCTCATCACAAACTGCCCTTGACCCCTCTACCATACCCCTTAATGCCCCTGCCTCCTACCCTCTGCTCCTCAGCGACCTTGATCCATCCCCCTTAGACATCCCTGCCCCTAAATCCGCAATTCAGACCCCCCGGACCCTCCAAACCGCTTTCACCCCTCCCGGCATCCCCCATTCCATCACCAATCAGTACAGGGGGCCACCAGACAGTCAGTGGGAGGTATGCCAAGACCTGTGAACAGCCAAGAACCACCCAACAACACAAATGACCCACTGGAGGCCCTCATCCAAATCCACAACTAAATTATCAGACCTGGACCCCTCCAATATCTCATCATCAATCATCATGACCCCAACAACACACTCTGAACCGAAGGACTTTACTCAGATGGCTGTTCATGGTTACCTACCCATGAGGAAATCCATCCTTAGATGGCTCAAAGTACTGTACGTATAAAGAACTACTCCCATGGATTCACTCACACTGAATGGACGTATCAACTGTTGATGAGCGTTCCGAGGCCAGGAGGATCTGGAGCCTGTTTGTTCCCTCTGTCCTCCAGCGTCCAATTTTGCCGCTTCTCCTCCAGCACCAGCCCAGGCCAACGGGCATACCCTCCACCACCCATTTCTCCCTTTCCACCTCTCTCCCCTTTCTCCCACTCCACCTATCACTCTCACAGAACTAGACTAAAACCATGAACCATTCATCACCACACCAGAAGAGGCACGGAGGAAGGACCAAAGATCTAGACCTGTTCCTGGAGAGAAAAAGGCCACAGGGTGGTACTATCACTGACCTCCGGGTCCTGGGCTTTCAAGTGGATGGGCTGGGACATGCCGGGAGGTGAGTTTGGATTTGTCTGCCATGTAGCGTGCTTTGATCTATAACCTGAGCTGCTCCATATGTGTTGATAGTACTTTTTAACAGTTGTGAAATATATAATGCTAGCCATCGGGAACTACAAAAGTTTTGCTACTTTACTCAACAACATTGAATTTAGCAGGAGCTTTCGACAGATAAGTTGGAAAAAGTTGTGATAGGCTACTTTCTGCACACGCCAAGGTTAGTGTGAACTAACGGAAGTGACTTGACACAACGTTGGTCAAACAAGCTGAAGCAACAAACAAAATGGTTCCAGTCTGCCTTGAAGCATTCCTCCATGTATACAGGCAAGAATCTAGGTACATTTTCAGATATTATACGTTTATAATTTTTTAAGAAAGTAATTTTCATGACTATTGTCCCTGTTTTAATTATATGTAACTCATCTTATCTGGGAGCACAAGAGCTGTGGGCTGATTGTGGTTGACCCTAAAAATAATTACAAAGCAGCTTGCCAACACAGAGAATTAATCTAATGTTTTGGAGAAATAATGAATCAAAAGCGTCTACTCAGTGGAGATAATCACCACAGCGCTAACAAACACGACAATGACAGTAATTATCAGAAGGACTTTGTTTTTCCAAACACACCCTACAGTCCTACACACTTAGAAAAGAGGGTTCCAAAATGTTTTTGTGGTAGGGTGATGGTTCTATGTCAAACCATAATGACTCAAAGAACCCTTTAAGCTCCGTTAAGGTTCTTTGCAATTCTGAAAAGGTTTCTATTATTTTTGGTGATAATTAAAATGTAGGGGTGGCGGCTCATTCAAATATTTTGGTGCCTGGTTTGCTCACAGTTCTTTTAGTGCAGCCATGAGTGAGAATGTAATTCCAGTTAATCTAATCTGTTGTGTTATGTCATTACATTTGAAGTGTCTATAACCAGCAAACTTTTTTTGTGTAAATCTGGTCTTGTGTCAATTGAGAACTGTTGACTAAATCTATGATCCTCAATTCTCTTCTCAGGAATGCCCAGCCATTTCAGAGCTAACATAGTTCCTTCAACTTATAATAACCCCCCCTCCCAAGACACACCTGGCTAACTTGATGGGTCATGTAATCACAGAGGTGTGGACTCGAGTCACATGACTTGGACTCGAGTCAGACTCAATTCACAAATATGATGACTGGTGACGTCCAGTGGAAGCGGTAGGAACTGAAAACAGGTTCCTAAGAAATATAATTTGCCAATGAGAACTCAGTGAACAGACAGAAACCAGACGGTTTACGAGGACGTGTACTCGGAGCATGAGCAAACCAACTGGCAAGTGTCTCCACTGACATTTTCAACCTCTTCCTGACAGAGTCTGTAATACCTACAGTCATGGCCAAACATATTTGCATCCTTGCACTTTTTTTTCAAATAATGCACCATTTCTTACAGAAAACTGTTGAAATTAAAACATCTGAATAATTTACTAAATGTTAACTTATTCCACAAAGAAATCCTAAAATGGCCCATACAATATTATTGGCACCTTCTAGAAGTTAGATTTCAAGCAGGTGATTCTCCTTTACTTTGGAATTGAACTCACCTGCAGTGGGTTGCAGGTGCCTGCAATATAAAAATCACAAATGTAACCATTTGGAATAGAGAAAAGGACTCCTTCTCATGTTTTGTGTCACTGCGTGTACCCCAATGAGCATGGAGAAAAGAAAGAAAAGAGTGCTTGATGTTCCTGTTTCCACCGTTCGTAATGTTATCACAAGGTTTAAGGCCCATGCCACTGTAGCCAACATCCCTGGATGTGACTGCAAGAGAGAACATAATGGAAGATTGCAGTGAAGGATTCTTTGAATGGTGGAGAAAGCACCTCAATCAACTGCCGTACAGATTCAAGCTGACCTTCAGACACAAGGTACGACAGTTTCAACTTGCACCGTCGGTCTCCAACTCATACTTATATGATAGGAGACCCAGGAGGACCCCATTTCTGAGAGTGCGACATGAGAAAGCCTGACTGCAATTTGCCAGAACACACCTGAACATGCCAAAATCCTTCTGGGAGAATGACCTGTGGACAGATGAGAGCAAATTTGAGCTTTTTGGTAAAACAAAATTAAGCTTTCAATGAAAATAAAACGTTCCCTACAGTCCAACATGGAGGAGGTTAAGTGGCATTTTGGAGTTGCTTTGCTGCCATCGTGTGCATGGCATCATGAAATCAGGAGAATAACAAGACATTTGGACTGCAATGTCGGACCCAGTGTCAGAAACATGGGTCTCCGTCGAAGGTCATGGGTCTTCCAGTAGGACATTGAGCTACTAACTATTAATTCATTAGGGTATCAATAAAAAATGAAATGGATATTTTAAGTTCTGAATCAAAAACAAAGGTTCTGTAATATTAATAGTGGAATAAAGAATAGTGGAGACCAAATACTTTGGTCAATTTCAAGTTATTTTTAGGGAAAATTGTGAGTTAGGTGCCAATGTTTTTGGCTATGACTGTACATGTTTCAAGCAGACCACCATAATCCCTGTGCCCAAGAACGCCTGTGGAATGTTGTGGCCTGTGGAATATTGTTACACACTTCTTCAATGACTGTTCGTTGTTGCTGGATATTGGTGAGAACTGGAATACGCTATTGTACACATTGATCCAGAACATCTCAAACATGCTCAATGGGTAATGGTGAGTATGCAGACCTTGGAAGATATTTCAGATCCTTGTGACATGGTGCTGGCAATGTCATACTGAAACATGAGGTTACGGTGGCAGATAAATGGCACGACAATGGATCTCAGGATCTTGTCACAGAGTCTCTGTGCATTCAAATTACCATAGATAAAATGCAATTATGTTCATTGTCCATAGCTCATGCCCATACCATAAACACACTGCCACTATGGGGCACTCTCTTCTTAGAACTACCCATCCCGGATCCGGTATATTTGTCATCAGCAACGCTGAATAGCATAGATATAAAAATATTACTAGAAAATATTCATATTCATGAAATCACAAGTGAAATAAGGCGAAACACAGCTTAGCCTTTTGTTAATCACCCTGTCGTCTCAGATTTTGAAATTATGCTTTACAGCGAAAGCAATACAAGCGTTTGTGTAAGCTTATCGATAGCCCAGCATAGCATTATGTACACTTAGCATCAGGAAGCTTGGTCACGAAAATCAGAAAAGCAATCAAATTAATCGTTTACCTTTGATGAGCTTCGGATGTTTTCACGCACGAGACTCCCAGTTACACAGCAAATGTTCCTTTTGTTCCATTAAGATATTTTTTATATCCAAATACCTCCATTAGTTTGACACGTTATGCCCTGGAATCCACCGGAAATAGCGGTCACGACAACACAGACAAAAAATCCAAATTATATCCATAATATCGACAGAAACATGGCAAACATTTTTATAATCAATCCTCAAGGTGTTTTTCAAATATCTATTAGATAATATATCAACCGGGACAGTTGGCTTTTCACTAGGACTGGGAGGAAAAATGGCTACCTCTCTGTGTTGCGCAAAAATCACACTGAGAGCCAACAACAGACCACTTACGCAATGTGGACGTTTACGCTCATTCTTCAAAATAAAGGCCTGAAACTACGTCTAAAGGCTGTAGACACCTTAGGGAAGCCACAAAAAAAGGAACCTGGTTGATATCCCTTTCAATGGGCAATAGGGATGCATAGAAAGACAGGGGTTTCAAAATAAGACTCACTTCCTGATTGGATTTCCTCAGGATTTCGCCTGCAATATCAGTTCTGTTATAATCACAGACAATATTTTTACAGTTCTGGAAACTTTAGAGAGTGCATATTCTAGCATCTGGTCCTGAGAAATAGGCAGTTTACTTTGGGAACGTTATTTTTCCAAAAAATAAAAATAGTACCCCCTAGCTTCAACATTGACATCAACAAACTGCTCAAACACACAATGCCAAACTGCCCGGTACAGTTAAAATTGGGATTCATCCATGAAGAGCACACCTCTCCTATGTGCCTCTCAGGAATTCTGTCTGATTTACATTGGTCTAATCCCCCACATGACCATTTAAATGCTGCAATGCCCAGTGGAGGGTTGGTCTGTGTTGTCAGGTTATTCTGTAAACTTTGTATCAAAGGTGATTGGTTTTTGGTTCAAAGGTTACACCATCAGATGTTATGAATGTCATTAACTGCCTTTGTTCTCTCTCTTATCCTGTATCCAGACCATGGAGGAAGGTTGTATGATCAGTTCTCATTTCCTATGCTTCTAGTCCTCTGGCCTCGTAAGCATCTCTTTGTCCATGCTTTGCCTTGTAAGATAACCTTAGAATAAATGTACCTAGAATAATGCTTTGTTAATGGCAGTATTGCCTTGAAACCTCAGCATTATGCCTTGTATGTGAAATCATTCATTTTACAAAGTTATTAAATAATACAGAATATGCTTTGATATTCACTTCTCATAACCATTCCTTGATCTTAGTCAGCTAAATGCGTAATACTTGATTACACATGGTTCAATCATAGGCTCTTGCATATTGCTAATTATCTTCATGGAGTCAGATAATCGGGTAATTGCTTAGTCTTATTACGAGTCGCTTGTGATGTATTTCTAAGATACACATATCAAACATTACTGCCCACTACAGTAGATGGAAAACCCTAGCAATATATCATTAGGAACTTGTGGATTATATTGAAAACTTTTGAAGTACAGTAAATGGCAACTGGATCATTTGGAGTATTATTGATTACTTTGAAGGTCCAGTTCAGGTGAGTTTATGTAGATTATGTTCGTATCTTTCGTGTTGCACCCATGGGTCCGTAGGAAGTTTTGATTATTTATTACATTAGATTCCCTGATATATAACGAACATGCAGCCTACGCAATGGTGCAAGCTACAGACCTTTTTCATTTGAGGCAATCTCATATTCATGAGTTGGCTCAAAAGCTGATCAAGAAAGATAAGATTGGTCTTAATGTTAAATCGACAAGTGATTAAATAATTGTTTACTTGCAAATAATTGCCTTCATAAAAAGAAGGCGGAGAATAACCAAATTCTAGAGGTTAGTGTGCGTCTACAGTGGCTCCTCCTTTAAAAGTTTTGTCATACTGCGGCACACCATGCGGGCTGCTGCAGCATTCTGTAGCACGTTATCTACTTGTCAGCCATTTTTTCTGTAAAATCAAGTTATTCCTAGTTTGACCACCATAGGGCATCTTTGAGAAGCATTTGATAGTATTCCATATTGCAGGCACGCAGGAGACTGGGGTTCAATCCCCCGATGGTGAGGAAGGAGTAATCTGTCCTTGTAAATAAGACTTCATTCTTAACTGATTCCATATGTGTTATTTCATAGTTGTGATGTTTTCACTATTATTCTACAATGTAGAAAATAGTAAAAATATAGAACAATCCTGGAATGAGTAGGTGTGTCCAAACTTTTGACTGGTACTTGCTTAATTCATTACATTAATATTATGGTGATTGTATTCCATCAAAAATGAAAAACCTGTTCATTTCTGTTAAGATGGAACGGAAAATATGGTGCTGTATAAAGAGACGGTCGGCAGTACAGTACTGGGCTATTTAGCTAAAGAATTGCTGTGTCGTGCAGACTTGATGGGAGACCGGGGTTCAAATCCCCAACAGGGAGGAAGGAGTAGGCTGTCCTTGTAATTCAAAATGTCTTTCTTAATTGATTACATAATTGTGACGTCTTCACTATTATTCTACAATGTAGAAAATAGTAAAAATATAGAAAAATATTGGACTGAGTAGGTGTGTCCAAACTTATGACTGATACTTGCTTAATTCATTTGATTAGTATTATGGTCTTTCTATTCCATGAAAAACGAAAAACACTCTGTGTAAATTCAGACTGTTTTGCTCTCGGAGCGCACACTGGACGTTCGGGCCGAGGAGTAGGGTTGATTTGAGTGTCCTGGCCTTACAGGGGCAGTCAAGCACCCAAGCTAACATTGGCTAGCTTTTAAAAACACCATGGGACCATGCAGCCGTCATACCGCTCCGGAAGGTGACTCATTCTGTCTCCTAGAGATGAACGTACTTTAGTGCGAATAGTGCAAATCAATCCCAGTACAACAGCAAAGTACCTTGTGAATACACTGGAGGAAACAGGTAAAAAACTATCTATACCCACAGTAAAACGAGTCCTATATCGACATAACCTGAAAGGTCGCTCAGCAAGGAAGATGCCACTGCTCCAAAAATGCCATAAAAAAGCCAGACTACTGTTTGCAACTGCACATGGGGACAAAGATTGTACTTTTTGGAGAAATGTCTTCTGGTCTGATGAAACAAAAATAGAACTGTTTGGCCATAATGACCATCGTTATGTTTGAAGGAAAAGGGGGAGGCTAGCAAGCCAAAGAACACCCTCCCAACCGTGAAACAGGGGGTTGGCAGCATCATGTTGTGGGGGTGCTTTGCTGCAGGAGGGACTGGTGCACTTCACAAAATAGATGTAATCATGAGGTAGGAAAAGTATGTGGATATATTGAAGCAAAATCTCAAGACATCAGTAAGGAAGTTAAAGCTTGGTCGCAAAAGGGTCTTCCAAATGGACAATGATCCCAAGCATACTTCCAAAGTTGTGGAAAAAGGACTTAACGACAACAAAGTCAAGGTATTGGAGTGGCCATCACAAAGCCCTGACCTCAATCTTACAGAACATTTGTGGGCAGAACTGAAAAGGCGTGTGCGACCAAGGAGGCCTACAAACCTGACTCATTTTCACCGGCTCTGTCAGGAGGAATGGGCCAAAATTCACCCAGCTTATAGTGGAAGGCTACCTGAAATGTTTGACCCTAGTTAAACAATTTAAATGCAATGCTACCGAATACTAATTGAGTGTATGTAAACTTCAGACCCACTGGGAATGTGATGAAAGAAATAAAAGCTGAAATAATCATTCCCTCTACTATTATTCTGACGTTTCACATTTTTAAAATAAAGTGGTGATCGTAACTGACAAAAGACAGGGAATTCTTACTTGGATTAAATGTCAGGAATAGTGAAAAACGAGTTTAAATGTATTTGGCTAAGGTGTATGTAAACTTCCGACTTCAACTGTATATACTGAGATCATGTGACACTTAGACTGCACACAAATGGTCTTTATTTAACTAATTATGTGACTTCTGAAGGTAATTGGTATCGCAAGATCTTATTTAGGCAAATACACATACACGCATCATTTTTCTGTTATTTTTATTTAATTTTTTAAACAATTATTTTTTTTTTCTCTTCAGCAATGTTAAGAAACTGTAGTTTTGACAAGTCGGATACGACATCTACTTTCTGCATATAAGATATGCCAAGAATGCGCAAAGCTGTCATCAAGGCAAAGGGTGGCTACTTTGAAGAACCTCAAATAAAAAATATATTTTAATTTGTTTAACACTTTTAAGATTAATACATGATTCCATATGTGTTTTTTGATAGTTTTTTATTCTACAATGTAGAAAATTGTAAAAAAATAAAAATAAAGAAAACCCTGGAATGAGTAGGTGTGTCCAAACTTTTGACTGGCACTGTATGTCATAAGATATCTTGTTGTAAATCTAATTATTTTGAAGACCACTGTAACTACAACAACAATCTTCAATAACAGTTACGGAAACCTTTTCTTGCTATGATTGTGTTTTTTTTTTTATCAAACTGTTTTGAATGCATTGATTGTAATTACTAAATGTAAATTAAAATAATTTAACTTGTAAAGAACACTAGGTAATACAGTATGTCGCTGCATGGGTAATTCCAGTAATATGTTGTAAATTAGATTACAGTAAACAATATTGTACCGTGAAATGGATTACTGAAAAATTGATTACAGTAGCCAATTGCTGCCCGTATGTTACTGTAAGTTTAACAGGAAATGTTTTACAGTGTAATTAACAGAGATGGCGCTGTGTAGGTTAGTACCAAGACACCCCCCGCATAGACAATGAACAGCAGGTCTCTAGGATAGCGTACATTGTCGGTAAAGTGGAGCCATATCCTTGGCAAGGTGCACAGCTTCTAATTGGAGATGAGAGAATCATCTTGGGGTAGAATCACTACAGAGTTTGCACCTTTTTTCCTTCTTAACCTTTAGGGTGAAATGTTGGATTTCTCAAGGCTTGCTCAACCCTGGTTTCTTGAATAATTATTTTTATTTAAAAATGTTCTTGTCTTGTTATTCCTCAATAGTCACTCTTTGGACACACGTGGAGGAAATTGGGTACCCAAGTAATTTGAGTGAGTGATTCATTTACTGTGTTTTTTTCCTCTCTCGATTAATTGGCAGTCGACTTTGTCCGTATGAATTAACGAGGTGGAGTTGTTGGAGATGAACTTCAGAAGCTAATTTCACCTCTACACTTCAGATACTGTCATGTCCTGACCATAGAAAGCCTTCATACCTTAAGGGAACATTTTGACACTTGCCATATGGTTAGTGAGAAAGTCCATATTGCAAATGTACGGTCCCTTACTAGACGTCCGAAAACGTTTGTAAAATTTGCGGACGGCGTCAGGCCGTGCGGCAGGGCCGGATCTACCAGGAAGTCATCAAACGAACTCTCTCGGACATTCGGTTTCCGTTTTATAAAATCTAAAAATGTTGGTCATTTTTCCACTGTCCCGGTAAATCCCACAAGAGGGCGAATGGAATCATATTGCAAATGTACAAAACATCACGAATCACGATGTGGCCTTATCTCCTAAACGGAAAAGACTTTGAAGACGAAACTTGGTGAGCATAGGTTTGGCATGATGGGCAGTTGGCCCCGGACAAGATGGTGTCTAGACCTCAACGGTTTTAGAGTTTTGGCCATTTATCTGGGATTAAAGGTCCAAAATGAAAATAGAGCAATAATTTTTCTGCTTCACTTCAAAGTAAAGGAACCTACGGTGTCAATAAAAAAAGAACCAGACATTTATCTATCGTCATTTAAGAGAAATCGTACAATGTCAAATTGGTGATGTTCAAAAATATATATATTATTTTTTTTAAACAGTTACAGATCCAGTTGCAGCGTGTTCATACGAATCTTTTTAAAGTGTGCTTCGGAGCTCTGTGATTTTCTGAAATAACACACACTCACTAAACCCTCCGTAAATAAGTCAGTTCTTAACGTAAAGACTTAAAACTCAAAATTCTATAATCGCCTACCCCAAGGAGGATACGTGTTCACTTTCAGCTTCCTGTGTAAACCGGAAGTGCCTTAAAATGGTGTCATAGGTGCTGATTCAAAGGGTTAAAAAGGTCAGATCTTTTCAAAACTTCATATGTGTGATTAGACAACCCGCATGAACTGTAAAGTCAGTCATTTCTACCAACAGATGTCAAAGAAAAGCTGTCTCTCTCTCTCACACACACACACACACACACACACACACACACACACACACACACACACACACACACACACACACACACACACACACACACACACACACAGCAAGGATGGAGTGACAAAGTGTGGTGCTTAAAGACACGCAGAGCCTGCAATGGCATTTCCTATGGTGGAGTAGGTCAGGGCGTGACTGGGAGGTGTTCTAGTTTATTATTTCTATGTGTAGTCTAGTTTTGTATTTCTATGTTGGCCTGGTTTGGTTCCCAATCAGAGGCAGCTGTCTATCGTTGTCTCTGATTGGGGATCAAATTTAGGTAGCCTTTTCCCACCTGTTGATTGTGGGTTCTTGCTGTTGTATTGTTGCTTCTGAGCCCTACAAGGCTGTACGTTTTTCTTGATTGTTTTGTTGCTGGTTCACATTTAAATAAATTATGATGAACCCAAATCACGCTGTGCCTTGGTCTGCCCATTTCGACGATATTCTTACAATATGAGGTTTTCTCATTCATCTGGGTCCAATTGTATATGGCTCCCTATTCCCTGCACTGTGCATCACTGTGGGCCCTGGTCAAACGTTGTACACTATATAGCAAATAGGGTGCCATGTCCCGTATTTTTATCCCTGTGGCCCTGATTAAGGATGATATTATATTTAATAGTGTAACATAACCAATAACCCTTATCCGGTCGCAAATAAATATAAGTGACTTTGTGCTCTCGGCCAAAGCTAAGAGGAATTGAAATAATTTAACTTTCATCCAATCTGGCCCAAACTCTTATAATCAATGGATCACCACTGTCTGCTGCTGCTTCTTTGAACACCTAGGGCTAAATTAAATTGGGCAGCCACCTGCATCTGAGAAAGGAAAATGAAAAGAAAAGAGTATCTGAAACTCGGGGATGGCTAATTTTGCAATTCGCTTGAATGGAGATTGCTAATCTGATCCATGTCAAGGTTTCGTACAGAGAAGGCTTGTGGGAGGAGCTATAGGAGGATGGGCTCATTGTAATGGCTGTAATGTAATTATTGGAATGGTATCAAACATATAGAAACCACATTTTTGACTACGTTATATTAATTCCATTCCAGGCATTACAATGAGCCTGTCCTCCTATAGCTCCTCCCACCAGCCTCCACTGGTTTCAAAAGAGGCTTATCTTTACAAAGTCATTGTAATGTCCAACACTTTGATTGTATGAATCAGTATGACACTTGGCTCAGCATTTTAACAGCTTTCTATACAGGTTTCTGCAGGAAAGTAACTTGTCTTGCGTGCTAGCTTTGTCAAAGCGTACTGATTCTGATCTTGACAGAAGAGAGTGACTCAGGAGTCTGGAATTACCCTGTCACAGGTCTGGCAGTGATGAGACCCTTTGTACCAAATGGCACCCTATTCCTTATATAGTGTTTTTCCACAGTGGGGTCGAAATTATTGACACCCTTGATAAAGATTAGCAATAATAACTGTTTAAAATATTGAGCTGTATTGTAGGCTAAAGAAAGATAAAAAAAATGTTTTAATAAAATGTTGTTTATTATTTGTTTATTTGGATCCCCATGAGCTTTTGCAAAAGCAGCAGCTATTCTTCCAGGTGTCCACAAAAATAACACAAAACATGACAAGTAACAAAAATTCAAAAGACAAGGGCAGTTACACAAAAAGAATACGAACAATACAACTAATAATAATAAGAAGAACAATAACACAAACAATATACCTAAAACAAGTATGTGTGTCTGTGCATATGTCCCCTTACAGTCCTCTCCAATCCACTGTAATTTTGCTGTTTGTCTGAGTAATTGGAGATGGAAGAGACGATCATATAATACTGTGCGTTGCCATCAATTCGTTTTGGACCACCCCTGGTGGCATGTTTTGTGGCGTATCGATTGGTGTCCGATCTGAATGCTATTTGATTATGCAGACAATCTGGAATTGTCATCACAGTAATACTTCTCATTAAAGCTAGAAGTGAAGCAGTTAATCTCTTGTCATCACTTCCTCAACCAGGAAAGACTGGCATTTATGTAGCTGATGTTAGGTCTGTATGTGCAGTGAAGTGCAAGGCATGCTGCTCTGTTTTGAGCTGTTTTGAGCTTTGAGTCTTTCTTTGCTACTCTTGACCAAATTACTGGACAACAAGCAAAGTTGATTTTTGTGTCAAACATGAAGAATATATATTTTTTAACAGGCACACCACTCCCCATCTTCACAATAACTTTGTCAATATGACCATGACCAATATGAATGGACCATTTCAATGTTATACCTAGGAGTTTAGCTTCCTCAACTTGCTTAGTGGTCACACCCTTTATATACACAACTCCAGTTGATGTTTAGGTCAGAGAATGTTTTGAACCAAATACAATGCTTTTAGTTTTACATGTATTTAAGACCAGTTTATTACTAATCACCAATTCTGATACTGAATGTAGCTCCTTTTTTAGAATTTCAGTGAGCTCACTGGCTTTGGATGCTGACATATAGAGTAAGGAGTCATCTTCATACGTAGTCATTCTAACTTTGTAGCTTTATGTAAGTCCAGTGGCAAAATATATTTTTTAACTAGAGAAGAGTAACTGCCTAAGGCAACTTTCCTGAGGACAGCTCAATTGCTCAGAGAAATATATTTTGTTAAACAAGTAATACTTTTTTGTCAAAAAGGTAGGTGTCAA
Organism: Oncorhynchus mykiss; assembly: GCF_013265735.2. Lineage (NCBI taxonomy): Eukaryota > Metazoa > Chordata > Actinopteri > Salmoniformes > Salmonidae > Oncorhynchus > Oncorhynchus mykiss. Next base: position 31,535,970 of record NC_048575.1, on the reverse strand, counting down.
AATTATTGACACTTCTAAAGATTCTACTTTTAAAAAGTAGTCAAAAGTTTAGTGTTTGGTCCTATATTCCTAGCACGCAATGACTACACCAAGCTTGTGACTACAAAGTTGATGGATGCATTTGCAGTATGTTTTGGTTGTGTTTCAGATTATTTTGTATCCAATAGAAATGAATGGTAAATAATGTATTGTGTCATTTTTTTAGTCCCTTTAAATAATGCACATCTTATAAAGGCTTCATAAAGCCTTCATAGACAGTATATAATTGTGTCACAAATCTATAAAGGGTTCATAAATGTGGCATAACTGTGTGACATAACCACCAATGTCAAATGTGACATAAGCCACAATGTCAAATATGAAATAATCAAATGTATTTATATAGCCCTTCTTACATCAGCTGATATCTCAAAATGCTGTACAGAAACACAGCCTAAAACCCCAAACAGAAAGCAATGCAGGTATAGAAGCACGGTGGCTAGGAAAAACTCCTTAGAAAGGCCTAAACCTAGGAAGAAACTTAGAGAGGAACCAGGCTACGAGGCTACGACAGCCTGCTTGGAGTTTGTCAAAAGGCACCTAAAGGACTCTCAGATACAATATTATCTGGTCTGATGAAACCAAGATTAAACTCTTTGGCCTGAATCCCAAGCGTCACGTCTGGAGGAAACCTGGCACCATCCCTACAGTGAAGCATGGTGGTGGCAGCATCATGCTTGATGTGGGGATGTTTTTCAGCGGCAGGGACTGGGAGACTAGTCGGGATTGAGGGAACAATGAACAGAGCAAAGTACAGAGAGATCCTTGATGAAAAGCTGCTTAGGACCTTAGACTGGGGCGAAGGTTCACCTTCCAACATTATAATGACCCTAAGCACAAAGCCAAGACAACACAGAAGTGGCTTCGGGGACAAGTCTCTAAATGTCCTTGAGTGGCCCAGCCAGAGCCTGGACTTGAACATCCCTGAAAATAGCTGTGCAGCGACACTCCCTATCCAACCTGACAGAGTTTGAGAGGATTTACAGAAAAGAATGGGAGAAACTCCCCAAATACAGGTGTGCCAAGCTTGTAGCGTCATACCCAAAAAGACTCTAGGCTGTAATTGCTGCCAAAGGTGCTTCAACAAAGTACAGAGTAAACGGTCTGAATACTTATGTAAATGTGATATTTCAGTTTTTATTGTTTTATACATTGGAAAAAATGTCTAAAAACCTGTTTTTGCTTTGTCATTATCGGTTATTGTTTGTAGATTGATAAGGGGTCAAAAAAGCAATTTAATCGATTTTAGAATAACGCTGTAATGTAACAAAATGTATATGGGTTATGAATGGATGCCCACAGGCCTCACAAAACGTATCTGAAGGTACCCCGGTACTAGTTTAAAAAATGAATGGAAGTAGACTGTACAGTATATGGAGTCTGTTCAGTGCCAAAAATAAATGGTTAAATTTAAATTTTAAAAAAGACAAATAGAATCATTTAAAAAAAGTTTCCTGCTCTTTCTTATATATCTCAGATATAGGTAAGAAACTTCAGAACAAAGTTTTCTGGGGCTATCTGTTCTTCCATGCAGGGAATCTGTAATTCAACGCATTTGTATAGGCTAATAGCAGTAACGTCAAACATATTTTTTTCATAAAATATTTTTGGGGATAGTTCAAGGGGTCTTAAAATTCAAAATCAAATAGCTAAATGATCCTTGGTAGACAGGGTTTAGACTGTTATGGGTTATACTTAACTAAATTTAATAAAACATGTAATCTGAGTAATCCCCCCCAAAAATGATATATAATTATATATAATGAGAGGGCCATAACTAGTAATGATGCATACTCCAAGAAAGGTTCAAATCTCACCTTTCTGGAAAAAAACTTGTTATAAATTGCTAAGGTGTAGTCACTTTTAAGTACACAGTACAAATATTTCATATTTTAATATTTTAATTTCCTATTAAACAAAACTGTGTGAATAAGGCTTGAATTTACTTATATTTTTTCTAAATATACTATTATCAATTTATAAAATGACTAACTATAAAATATTTCACTTTCCTTATAACTGTAAAATACATACAGTGTAGTGAACAAGTATTTCCCACCTTTTGGATTTTCTCTAATTTGTATATTTTTCATACTGAATGTTATCAGATCTTCAAACAAAACCTAATATTAGATAAAGGGAACATGAATTTACAAATAACAGAAACAATATAAAGTTATATAAAGTTATGCAACACCCAATTACTCAGTGTGAAAAAGTAATTGCCCCATTAGACTCATTAAATGGGTCTGCCACATTTAGCTGCAATGACTCTAACCAAATGCTTCCTGTAGTTGTTGATCAGTCTCTCCCGTCACCGTGGAGGAATTTTGGCCCACTCTTCCATGCAGAACTGCTTTAAAACTTCTTAAGGCTGAGATCCCATTACCGGGAGTGATATAACAACAACCAGTGATAGTACAGGGCGCCATATTCAAAAGAACAGAAATCTCAAAATTCAAATTCCTCAAACATACATGTATTTTATATCCTTTTCAAGGTAGTCTTGTTGTTAATCCCACCACAGTGTCCGATTTCAAATAGGATTTACGGGAAAAGCACCACAAACGATTATGTTAGCTCACCAACAACTCACTAAAATACACATCCAATTTTACCAGCCAAAGAGAGAGAGAAAAAAATCACATATAGAGATAAAAATGAATTACTAACCTTTGATAATCTTTATCAGATGACACTTCATGTTACACAATACATGGATGTTTTGTTTGTTAAAGTTCATATTTATATCAGAAAATCTGAGTTTACATTGGAGCATCTATTCACTATTTCCAAAAACATCCAGTGATTTTGCATAGCCACATCATTCAACAGAAATACTCATCATAAATGTAGATGATAATACAAGTTATACACATGGAATTATAGATATACCTCTCCTTAATGCAACAGCTGTGTCACATTTCAAAAAAACTTTACAGAAAAAGAAACCCATGCAATAATCTGAGACGGCGCTCAGAACAATAGAAACATTTCCCTCCATGTTGTAGTCAACAGAAACCAGAATATACATGATAAATGTTTCCTTACCTTTGATGAACTTCATTAGAATGCAGTCCTAGGAATCCCAGGTCCACAATAAATGCTTGATTTGTTCAATAATGTACGTTATTTATGTCCAATTAGCTACTTTGGTTCGCACGTTTGGTAAACAATTCCAAAGTCACAAAGCGCGTCGACTATAACGTGACGAAATGTCCAAAAGTTCCGTAACAGTCAGTAGAAACATGTCAAACGATGTACTGAATCAATCTTTAGAATTCTGTTTACATACATCTTGAATAACGTTCCAACCGGAGAATTAGAATGACTTCAAATGAGCGGTGGAACGCAGGTCCATCCCTTGTGAACACGCATAGTGAAAGCATGGTCAACTCGTCGCAGTGGTGACTATTTCCTGTCTCGTTCGACCCCTTTTCACATTAGAGTCATCAGATAAAGTTCTATTGACTGGTGACATCTAGTGGAAGGCGTAGGAAGTGAAAACTCATCCATATCTCGCTGTAATTTCAATGAGAGCTAGGTTGAAAATCTGCCACCCCCAGAAAAAAATCCAAACAGGAAGTTTCTAAGGTTTTTGCCTGCAATATGAGTTATGTTATACTCACAGACATAATTCAAACAGTTTTAGAAACTTCAGAGTGTTTTCTATCCAATACTAATAATAATATGCATATATTTGCAACTGAGACTGAGGAGCTGGCCGTTTACAATGGGCACCTTTTCATCCAGGCTACTCAATACTGCCCCTGCAGCCATAAAAAGTTAACTCAGCGACAATTGAGGGTTTTCAATTATGAACTGCTTGTTTTAAGTCCTGCCACAACATCTCAAGTGGGATTATGCCTGGACTTTGACTAGGCCATTACAAAGCTTCAAATTTGTTGCTTTTTAACCATTTTCATGCAGACTTGATTGTGCGTTTTGGATTATTGTCTTGCTGCATGACCCAGCTGCGCTTCAGCTTCAGCTCCCAGAATTCATGGTTCCTTCTATTAAGCAAAGTAGCCCAGGTCCTGATGTAGCAAAGCATCCACAAAACCTCACACTACCACCACCATGCTTGAATGTTGGTATGGGGTTCTTACTGTGGAATGCAGTGTTTGATTCTCGCCAGACATAATGGGACCCATCAAGTTTGCCCAAAAGCACCTTGAAGCAACTAAATGATCATCAAGACTCCTGGAAGAATTTTCTATGGACAGAATTATATGACCTAGTCAATGTCCAGACCTAATACCAATTGAGATGTTGTGGCAGGACTTGAAACGAGCAGTTCATGCTTGAAAACCCACATGTCGCTGAGTTAAAGCAGTACTTCATGGAAGAGAGGGCCAAAATTGCTCCACATTGACGTGAGAGACTGATCAAGAACTGCAGGAAGTGTTTGGTTGGAGTCATTGCAGCTAAAGGTGGCACAACCAGTTATTGAGTGTAAGAGGGCAACTTTGTTTATGACATAAATTAAATAAGTGTGTAATTTGTTCACTCAGGTTCCCTTTATCTAATATTAGATTTTGATTGAAGATTTGATAACATTCAGTATCAAAAATATGCAAAAGTAGAGACAATTAGAAAGGGGAAAAGTACTTTTTCACAGCACTGTATTTGTATATTTAGTGTTAGAGAAAATGTGCATATTTTCTATAGGTCTCTTTTGATCAAAATGTCTGGCCCCATTGCTGTGAATGTCTCACAGAGCTTTAGCTTGCCTTCCTCTATCTTGGATTCCTGAATTAGGTGTTATAAATCAGTCTCTGAATGTGCGTTATGATGTAAGGATTCCAGGCATATGCTATTTTCGTGACTGTGACTAGATTCAGCCAGGATTTGATGGACAGATGGAAGAACGAATGAAAAGGTAGGAGGGACATTCCAGCTTCAAGTGGTGTCAGATTTTACACCCTGCTTCATACAGGCAGAAAAGACTGACTCCTGTGACTGTGAGAATCAGGGCAACTGCCCAGTGCATGCCATTTCGATCTACAGTGTCCAGAGATCGATTTATAAAAAAATGTCAATTGGAACAGGTACCAGAACCAAGGCGGTCCCCCAAACAGGGGACTTTACATCAAAGATGTTTTAAAGATAAATCATCAGTTTGGAGCAAAACTTTTCCTGAGTCTTTGGTTCATCTTTTCGTATGTTTTATTATTGGAGACGAGTCGTGGTCAATATGTAGTTATCTTTGCATCCCAAATGGCATTGTAATCCCCCATAAGGCTCTGGTCAAAAGTAGTTTACTTTACAGGGAATCGGGAGCTATTTAGGGGACACTCTAGATCTCCAGTTCCATTCAGTCTGTAGGACTCAGGGTTATACACTGTCATTGATTATTGTCAGGAATTAAAAGAGCCCACTTCCAAAACACTGCCCCACAACACAAGTCACAATGGGCATTCGGTTGTCTTGCCAACAATTACGGACAGTCACCGGTTTATTTGCATCTAAATGGTCTGTGTAGCTTAGGTGCTCGAGATGAAGTTATTCACATTCGTTCCAAATGGCAACCTATTTCCTATTTAGTGCACAAATTTTGTCCATGACACATAGGGCTCTGGTCAAAATTAGTGCGCTATTTAGGGAATAGGGTGCCATTTGGGACATAGACATTCTGTTTTGCACAGGATGTAACACACTTTTCTGACATGAATTAGTTAATAGCAATATTACTGCAGTGCAAACAGCTATTTGCATGTTTGTATAAGTGCTTTTGTTAAATAGTTGTCTTTTTCCGGTGTTGTGTCCATCAATAGTGACTGCTAAGGCACAACAACTATTGAATTGTAAATGAAGGAAGAGCAGGGACGTAGAGAGGCTATACATTCTGCCTCTGTTCCTCCACAGGCAAGTAGTTCTCTCTTTCTATCTCTGTCAGGCAAGTAGTTCTCTCTTTCTATCTCGGTCTCTGTCTGTGTGTCCTTCAGTCTCTCTCTCTTTCTCTCGATCTCTCTCTTATCTCTCTCTCTTTTTCTCCATCTCTCTCTCTTCTCACTCTCTTTATCTGTCGTGCTTTACTCTATAAATTCTGTTACTCTCTACTGCTCATCTGCTACTCTCCTCCAGCTTTTCTCTCACTTCTCTACTCCTTCTCGACCTGAGAGATGCAGAGCAGAGGAAGGATAATATCCTTGAAAGTCTGTTAGAAGGGAAATAATAAACCTCAAAATAAACCAGAGAAAGCACTTTATTATGTGATATATTCCTCCTACTAACATGAGAGAGATTCAGGCCTCATGTTTGAAATAATGCTTATTACAGAAGATTGTACATTCACTCTCAGCTGTCTGTCAAGAAACATATTGTGTAATTGCATCGCTGCCTGAATGGTAGTTTTGATGGAAAAGGAATAGGGAACTATACAGTAATACTTGTTGAAAAGACACCCTAATCAACCTTTCAATCAAACCATCTTGCTATGTCGTCACCCACAGAGACTAAAATCATTTACAAAAACTATCCCGAAACCACCCCCCAACTAGCTTTAAAGTCCTTCTCACAGTTTATATTCTCATGAGTGTTAGTCTCGCACAAAAGGTTTGCGAGATGATGAATTTTAAAAAGCCGGTAATGTGAGTTCCCTTTTATTCCGGTAATTCATGTTTTTACTTTTTTTGCAGATGAGCTGACTCAATAGCACGCAGCGCGCTATTATACAGGAGAGCTCTCAGCAGTACAAAAACACAGCGCTTAGCCACTTATATTAGTTTTCCTCATTTGGATTCTCAGCCTTAGGCTACGTTCCAAATGGCACCTTATTCCTTACATAGTGCACTACTTTTGACCAGCGCTCTAGTCAAAATTATGTAGGGAATAGGGTGCCATTTGGGTCACACACCTTATTTTCTCTCCAGTCGTCTAGCTGTCTGAATGCACCATGCCCAACTGCATTATGAGGGCTTTTTGTTTTCACAAGAAGCCCTGAAAAATCATTATTTATCAAAGGTGCACCAGCTGAGCCAGATAAATCAGCAAAAGCAAAATGGAAGGGGAAAAAGGAAAGCATTTTAGTAAGATTCAGGCAGGGAAGAACCAAACTTTCTCCCTACAGGTGGTGCTTGCACTGTAAAAAGTAACTGCCAACTCATTAAATAAATTGAGTAGTGGCTCCTCAAACTACTCCAACGTTCAGCAAAATGCAAAGCATAAAGTGATACTAACTCATCTGTCAATAAGATTTCTTATCACTTTATGTTTTTGAGTACAGTTAAAAATATTAGCTTTTTGAGTAATTACAACTTTAATTATTTGTGTTCTGCTAATCTAAAATTATTGAGTTTGATTTTTTACAAATATATTTTTACAAGTATATGTACTGTACTATTTTTTTTATTAATCTGACACTTATTAAATGTGACAACATGGGGATGCAAAATGTCAACATGTGATACCTTGACACTACACATGTGTAAACCCGGGTGTGAAAACCTAGGTGTCAACTGTTATTTTGAATATTTTACTATGAAAGGCATAATTGACTTCAATTTTACAGTCATAGTCCCCTGCAGGTTTTGTCTAATTCCCAGTTGGTTACAGGGACGTTGCCAAGGATGTTTTTAGGACATTCTTAGAACATTGTGTCATGGTCCCCTCAAGATTTTTGTCTAGTTGCAGTGAAAATACAGTACATCTACAACTAGTTACTGTATTTTTACAGCTACATTTAAGTGTTAATTTTAGATTGCTTGGAAGGAGATGACAGACTGCAGGCCTCGAGGTGTGTCGAAGCACTGCCGTGACTAGCCTTTACTTCCTCTAACCCCTTGGCCTACTGCCCTCCTCCCATGCTTCTTCTTTTTCCATCTGCCCTCCTCACGCCACCACCATCCAGACCAAGACAAGCCAACCACCAACCATTTGTAGCATTTTCACCAGGAGACACCAAAAATGACACATTTGATTTGACCTTAGCGCTATTAGCCCATACAAACACATTGAATAACAGATTCACTACAAGGAATAAAAGATAGTCTGCTCAAAAAATGTAATTCTGAAGTGTCTGTCTTATATCTGAGATATTTAAGAAAGATAATTAAAGATGTATGTACTTATTTTTTACATGTACTTATACCCTTATTTTCGCCTTTAACAGTGTCCATATACAGTGCATTTGGAAAGTATTCAGACACCTTCCCTTTTTCCATATTTTGCTACGTAACAACCTTATTCTAAAATGTATTAAATTATTTGTTTTCCTCATCAATCTACACAATACCCATAATTAAAAAGTGAAGACAGGTTTTTTGAAATGTTTATAAATGTATTAAAAATAAAAAACAGAAATACCTTATTTACATAAGTATTCAGACCATTTGCTATGCGGCTCCAAATGTAGTGCATCCATTGATCATCCTTGAGATGTTTCTACAACTTGATTGTGGTAAACCTGTGGTAAATTCAGCTGATTGGACATGATTTGGAAAGATACACATCTGTCTATATAAGGTCCCACAGTTGACAGTGCATGTCAGAGCACAAACCAAGCCATGAGGTTGAAGGAATTGTCCGTAGAGCTCCAAGACAGGATCGCGTCGAGGCACAGATCTGGGGGAAGGGTACCAAACCATTACTGCATCATTGAAGGTCCCCAAGAACACAGTGGCCTCCATGATTCTTAAATGGAAGAAGTTTGGAACTACCAAATTTCTTCCAAGAGCTGGCCACCCAGCCAAACTGAGCAATCAGGGGAGAAGGGTCTTGCTCAGGGAGGTGACCAAGGACCCACTGGTCACTCTGACAGAGCTCCAGAGTTTCTCTGTGGTGATGGGAGAACCTTCCAGAAGGATAACCATATTTGCAGCACTCCAACAATCAGGCCTCTATGGTAGTGGCCAGCCAGAAGACACTCCTCGGTAAAAGGCACATGACAGCCTGCTTGAACTTTGCAAAAAGGCACCTAAAAGACTCTCAGACAATGAGAAACAAGATTCTCTGCTCTGATGAAACCAATATTGAACTCTTTGGACTGAATGCCAAGCGTCACGTCTGGAGGAAATATGGCACCATTCCTACGGTGAAGCAGCAGGGACTGGGAGATGAACGGAGCAAAGTACAAAGAGATCCTTGATGAAAACCTGTTCTGGAGCCCTCAGGACCTCAGGCTGGGGTGAAGGTTCACCTTCCAACAGGAGAACGACCCTAAGCACACAGCCAAGACAACGCAGGAGTGGCTTCGGGACAAGTCTCTGAATGTCCTTGAGTGGCCCAGCCAGAGACCGGACTTGAAACCGATCAAACATCTCTGGAGAGACCTGAAAATATCTGTGCAGTGACGCTCCCCATCCAACCTGCCAAAGCTTGAGAGGATCTGCAGCGAAGAACAGGAGAAACTCCCCAAATGCAAGTGTGCCAAGCTTGTAGCATCATACCCAAGAAGACTCAATGCTGTAATCGCTGCCAAAGGTGCTTCAGCAAAGTATTGAGTAAAGGGTCTGAATACTTATTATAGATGCAAAAATATCTAAAAAACATTTTTTGTTTTGTCATTATGGGGTATTGTGTGTAGATCTGTGATTATTGAATCAATTAGAATAAAGCTATAACATAACATAATGTGGAAAAAGTCAAGGGGTCTGAGTACTTTCCGAATGCACTGTAAACAGTACTTCCATTCATTTTTTTTCAACTGGTACTGTGGCACCTTCAGATGAGTCTTGTGAGGCCTGTGGGCATGCTAGAGCAAGACATGTATATGTTCATGAGAGTCTCAGCTTTCTGTCTTAATGATGCTTCGCCCTGCAACAAGCCATCTGTAAACAATGGCTTGTTGCGGGATGAAGCAAGCTATAATGGAACCTGTATGCAACTTTCTAGCCAGTTAGCTAAATAGCTAACAATACCTAGCAAGGAAAGCAACTTTTTTAATACAATTGAGACAATAACATATGTACATATCTTGTCATTTTAACTGTAGACTATTACTGGTTATGGATTATGATAATTCACTGCAGACTGGGACACTTTTAAAATAACCCTTCCCACTAGGCCTCAACCAGTCCAGACTGCTTTAGCCACAGGCGACAGAGCTACAGTGGCCTGCGAAAGTATTTCCACTAATCATGGCTAGGCAAGATTCTGTATTTTGTGTACTTTGTACTTTGTGATTTCACATTTTATTTATATTTACAGATTACAAAGTGTGTTTTTAAGGCAAATGAAGGTTCCCATGTTCAAGAAGGCTTTTCTGCAAAGAGTTGGAGAAATTGGTGAAATAAGTTTTTTACATTCAAATGTCTCTCCTGTGAAGAATTGACATGCGACATGTACCCAGCTTTCTGTAATGGGTCACATTTAACCATATATAAAAAGTGCTTGGTAAATTACTCTGACTGGGGTGAAGATTTCCCCCGTCTTGACAGACCTAAGTAGTCCTATTACATGATGGCCGCTTTCATCTTTTACATCAAGGGAGTGGAAAGGATCATCACAATTGTTATTCCCTATCTGTTGCACCCCTAGCCACCTATCTTGTGGCCTGGAGAACTCACTAGAGAGAGAGAGAGAGAGAGAGAGAGAGAGAGAGAGAGAGAGAGAGAGAGAGAGAGAACACGCACAATCAGTTTTAAATTTAACATTGGGCCAGTGTATATGGAGGTCCTCACTTTTCAGAGTTAAATTAACAATGTGCTTAGTGCTGATGCTTTTACACTTTGTCGGTGTTAGACAATTAACACTTCTGGTGTTATTGCTATAACACACATAGTATTTTTAACACTGGGAAGTGTGTATGGTTTGCACCAATGTTATTATGCAATAACACCTAATAAAGTATTTTTAACATTAGGAAGGTCATAAGTCATACATCATTCAAATGGCATTCAAGTAAAAAAGTTTAAAGCAGGGTATTCAAGCAGTTCCATAAATGGCAAGTCAATTAATCATAATTAATCAATCAGTTATTAAATCAAACATAGGCAACAAAAAAGTCAACAAAAGCAAGCATAAGGTATAAAATAAAATAAAAACCATCAGATTAAATGATACAAAAATGTATTAAAATGTATAGTGTCATACAGTTAATTAATGTATTTATTTGTTTGTTTGTTTCTGTTTGACAGTGTTTTTTGGAGAGTGGCTCTTGCCCGCTTGAGTTTTGGAGTGGTTGACAGTCTGTCTGTGTCCTTTTATTGGGGTTAGGGGAAGGGGTTGGGTCTGTGCTGGCAATGGTTGGGAGGGGTGGCAATTGTGGTGGCTGCTGCTGTGTCCAGGGTTGGCGGAGGGGTTGGTACTGGGACTGGTGTTGTGACTGGGGACCAGGAACCAACAACCTGGAACTGGGAAACTGGGGCTGCTGCAGGTGCTGGGTTGGAATGCTGAAACTGGGTCTGGCTTTGGATCTGTAGAGGAGGAAGGACAATGTGAGGAGCGAGCTGACAAACTTGGAAGCCCAGGACCAGGAGGTTACTGATGGTACTCCCCTGTAGCCTGCTCACTCCAGGCCTAGGTCTCCAGCTTTGATCCTTCCTGAGTGCCTCTTCTGGGGTGGTGATGAATGGTTCCTGGTTCTGGTCTGGTTCTGTGAGAGGGATAGGTGTAGAGGGAGGAAGGGGAAAGAGATTGTGAGGGAGAAGGTGGGGTAGTAAAGGGTGGACACTGGAGGCTGGAAAACAGAGGGAACAAAGTGCCCAGATCCACCTGTCCATGAATAACTCAAAAACAGTTGGTAGGTGTGTTCTGTGTAAGTGCATCCGTGGGGGCAGTTCTCTGTACATACCTTTTGCCGTCTGTGGACATATTCCCTAGTGGTAGGCAACTATGAACAGCCATCTTATGTGGTTCTTTCTATTCTGATGGTATTGTCTGTGACATAATGATAGGTTATTGGGGGGGGGGGGGTCTAGGTACCGGTTTGGTCATTTCGTTGCAGAGGTGGTTCAGGGCATCAAGCGGATCTTTGTGTTGTTAGGTTGTTCTTGGTTGTTCACAGGTCTTGACATGCCTCCCCACTGATGACCTGGTGGCCCCCTGAACTTTCTGTGTGGTGGGATGGGGGGGTGCTAGAAAGGGTTAAGGTGGTTCGGAGGGTCAGGTGTCTCAGCTGAGGTTTGCTACTGTGCTGGATCAGGGGCCGTGATGGTCAGAAAGGAGGGGGGGGGGGGGGGATGTGTGCCTGTGAGGTCTATAAGGTCAAGGGAGTGGGGGGTGGCTAAGGGTCATTAAGGGCCATGAAGTACGGGTCTGGGCCCGTAGGGGCCAGGATGGAGCGATCAGGGGTGGTAATGAGTGGAGAGGAAGTAGGGAGTGGTATGGGGAATGTTTTGGAAGGGGAGTTCATTTCTCTGAGGGGTTAGGGGACATCGGGGGGCCTGTGTGCTGCCTTTGGGGTTGGGATTTTGATTAGGGGGTTGTTTTGTCGTCTGTCTTCCTTTTTCGCCTGTCATCTGGATTTTGTGTGTTCTGGCCATTGTGGTTCTTCTTCTTGACTGAGGAATAAAGGAAGTGTACAGTGCCTTCAGAAAGTATTCATGCCCCTTGACTTACTTTACATTTTGTTGTGTTCCACCTGAATTCTAAATGGATTAAATTGCTTTTTGTCTCTCACCCATTTACACACAATACCCCATCATTTCAAGTGAAACATGTTTTTTGACATGTTGGCAAATCAAGAAATGTCTCATTTACAATACTTTGTAGAAGCACCTTTGGCAGCGATTACAGCTGTGAGTCTTTCTGGGTAAGTCTCTAAGAGCTTTCTGCACCTCAATTGTGCAACATATGCCAATATTCTTTTAAAAATTCTTAAATTCTCTGTCAAATTGGTTGTTCATCATTGCCAGACAACTATTTTCAGGTCTTGACATAGATTTTCAAGAAGATTTAAGTCAAGACTAACTCGGCCACTCAGAAACATTCGCTGTCTTCTTGGTAAGCAATTCCAGTGTACTGTAGATGTGGCCTTTTGTTTAAGGTTATCTTGCTGAAAGGTGAATTAATCTCTCAGTGTCTGCCGGAAAGCAGATTGAACCACATTTTCCTCTAGGGTTTTGCCTATGCTTAACTCCATTTCCTTTATATTTTATCCTGAAAAACTCCCTATTCCTTAACGATTACATGTATACCCATAACATGACGCAGTCATCACTAAGCTTGAAAATAACAGAAGAAGAACAGTATGTGTGAAGAACTGCAATTCTGCAGGAATTTTCACTCTCAACAGTTTCCCGTGTGTATAATGAATGGTCCACCACCCAAAGGATATGTGTTAAAGAATGATTTTTAAGCCTTAAGACATGGATTGTGTGTGTCCCTTAAACTGGTACAATACTTAGACGCACAGGTTGCCAAAAATAACTAACGAAGCAACATCCCCTATAAGTCATGCCTGCAATATAATTTCCCAGTGTGCCTTGCCTTTTGAAGTCTCTAGGAAAACTCTATTGTTAAAAATAGACTCCCTATGACAATACATTACAAATATCTTAAGGACTTATTTTGAGCCCTTGTTCTACTCTAATACAGTGGCCTAAAATTAATTGTTCACAGCCCATATTAGGCCTGACAATTACATTATGCTCGCTTACAAAGTGATGTGTAACTCCTATTGGAATTCAGCCAGAGTAAGGAATTTTCATTCACCTGCAAATGCCGTTTAGAACTGGAACATCCATTTCCATAACGGGTGCAATAAATCTAAGAAACTGATTGGATTTGCTTCGGAAAATGTTTGTTCGAATCTTTGTGTAGCATACGACTAACCAATCAATGTACATGAAATAACAGAGATATTAAAACGATTCTAAAAGTAAACCTTCAGAATTCAAATAAAATCTAATCAAATTGTATCTAACAAGTCACATTATTGAACCATAATGTGACATGCAGGCTTGAGGTGGTCTGTAAACCATGATCCTAGTACCACCATGTCAGAGTAAAACTAGGCCATCAAAGTAAGGCCTTATTATATTGTCAAAGAGTTTATTCATATCTTTCAACTAGAAACTCACTTAGTGAAATATACAGGATTCAACAAACGTTTCTCTTTCACAGACAAATACTGTTATGGGTGGTATTTTCATAATTCCCTCATAAAGAAAGGCACCCTGGGAAATATGCAAATTGCAACAACCCAAAACAATTTACTATCATTTCTTACTCTGAGAAAGTGTAACAGCGTCAGCACTAACCAAAGTGAGACCAGTTTACTCTAAATCAGGTGTTACATTTTACACTGTAGATGTTGCATATTACTCTACAGTAGAGCTATGCAAACACCACCATCAAGTCCATTTGAATACCTGTACAGGATCGGTGTCCCATCCTGTGGTTGAGCTGATGTGCGCTACTGTGATTAGCATGAGGTTGCTATTGTTTGAGGAGAGTGCACAGTTATGAACTTGAAAATGTATTAATTAACCAATTAGGCACATTTGGGCAAACACGACACAACATGTTGAACAGAAATGTGATGGTTCATTGGATCAGTCTAAAACTTTGCACATACACTGCTGCCATCTAGTGGCCAAAATCTAAATTGCCTAAACTGGAGTAATACATTGTGGCCTTTCTCTTGCATTTCAAAAATGATGGAACAAAACAAAAACAAAAAATGCATGTTTTTTTGTTTGTGTTATCTTTAACCAGATGTAATGTGTTGTATTCTTCTACATTAATTTAATATTTCCACAAACTTCAAAGTGTTTCCTTTCAAATGATCTCAAGAAAATGCCTATCCTTGCTTCAGGTCCTGAGCTACAGGCAGTTAGATTGGGTATGTCATTTTTGGCGAAAATTTTAAAAAAGGGTCAAATCCTTTAAGACTTAAATGGGGAACACTGCAAATAAGTTAAATATTTAAAACTTTCAAAGTGTACAGTGAGACTGAAATTAGTGTACATTTATCAATTTCTGAGCTAAATGTACACCATTGATTTTGTTATTTGTGTTCTTCAGACTCATCATCAACTCTCTGCCACCTGCAATTTCTCACCGACCCCCCAAATGTCCCTTATGCCTCATCAACACATACTTTAATTGAACTAATGATTGATTGTCTGTGTCCCCCAACTATACTGGTCACACTACACACACTCACCCTGCCTTCTATATCTCAGAGACGTTGTGTGATAAAGACGATGGACAATATTTTCCTGGGTCATTACTTCTCCTAGTCAGGCTGCTAATTACAGGCCATTACTGTGTGTGTGTGTGTGTGTGTGTGTGTGTGTGTGTGTGTGTGTGTGTGTGTGTGTGTGTGTGTGTGTGTGTGTGTGTGTGTGTGTGTGTGTGTGTGTGTGTGTGTGTGTGTGTGTGTGTGTGTGTGTGTGTGTGAGAGATACATGGGCTCAATAACCTCTGACATTTCCCTTCATGATGCATAATGACTTTTATCTCCAAAAAACAGGGTCAAAATGCAAGCCCAACCACACAAGGTGCTCTACCCACAGAAATGGAATCACTGGAATGGAAATACATATTCAAGTCAATAATGCCATAATGGTGGCCATAAAGGCCATAGGGCTAAAGCAGGAACCAGTGATAATAGAGAACAGTTGGAGAACTGTTGGAGATGAGCAGAGTAACTGTGTACCAAACAGATGATGATGCTTGTAATGCTGAATAAATACAGGTAAACTTAGCACATTTTTGATTTACACCCATTTATCCACACAAGCAAGCACTAACACACACACACACACACACACACACACACACACACACACACACACACACACACACACACACATGCATGGACACATAGCATACAGGTAGAATACACATGCTCCATGCACATACACCTTTGTCAATCATCCCATTTTGTAGCGGCGCTCAACTGGAACACAGCCTATCAGTCCCAACATTATGAAATTCAGATGAGAGAGGGGGAGATTAAAAGAGAGAGTCACAACGTGGCTCAGTGTGTGTGTGTGTACTGTGTCCCCCAGCTATACTGCATGTGCATGTGCGTGTGTGTGGTCCCGATGGAGCTCAGAGTGTCTGTGACTCAGAAGGCGTTCAGATGGATTTAGTACCAAATGGCACCCTATTCCCTATATAGTGTACTACCTTTGACAAGACCCCTATGGGCTCTCGTCAAAAGAATTGCACTATAAATGGAATAGGGTGCCATTTGGGATGCAAGCAGAGTCTTATCGCCCCAGTGATCCCATTATATTAAGAGGAAGGGGCTCAACAATGTCAATATAATTATTAATAAGGCCTTGGACAAAGACCGAGCTGAAATCAACACGGGTTAGGATGACACTTTCAAAGCAGCACACCAAATGAAGGTATTCTTACTTCCTTTCTCTTTCTTTCTTTCTTTCTTTCTTTCTTTCTTTCTTTCTTTCTCTGTTCTTTATTCAGTGTTGGTTTTATATCATGCAGTGTTATTTTGAATGTTTCCAGGTTGATTGTTTTTAAATGTCAAGAGGAAACTCATCTTACGGTGGATTAGAGCGAGAGAAAGGGGTATGAGATGATGCTGTGAATGAAAAACACACAAATAATGCCGATTTTCTGTGTTCTGTATTTTCTTACATAATGGAAGTGACCTCATTACTTTCCCCCATGATACAATTTACCACATTTATCAACACAATAACCACCTGAATACTGACTTGTACACACTAAAATGAAATGGTTCTATATAGTGCCAAATAAATGATTTGACTTGTAACCTTTTGATGCTATATAGAACCCTTTTCTTAAGGTTCTATAAAGAACCATGCTCATACAGTTCTAAATTGAACCTTTATGGTGCTATAACATACCCTTTCCCAAGGTTCTATAAAAAAAATACGATTATAGATGCATTAAAGAGGTAAATCGAACTTGACCAAAACAATGGGATTGCCATGGAAACAAGTGGGGGAAAGGGCCATGGGGAAAAGATCCAGTCGCTTCATTGCAAACACGACTAAATTAGCCTACATTTAGGCTATTGTTTATATGTATATTTCACACTATGACGAGGTAAAAATGTTAGTGTAATTCTTGTATGGATGTCAACCTCAACACATGTTCATATCATCATTACCAATCAACTGCATTAGAGTTAAAAACTACTTTGACTACCACAACCTAGCTATGATAAACCAGCATATGCGCACGGGACTAAGCATTTAGCAGTAATTTCTTCTAATCCTTAAAGGAGGTTTATGCAGCGAAATCAGCCAAATATATCAAAATTGGTCAAGACCATGAACAGTCAAAATCTTGTTTTTCATGAAATTGGATGATATTTGGAGAAAACCAGATCAAAGTGTGATGACCAAAGTATGAAAAACGATGCAATTTCAATGTTATTTGAGTTGCTTTATGTATCACAAATATGCTTGAAATGATTTTACTGCAACACTGCTTCCAAGTTTCTTGACATAGCCATTTCAAAGAGCTGACAGTCAAGTTGAGCTCATGAATATAAGCTCCCCACCCATTCAGTCTGCCTTTTCAAACTTCCTGGTAGTTATAGTAGTTGAGAGAAAAAGTACTTTTTCAAAATGTTGGACCATTTCTATCACCAAAAAAATATGAATGGTGACATTTTACATGGGAATCGGAATGACTGTTCTGAACCTTAACAGCACCACCTCTCCAAAACCACCACCATTGTTAGGGCCCTCGGTCCTGGACAGGGGTGGTACTAAATCAGGTTGCGGTGGAGAGACACCGTATTTACTGGGAATAATTGCAGTGATTCAAGCTCTGCAGCGCTACACTGAGGGAGAGGAAGCTAACAAAAGGATAGAAACATATTCCTCCCTCTCTGTATTCAAAAGCAGAAAAAAATGAAAAATGCTCCGGAAATTCATTGTAAAGCAAGATGTTTACTCATGAATTATGGTTGGCTTTATCCGAGAGCAATATGTGCTTGAGTTACAGAGGTGAGATTTTCTCTTGATTTATGTATATTCCTCCTCTTGGTCTGTGTTTGAATAATAATACGTGCTTCCACTGACAGAAATGATTTTGAATTCCTATTTTCTACAAGAAAATGTACATATTAAAGCATTCATTTTCAAACGACGTCTTATCTTTTCTCTACAGTGTTCATTATAAATAGTCATTTTTTGGTTTGACAGTTAAAAATCTGAAAAGAAAAACAGTCACGTTGGTTTATCATTTATATTCGCATCCCCGTTAGCTGCTGAAAAAGCAGCAGCTACTCTTCCTGGGGTCCACACAAAACATAGAACATTACAAAATACAGAACACTAATGGACAAGAACAGCAACACAAATGTAAATTAAGAACACTACGACTAAAGAACAATACAACTATTTTAAAAAAATTACGGACTCCAGGAACCACTAAGATAGTGGTTCCTCTAACGAGAGCTCACAGATCGTGTTAAAAAATTCAATTCAAAGGGTTAATACCTCTCATAATCCATACTGTGTCATCTGTCCTCTGTATTGTATTGATTGTTTATAACAGGGTTAGCACAAAGAAGTGAGTGAAGAAGCCATCATCAATAGGCTTCAAAAGGCAGCTCTGACAACAATGGAGAAGTGTTCAAGCCAAGTCTGCTAACAGCCAGAGCCATCAGATAAAACATTTTATACAACACACACGTTACATGCATCTCAAATGGCACCCTCTTCCATATATAGTGTATTACTTTTGTTCAGAGGCCAGTGCACTTTAGGGAATAGGGTTCCATTTGGCACACATCCATGTGTTTTAGAGTTGTTTTCATCTGTGATTGCCCTATACGGCCTGGTCAAAGTAGTACACTACATATGGAAATGGGTGCCAATTGCCTTTCTGCCTGTCTGTCTGCCTGTGTGCCTGTCTGTCTGTCTGTCTGTCTGTCTGCCTGTCTGTCATCATGAACAACAGAATGCAGTGAGACATTTGTAGTCTGTTAGCAAAGTGAGCAAAGTGAGTTATCTCCTTAGAATA
Source organism: Oncorhynchus mykiss (assembly GCF_013265735.2). NCBI lineage: Eukaryota > Metazoa > Chordata > Actinopteri > Salmoniformes > Salmonidae > Oncorhynchus > Oncorhynchus mykiss. The sequence continues at coordinate 31,517,067 of NC_048575.1, read as the reverse complement.
ATACATATTTACAACCTCTTACGTTTCCTAACAACAACCCGAGATGTCATCGCTCAACAGAAAAGGGAACTAACAAAGGAGTCACTATGACAACCAAACCAAAACAGAAGAGGTTTCGAACGGGTTCTGAAAGAGACCCATGGGGGTGTTCACCTAATGTTGGTAAAGCAACTAGAAAGGGACCTAAAAGACACCCACGAAGGATGCCCACTAGATTTGTCTCAGACAAAAGAAAAAAGAGAAACTAAAAGAAAAAAACCAGATAATTTAGGATAAGGAGATACAAAGAATACGGACCAAACTAAACAGGAGACTACACCTGTTTCAGCCTTTGTTTTCTAACATAAGTGGAAGAGCTAACATGAGGGGTAACTCTCCCAACATCTCATTTTCCAACTGATTGCACTAACCCTAATCCTTAACCTAACCTTTATTCTAAACCTAATCCTAACCGTAACCTAAGCAAGAAGTTTCTTATCAACAGTTTGCTAATTGTATGACCATCTGTAGAATATCTACAGATGGACTATCCAAATAAAATGTACCATTCCCCCTGTCACAAGGGAATTAATTAATGGCTTATTTAAGATGAAGTTGTCAACCCTGTTACCTCAACCATGTTCCTGTATTTGGCACTTACTTTTTTGTTTCATTGTTTCTTGAGATGGGAAAATTGTTTTTCTTTGAGTTGAACATGTGCTCTTTAGGACAGAATGTTAAATTCAGTTAAATAAAACATATTACAATACTCATAAAGCACCTCATTTGTGGAATGACCCAGTTATTCTACCTGGATCTAGTGTCTATTACAGAATACAAAGAAAAACATTTCTTATCTGCTGATGCACTATTCGGCATTCTTGTCTAAGAAGTAGCATTGAAGTGTGTTTATGTGAATCCTATAATGTTGTACTTTCCTCCGGGATTATGCCAGTGGCGGTGCTTGGGCAAAATCACTGGGGAAGCCAAACCAGGAAAAAAAAAATATTACAATGTATGTTATGATAATTGCAATGTTTTTACTATAACCCACTAGTTCATATGCCACCATGATATACAATAAGGCAGACAACAAAAAGACAACAGTCATACAGTGGAGGAATAAATTCAACCACACATATGTTTGTTTCATCACAAAGCCAGAGATAAATATCTGCCCAGTTAAGTCCCCAAAGCAAATATTGCCTGTAGCAAACAGTTACGTGACCTACTTCAGCATGGTCAAGCAAGTGCATGTTTCCGAAAGTTTACTGAACAACTACTGCTTTAGAACCACAAAGAGTTACCGCAAGTCAGGATAGAGAAAACAACAGCACTGCCTCCACTATTCCAGCACCATCGCAACATTTAAACATCATCAAATCAGCTAAGCTATATATGCTTAGTCTAGTAGAGTGAAAACAAACTTAAAGATACACAGCAAAATCAATGGTGTCCATTTAACTCAGAAAGTGTTACATGTACACTATTTTCAGTGAACTTATGAGTCACACTGTACTGGTGATAAAATAACACTTTTGAAGATGTTAAAGATGTATTATTGTTCTCCATTTAAGTCTTAAAGTTTTCAAATGAACTAGATTGGTGTTTGCATAGCTATTCTGTAGAGTAATACACAACATCTACTGTGTGAAACATAACACTTGATTTAGAGTAAACTGAACTTACTTTGGTTAGTGCAGACTCTGGTTCACTTTCTCAGTGTTAGAAATTAACACCTGTAGTGTTACAGTAAATCATTTATGGGTGTTGCTTTAACACTGTATGGTGTAAAACCTAATTTGCATATTTCAAATGGTGCCTTTTTTCCAGAGTGAATTGCAGCGTTACCATCCAATACTGTATTTGATAGTGACAGAGAAATGGTTATTTAATTATTTCTTTATAAAGGCCTGTGGATTTCACCAAGTGTGTACCTAGGCAAAATATTTCATAAATATTTAAATATATGACAATACAATAACATAAGGCCTTACTTAAATGGCCTAGTTTTACCCTAATATAGTGGTATTATGAAACTGTCAATTGACAGGCCACATCAGGCCTGCAAGTCCTATAATGATGGCTTGCAAAGTGATGTGTTAGTCCTATTGGAATGCAGACAGAGTTAGGATATCCAACAGTTGGAATGACTGTCAGGGTTAGGAAAGTTGATAAGAAGACTACCTAAACCATTTGGTAAAACTTTACAATAAGGTTCCATTTGTAAAGGGTTTATAAAAGGTTTGTAATTACGTTATTGACGGATATTTAATAATTTGGAAATGCATTATTGAGCATTAATGGGTTATAACAAATTGGTCAAAATAGTCTGTGCTCGCCGAATAGTGAGCCAATATTTACCTCCTGCTATTAAGCCTTTATAAAGTCACGTACAAATGCGGATAATATTGAACCCTTATGTATCAACATGCAATCTTCTTTCCAATGGTTGCACAGTTAAACAACAGTTATTTGCTAAATTTTAGGTGTAATGCATTGTAGTTCTGTCTCACAAACAGAAATGGATGGTTCAAAGAACAATAGACAACTATCATGATGTGTCTTGCTCCACGTTTGAAATCCTGATGGGGAATTGGTACTGTCGTGGTTATTTCTTTATTTTCAAATGAGTAGAGACAAATGTATCATACAAGTCAGAGTTATACTTAAACAAAATCTTTATTCACTTATTAACTTCTTTGGGGTAGGGGGCAGTATTTTCACGGCCGGATTAAAAGCGTGCCCAGAGTAAACTGCCTGCTACTCAGTCCCAGATGCTAGGATATGCATAGTATTAGTAGATTTGGATAGAAAACACGCTGACGTTTCTAAAACTGTTTGAATTATGTCTATGAGTATAACAGATCTCTTATGGCAGGCAAAAGCCTGAGAAAAAATCCAAACAGGAAGTGAGGAAATCTGAGGTTTGTAGGTATTCAAGTCTTAGCCTATCCAATATACAGTGTCTGTCATATTGCACTTTCTAAGGCTTCCACTAGATGTCAACAGTCTTTAGAACTGTTTAAGGCTTCTACTGTGAAGTGGGAGAGAATGAGAGCTGATTGAGTCATGGGTCTGCCAGAAGGCCATGTGCTCAGTCAGGCATGCGCCCGTGAGAGTTAGCTCCGTTCCCTTTCATTTCTAAAGACAAAGGAATTCTCCGCTTGAAACATTATTGAAGATTTATGATAAAAACATCCTAAAGATTGATTATATACATCGTTTGACATGTTTCTACGAACTGTAATATAACTTTTTTGACTTTGTCTGGACCTAGTGCCTGCGCATTTGGATTACTGTACTAAATGCGTGAACAAAAAGGAGGTATTTGGACATAAATTATGGACTTTATCGAACAAAACCAACATCTATTGTGGAACGGGGATTCCTGGGAGTGCATTCTGATGAATATCATCAAAGGTAAGTGAATATTTACAATGCTATTTCAGTCTTTTGTTGACTCCATAACATGGCGAGTATCTGTATTGCTTGTTTTGGTCTCTGAGCGCTGTACTCAGATTATTCTATGGTGTGCCTTTTCCGTAAAGCTTTTTGGAAATCTGACACAGCGGTTGCATTAAGGAGAAGTATATCTTTAATTACATGCATAACAGTTGTATTTTCATCAACATTTATGATGAGTATTTCTGTAAATTGACGTGGCTCTCTGCACTTGCACCGGATGTTTTGGAGGCAAAGCATAACAACGCACCAATGTAAACAGAGATTTTTGGATATAAATATTAACTTTATCGAACAAAACATACATGTATTGTGTAACATGAAGTCCTACAAGTGCCATCTGATGAAGATCATCAAAGGTTAGTGATTAATTTTATCTATATTTCTGCTTTTTGTGACTCCTCTCTTTGGTGCATGGTGAATAAGAAAATAGATAATAATAAATTAATTACGGATCAAATGAAGGTCTTCTTTGAGACCACACAGCAAATTTGTTGATGTTAAAATCTGTGTTTAGGTAAAATTGTTGCAAGTGTTATAACTGGGTGTTCTGCTGGGGTTAACACCAGTGGAATTGAAAATGACCACCAGCGGTGAATAATTGAAGTGGTAAGCAGGTGGTTAACTCTCTCAGAGTGAAAAATACATGGGTGGGGCCTCATTATCATATTACACAGTTTTGTTGAAGGTTGCTTTTTAGAATAGTTTGTTTTAATATCTATGTTTTGCACACTAATTAATTTATATTATACTACACATAGACTCATAACATATATTTTTCTAAACTAATCCAATCTGTAAGTGGATTGACTTACTGGTTGCTCCAGTTTAGATGGTTCAGTTAGTCTCAGTTATCAATCTTCCCTACCTTGGCAGTCATTCTAACTTCATATTGCAGGTGATTAAACGGTCCAATTGTTGAATATCCTAACTCTGGTTTGATTCCAATGGGAATTATATAAAACTATGCAAACCAGCATAATGTGACTTGCCGATGTGGCCTGTAAACGAGGAGCTTCAGACCACTGCGTTGGGGTAAAACTTGGCTTGTTGATGTATGGTCTTGTCATAACAAATCATTTAAAAAAACACCTCAAAATGAGTTACTGTAACACCACACAGGTGTTTATTCCACTGACAAAATGTAACAGCGTCAGAACTAAGCAGTGTTACTTTAACACTGAAAAATGTGGACCCGTTTTCAGACTGGCCCAGTGTTAAATGTAACACTGTCAGTGTTGATTCAACCCTGGAGAATTTTCTGTGCAAGGCCCATGAAGCTCTGGTCAAAAGTAGTGCACTATAGGGAATAGGGTGCCTTTTGGTATGCAACCACATGATATCCTTCCTTCAGTCATGGGCAACCAAGTCCTCTGCACAACAAATTTGCAATCTGAATTTTAACACACAGTTTTAAATGTAACACTTTCTTAGTAATTACATGGGATCCACAGAAATAGTGTTAAATAACACTTTTCACTTTTAAGGGCGCCAGCTGTGCCACCAGAGACTCTGGGTTCGCGCCCAGGCTCTGTCGCAACCGGCCGTGACCGGGAGGTCCGTGGGGCGACGCACAATTGGCCTAGCATCGTCCGGGTTAGGGAGGGCTTGGCCGGTAGGGATATCCTTGTCTCATCGCGCACCAGAGGTTGCCAGGTGCACGGTGTTTCCTCCGACACATTGGTGCGGCTGGCTTCTGGGTTGGATGCGCACTGTGTTAAGAAGCAGTGCGGCTTGGTTGGGTTGTGTATCGGAGAATGCATGACTTTCAACCTTTGTCTCTCCCGAGCCCGTACGGGAGTTGTAGCGATGAGACAATATAGTAGCTACTAAACAATTGGATACCACGAAATTGGGCAGAAAAAGGGGTTAAAAAAATAAATAAATACGAGCCTAGTTGGTAAGCCATGAAAAAAGTGAGGAACCTTCCCATTAGCCATGATTGGCCAGGAGATAAGTTTGGATTGGTCTGTCATGTAGCATGCTGCTGTCTATAACGTGAGCTGCTCGGTATGTGTTGATAATCCTTTCTTTTTTTGAAAGATATAACGTTAGCCATCGAGCACTACAAAAGTTTCGCTACATTTCTCAACAATATTAATGCCCTGAATTTAGCAGGCGCTATCGACAGATCAGTTGGAAAAAGTTGTGATGGGCTACTTTCTGCACATGCCATGGTCAGTGTGAACCGGAGTGACTTGACACGACACTGGCCAAACAAGACTTAGCTTCAAATAAAACAGAGTTAAATGGTTTCAGTCTGATATGAAGTGTTCATTCATGTATACACGTAAGAGTCTAGCTACATTTTCAGATATTATATGTTTCAAATTTTGTCAGAAAGTTGTTCTCATTGCAGGCTAAAACTCACTGTTAGATAGCTAGCTAGCTAACTAACGTTAGCTGACTCGCTCGCTAACTAGCTAACATGACATGTATGATCTGTGTAGTAATAATATTATTATCTCAGACCCATTTGCTTAGCTAGTTATTGCCTAATGTTAGCTAGCTTAACAAAGACCCTAGTTAGTTAGCTTTAGCTACCTGCAGATTAATGTGTGGTGTATGGTAGTATGAGTTGGGTTTATGGTTCATTGTTTAGCCAGCTAGCTACATGTCTAAACAAAAGACTCCACTATGCAAGTAACCACTTCACTGTACCGTTTACACCTCAATGCTATTCTTCACATTACCGTCTCTGGTAAACACACAATACATCAAATAAAATCTAAGCATATTTGTCACATGCACAAGATACAGATCTTGTGCATGTGACAAATATGCTTAGATTTTATTTTATTTATTGTGTGTTTACCAGAGATGGTAATGTGAAGAATAGCATGACCTGCAACAAAGTCAGATTAGGATATAGGCCAAGGACAAGATAAAGTGTATTTTTACTACTACTTTTTGCTAGTTGTTTTGGCACTTTTAGTCTTGAAAATGTTGTTTACTAAACTACCGTATTCACTCTCTTTAGCACATGACCTCACATGTGAATCCTTAAAGAGATGGATGGAGTTTAGGCTTAAGAGGGTGTGAATGATGCTGAATGGGTGTAGAAACAAGAGCTCTCCACTAGGTGTACCAAAACAGTCAAGTGCCATTTTCTCAAAAGTGGGAGTAAAAGTTTGTCAATTGTTCCTCAACCGCAGTCTATGATAAAACATTTTACATCTCTGAGTCTCTACTTTTATCCACGGTGTAAAAGACACATTTTGCTACATTGGACCAAACCCAAATGGTTGGTTGAATATTGTATTTTTAACACTAGGAAGTGTAAATAGTTTGCATCAATGTTTTTTTGCGATAATGCCTCAAATAGTATTTTTAACCATTATGCCAAAGTCGCTCAGTGTTGGGTTGATATTATTTACAACTATTTATTTTCGCATGCTCTTATGTAAGCATTTCCAAGACTTCAGGAATTGCTGTGGAAATGCTCAAACCTGAATTAACATAATCGTAGACCACTTAAGTTAACTAGGATATCCATTTGTTGGAATTTTCATCCTCCCGCAAGTAGAGGGGAATACTACAATACAGTTTAAGTTAGTTAATCAGCAAATTTAACTAAATATTCTGTATTAACCTTTAACTCTTTCGAAAGAAAAGCTTGAAATAGGCATGGTCTAATTAACGCAACCAAAACACATGTTGAAGTTCAGCTTTCTTAATGAAAAGGGGGCTGAATAATTTTGCACGCCCAATTTTTCAGTTTTTGATTTGTTAAAAAAGTTTGAAATATCCAATAAATGTCGTTCCACTTCATGATTGTGTCCCACTTGTTGTTGATTCTTCACAAAAAAATACAGTTTTATATCTTTATGTTTGAAGCCTGAAATGTGGCAAAAGGTCGCAAAGTTCAAGGGGGCCGAATACTTTCGCAAGGCACTGTATATATATATTTTTTTAAATCTACTTGCAGTAGAGCCTGCTGGGGAATATCATAATTATGGCTTTGGTTTTGATGGAAATGTTTTACTCTCCACATAGTACAACTGACACAATCATACTCTCACACTCAACTGGTTATTAATAACAACACAGGGGTTATGTTACACAAGTGAGTGTTAATTTAACTGAATCAACACTAGGTTTGCACTGAAAAATCAACACTAGGTTTGATGTGTGATCAAATGTAGTGCACTATATAAGGACATACTCTGAGAGGGGTCTGTCTCTGGTATTGCATAGGCCATGTGGCTGTAGTGTAGACTGAGTGCCTGGCTGGGTGATGCTGCCTCGTGGGGGAGTGGTACTATCACAAACTACAGACTCCAGTGTAGGTGCCTAGACCTAAATATTTACCCTATTTCTTGCCTTGCTTCTGTAACACAATGTTTCCTAACACATTATGTGTTGTTGTCGATATACACACACGCACATTTTGGAATAACGAGTATAGAGGGTGCCTTGTGCCCACACTGTGTGATGGATATATACACCCGCTGCCCACTGACAGAAGCTGAAGCTTCAAAGACACACACCCCTCTTTAACCAGAAGGTGTGTTGAATTCAGCTGCTGCTTGTCTGCCACTGTGAAGGTTTCTAAAGAACTGGCCCAGCGGGTATAGGTTGGGCCTGCTCTAGTAGCGGCTGATAATTCTGTTGTGGCCCTGGTATTAGGAAGCCTTTCTTGATTCAGGTGTTAAATTATCACTCAGTGGTGTAAAATAACCCTAGTTTAAGTGTTAATCCCTTAGAGTTGATTTACGCAACAATCTTAATGACTTAACTTTGAAAGTTTCTTCACGTGCAGTAAGAAAAACCATGTAGCGCTATGATGAAACTGGCTCTAGTGAGGACCGGCACAGCAAAGGAAGACCCAGAGTTATCTCTGTTGCAGAGGATACGTTCATTAGAGTTAACAGCACCTCAGAAATTGCAGCCCAAATAAATGCTTCACAGAGTTCAAGTAACAGACACATCTCAACATCAATTGTTCAGAGGATTTGTGGTCAAATTGCAGCAAAGAAACCACTACTAAAGGACACTAATAATAAGAAGAGACTTGCTTGGTCCAAGAAACATGAGCAATGGACACTAGATCATTGCAAATCTGTCTTTTGGTCTGATGAGTCCAAATGTGTGATTTTTGGTTCCAACTGCCGTGTCTTTGTGAGATGCAGAGTAGGTGAACGGATGATCTCTGAATGTGTGGTTCCCACCGTGAAGCATGGAGGAGGTGTGATGGTGTGGGGGTGCTTTGCTGTTGACACTGTCAATGATTTATTTATAATTCAAGGCACACTTAACCAGCATGACAACCACAATATTCTGCAGCAATGCGCCATCCCATCTGGTTTGTGCTCAGTGGGACTACCATTTGTTTTTCAACAGGACAATGACCCAATACACCTCCGGGCTGTGTAAGGGCTTTTTGACCAAGAAGGAGAGTGATGGAGTGCTGCATCAGTTGACTTGGCCTCCACAATCACCCGACCTCAACCCACTTGAGATGGTTTTGGATGAGTTGGACCGCAGAGTGAAGGAAAAGCAGCTAACAAGTGCTCAGCATATATGGGAACTCCATCAAGACAGGAAGCTGTTTGAGAAAATGCCATGAGTGTGCAAAGTTGTAGTCAATGCAAAGGGTGGCTACTTTGAAGAATATAAAACAGTGAGTGAGTGAGTATGCATGTGTGCGCTTGCTATGTGTGTGTGTACAGCATATTCTCCATTGTTAAAGCCACACTGAAAGAACCAGTGATAAATTAACACACTATAATTTTTCCTTGTCTTTTGAGTGAATTGCAGAGTTTCCACCCATTACTTTATTTGTTATTGACAGCAACATGGTTGTTGCATTCATGAATGTTTTATTGTACTGATTTCACCAAGTGAGATTCTAACTGCAACGCAATAACATATAGTATATATTTCAGAAAGCCTTATTTTTAGGACATAGCTTTACCCTAATAGAGACCTGAAACTGATACACATCACTTTGAACCAAAACCACACACGTAGGCGAGTGGATAAACTGCCTATACCCTCCAGCCTATTGGTGAACTGGAGAATACGGGAGAATAAACTGTAAACTCCATTCAAGACTATCCTATCAACATGATCTGAAGTATTTTAATATCCTATGTTTCTCTGAGTTGTGGCTGAACAAGGACATGGAAAACATTAGTGTAGCTTGTTTTTCTATACATTGGCAGGACAGAACAGCAGCGTCGGGTAAACTCAAAGGGAGTGGTGTGTGTCTCTTTGTTAAAAACAACTGGTGGGCAATCTCTATTAACAATGTCTCGAGGTTCTGCTCGCCTTAGACCATACTATTTACCTATATTTGTAGTAGCTATTTACCACCACAAACCAATGTTGGCACTAAGACCACACTCAACAAGCTGTATATGGCCATAAACAAACAAGAAAATGCTCATCCAGAGGCGGCGCTCCTAGTCTCTGGTGATATGAATGCAAGAAAATTACCTAATTTCTACCAGTGTGTCACCTAAAGGCGAAAAAACTCTAGATCACCTCCACTCCACACACAGAGACGCATACAAAGCTCTCCCTCACCCTCCATTTGGCAAATCTGACAATGACTCTATCCTCCTGATTCCTGTTTACAAGCAACAGAAAAAATCAATACGAAAGTGGTCCAATGAATCCAATGCTAAGCTACAGGAATGGTTCACCAGCACAGACTGGAATATGTTCCGGGATACATCCGATAACATTGAAGAGTTTACCACATCAGTCACCAGCTTCATTAATAAGTGCATTGATGATGTCGTCCACACAGTGAACGTGTACGTACATGTGCTAACCAGAAGCCATGGATTACTGGTAACATCCGCACAGACCTAAAGGCTAGAGCTGGCGTTTTCATGGAGCGAGACAATAATCTGGACGCTTAAATCTCACTAGGAACATCTGAGGATAAACAGCCTTTCTGGTAATGGTGGATGGAAGACAGGGTGGTGCGGCAGGTGCCGCTTCTTATATGAATGCTGTTATTTTATGTAAATCATCAGGTGTACGCCGACCCCAGGTAAGTAAATCACGCAAGGAGTTAAAGCTCAATTATTTGTTTTATCTCCAGTACTTTGCCATGATTGTCCTGTTATGTAGCTGCTCTACTGATAATCTCAGTGCGTCCTTGCTGGGATGACACAATAAATCTACTGCCGGAGAATACCAACACCAAACACATTGGTTGGACAGTACACAGCATACCATAATGTTCTGAATAATGGCCAAGTCTACCTCGCTCCCTATTCCACTAAACCGCTTAGGCGTAACAAACACAAGTCCAACATTTATCGGAAACTATTAAACTACCTTTTCACTACCCCCCTGCTCTCCGGGGATGTGCAACTCAATCCTGGGCCTATCATCCCCGAGCCAGTGATACTCACAGGAGTGGAAAGCAGTGGATGGCCTCGTCCACTGATCGTCGCCGCTGTGGAAGTGGATGAGTGCTATGGTCCCATGGTTTCTTTCGACTTACCCGGCTCCAGGATAGATTTTGACTCTTCAAACATACCCAAGTCACAATATATCTCTGACTCTGCTTCTGGTACGCAAGCTGTTTTAATTAGTTCCCCGCATCCAGTGCAGGCGGGAGGGATTGTTAATTGCACTACTGAACTGCCCCTAATCAAAACGAAACAAAACAGCCTAAACCCAGCCATCAGAAAACACAGAAAATGTAACTTTTTTCAGTGTGTCAATCAATCTCTAGTCATCTGGGACCCACGAGCTAAGCCCAAGGGACTACTAGGGGGGCACTTGAACATTCGTAGTGTCATTCCAAAAAGTGATCAAATTCAACATCTACTCGCAGACTCCAACCTTGACTTCCTCTGCCTCTCAGAGACATGGCTCCATAAAAACTCTCCATGTGCTGCTTTGATTGTGCCTGGCTACAATGTTTTCAGGAGAGACAGGATTGAAGGAAGAGGAGGGGGTGTGATGATTTACATTAAAGAGCATATCCGATGTAAACAAATTGAGTAGTCATGTGATAATGAACTAGAATGTATTGGCCTGAACGTTACATTGTCTCCCCAAATGTCTTTTACTTTTATTGGAATGTATAGGCCACCTTCCACCAAAAGTGTGTTTTTTGATCAGTTTAATAACATGCTTAGGGAAAGAGGTCATCTTAATGGGAGATTTTTATATTAATTATCAAATCAAATCAAATCAAATTTATTTATATAGCCCTTCGTACATCAGCTGATATCTCAAAGTGCTGTACAGAAACCCAGCCTAAAACTCCAAATAGCAAGCAATGCAGGTGTAGAAGCACGGTGGCAAGGAAAAACTCCCTAGAAAGGCCAAAACCTAGGAAGAAATCTAGAGAGGAACCAGGCTATGTGGGGTGGCCAGTCCTCTTCTGGCTGTGCCGGGTGGAGATTATAACAGAACATGGCCAAGATGTTCAAATGTTCATAAATGACCAGCATGGTCGAATAATAATAAGGCAGAACAGTTGAAACTGGAGCAGCGGCACGGTCAGGTGGACTGGGGACAGCAAGGAGTCATCATGTCAGGTAGTCCTGGTTCATGGTCCTAGGGCTCAGGTCAGTTGGAACTGGAGCAGCAGCACGGCCAGGTGGACTGGGGACAGCAAGGAGTCATCATGTCAGGTGGTCCTGGGGCATGGTCCTAGGGCTCAGGTCCTCCGAGAGAGAGAAAGAAAGAGAGAAGGAGAGAATTAGAGAATGCACACTTGGATTCACACAGGACACCGAATAGGACAGGAGAAGTACTCCAGATATAACAAACTGACCCTAGCCCCCCCGACACATAAACTACTGCAGCATAAATACTGGAGGCTGAGACCGGAGGGGTGAGGAGACACTGTGGCCCCATCCGAGGACACCCCCGGACAGGGCCAAACAGGAAGGATATGACCCCACCCACTTTGCCAAAGCACAGCCCCCACACCACTAGAGGGATATCTTCAACCACCAACTTACCATCCTGAGACAAGGCTGAGTATAGCCCACAAAGACCTCAGCCATGGCACAACCCAAGGGGGGGGACAGGATGACCACACCAGTGAATCAACCCACTCAGGTGACGCACCCCCTCCAGGGACGGCATGAGAGAGCCCCAGTAAGCCAGTGACTCAGCCCCTGTAATAGGGTTAGAGGCAGAGAATCCCTGTGGAAAGAGGGGAACCGGCCAGGCAGAGACAGCAAGGGCGGTTCGTTGCTCCAGAGCCTTTCCGTTCACCTTCACACTCCTGGGCCAGACTACACTCAATCGTATGACCCACTGAAGAGATGAGTCTTCAGTAAAGACTTAAAGGGTGAGACCGAGTTTGCGTCTCTGACATGGGTAGGCAGACCGTTCCATAAAAATGGAGCTCTATAGGAGAAAGCCCTGCCTCCAGCTGTTTGCTTAGAAATTCTAGGGACAATTAGGAGGCCTGTGTCTTGTGACCATAGCGTACGTGTAGGTATGTACGGCAGGACCAAATCAGAGAGATGGGTAGGAGCAAGCCCATGTAATGCTTTGTAGGTTAGCAGTAAAACCTTGAAATCAGCCCTTGCTTTGACAGGAAGCCAGTGTAGAGAGGCTAGCACTGGAGTAATATGATCAAATTTTTTGGTTCTAGTCAGGATTCTAGCAGCCGTATTTAGCACTAACTGAAGTTTATTCAGTGCTTTATCCGGTTGCAGTAGTCTAACCTAGAAGTGACAAAAGCATGGATAAATTTTTCTGCATCATTTTTGGACAGAAAGTTTCTGATTTTTGCAATGTTACGTAGATGGAAAAAAGCTGTCCTTGAAATGGTCTTGATATGTTCTTCAAAAGAGAGATCAGGGTCCAGAGTAACGCCAAGGTCCTTCACAGTTTTATTTGAGACGACTGTACAACCATTAAGATTAATTGTCAGATTCAACAGAAGATCTCTTTGTTTCTTGGGACCTAGAACAAGCATCTCTGTTTTGTCCGAGTTTAAAAGTAGAAAGTTTGCAGCCATCCACTTCCTTATGTCTGAATCACATGCTTCTAGCAAGGGCAATTTTGGGGCTTCACCATGTTTCATTGAAATGTACAGCTGTGTGTCATCCGCATAGCAGTGAAAGTTAACATTATGTTTTCGAATAACATCCCCAAGAGGTAAAATATATAGTCAAAACAATAATGGTCCTAAAACGGAACCTTGAGGAACACCGACATTTACAGTTGATTTGTCAGAGGACAAACTGATATCTTTCCGACAGATAAGATCTAAACCAGGCCAGAACTTGTCCGTGTAGACCAATTTGGGTTTCCAATCTCTCCAAAAGAATGTGGTGATCGGTGGTATCAAAAGCAGCACTAAGGTCTAGGAGCACTAGGACAGATGCAGAGCCTCAGTCCGATGCCATTAAAATGTCATTTACCACCTTCACAAGTGCCGTCTCAGTGCTATGATGGGGTATAAAACCAGACTGAAGCATTTCGTATTCATTGTTTGTCTTCAGGAAGGCAGTGAGTTGCTGCGCAACAGCCTTTTCTAACATTTTTGAGAGGAATGGAAGATTCGATATAGGCCGATAGTTTTTTATATTTTCTGGGTCAAGGTTTGGCTTTTTCAAGAGTGGTTTTATTACTGCCACTTTTAGTGAGTTTGGTACACATCCGGTGGATAGAGAGCCGTTTATTATGTTCAACATAGGAGGGCCAAGCACAGGAAGCAGCTCTTTCAGTAGTTTAGTTGGAATAGGGTCCAGTATGCAGCTTGAAGGTTTAGAGGCCATGATTATTTTCATCATTGTGTCAAGAGATATAGTACTAAAACACTTGAGCGTCTCTCTTGATCCTAGGTCCTGGCAGAGTTGTGCAGACTCTGAGCTTTGAAGGAATACGCAGATTTAAAGAGGAGTCCGTAATTTGCTTTCTAATAATCGTAATCTTTTCCTCAAAGAAGTTCATGAATTTATCACTGCTAAAGTGAAAGTCATCCTCTCTTGGGGAATGCTGCTTTTTAGTTAGCTTTGCGACAGTATCAAAAAGGAATTTCGGATTGTTCTTATTTTCCTCAATTAAGTTAGAAAAATAGGATTATCGAGCAGCAGTAAGGGCTCTTCGGTTCTGCACAATACTGTCCTTCCAAGCTAGTCGGAAGACTTCCAGTTTGGTGTGGCGCCATTTCCGTTCAAATTTTCTTGAAGCTTGCTTCAGAGCTCGGGCATTTTCTGTGTACCAGGGAGGTAGTTTCTTATGAGAAATGTTTTTAATTTTTAGGGGTGCAACTGCATCTAGGGTATTGCGCAAGGTTAAATTGAGTTCCTCAGTTAGGTGGTTAACTGATTTTTGTCCTCTGGCGTCCTTGGGTAGACAGAGGGAATCTGGAAGGACATCAAGGAATCTTTGTGTTGTCTGTGAATTTATAGCACGACTTTTAATGTTCCTTGGTTGGGGTCTGAGCAGATTATTTGTTGCAATTGCAAACGTAATAAAATGGTGGTCCGATAGTCCAGGATTATGAGGAAAAACATTAAGATCCACAACATTTATTCCATGGGACAAAACTAGGTCCAGCGTATGACTGTGACAGTGAGTGGGTCCAGAGACATGTTGGACAAAACCCACTGAGTCGATGATGGCTCCGAACGCCTTTTGGAGTGGGTCTGTGGACTTTTCCATGTGAACATTAAAGTCACCAAAGATTAGAATATTATCTGCTATGACTACAAGGTCCGATAAGAATTCAGGGAACTCAGTGAGGAACGCTGTATGTGGCCCAGGAGGCCTGTAAACAGTAGCTATAAAAAGTGATTGAGTAGGCTGCATAGATTTCATGACTAGAAGCTCAAAAGACGAAAACGTCATTTTTTTTTTTTGTAAATTGAAATTTGCTATCGTAAATGTTAGCAACACCTCCGCCTTTGCGGGATGCACGGGGGATATGGTCACTAGTGTAGCCAGGAGGTGAGGCCTCATTTAACACAGTAAATTCATCAGGCTTAAGCCATGTTTCAGTCAGGCCAATTACATCAAGATTATGATCAGTGATTAGTTAATTGACTATAATTGCCTTTGAAGTAAGGGATCTAACATTAAGTAGCCCTATTTTGAGATGTGAGGTATCATGATCTCTTTCAATAATGACAGGAATGGAGGTGGTCTTTATCCTAGTGAGATTGCTAAGGCGAACACCGCCATGTTTAGTTTTGCCCAACCTAGGTCGAGGCACAGACACGGTCTCAATGGTGAAAGCTGAGCTGACTACACTGACTGTGCTAGTGGCAGACTCCACTATGCTGGCAGGCTGGCTAACAGCCTGCTGCCTGGCGTGCACCCTATTTCATTGTGAAGCTAGAGGAGTTAGAGCCCTGTCTATGTTGGTATATAAAATGAGAGCACCCCTCCAGCTAGGATGGAGTCCGTCACTCCTCAGCAGGTCAGGCTTGGTCCTGTTTGTGGGTGAGTCCCAGAAAGAGGGCCAATTATCTACAAATTCTATCTTTTGTGGAGGGGCAGAAAACAGTTTTCAACCAGCGATTGAGTTGTGAGTCTGCTGTAGAGCTCATCACTCCCCCTAACTGGGAGGGGGCCAGAGACAATTACTCGATGCCGACACATCTTTCTAGCTGATTTACACGCAGAAGCTATGTTGCGCTTGGTGATCTCTGACTGTTTCATCCTAACATCGTTGGTGCCGACGTGGATAACAATATCTCTATACTCTCTACACTCGTCAGTTTTAGCTTTAGCCAGCACCATCTTCAGATTAGCCTTAACGTCGGTAGCCCTGCCCCCCGGTAAACAGTGTATGATCGCTGGATGATTCGTTTTAAGTCTAATACTGCGGGTAATGGAGTCGCCAATGACTAGAGTTTTCAATTTGTAAGAGCTAATGGTGGGAAGCTTCGGCGTCTCAGACCCCGTAACGGGAGGAGTAGAGACCAGAGAAGACTCGGCCTCTGACTCCGACCCTTTCTGTCGGCTGAATGAGCGACACCGGTTGAGCGTTCCTACAGCATTTCCTTCCAGAAACCGTGAGAAAGTTGTCCGGCTGCGGGGACTGTGCCAGGGGATTTATACTACTATCTGTACTTACTGGTGGCACAGACACTGTTTCATCCTTTCCTACACTGAAATTACCCTTGCCTAACGATTGCGTCTGAAGCTGAGCTTGTAGCACAGCTATCCTCGCCGTAAGGCGAGTACAGCGACTGCAATTAGAAGGCATCATGTTATTGTTACTACTTAGCTTCGGCTGTTGGAGGTCCTGACGAATCGTGTCCAGATAAAGCGTCCGGAGTGAAAAAGTTGAGGAAAATATATATATATAAACGGTAATTAAAAAGTAAAAACCGTAAATTTGTCAGGTAGCAAAACAGGTTGGCAACAAAACGCACAGCAACTCGAAAACAAGTCTGCAAGTTGTGACCGGAAATTACGTCAATGTAGGGACCTGAAACCTGTCCTAATGTCCTAATCTGACACTAATAGCCAGAAAGCTGTCTAAGAGCAGGTTTAACCTCTCTACTGTTAGCAAGCCGGATCAAATAAGAATACCTAAGAGTGAATTAAACTATTTTGAAAACGCAATTAAGGGAATTAACTGGAATGATCACTACAAGGAGTCACTCATTGGCCTCATTACTAAGGTCACCAACACATCTATTGGTCTGGGGGTGTTTCTAAGGGTATGGAAGTCGGCCATAATAACGGCCATCTTTAAATCGGGCGACCCTGCTGACGTGAGTAACTACAGCCCCATTAGCCCCATTACCTGTGGTGACAAAGGTTGTTGAAAAGTGTGTAGCAGAACAACTGATTGCCCACCTCAACAGCCCCTTCACATGCAGTTTGGCTTCAGAGCGAAACACTCCACAGAAACGGCCAACTGCTTTCTTCTGGAAAATGTGAAGTCCGAAATGGACAAAGGGGGCATTGTTGGGGCTGTGTTTCTGGACTTTAGGAAGGCTTTTTATACTGTTAACCATAAGATTCTCATCACAAAATTGTCCAAGTTAAACTTTTCCCCCGATGCCTTGAAATGGATGAAATCATACCTTGAGGACAGAACTCGGTGTGTCAGAGTGAGCAATGAGCTCTTAGCTATGATGTGGGAGTGCCCCAAGGGTCAATACTGGGGCCCCTCCTGTTCAGCCTGTACATTAATGATCTGCCTTCTGTCTGTACTGGGTCTGAAGTTCAAATGTATGCAGATGATACAGTCATATATGTGCATGCAAAGAGCAAACAACAAGCTGCACCAGAACTCACTACTGCAATGGTCCAAGTTACAAAGTGGCTCAGTGACTCGTGTTTGCATCTCAATGTGAAAAAACTGTTTGCATGTTCTTCACAAAGAGGGCAACAGATGCTTCTGAGCCAGATGTCTATGTGTCAGGGGAGAAGCTCCGGGTGGTATCTGATTTTAAGTACCTTGGCATCATACTTGTTTCTAACATCTCTTTTAAAAAGCATGTGATAAAGGTCATTCAAAAAAACAAATTCTACCTAGCTAATTTCCGATGTATACTAAATTGTTTGACTACAGAGGTAGCAAAACTGTACTTCAAATCTATGATACTCTACCAACTTAACATACCGCTTTCCTAGTTGGGCCCAAGCTTGCTGTACAACATTAAAACCCATTCAGTCTGTCTACAAACAGGTTCTCAAAGTGCTTGATAGGAAGCCCAATAGCCATCATCACTGTTACATCATCAGAAAGCATGAGCTCCTGAGATGGGAAAATCATGTGCAATACACCGACGCATGTCTTGTATTCAAGATCCTAAATGGCCTGGCTCCCCCTCCACTCAGTATTTTTGTTAAACAGAAAACCCAAACATATGGCAGCAGATCCACAAGGTCTGCCATGAGATGTGACTGTACAGTTCCCTTAAGGAAAAGCACCTTTAGTAAATCCGCTTTCTCTGTGTCGTGACGTTGTATTAGTTGTTGTTGTTCATCTAATGATTAAAGTTTCTAATTGCATGATTAACTGAATCAAGCAATTATTACCTCATTAACCTGGGGCACCATGGGAAAGCTAGTTTTTATTGAATTTCAATTTCCCAAATTAACTCAAAGAATATGAGAATATCGATTTTACAACAGCCGCTAATTAACCAGTTGCCTCTACCAATCTCGTTCTGAACGTCAAATAGCCCGTGAATCTGCACGGACCCGGGTCTCACCACTGAGTTCGTACCACACCAATCTTAGTTGAATATTTATTTACTAAAAAGCTAAAATGATGATAAAAGATACACATAGACAAAACACATTATAGGCTATTGATTAGAACTTAGTATAACGGGCCAACACACTATGGCACGTGTTACCCACAATGGGGATTTCAAAAGAGAGAGAAAAAAGAAAGTACACAAGAGAAATATACATTTGGGTGAATTTGTCAGCTATGCTATTCTAACCCTAGCCTTGCCCCAAACTGCCGCTCTTATCGGTCAGAATATAATGATGTAATTACATGGGGATGATCTCCGAGGATTCTCTGCGTAGGCCTTCAGGCGGCTCGATGACGCACTACTCCGGCGCACCTCTCTGACCGTCCTCCCGATGTCAGCGTCCTTTTGGCTTAGGAGTCTGTTCCCTCACCCTTTGCTCTGGAAGGGGTCTTCTGAGGACAGACAGCTCTGTAGCTCAGAGCTCACAGCATAGGAATGAAACCCTTTAGATACCACGATTCTATGGGAGATGGAGGCTAGGTGGTTCTACTTGAATTCACACTCTTAGACACAGCTACTCATCCGTAGCTTGGGTAGAAAAGGATTTCTTTGTCTTCAAACTTGCATTGCGTTCTGGGTTCGTTGACTTTTTAGACCTTGCTGCAGCTTGGGTCACGTAGTCCTCCTGTAAATTCTATACTCACAGGTTTTATACCCTTGGGTCAAAAGTGGGCGTAACAGCCTTTAGTTAAGTTAATGAGGCAAGGTCTAGATTATATTCAAATCCAATTTTAGACAACTAACTTCACATTTCATCTTCCCAAAAACTTTCTCTTTGATTTGGATATTTTCCATACAACATACAATGTATTAACATCAAACATATACTAGGAAAACTCTTCACATTACAATGTTTTCGTAATACCGTCATCTATTAACCTTTAATAACAAAACAAAAATGACATACATTTTCATATTCCATCTATCGTCATGCCCACCATTGTGGCTGACGGAAACCATTGTTCCAAAGTCCCTTTATTTCATGTTTAATGTTCTGAGGCTGGTTCTCCATAGTAACAGGACAAAGGAATTTGTCTGTGGCCTGAGATTTACCAGGGGTGTCAGGGATCATAAAACATCCCACATCTTCAGACTCCTAGATCTCTCCTCCTCTGTTGGGGTTGAGAGATAATCTGTAGGGTTGTGGTCTCCTCTAACGTGACCTGATCAGGACAGTCATGACAGAAGTGAGAGCTTCCCATGTCTGGAATACACTGCCATCAGACACACATAACTGCACCACATATCACACTTTCACAAAATGCATGAAGACATGGCTAAAGGTCAATCAGATTTGTGAACATAATCCCTAGCTGTGTATTGCCGCTTTCCATGTTGTCTGTTGTCTGTTGTCTGTAGCTTGTGAGGTGTGGAAACACTTTGTTGCTTTTATGAATTTTGCCTTGCTGCTTTTTGTTCTATGTTGCTCTGTCTGTATGCTATGTCTTGCTTGTCCCATGTTGCTCTGCGTGTGCTCACTGCTCAATGATTGTCTATATTGTAATTGTTTTTAATAACCTGCCCAGGCAGTTGAAAATGAGCTGGCAAAAACCGGCTGGCAAAAACCGTCACTTTTACAGAAACATTGATTAATGTGCACTGTCCCTGTAAAAATAAAATCAACTCAACACTACGCCCTCCGATGAACTATCAAACAGGCAAAGCAACAATACAGGACTAAGATTGAATCCTACTACACCGTCTCTGAAACTCATCAGATGTGGTAGGGCTTGCTAATTATCATGGGTTACAAAGGGAAAACCAGTGACCCGAGCCTACCCAACGAGCTAAATGCCTTCGATACTTTCTTCGAGGCAAGCAACACTGAACCCCGCATGAGAGCACCAGCTGTTCTGGATGACTGTGTGATCTTGCTCTCCATAGCCAATGTGAGTAAGACCCTTAAACAGGTTAACATTGACATGGTCGCAGGCCCAGGCAGATTACCAAAACGTGCACTCAGAGCATGTGCTGACCAGCTGGCAAGTGTCTTAACTGACATGTTCAACCTTTCCCTGACCCAGTCTGTAGATGTTTCAAGGACATCATCACAGTCCTTGTGCCCAAAAATTAGAGGCACGTGTGAAAGTGAAACCATTGTTGAAACACTAAAAAAGACTGAGATAATGGGAAATGGAATGAGAAGTGGCTGATTTTGCTCTTTTGGAAGATTTGGCACATTTTGCAAAGAGCACTTACTTATTTGACAGGTCTAACTTTTTTTGCAGAAAGTACAGATTGATTTTGGGAAACAATATCTGATGAGTCAATCTTTTACGATTTTTTAAATGATTTAGGACCTACTTTATAAAGGCAAACACATGTCGTTCTGGTGCACATTCAATTGCTATCCATCCCCGGGTTTTTGCCAACAAGCACTTTTCAGCAGGACCTTGACGATCAGCATCTCACAGCCCTCGATGAGCCAATGTTTCAGATGCAATCATCATCGAAACAAACTATAATATAATTTCCATAAACTAACATGTTGAAGTCAAGAGGGGTTTATTTGCCATCAATGGGATCCCAAATACAAACGGATCAATGGACGGCACCCACCTCACCATAAAAGCACCACTCCAAATGAGTTCAACTATGTGAACAGAAAAGGCTTCCACTCATGATATGCAGGTGATAGGTTATGTGATGTGCAAACGTCGCTGTCGAATGTTGTGGCAAGGTGGCCAGGTGAAATGCACAACTCGTTCATTCTGCAGAACAGCAACGTTGGCCTACAAGCCTACATTAGTGAGCTCTTGAGGATGGATGTCTTATTGGTGAGTATTGCTTAGTCATTTTAAGTATATAATATTTGACATTGCTAAAGCAACTTGAATTGCTTTTGCCCTCTTTTACACTGCTGCTACTCTCGGTTTATCTTATATGCATAGTTACTTTAACTATACATTCATGTACATAACTGACAGGTGTCTGTATATAGCCTTGCTACTCTTCTTTCAAATGTCTTTTTACTGTTGTTTTATTTCTTTACTTACCTACACACACACACATATATTTTTGTCTTCGCACCATTGGTTAGAGCCTGTAAGTAAGCATTTCACTGTAAGGTGAATGAATACCTGTTGTATTCGGCGCACATGACAAATAAACTTTGATTTGATTTTTGTATTGAACTAATGGTCCTCTCTTTGTAACTATGTTTTTATTTCTACTGGCCACAACTGAGCAAGCTAAATAAAACGTTATTATTATATAAAGTTATTTTCTTCAGTATTTTTTGGGTTGCGCAGTTGTATTTCATGGTACGGTGTTGTATATTCCCTACGGGCTTCAATTGCCACGGTTATGCATGAGCACCGAGACTGAGGACAATTGATATTTGTCAAAGATTATCTCCTACCAGTGGGCGTATGAGCGATTGTAGGATTGCTTGATGAATTACACTTTTTTATGCCTATGAACATTTGAAATGCTGTAGTATTTTAGAATGGTTTCTACGCAATAGTGATAAATGAGGGAAGTTGAAGAGGGAGGTGTTCAGGCCCAGGGTCTCGAGCTTGGTGATGAGCATGGAGAGGACTATGGTGTTTAATGCTGAACTGTAGTCAAAGAACAGCGTTCTTAAATAGGTATTCCTTTTGTCAGGCTAGGTGAGGGCAGTGAGGAGTGCAATACAGATTGCGTCATCTGATTGGTCAGTATGTAAATTGGAGTGGATCCAGGGTATCTGAGATGATGGTGTTGATGTGAACCATGACCAGCCATTCAAAGCATTTCATGGCTATAGATGTGAGTGTCATTTAGGCAGGTTACCTTGGCATTCTTTGGCCCCTGGACTATGGTGGTCTGCTTGAAACATGTTGGTATTAGACACCGCGTCAGAGATAGGTTGAACATTTCGGTGAAAACACTTGCCAACTGGTGAGCACATGCTTTGAGTACCTGTCCAGGTATTCCATCTGGCCCCGTAGTCTTGTGAATATTAACCTGTTTAAAGCTCTTATTCAGAGCCAGCATAGTAGGACTTGATCTTAGTCCTGTATTGACGCTTTGCCTGTTTGATTGCTCATTGGAGGTCGTAGTGGGATTTCTTATAAGTGTCCGGACTACATCGTTGTCGATGCACTTATGAATGAATCTGGTGCCAAAATGAATTTTTTAGAAGTTCTTCATAGTAATTAAGGCATACTTTTATGACTGCTGAATACTAACAATGAATCACTTAGATCATATATTTTCAGGTAGATATACTTCGGGAAGCAGTTGCTCTCTATCCCTCTCAATCATGCAATCTTCCTTCTTCTCTCTGTCTCTGTGCCCAAACAGACCAGACAACTAGGTGCACAATGGATTATGGTTATTGCAGTTAATTACCACTTTTTCTGCGCTAAACTATGTTGAATATTGGCTTGTTGGAAAATAAAACCCCATGCTACATCGCACAGTTCGGGCTTTACCAGATTTATCTCTAGAGAAACTGAGCATTGTGATCAGAAAAAATAGAACGAAACGAAATAAAAATAATGGTACCAACATCAGTCAATTTTTTGTTTAAAAAATGAACAAGAACTGAAGTTTCAGTTAATCGCTCAACACTACTCTTGATACGGTGTAGCAACAAAATGCTTCCTCAAAATAGACAGGTTAAATCTAAGATAAAGCCAGAAATCTGTCAATAATTTATACGTTTTTGCAGAGGAGTTCTTAGTCACGCTGTTTGGTAGTAATATTTTGTCATAATATATGCACAAACTGTTTTGAAAGGGAAGCATATGGTGAGTTTGTATAGTGCTGCTAGACTTTCAGTACCAGTAAAATGTTTGGACACACCTACTCATTCAATGATTTTTCTACATTGTAAAATAATAGTGAAGACATCAAAACTATGAAATAACACATATGTAATCATGTTGTAACAAAAATGGTGTTAAAACAATCAAAATATATTTAATACTTTAGATTCTTCAAAGAAGCCAACGTTTGCCTTGATGACAGCTTTACACACTCTTGGCATTCTCTCAACCAGCTTCACCTGGAATATTTTTCCAACCGTCTTGAAGGAATTCCCACATATGCTGGGCACTTGTTGGCTGCTTTTCCTTCACTCTGCCGTCCAACTCATCCCAAAACATCTCAATTGGGTTGAGATCGGGTGATTGTGGATGCCAGGTCATTTGATGCAGCACTCCATCACTCTCCATCTTGTTCAAATAGCCCTTACACAGCCTGGAGGTGTGTTGGGTCATTGTGATGTTGAAAATCAAATGATTGTCCCACTAAGCACAAACCAGATGGGATGGCGTTTCTCTACATAATGCTGTGGTAGCGATGCTGGTTAAGTGTGCCTTCAATTCTAAATGAATCACAGACAGTTTCACCAGCAAAGCACACCCACACCATCACACCTCCTCCGCCATGCTTCACGGTTGGAACCACACATGCAAAGATCACCCGTTCACCTACTCTGCGTCTCACAAAGACACAGCGGTTGGAGAAAAAAAAACAGACCAAAGGACAGATTTCCAGTCTATTGTCCATTGCTCGTGTGTCTTGGCCCAAGCAAGTCTATTTTTATTATTTGTGTCCTTTAGTATTGGTTTCTTTGCCGCAATTTGACCATGAAGGCCTGATTCACACAGTCTCCTTTGAACTGTTGAGACGTGTCTCTGACTTGAACTTCGTGAAGCATTTATTTGGGCTGCAATCTGAGGTGAAGTTAACTCCAAAGAACTTATCCTCTGCAGCAGAGATCCTTTGCTGTGGCGGTTCTCATGAGAGCCAGTTTCATCCTAGCTCCTGATGATTTTTGCGATTGCACTTGAAGAAACTTTAAAAGGTTGTGAAATTTATCCGGATTGACTGACCTTCATGTCTTAAAGTAATGATGGACTGCCATTTCTCTTTGCTTATTTGAGCTGTTCTTGCCATATTATGGACTTGGTCTTTTACCAAATAGGACTATCTTCTCTATACCACCCCTACCTTGTCACAAAATAACTGATTGGCTCAAATTCATTAAGGAGGAAAGGAATTCCACAAATCAACATTTAACAAGGCACACTTCTTACTTGAAATGCGTTCAAGGTGATTACCTCATGTAGCTGGTTGAGAGAATGCCAAGATTGTGCAAAGCTGTCATCAATGCAACGGCTGACAACTTTGAAGAATACATTTTGATTTGTTTAACACTTTTTTTGGTTACTATATGATTCCATTGGTGTTATTTCATAGTTTTGATGACTTCACTATTATTTTGCAATGTAGAAAATAGTAAAAAATAAAGAAAAACCCTGGAATGAGTAGGTGTGTCCAAACTTTTGACTGGTACTGTATTTTTCAAGAACAACTATATGCTAAAATACTGACAATAATAAAAATACAGGTATTTATTTGTTTGTCATTTTGACACATCCTCACAAATGCATAATGCAGCGACCAAACCATATAAGATATTATTATCCTGTGGGGTTTATTGGCGGTTGGCAATATAAAGATATTATTCATAAAGCACTGCTCCATAAATATGGATTAACTATGCTTCCCGTCATTGCAGCACTGCTATATTTGAAATGTTATTGTATATTTGAATGTCACCCTTGTTTTCCACAGGATGTTGCTCTAAGGTTGGGTTCGTGGTTTCAGTGGGTGATGTACCATACACCCTCCATTATACAAAACCAAGCAACACAGCTTATTACCAGTCTTACTTGTCATTGATTGCATCCCAAATGGTATCCTATTCCCTAAATAATACACCACATTTGACTAGGGCCCATAAAAAGTAGTGCACAGTATATACAATGAGGTGCTATTTGGGATGGATTCTTTGTGTATGGAAGCAGTTCCTAAAAATACTTGACTAGACAATGGTCTTATGTCTTTTTAACATGAATGTCTATGCACATTGCATGAGTGTGTATGTATTTGTTTACAAGTGGATGCTAGTTTTTGCGAGGTACTGTAGTGAGTTCATAATTAAAAAATAAAATAAAAGACAAGCACACACACGTACACACACACACATCTCTTTCTGTGTGGCTAGGTGCTGGCCTGGAGCCTTAACTTCGGCTGGCTGCTGATGCTGCTTGCTAATACTACCCCTTGGACAGTGTGTGTGGGAGTGTGTGTCTGTGGGAGGGTGCGTGTGTGGGAGCGTGTGTGGGTGCCACTGGGAGCACGTCTCCCCAGCCTCCACCCATCACTTCCACATCCCTTTGGTTCCATACAGGTGATTAGAAACTTAAGGAACTCTCTGTAGTTCTTCTCCCACTTGCTCTTCATTTCCTGACCTCTAGGCTGCCAGAAAATCAAGACCATCCATTGATATTTGCCAGTTAAGAAACGGAGGGATTGGGGGAAACGAGGAGGGAAAGTATGCTATTCATCGTGAGGATCCTCTCTCTCTCTCTCTGACTATGCTTGCCTAGCACAGCTGTTTTAAATGACACCTCTCGCCTGCAGACTTTAGGGAAGATGCTCTTTATGAAGATGGATGAGTTGGAAATAAATCTATTAAAGTTAGTGAGAGTTCATTAAACTTGTTAAAGTAGTTTCTGGATCCCATGAGTGCAATATTTTTTACTGGCTATTTTTTATAATAAGTGCTGTTGGAGGCCCCAATAGTTAATTTCATACGTGACAAGCATTAAATGAGACAAGGACAATAGAATCTGGGCCGTCGCCACATTCTGGCTGGTTAATGAATAATTTTGTGGTCTGTTATCAAAACAAATTGAACTAACTCTAAAGTTGATCTGTTTCTTGATGGTGTATACACTGAAAATAATGAAGGTTCTTAAATGGTTCTTCCTCAGCTACTGCAAATAAGTCTTAAAACCCTACAACAGTGCTATTCTATTTTGGTCCTGGAAGGTCTTCTGGTTTGGGATTTTGTATGGTTCTTCAAAAGAAACATCCCATTTATGGTTCTTCCGAGACCCTACAATGGTTCCTCTATGGCATCGCTCTCAAGAACCTAATTTGCTTCCATCTTGCACCTTTATGTTTTAAGAGTGTATCCTCTGGAAGTGTGTTGGTTATTTATTTTATAGACTGAGCAACAAAACCTCTGTGACAGAATTATGAATACACAGAGTGTAATCACCATCAAACATACACTCATCTGAGAGGATACCAAATGTCACCCTCATGTGCGACGATAACAAATTGCATCCTATTTCCTAAAAGTGCACTACTTATGACCAGAGCAAATAGTGCACTATGTAAGAAACAGGATGCCATTTGGGACAAAAGCCTATCCTGATTACTGGGCTGGCAGGCCAGGCAGGCATCATCACTGACAGCTCAGGAGGGGTTCTTTGGGGTCCTTCTAACCTCAGTGGCAATATCAATCCACATTAAGAAGACATTGCGGTGGATGGAAAGCTAAAGCAATAAGATTCACAACATGGCAGGCTAATGATATACTCTCCATCATCTGTGCCTGTCATCTTATGATTCTCATCACTTTACTCCAGATTCCCATAACCATCCATACTGTCAGAAGTCCCCCATTGGATCACATTCTGTTATGATAGTGATAGAAAGGCATTGACTGTCTGAAACAGACAGTGGCTGTGCTGTAATAAACACACATTCCACTCTCTAAGAATAGTCATTCCGCTACCTAAGAATAGTAAAGCCCACTTTACTGGCTCAAATAGCCAACCAATCAGCCTGTTAGTAAAGTTTTGGAAAAAAGGGTGTTTGACCAGACACAATGCTATTTTACAGAAAACAAATTGACAACAAACTTTCAGCATGCTTATAGGGAAATATATTCAACAAGCACAGCACTTACACAAATGACTGATGATTGACTGAAAGAAATTGTTGATAAAAACATTGTGTGTGCTCTTTTGTTAGACTTCAGTATGGCTTTTGACATTATCGATAATAGTCTGCTGATGGAAAAAAACATATATGTTATGGCTTTACACCCCCTGCTATACTGTAGATATAGAGTTACCTATCTAACAGAACACAGAGGGTGTTATTTAATGGAAGCCTCTCCAACATAATCCAAGTAGATTCAGGAATTCCCCAGGGCAGCTGTCTAGGCCCATTACTTTTTTCAAACTTTACTAATGACATGCCACTGGCTTTGAGTAATGCCAGTGTGTCTATGTATGCTGATGACTCAACACTATACATGTCAGCTACTACAGTGACTGAAATGACTGCAACACTTAACCTCTCTAGGGTACGTGGGACACTAGTGTCCCATCTGGCCAACATCCAGTGAGATTGTAGAGCGCCAAATTCAAAGACAGAAATACTCATTATAAAAATTCAGAAAACAAAACATATTTTACATAGGTTTAAAGATTAACTTCTTGTGAATCCAACCACGGTGTCAGATTTAAAAAATGCTTTACGGCGAAAGCATACCTTACGATTATTTGAGAACATAGCCCAGTTGACAAATTATTACAAAGAGTAACCAGTCAAGCAGATGCTTTACAAAAAAAATGTATCCCTTACCTTTGATGATCTTCATATGGTTGCACTCAGAAGACATGAATTTACTCAATAAATGTTCTTTTTGTTTGATAAAGTCTCTTTATATCCAGAAACCTCAGTTTTGTTTGCGTGTTTTCTTCAGTAATCCACAGGCTCAAACGCAGACAAAAAATCCAAATTGTGTCCGCAAAGTTCATTGAAAACATGTCAAACAATGTTTATATTCAATCCTCAGGTAAATTATCTATAATATATTTCAACCGGACAATAACGTTGTCAATATAATAGGTAAACAAGAAATGCACTCTCTCGGGATTGCGCATGAAAAAGCTCTGTGACACGTCAGGGTCCACTCATTCAGACTGGTCTTACTCCCTCATTTATAAGAATAGAAGCCTGAAACAATTTCTAAAGACTGTTGACATCTAGTGGAAGGCATAGGAACTGCAAATTGAGTCCTGTCAATGGCTACTGTAATGGCATTGAATAGAAAACTAAACCTTCGCCTGCCAAATCAGTTCTGTTATACTCACAGACACTATTTTAACAGTTTTGGAAACTGTTGGAAACTGAGTGTTTTCTTTCCAAATCGACCAGTTATATGCATATCATATCTTCTGGACCCGAGTAGCAGGCCGTTTAATTTGGGCATACTTTTCGTCCAAAATTTCAAATGCTGCCCCTACCCTAGAGAAGTTAACAAAGAGTTGCAGTTGGTTTCAGAGTGGGTGGCAAGGAATAAGTTAGTCCTAAATATTTCTAAAACTAAAATCATTGTATTTGTGACAAATCATTCACTAAAGCCTGGTAATTGAGCAAGTTCAGGTGACTAAACTTCTTGGCGTGACCCTGGATTGTTAACCTATTGACACAACAGTAGCTAAGATAGGGAGAAGTAAGTCCATAATTAAGTGCTGCTCTACCTTCCTAACAACACTATCAACAAGGCATGTCCTACAGGCCCTAGTTTTGTCGCACCGTGACTACTTTTCAGTTCTCTGGTCAGGTGCCACAAAAAGGAACTTAGGAAAATTGCAATTGGGTCAGAACAGGGCAGCACGGCTGGCCCTTGGATGTACACAGAGAGCTAATATTAATAATATGCATTTCAATCTCTCCTGGCTCAAAGTGGCGGAGAGATTGACTTCATCACTACTTGTATTTATGAGAGTTATTGACATGTTGAACGCACTGAGCTGCCTGCTTGAACTATTGGTGCACAGCTCGGACACCCATGCATACCCCACAAGACATGTCACCAGAGGTCTCTTCACAGTCCCAGAACAGACTGTGGGAGGTGCACAGTACTACATAGAGCCATGACTACATGGAGCTCTATCCCACATCAAGTAGGCAATCAAACAAGCAAAGAGATAGAGACAAATTAGAGTCGCAATTCAAAGGCTCAAACATGAAACGTATGTGGCAGGGTCTACAGTCAATCACGGATTACAAAAAGAAAACCAGCCCCATTGCGGACATCGAAGTCTTGCTCCCAGACAAATTAAACAATTTCTTTCCTCATTTTGAGGACAATACAGTGCCACTGACACAGCCCGCTACCAAAGCCTGTGGGCTCTCCTTCACCGTGGCGCATCTGGACAAGAGGAATACCTAGCATGTAAGAATTCTGTTAATTGACTACAGCTAAGCATTTAACACCATAGTACCCTCCAAACTCATCATTAAGACCCTGGGTCTCGACCCCGCCCTGTGTAACTGGGTCCTGGACTTTTAGATGGGCCGCCTCCAGGTGGTGAGGGTAGGAATCAACACCTCCACCCCGCTGATCCTCAACACTGGGGCCCCACAAGGGTGCGTTCTCAGCCCTCTCCTGTACTCCCTGTTCACCCATGACTGCATGGCCATGCACGCCTCCAACTCAATCATCAAGTTTGCAGACGACACTACAGTGGAAGGTTAGATTACCAACAACGACAAGACAGCCTACAGGGAGGAGGTGAGGGCCCTCGGAGTGTGGTGTCAGGAAAACAACCTCTCACTCAACGTCAAAAAAACAAAGGAAATGATCGTGGACTTCAGGAAACATCAGAGGGAGCATCACCCCATCCATATCGACGGGACAGTAGTGGAGTTGGAAAGTTTTGAGTTCCTCGGCGTACACATCATGTACAAACTGAAATGGTTCACCCACACAGACAGCTTGGTGAAGAAGGCACAACACTGCCTCTTCAACCTCAGGAGGCTGAATAAATTTCTCTTATCACCTAAAACACTCACAAACATTTACAGATGTACAAATGAAAGCATCCTGTCGGGCTGTATCACTGCCTGGTACGGCAACTACTCCGTCCACAACCGCAAGGCTCTCCAGAGGGTAGTGCGGTTTGCACAAAGCATCACCGGGGACAAACTACCTTCCCTCCAGGACACCTACAGCACCCAATGTCACAGGAAGGTCAAAAAGATCATTAAGAACAACAACCACCTGAGCCACTGCCTGTTCACCCTGATATCATCCAGAAGGCGAGGTCAGTACAGGTGCATCAAAGCTGGGACCGAGAGACTGAAAAACAGCTTCTATCTCAAGGCCATCAGACTGTTAAAACAGTCATCACTGACAGTGGCTGCTGCCAGCATACAGTGGCTGCTGCCAACATACGGACTCAAATCTCTTGCCACTTTAATACATTAAATAAATGGATTTAATAAAGGAATCACTAGTCACTTTAAATAACACCACTTTAATAATGTCTACATATCCTACATTACTCATCTTATATGTATATACTGTGTTCTATACCATCTACTGCATCTTGCCTATGCCGCACGGTCATTGCTCATCCATATATTTAAATATACATATTCTTGTTCATCCCTTTACATTTGTATAAAGTAGTCGTGAATAAAGTAGTCGTGAATTTGTTAGATTACTTGTTAGATATTACTGCACTGTCGGAACTAGAAGCACAAGCATTTCGCTACAATCGTATTGACATCTGCTAACCATATGTATGTGACCAATAACATTTGATTTGATTTGAAGTAACTGATGCAGGTAGTCAAATTTGATTTAAAAAACAGATAAAAATACAGAGGGGACTGTGAAGCAACACAAAGGTAGGCACAGACACATGCACACGTTAACATGCGCACTATACACACACGTACACATGGATTTTGCACGGTTGATATATGGTAGTGGTGGAGTAGGGGCTTGAGGGCAACATATGTGTTGTGAAATCTTAGAATGTATTGTAATGTTTTTAAAATTGTGTAAACTGCCTTAATTTTGCTGGGCCCCAGGAAGAGTAGCTGCTGCCTTGACATCAGCTGATGGGGATCCATAATAAATACAAATACAAATAGACACACACACACATACAGCAAATTCTCCAGTGTTAAATGCTGACTGTTAAATTTGACACAGGTCCAGTGTCTATACAGGTCCACACTTTTCAGTGATAAATTAATGCACTGCTGAGTGTAAAGCCATATTTGCATACTTCCCAGAGTGCCTTGCCGTTGAAGTGAATTTGCAGAGTTAGTCTCCATGACTATATTTGTTAGTGACAGAGACAAGGTCTTTGTTGGTGTACAGTAGATTCTAACTCAGGCAGTAGATCCTTTGAGTATTTGGTATAACTGAGTGAGTAACATGAAATTGTAGTTGTATCTTTTTAGCAGCTAATTGATTGTTTGGTTCTTTTGCAAAATGAGTATTTTCTCCAGAGAAAAGTCAGGTCAAGCCATTGTAGGGGTCTGAATTTCCAACAGGCCAATACTATACATAGTTTAGTTGTCACGCCTACTCTTGCTCCATCCCTCTGGCACTTGACCTTGCCAGTCTACTAACCACCTGTCCTGGCAACCCACATTGCGCACACCTGGCAATCATTGCGTATACGTTAGATTAGTGCAGAAAATTAAACTCATCTTCTGCACTTGCTTTCTGACTCCCTGTGTATAAGTTAAACCATGGCAAAGAACTTCAATGACCATAATCCATTGCACACCTACTTGTCCGGTCTGTGTGGGCATGGAGATGGAGAGAATAATGTGCAATCGAGATGATAGAGAGCACTTGATTCGCAAGTTATCTGTACCTGAAAATACATGAACTAATGGATTGTTGGTATTCAGTTTATATACTTCTATAATTCCGATTTTGTCAGACAACATAGGCAGCAGCTCCACAGAGAAGATCCATCAAATTGAACAAAAGTAATATACACAACTTATTTGATTACGTTTGTACACTGAAAATTTGAATTCACCTTGAATATTTCTGTATTTTACACATTCCATTATAATATTAATATTAGCATTGCTATTTACGTATACTAATAAATTGCATAGGCTCTTGAGGAACTCATTCAACACTATAAGCCTAATTAAAAATTAAAAACTGTCAGTGTTCAACCTTACAATGATGACAATACAACAGAACAGATATACAGGAATAACATTTACTTTAACAGGTGGTATAAAAAAGCTCTAACAAAAAGCCACACCACTACTCAGCCAGACCTCAAGTCCAGAATTTCTCCAGGAACTCTTTGCTACATTAAAAAAGTTAAAGGTTCCTCCAAAAAAAACTCAAATAACTAAAGGAACAAATATGAACCATTGTCTAGCAATGGTTTCTTGAGGAACACACCAAAAACAAATGGTTCTACAGTACATTTGGAAAGTATTCAGACCCCTTGACTTGTTCCACATTTTGTTATGTTACAACCTTATTCTGAAATAGATTTTTTTTTAAATCCCTCATCAATCTACACAAAATATCCCATAATGACAAAGGGAAAACATTTTTGCAAATTGTGTCAAGGCACAGATCTAGGGAAGAGTACCAAAAAATGTATGCAGCATTGAAGGTCCCAAAGAACACAGTGGCCTCCATCATTCTTAAACTTCTTCCATTTAAGAATGATGGAGGCCACTGTGTTCTTGGGGACCTTCAATGCTGCAGATATTTTTTTGGTAGCCTTCCACAGATCTGTACCTTGACACAATCCTCTCTCAGCGCTCTATGGACAATTCCGTCAACCTCGTGGCTTGGGCTTTACTCTGACACGCACTGTCAACTGTGGGACCTTATATAGACAGGTGTGTGCCTTTCCAAATCATGTCCAATCAATTGAATTTACAACAGGTGGGCTCCAATCAAGTTGTAGAAACAGCTCAAGGATGATGAATGGAAACAGGGTGCACCTGAGATAAATTTAGACTCTCATAGCAAAGGTCCTGAATACTTATGTAAATAAGGTATTTCATTATTTTATTTTTTGAATAACCTGATTTTGCTTTGTCATTATGGGGCATTGTGTGTAGATTGATGCACCTGCTTTCTTATTTATTTAATCCATTTTAGAATAGGACTGTAACGTAACAAAATATGGAAAAAGTCAAGGGGTATGAATACTTTCCGAATGTACTGTAAGTCAGAGACAGCCATCCAGAGCTTTTAGGACCATACAAATGTCCTCTGTTGGATAAACGTGTATTTCCTCCCTCCCTCGCTGAATTTGTCTCAAGTAGGCAGATCTAAATACATAACTTTCATAGCTCTACAATAAAGATTGCGACCTACAGTAAAGAAGTAATTTTGTGTGGAAGTCAAACATTTGTTTTACGTAGGAGGCAGAAACATTGCATTTGCTCAGATTAACAGAGTTTGAGCCCTTTGCAAAGCACTTCTCCCCTTGCCTATAGGAGGAATGCATACTGTTTAAATGGCCCAAATGTTTATTTAGACGTTCACAAATGTAACAGATTTTGACTATCACTATGCAAATGCAATATGTTTGGTAAAGTAATAAAGAAGGTGAAATATTTTGGGTAGATGTTACTAAAACAGATTATAATGATATATGAACATATTATAAAGTATGAAAAGGATTATTCATCTACAATGTTTTTTTTAATCATATCATCATATTTGTATATGTTTTATAAACGTTTTTATTGTATACTAGAATTATGTGGGTTGAAAAGTGTTTTTTTCTCAGACATAAATAAACAATTCCAGGTGAAAGCCAAAGGTCATAGCTTTCTAGGAGGGGGAAACACTACTACGTTATTAAAATATTAACCTTTTGCTAGATTGATGAATAAATTCATAGTGAAACAGTGCAAAATACCTGTCAGCTCAACTGTTAACTGAAACATCAAAATGTCTTCCTTTTAGCAGATATATATTATTTTCGCATTAAAATGTTTTATTTTCATAGCTGATCAGAATTCGGTATGCTATAGCCTATAGATAATATTCTGCCCATATGAACACATTTACTTTAGGCTATATAAAGAACAGCTATGCATGATTTAATGAAAAGCACATTCTTTAAATATGCACTTTGCACTACGGAGATATTGCTCCTCCATTTTCTAATTGCTAAAATTCTAATAGTTTTCTAATTTCTGTTTGTGACAAAATAAGCAAGTATGGTGTAGATAATCATTGTACTATCCAAAATACTGTGAAATATATTTTCCATATCCACAAATATTGTGTTTTTTGCTGTGTGAAGCTGGTGTAAAAAAAAAAAAAAAGTAAAAGACGCAAAAACAATATTGAACGATAAGCATAGAAATAGCACAAATAGAACACATATAGCATGTTTTAGACTTGCTTTCAATGAGTTACAGATCTACAACTTACATTACTATGTGAATTTGGTCATGTTGCCCAAGAAGAAAGTGGCAATACGGCTGACTTCCCATTTTCCCCATCAAAAAAGCATACAAGGAAACTTTACAAAACAATTGCACAAGGGGCTTTGTGCACTGCATAGTACCATTCAAACATAATTTTCCTTGTCAAAAAGACATTTAAGTAATAGTATAACACCACGCATTAAATAAACTTGAATGGCACTCTCACTCACGTTTATACAAAAAGAGCTGTGCACAAATGACACCCTAAAATATTCGAATGAGCTGCTGCACCTATATTATAATTATAACTAAAAAAGGAGGGAACCCTTTTTTGAACTGCAAAGAAACATTGAAGTGCTCAAAAGGTTATTTGGGTCAGTATGGATCCACATACCATCACCCTTCCTAAGAACCCTTTAGGAACCCACATTTTTTAGTGTGGACTACAGGGGCTGATTGCACAAGCTGCTCTTAAATGCTAGGTTTGGCGTAGCTACGTCCGACTTTGGGATCAGAATTTGCACCTGTTTCACGAACCAAAAATTAGACTGGTCGCAGCTAAATCCGGCATAATGGTCATCCATGAGATTCGATGCTTCATACTGATGGTTGTATGACAGCGCCCGTTACTGGGCTGTCACTTTGCCATCACTTCGCAAAGCTCAGTACTATGCATGCACGTTTTCTTTGCCACAACTGGATGGATCCATTTGAATATCACTCAAAAATTCTGGAATAAAGTAGGCTAATACCATTGAAGGCATGTATCAAATGGTTGCTTACTGAAACTCCCAAAGTCATCCAACAAATGTAAATAATTTAAAGCCATAGCTGCATGTGGTCAAATATAATTTCAGCACAATTTTGATTGGGACAGGGCCATCACGGTGCTTTGAGACAAGCAAGATTGATAAATCAATCTATGTCAGATTTTTGTCAGATTTGTTTTTACACTGAATCGCCATTTTGATATTTGGTTAGGCTGGGAAATGTTAGCTAAATTGAGGTGAATGCTCATGATGATAATCTTTAGTCTAGTTTTCTCATCTATTAGTACTGATCAGAACGTTTTGCTAGCGTGTAGCCTTGTATAACAAGTGGATTATTTTGCATTTCACTCACGTAGCCTACAGTATATCCTGATCAAAAGTCCTTGACGTGTCTGATAATCAATCAACGTGATTTTGTTTCACTGAATCTCCATCTGTATATATGGTTGTTTGGCTGGGCAAATAACTGGAGAGCATAGCTCATCTATTCATTTGCTAATCTGATCAGACATGTTTAGCATGCTATAATGTATTATTTTGCTATTTACTCACACATAGGCAACATGAAAAGCCTGAGAGGATGTAAAATATGAACATAGAATCTTGGCGTAGAATCTACGCCCAGGCGTAGCTCATAGAAGGGGTTATGCCCACATGGTGCAACAGGTATAATTGTTAGGTCCGGTGTAGAGCACATTTTATATTAGACATAAAGTTACGACCCACTTATCTATGGGATAACTGGTGCAACTGGCCCCTGGAGTTCCTTGAGGATCTCCAGGATTCCTCAAGTCACCAATAACTTTAATAGTTAATTTATGCCAGGTTTACTTCTAAAACATGCTGGTGAAAAGATGGTAACTAATTCACCAACATTCAGATATGTGACCCAATTCATTAAAACTATGTTTTGCAAGTCAAAACTTCACATGAGAGCTGTTTGAACGTAAACATTTTCTTTTTTTCAAAATGCGTTATTTGGCAGAAATGCCTTCTCGAACATGTGAATTTTCATGTGCCTCAATATCAAACTTGTATGCCATCTGTAAATACGAATACAATTGTAAAATTGTGATCCTAGTTGGTTTAGCCATAGAAAAAGTGAGCAACCTTCCCGCTAGCCATGGCTGAGATAATGAGCGGGCTGGACATGCCGAGAGATGAGTTTGGATTGGTTTACCATATAGCACGAGTCTGTCTATTGGAGCTGGTCAGTATGTTTCGGTAATCGTGTCAAACGCGGCTTTAAAAATGTAAATGTCGAGCATAGTAAAACTGCATAAACCTAATGTCAAGTTAAAGTGTACTGTTAGCTAGCTAACATTAGCTGGGTGGCTCGCTCACTAGCTAACATTATGTGTATGCTCTCCACTTTCTGGAAGACCCAGTTTTGAAAATCAGTGGAATTGATTATGATAGCTAAGGAACTAAGGCAACCATGCATGGAATCAGACAGGAGATTCATCCAACCATTATGTATATTGATAAGATTTTCAGATATTACACGTTTCTAATTTTGACTGAAATTGGTTTCATTTCAAGTGTACTACTAGCTAGCTAACATTAGCTTGCTGGGTCGCTAGCTAACATTATGTGTATGATCTTATTCTTCATATATCAGACACATTTGCTTGACTAGTTCTAGCCATATAACCTAGTGGTTAGCTACCTGCATATTCCTGCAGGCCAGTAACATCATGAGTTGTGATGATGGTACATTGTTTTGATTAACTAGCTACATGTCTTAAATCTTTTTGGGGATCGGTGTCCTATCCACGGGACGGTTAAGCTAACGTAGGCTAATGCGATTAACATGAGGTTGTAGGTTACAAGAACATTTCCCAGGACATAGACACATCTGATATTGGCAGAAAGCTTAAATTCTTGTTAATCTAACTGCACTGTCCAATTTACAGTAGCTGAAATAATACCATGATTTTGTTTGAGAAGAGTGCACAATCATCATACAACATTTTGAACAGAAATGCAATGGTGCATTGGATCAGTCTAAAACTTTGCACGTACACTGCTGCCATCTAGAAGAAGTTCTAAATTGCACCTAGGCTGGAATAATACATTATTGCCTTCTCTTGCATTTCAAAGATGATTGTACAAAATATAAAAAATAACAATTATCTTTTACCAGATCTATTGTGCTATTGTGTTATATTCCTTTCACATTTCCACAAACTTCAAAGTGTTTCCTTTCAAATGGTACCAAGAATATGCATATCCTTGCTTCAGGTCCTGAGCAACAGGCAGTTATTTTTAGGCTAAAATTTGGAAAAAAAAGGGTGGATCCTAAATAGGTTTTAACAAAAGACTCCACTCTAATTTTTACAGTTTTTCATTTCATAACGTTAGCTGGCTGGCTCACCAACTAACATTACGTCAGGCGTTGGGATTCATTGTTTACCTAGCTAGCTATCTAGCTACATTCCTTAACAAAAGACTCTCGTCGTAGTGTGCCAGAGCAGAATAACTGATGCATTTTTGAACACGTTGAATGAATATGTCCGGTGTCAGTAAACGTCTGTAATTGTTGCCAGCAACACAGGCACAGTCACCAACACTCTGGATAATGTGAGAAAAGCCTAACCAGCTCTGTTAGGGCGAGTAAAATGGTTAGAGTGGGGTGTTCTCTCATTATGTGTCTGGAAGTAGCTAGCCAATGTTTGCCAGTTAGCTTGGGTGCTTGGCTGTAATTGTGAGGTCAGAGCTTTCGGAACAACCCTACTTATTGGTATCCAGTGTGTATCCAGTGTGTGCTCTGAACTCGAAACCATAGCTAGAGTGATAGCACGAGTAATGTTCAGTGAGCTGTTCTCTCTCTCTTAGATGTCTGGAAGTAGCTTGCAAGTCAGTACAGAATGCACGAATCAACCCCTAAAGAGATGGGTGTGGCTAAGGTTTAAGAGGGTGTGAACAATGCTGAATGGGTGTAGACAAAGAAGGGCTCTCTGAACTATTATAGTAAGTAATTCAGAAAGTGTTTCAATAATTGCATGCCCTATTCCCGCACTTTTGTTAAATAGGGAGAAAAAAATATATGATTCTTCATATTTTTATCATATTTTTACTGTGTAGGCCTACTTTAGTTTGTATTGTTACCAGAAAGATGAGATTTAAATATTTCTGGCAGTATAAGCATAACTAGTAGTGATGGGTCATACGCAAACTAACAGCTTTTTTTGAATGGCTCTTTTTGGTGAACGTTGGGAACCAAAGTGCGTTAGTGAGACTTTCATTTGACTCCCTGATTTGCATGCGGTTACTACAGTTTTTTTTTTGTTGCTTCAAACGATATTCTGAAAATAAATGACAACACTTTTACAGGCAATCTAATAACTTGGACAGGTAAAAATGCATTTGAACATGCATATCACAATCTGACATAATGTTAACCTACTTTTTGGACTTTACATTAGGGATTTGCAATTTCTTCATGGTTCTAGATCGATTTTCAAACCATTTGAATGAAGAGCCATTTGGGAGTCAAAATATCAGGCTCTTTTACGTGAACAGAGCCAAATGATGTAGCTCATCAAAAACACTTGAAATGCCCATCACTAATTACTATGTATTCTTTATGGCCCCCTCATGATAAATCATTACTTTTGGCTATGTCTGTTTAGATGGAAATCTACATTTTGACATGACATTGAACAGGTGCCTATGCAAATCCCATTGCTAGGATAGATACCACTGTGTTACAATATGTAATATGCAAAAATATTGAATGTAAAAAATATATGTTTACTCTCACAGGTGGCCAAACATAACTTTCTGAAAGCCAGGCACGGAATAAGCCCTGCCTCCTGAAAATAGAACCTGAAATAAACATTTGTCATTCTGGCTTGCACTGTACAGTAACATGGTTCAGGTCTAATGTGTGTCTATCACACGGATAGCTCAGCCATCAACTTGAATTATAGATTACGAACCAAGGCTTTATTCATGAAGGTCTCCTTTGTTACAGTGGCGGCATTCCAAAAGGCACCATATTCCATATATATTGCACTACTTTTGACCAGAATGGTCTCTGGTCAAAAGTAGTGCACTATAAAGGGAATAGGGTGCCGGGTTGCCATTTGGGAAGCAAATATATTTTTTTTTGTCCAACACACTGTGAAAAGTGCCTAATTTACATTCTAGTCTACTCACATCATTATTACAATCTGCATCGGTTCCTTACAGAGATGC
Organism: Oncorhynchus mykiss; assembly: GCF_013265735.2. Lineage (NCBI taxonomy): Eukaryota > Metazoa > Chordata > Actinopteri > Salmoniformes > Salmonidae > Oncorhynchus > Oncorhynchus mykiss. The sequence goes on along the minus strand of NC_048575.1, from coordinate 31,477,430 downwards.
TGAAAATAAACAAAGGGAGCATACATGGCCATTGCTTGGGAGGGAGCATGTACGGCTTTTGAATACAATACCTGTGTCATCATCCCCAGTACCGATCTGCACACCTATTTCTTTTCTCTTTGCTTGCTCCATTGTTCATGCACCTTGGTTGGTTAGAGAATTAGTAGAAACAGTATTATTTAACATTTACATCGGTCCTCCTTCCATATCTGCCCATGCAGTGCCCACTTTCCCAGCGTAAATATCATTCCTGTTCAACATGTTAAGTTTGTACAATGCGAATGTAAAGGACCCAAACAGTAATTCTGATTACTACGTAACTAGCATTTTGAGCGACTAAAATATCACCCATAATATGTTTTGGGGTTAGAAAGGCTATTATTTGTTGTTGAAGAAATAACTTTTCTCTCATGGCTAACTACCAGGAAGTTTGAAAAGAAGGCATATTCATAAGCTCGACTTTGACTGAGAGCTCTTTGAAAGACCTATGTCATGAAACTTGGATATATTGAGCAGTACTGCAGTAAAATCATCTCAAACTAATTTGGTGATACACAAAGCAAATGAAACAACATTGAAAATGCATCAGTAGCTAAGTCTCCATCCAACTGGCAACAGATTTTAATGCAAATATTCTAGAATATATGCAAAAATTCCCATCAGTGGCATGTTTCCAGCAAATGTGCACGATGACATACTGCATACAAAGTTTTCGCTTAAGTTTTCATGTAATTAATACAAATCTGAAGTTTCCCTCGCATTTTCAACTCCAAAGCCGATAGTTTTGTCACAAAAACTGTTACGTTGAATAGAAAATGTGCCTACACTGGTCTTGGCACCTGCGCTCTAGCCAACAACTCACAGATACAGTGCGGATTGCCTAGTCTACATGATGAGGTTATTATGGATAAGAACGAGAAAATGTGTATTTGTCAAACGGCAGTCAATCGTCATGTCACCAGAAAAAAACTATTTATATTTATTGAAACCAGCATCACTGTTTATCATAACTAATTTCATCTGTAGCCTAATAAACTGCCTGGTTTCCCAGAGTCGTAGTGGGACCACACACCACATCATGTGACTCCAAAATGACTTGGATATGAAGGTTATTATATCAATAATTGTGCATAATGGCATTTCTACTTCCAATTCCCAGATAATACATTTTACAGATAGAACAAGATCCCACAATGTTGAACAAACAAATTATCTGCCGGCTTTCCATCACAGCTGTCGTGATTTTTTATTTATACAATATGACTTTACTCACATAAAAATTGTGGAAAGAAACGTGGTTACTATTGTCAATTTATATTACACATCTTCTGTTTGGCATGTATTTTGTGATGCAGATCACAGCAGCACTGATGGATATGTTGACAGGACAACTGCATCATTGTTTTGAACAACCTTTCCCCCCTTTTTGTTCCATGCTGGCTGAAGACCTAGATAACTAACACCAGACAAAGATAGAAGAGGATACGGGTGGCAGGTAGCCTAACGATTAAGAGCACTGGACCAGTAACTAAAAGGTTTCTGGTTTGAATCCCTGAGTTAACTACGTGAAAAATCTGTCAATGTGCCACCGAGCAAAGCACCGAACCCTAATTGCTCCTCCTGTAAGTCACTCTGGATAAAAGTATCTGTTGAAATGTAAGTATTTTTGCCATAGATGAATAGTGTAAACGTTTAATTATATTTGCTGACACCACAGTCACATGTTGGTACCAGTAGAGTAGCTACACTATACTTACAAAAGTATGTGGACACCCTTTAAATTAATGGATTCGGCTATTTCAGCCACACCTGTTGCTGAAAGGTGTCCAAAATCAAGCACACGCCCATGCAATCTCCATAGACAAACATTGGGAGTTGAATGCACTTACTGAAGAGCTCAGTGATTTTCCACTTGATAGGATCCCCCCTTTCCAGCAAGTCAGTATGTCAAATTATTGCCCTGCTAGAGCTGCCCCGTTCAACTGTAAGTGTTGTTATTGTGAAGTGGAAACGTCTAGGAGCAACAACGGCCCAGCCGTGAAGTGGTAGGTCACACAATCTCACAGAACGGGACCGCAGACTGCTGGATCTCCTCGGTTGTAACACTCACTACCAAGTTCCAAACTGCCTCTGGAAGCAACGTCAGCACAAGAACTGTTAGTCGGGAGCTTCATTAAATGGGTTTCCATGGCCGAGCAGCCGCACACAAGCCTAAAATCACCATGTGCAATGCCAAGCGTTGGATGGAGTGGTGTAAAGCTTGCAAAAGTTCTCTGGAATGATGAATCACGCTTCACCAATCTGTCTTTTGTGGATGCCGGGAGAATTCTACCTACCCCAATACATAGCGCCAAGTGTACATTTTGGTGGAGGAGGAATAATGGTCTGTTTTTTTATCATGGTTTAGACTAGGCCCCTTAGTTCCAGTGAAGGGAAATCTTGAATCTACAGCATACAATGACATTCTAGACGATTCTGTGCTTCCAACTTTGTGGCAACAGATTGGGGAAGGCCTTTTTCTGTTTCAGCATGACAATGCCCCCATGCACAAAGTGAGGTCCATATGGTTTGTTGAGTTCGATGTGGAAGAACTTGACTGTCCCTCAAAGAACCATAGAAGGACTCAAAGGGTTAAATGGGTCAGTATGGTTCCACATAGAACCATCACCCTTCCCATACATCCCTTGAGGAACCCTATTTCTTTGGTGTGCATTCCCTCTGTGCTGCTACTGCTCTTTTGTGACCAGCTTGAGGGGGGGGGGGAGTTCAGGGCTTGTATGTGGTTTAGGAAGACAAATGAAGAAGGGGTAAAACATAGGGGGTTAGAGTTTATTTTCAATTCTTCAGAGAGGAAAGATTTCCCTTCCCTGGCCCGATTGGACTGCACCCATTTATTAAATCACAATAATCCCACTTTTCTTCTACTTTGACATACATGAGCTTCTTGAATATATGTGTGTGTGTCTCTCTCTCTCTATCCATCCAATTAACTGTGCTCAACCACATTACACACAAATGGCTTTACCTTAAAGTAACAGCAGCTGTTGTGGTCCGATTACTGCAGATATGAAAGCAGACGATTAAAGCGACAAGAGCCGTATGAGTGTGTGCAACAGCCCTTCTACCGACATCCATAATGAGAAACATATTTCAACGGTTCACAAATGTCTTATTTTACTGTCCATTGATTGCATTTAAATAGAACTGGTGAGGCGAGTGAAGATTTGCATTTATTTTTAAGCGTTCATAGTCACATGGAAGCGGCAGGTTATTCAGTTTTGCACATATGTGCCGTCTCACGGAGCATATGTTGGTTTTTATGACAACTTTACAGTTCGCCCTTTAACAACATCACTGCATCACGGCTTATGGGCTCTGCCTTGCAGAGAGCTCTGCCATTCGCAATGATGTTTACAGATTTATTGAATTCCGAGCCCTATTGTTCTGTAAAGCGGATGGTTTCCTCATCTATCTCAAGGTTTTTCAATGTCACCTGAAATCCTTTGCCTGCGTCCCAAATGGCACCCTGTTCTCTACATGGTGTATTTATTTTTACCAGGCCCAGAGCAATCTATATACAGAACAGGGTGCCATTTGGGATGCATTCCTGGACTGAGAATGAGAGTGGTATATAGGGGCAAGGGAACTGTGTGAGTGACCTTCAGGCTACTTTAGCAGACACAGACACACACAATCAAGTCATTGTTTTCTATTTTAGTCAGTGAATCAGGAGGTTGATTCTGAGATGCGTAGGTGTTCTAGGGGAATGATCCCACACCCACATCTAAACCAGCTGTCAAATCCATGATCAATGAGTTTGGCCTCAACTCTCAATATGACTGTTCAGTGGGGTAAACATGAAACAACACCTATTAATAGCATCCATTACAAAGGAACACTTTCAGATCGTATGTTTTGACCACCCTGCCCACTCCTGAACAGTCGAGGCAGCACTTACGTCAGTCGTCTATAATGAGTTTGCTTCTCAGTCTCAAAACATTTGTTCGTGACAATGTGGTCATATAATCTGTCAGTGATTCACCCATTGCTCTCAGGGAATTTTTGTGGGGACTGCAGAAATGCCTTGCTTAGGCTACATACAGGAACATTATGTAGGATTTGGCATTTCTAAATCAAATCAAATCAAATCAAATTGTATTTGTCACATACACATGGTTAGCAGATGTTAATGCGAGTGTAGCGAAATGCTTGTGCTTCTAGTTCCGACAATGCAGTAATAACCAACGAGTAATCTAACTAACAATTCCAAAACTACTACCTTATACACACAAGTGTAAAGGGATAAAGAATATGTACATAAAGATATGTGAATGAGTGATGGTACAGAACGGCATAGGCAAGATGCAGTAGATGGTATTGAGTACAGTATATACATATGAGGTGAGTATGTAAACAAAGTGGCATAGTTTAAAGTGGCTAGTGATACATGTATTACGTAAAGATGCAGTAGATGATATAGAGTGCAGTATATACGTAGACATATGAGATGAATAATGAAGGGTATGTAAACATTATATTAAGTAGCATTGTTTAAAGTGGCTAGTGATATATTTTACATCAATTCCCATTATTAAAGTGGCTGGAGTTGAGTCAGTGTGTTGGCAGCAGCCACTCAATGTTAGTGGTGGCTGTTTAACAGTCTGATGGCCTTGAGATAGAAGCTGTTTTTCAGTCTCACGTCCCAGCTTTGATGCACCTGTACTGACCTCGCCTTCTGGATGATAGCGGGGTGAACAGGCAGTGGCTCGGGTGGTTGTTGTCCTTGATGATCTTCATGGCCTTCCTGTGACATCGGGTGGTGTAGGTGTCCTGGAGGGCAGGTAGTTTGCCCCCGGTGATGCGTTGTGCGGACCTCACTACCCTCTGGAGAGCCTTACGGTTGTGGGCGGAGCTGTTGCCGTACCAGGCGGTGATACAGCCCGACAGGATGCTCTCGATTGTGCATCTGTAGAAGTTTGTGAGTGTTTTTGGTGACAAGCCAAATTTCTTCAGCCTCCTGAGGTTTAAGAGGCGCTGCTGCGCCTTCTTCACGATGCTGTCTGTGTAGGTGGACCAATTCAGTTTGTCTGTGATGTGTACGCAGAGGAACGTAAAACTTACCACCCTCTCCACTGCTGTTCCATCGATGTGGATAGGGGGGTGTTCCCTCTGCTGATTCCTGAAGTCCACAATCATCTCCTTAGTTTTGTTGATGTTGAGTGTGAGGTTATTTTCCTGACACCACACTCCGAGGGCCCTCACCTCCTCCCTGTAGGCCGTCTCGTCGTTGTTGGTAATCACGCCTACCACTATAGTGTCGTCCGCAAACTTGATGATTGAGTTGGAGGCGTGCGTGGCCACACAGTCGTGGGTGAACAGGGAGTACAGGAGAGGGCTCAGAACGCACCCTTGTGGGGTGGAGATGTTGTTACCTACCCTCACCACCTGGGGGCGGTCCGTCAGGAAGTCCAGTACCCAGTTGCACAGGGCGGGGTGGAGACCCAGGGTCTCGAGCTTGATGACGAGTTTGGAGGGTACTATGGTGTTAAATGCTGAGCTGTAGTCGATGAACAGCATTCTCACATATGTATTCCTCTTGTCCAGATGGGTTAGGGCAGTGTGCAGTGTGGTTGAGATTGCATCGTCTGTGGACCTATTTGGGCGGTAAGCAAATTGGAGTGGGTCTAGGGTGTCAGGTAGGGTGGAGGTGATATGGTCCTTGACTAGTCTCTCAAAGCACTTCTTGATGACGGAAGTGAGTGCTACGGGGCGGTAGTCGTTTAGCTCAGTTACCTTAGCTTTCTTGGGAACAGGAACAATGGTGGCCCTCTTGAAGCATGTGGGAACAGCAGACTGGGATAGGGATTGATTGAATATGTCCGTAAACACACCAGCCAGCTGGTCTTCGTAATGCTCTGAGGGCGCGGCTGGGGATGCCGTCTGGGCCTGCAGCCTTGCGAGGGTTAAAATGTTTAAATGTTTTACTCACCTCGGCTGCAGTGAAGGAGAGTCCGCATGTTTTGGTTACGGGCTGTGTCAGTGGCACTGTATTGTCCTCAAAGAGGGCAAAAAAGTGATTTAGTCTGCCTGGGAGCAAGGCATCCTGGTCCGTGACTGGGCTGGTTTTCTTTTTGTAATCCGTGATTGACTGTAGACCCTGCCACATACCTCTTGTGTCTGAGCCGTTGAATTGCGATTCTACTTTGTCTCTATATTGACGCTTAGCTTGTTTGATTGCCTTGCGGAGGGAATAGCTACACTGTTTGTATTCGGTCATGTTTCCGGTCACCTTGCCCTGATTAAAAGCAGTGGCTCGCGCTTTCAGTTTCACGCGAATGCTGCCATCAATCCACGGTTTCTGGTTTGGGAATGTTTTAATCGTTGCTATGGGAACATCATCTTCAATGCAAGTTCTAATGAACTCGCTCACTGAATCAGCGTATTCGTCAATGTTGTTGTCTGACGCAATATGAAACATATCCCAGGCCACGTGATGGAAGCAGTCTTGGAGTGTGGAATCAGATTGGTCGGACCAGCGTTGAACAGAACTCAGCGCGGGAGCTTCTTGTTTTAGTTTCTGTTTGTAGGCAGGGAGCAACAAAATGGAGTAGTGGTCAGCTTTTCCGAAAGGAGAGTGGGAGAGGGCCTTATATGCGTCGCGGAAGTTAGAATAGCAATGATCCAAGGTTTTGCGCAATCAATATGCTGATACAATTTAGGGAGTCTTGTTTTCAGATTAGCCTTGTTAAAATCCCCAGCTACAATGAATGCAGCCTCAGGATATGTGGATTCCAGTTTGCAAAGAGTCAAATAAAGTTCGTTCAGAGCCATCGATGTGTCTGCTTGGGGGGGAATATATACGGCTGTGATTATAATCGAAGAGAATTCCCTTGGTAGATATTGCAGTCGACATTTGATTGTGACATTTGATTGTAAATCAGGTGAACAGAAGGACTTGAGTTCCTGTATGTTTTTGTGACCACACCACATCTCGTTAACCATAAAGCATACGCCCCCGCCCCTCTTCTTACCAGAAAGATGTTTGTTTCTGTCAGCGTGATGCGTGGAGAAACCAGCTGGCTGCACCGACTCCGATAGGGTCTCTCCAGTGAGCCATGTTTCCGTGAAGCAAAGAACGTTACAGTCTCTGATGTCCCTCTGGAATGCTACCCTTGCTCGGATTTCATCAACCTTGTTGTCAAGAGACTGGACATTGGTGAGAAGTATGCTAGGGAGTGGTGTGCGATGTGCCCGTCTCCGGAGTCTGACCAGAAGACCGCTTCGTTTCCCTCTTTTACGAAGTCGTTTTTTGGGTCGCCGGCTGGGATCCATTCCGTTGTCCTGGGTGAAAGGCAGAACACAGGATCCGCTTCGCGAAAGTCATATTCTTGGTCGTACTGATGGTGAGTTGACGCTGCTCTTATATTCAGTAGTTCTTCTCGACTGTATGTAATGAAACCTAAGATGACCTGGGGTACCAATGTAAGAAATAACACGTAAAAAAAACAAAAAACTGCATAGTTTCCTAGGAACGCGAAGCGAGGCGGCCATCTCTGTCGGCGCCGGAAGACATGTCCTACTGTTACATTAAGGGTCACACAGGTTCAGTCTCAAATTGTGCTGGTCAAAAGTATTGCAGTATTTAAACTCAGCAAAAACAGAAACGTCCATTTTCAGGACCCTGTCTTTCAATGATAATTCGTAAAAATCCAAATAACCTCAGATCTTCATTATAAAAGGTTTAAACACTGTTTCCCATGCTGCTTGTTCAATGAACCATAACAATTAATGAACATGCACCTGTGGAACGGTCGTTAAAACACTAACAGCTTACAGACGGTAGGCAATTAAGGTCACAGTTAGGAAAACTTAGGACGCTAAATAGGCCTTTCTACTGACTCTGAAAAACACCAAAGGAAAGATGCCAGGGTCCCTGCTCATCTGCGTGAATGTGCCTTAGGCATGCTGCAAGGAGGCATGAGGACAGCAGATGTGGTCAGGGCAATAAATTGCAATGTCTGTACTGTGAGACGCCTAAGACAGCGCTACAGGGAGACAGGACAGAAAGCTGATCGTCCTCGCAGTGGCAGACCATGTGTAACAACACATGCGCAGGATCGGTACATCTGAACACCACACCTGCGGGACAGGCACAGGATGGCAACAACAACTGCCCGAGTTACACCAGGAACGCACAATCCCTCCATCAGTGCTCAGACTGTCCTCAATAGACTGAGAGAGGCTGGACTGAGGGCTGGTAGGCCTGTTGTAAGACAGGTCCTCACCAGACATCACCAGCAACAACGTTGTCTATGGGCACAAACCCATCGTTGCTGGACCAGACACGACTGGCAAATAGTGCTCCACTGACAAGTCGCGGATTTGTCTCATCAGGGGTGATGGTCGGATCGCGCTTATCGTCGAAGGAATGAGCATTACACTGAGGCCTGTACTCTGGAGTGGGATCAATTTGGGGGTGGAGGGTCCGTCATGGTCTGGGGCAGTGTGTCACAGCATCATCGGACTGAGCTTGTTGTCATTGCAAGCAATTTCAAAGCTGTGCATTACAGGAAAGACATCCTCCTCCTTGATGTTGTAACCTTCATGCAGGCTCATCATGACATGACCCTCCAGCATGACAATGCCACCAGCCATACTGCTCGTTCTGTGTGTGAGTTCCTGCAAGACAGGAATGTCAGTGTTCTGCCATGACCAGCGAAAAGCCTGGATCTCAATCCCATTGAGCACGTCTGGGACCTGTTGGATCAGAGGGTGAGGCTAGAGCCATTCCCCCCACTACAGACAGTCTGCCAGCCACACACACACACACACACACACACACACACACACACACACACACACACACACACATAGACCCCACATCCTTCTGCCCACTTCCCTGCTTTGTATCTATATCTGTATCTATCTCTCTCGCTCGTATTATTTTTCTTTTTCTCTCATATCTTTTACTCCCTCCCTTTCTCTCTTACTGTCTCTATTGTTCTTTTTTAAATGCACACAGAAAAAAAGAACACACACACATTTTTCTTTTTCTCAATTAACGTGGACATGTTTTGAAGGAACAAATTAATTGCATGTCATAAGAAATTAACCGTCTTTAAGTAATCCATTCAAAACACAATACTTATTTCATGAGACAGTCGAAACATGGTTCATGCCATTATCATCCTTTATTGAAAAGAAATGTCTTTCACAGAGGAAGAGAAAAGTGGCTTTGCTATAGCAACCAACATTACAAAATACATTTTCACCAATCATATTCAATTAGTATAAGAATTAACATATGACATATTGTAAGCTACTGAATGTATTGTCTTGGTGATGAGAGTGGGGGTGGGGGTAGTTGCTAGGTAGTTTATTTAGAATAAGGGTTACCTAGAGAAAATTGGACCTCTGAAACAAAAATAGATGGCCCTCCCAAAATATTTTTTTACTTTACCCTCTGAATGCTTGAAAAAAACAAGTTGACCCTCCACTATAATAACAATTAAAACATAAAGTGGATAGCATAAAAACACGCTTACCGTTTACCCTCACTTCTAGGACAGACCAGAGACTTTGATCTGCAGATGTAGAAAGTGTTCTTCGTCCTGTAAGCATTACATGGCAACGCAGAATATTTTATAGCGCACAGGGCTGTGGGCCAAAAGGTTGTGGCTTCGCAGACCACCATGGACAAGAATAGGGGTGGAAGGTCAAACGATGTATGGAATCAGTCGTTAGGATGTTTTTACATAAAACATCAATAATGTTCCAACTGGAGAATTCAGAAAAGCACTGGAACGGGAGGTAACTCTGTGGTTGACATCTAGATGGTTGACATCTAGTGGAAGCCCTAGGAAGTGCAACCTCATCCATATCTCAACGTGTATTCGGTAGGCCAAGCTTTGAAAAACTACAAACCTCAGATTTACCACTTCCTGGTTGGATTTTTTCTCAGGTTTTTGCCTGCCATGTGAGTTCTGTTATACTCACAGAAATCATTCAAACAGTTTTAGAAACTTCAGAGTGTTTTCTATCCAATACTAATAATAATATGCATATATTAGCATTTGGGACAGAGTAGGAGGCAGTTCACTCTGGGCACGCTATTCATCCCAAAGTGAAAATGCTGTCCTCTATCCCAATAAGGTTAATTCTGTGAATAACAGTTGTATCCTTTATCAATGTTTATTATGAGTATTTCTGTAAATTGATGTGGCTCTCTGCAAAATCACTGGATGTTTTGGAAGCAAAACATTACTGAACGTAACGCGCCAATGTAAACTGATATTTTTGGATATGAATATGCACTTTATTGAACAAAACCTACATGTATTGTGTAACATGATGTCCTATGAGTGTCATCTTATGAGGATCATCAAAGGTTAGTGATTAATTTTTATCTCTATCTGCTTTTTGTGACTCCTCTCTTTCACTGGAAAAATGGCTGTGTGTGTTTTTGTGACTTGGCAATTATTCACAAATGGAAGAAACACAAAAAAACTGTCCATCTCCCTCGGCCTGGGGCTCCATGCAAGATCTCACCTCGTGGAGTTGCAGTGATCATGGGAACAGTGAGGAATCAGCCCAGAACTACACGGGAGGATCTTGTCAATGATCTCAAGGCATCTGGGTCCATAGTCACCAAGAAAACAATTGGTAACACACTGTGCCGTGAAGGACTGAAATCCTGCAGCACCCGCAAGGTCCCCCTGCTCAAGAAAGCACATATACATGCCCGTCTGAAGTTTGCCAATGAACATCTCAATGATTCAGAGGACAACTGGGTGAAAGTCTTGTGGTCAGATGAGACCAAAATGGAGCTCTTTGGCCTCAACTCAACTCGCAGTGTTTAGAGGAGGAGGAATGCTGCCTATGACCCCAAGAACAACATCCCCACCGTCAAACATGGAAGTGGAAACATTATGCTTTGGGGGTGTTTTTCTGCTAAGGGGACAGGACAACTTCGCCGCATCAAAGGGATGATGGACGGGGCCATGTACTGTCAAATCTTGGGTGAGAACCTCCCTCCCTCAGCCAGGGCATTGAAAATGGGTCGTGGATGGGTATTCCAGCATGGCAATAACCCAAAACACATGGCCAAGGCAACAAAGGAGTGGCTCGAGAAGAAGCACATTAAGGTCCTGGAGTGGCCTATCCAGTCTCCAGACTTTAATCCCATAGCAAATCTGTGGAGGGACCTGAAGGTTCGAGTTGCCAAACGTCAGCCTCGAAACCTTAATGACTTGGAGAAGATCTGCAAAGAGGAGTGGGACAAAATCCCTCCTGAGATGTGTGCAAACCTGGTGGCCAACTACGAGAAACGTCTGACCTCTGTGATTGCCAACAAGGGTTTTGCCACCAAGTACTCGGTCATGTTTTGCAGAGGGGTCAAATATGTATTTCCCTCATTGAAATGCAAATCAATTTAGAACATTTTTTGCGTTTTTCTGGATTTTCTTTGTTGTTCTTCTGTCTCTCACTGTTCAAATAAACCTACCATTAAATTATAGATGGATCATTTCTTTGTCAGTGGGCAAACATATAACATTAGCAGGGGATCAAATACTTTTTTCCCTCACTGTACATATTTCCCCAAAATATTTTTACATTTTGTGCGCTGCCTTTTCAGCGGAATGTTGTCGAAGGGTGCCGCTAGAGGAACCCCTAGCCGTATTAAGGACAACAAAGTCAAGGTATTGGAGTGGCCTTCACAATGCCCTGACCTCAATCCTATAGAAAATTTGTGGGCAGAACTGAAAAAGCGTGTGCGAGCAAGGAGGCCTAAAAACCTGATTCAGTTACACCAGCTCTGTCAAGAGGAATGGGCCAAAATTCACCCAACTTATTGTGGGAAGCTTGTGGAAGGCTACCCGAAACGTTTCAACCAAGTTAAACAATTTGAAGGCAATGCTACCAAATATTAATTGAGTGTATGTAAACTGAAATAAATCATTCTCTCTAGTATTATTCTAACATTTCACATTCTTAAAATAAAATGGTGATCCTAACTAACCTAAAACAAGGAATTTTTACTGCGATTAAATGTCAGGAATTGTGAAAAACTAAGTTTAAATGTATTTGGCCAAGGTGTATGTAAACTTCTGACTTCAACTGTATATATTGGTGGATACAAAATACAGTGGTTTGATTCATCCTGAAAGTTGCCATATAAAATATTTCAAACCATGAAATACTGGAAGATGAGGCAAGTGGGTAACATTTTACAATAAGGTTCAACTGTATTTGTGTTTTGCTATATATTTCCTACAGCATACTGTACATGATGATGCATTGTCGAGAAATATTGTGGGAGAAGAAAAAATCACTGGCACATTAACATATTTTAAGGCATGCTGTCACGCCCTGACGTGTGTATTCTTTGTTTTCTTTATATATTTTGGTTAGGTCAGGGTGTGACATGGGTGATGTATGTGTTTTTGTACTGTTTAGGGGTTTTGTAGGTTTATGGGGTTGTTTACCATCTAGGTGTTTATGTATGTCTATGGTTGCCTAGATTGGTTCTCAATTAGAGGCAGCTGTTTATCGTTGTCTCTGATTGGGAACCATATTTAGGCAGCCATCATTTTTGGGTATTTCGTGGGTTATTGTCTATGTGATGTGGCATGTTTGCACTCAGTTTTGAAAGCGGTCACGGTCGTATCGTTATTTTGTTTGTTCGTTTAGTGTACTTCGTGGTTTTTCGTCTATCATTAAAAGGATGTATTCACACCACGCTGCGCTTTGGTCTCCTCACTACAACGATCGTGACACATGCCTTGTAAGTGGCTATATTTGTTGCACCCATTAGTAATAGTCCTCTACCAATTTAGGTGATATGTGGCAGTAATTCAGTAACAATAACATGTATATTAGGGAACAGATATCTGTTCCCTAATATACATGTTATTGTTACTGAATTACTGCCACATATCACCTAAATTGGTAGAGGACTATTACTAATGGGTGCAACAAATATAGTTCTTATACTTTTTATGATTTAACTACAACATTTACAGTAGTGGTTAGAGAAACATTTTACTTGCTATTACTGTGATATGTATTTTTTTTTTTATCAACCTTGGTTGAATGGACTCTAAGTTGCTAAGGACAAGAGCGCCCGCTAAATGACCAAAGTGTAAATGTTAAAATGAGAACTTGCAAAGAACACTGGGTAATATTTCGCTGCATGGATAATTCTAGTAGTATACAGTATATTAGATTACAGTAAGTGTTGGTACTGTAAAATGGATTAGCATAAAATTGATTACATCCGCTGTATTGTACATTAAATTACAGTAATTTACTGACCAATTTCTGTCAGTAAGTTACTGTACATTTTAAAGGAAATGTTTTAGTGTGAACTAACCTGGCTGACGCCTGCTAAATTAGGTTTTTAATGAGAGAAGCAAGAGAGAGAGTAGTGTTTCCGGTACATAAACATATTAATCCCCCACTGGATCAGACCAGAGGGCTGTAATCTGTGATAAAATTACAGGATAATCATTTGCTTTGTGTCTCAGACGCAATGTTGTTGGTGCTGATAATGTAATCCCTCCCCATTGCACATTGCCTACAGTGCCTTCAGAAAGTATTCACAACCCTTGTATTACATTGGGAATTTGTGTCACTGGCCTACACACAATACTCTATAATGTCAAAGTGGAAAAATATTTTTTGAAATTTGTACGAATTAATAAAAAATGGAAAGCTGAAATGTCAAGCCTTGATATGGTAAGCCTAAATTAGTTCAGGAGTAAAAAATGTGCTTAACAAGTCAAATAATAAATTGCATGGACTAACTCTGTGTGCAATAATAGTGTTTACATGATTTTTGAATGACTACTTTATCTCTTTACCCCACACACACAATTATCGGTAAGGTCCCTCAATTAAGCATTGAATTTAGATTGAATCACAAAGACCAGGGAGATTTTCCAAAACCTCGCAAAGAAGGACACCTATTGGTAGATGGGTAAATGAATTGAATATCCCTTCGAGCATGGTGAAGTTATTAATTACACTTTGGGTGGTGTGTGTATATATATACACCCAGTAAATTCAAAGATACAGGCATCCTTCCTAAGGATACCACTCAGGGATTTCACCATGAGGCCAATGGTGACATTAAAACAGTTGCAGAGTTTAATGGCTGTGATAGGAGAAAACTGAGGATGGACCAACAACATTGCAGTTGCTTCACAATACTAACCTAATTGACAGAGTGAAAAAAAGGAATCCTGTGCAGAATGAAACTATTAAAAAACATGCATCCCAACTTCCGGCGCCGACAGAGATGGCCGCCTCGCTTCGTGTTCCTAGGAAACTATGCAGTATTTTGTTTTTTTACGTGTTATTTCTTACATTGGTACCCCAGGTAATCTTAGGTTTCATTACATAGTCGGGAAGAACTACTGAATATAAGAGCAGCGTCAACTCACCATCAGTACGACCAGGAATATGACTTTCCCAAAGAGGATCCTGTGTTCTGCCTTCCACCCAGGACAACGGAATGGATCCCAGCCTGCGACCTAAAACAATGAAGTTGTAAAAGAGGGAAACCAAGCGGTCTTCTGGTCAGGCTCCGGAGACGGGTGCATCACGCACCACTCCCTAGCATACTACTCGCCAATGTCCAGTCTCTTGACAACATGGTTGATGAAGGGTAGCATTCCAGAGGGACATCAGCGACTGTAACGTTCTTTGCTTCACGGAAACATGGCTCACTCGAGAGACGCTAACGGAATCGGTGCAGCCAGCTGGTTTCTCCACGTATCGCACCAACAGAAACAAACATATTTTTCTGGTAAGAAGAGGGGCGGGGCGTATGCCTTATGATTAACGAGACGTGGTGTGATCACAACAACATGCAGGAGCTCAAGTCCTTCTGTTCACCTGATTTAGAATTCCTCAAAATCAAATGTCGACCGCATTATCTACCAAGGTAATTCTCTTCGATTATAATCACAGCCGTATATATTCCCCCCCAAGCAGACACATCGATGGCCCTGAACTAACTTTATTTGACTCTTTGTAAACGGGAAACACATATCCTGATGCTGCATTCATTGTAGCTGGGGATTTTAACAATGCTAATCTGAAAACATGACACCCTGAATTGAATCAGCATATCGATTGCGCAACCAGGGCTGGTAACCTTGGATCATTGCTATTCTAACTTCCGCGATGCATATAAGGCCCTCCCCCTCCCTCCTTCCGGAAAAGCTGACCACGACTCCATTTTGTTGCTCCCTGCCTACAGACATAAACTAAAACAAGAAGCTCCTGCGTTCAGGTCTGTTCAACGCTGGTCCGACCAATCTGATTCCACGCTTCAAGACTGCTTCGATCACGTGGACTGGGATATGTTCCGCATTGCTTCCTACAACAACATTGCCGAATACGCTGATTCGGAGAGCGAGTTCATTAGAAAGTGCATTGACGATGTAGTTCCCATAGCAGCGATTAGAACATTCCCAAACCAGAAACTGTGGATTGATGGCAGCATTCGCGTGAAACTGAAAGCACGAACCACTGCTTTTAACCAGGGAAAGGTGACCAGAAACATGATCGAATACAAACAGTGTAGCTATTCCCTCCGCAAGGCAATCAAACAAGCTAAGCGTCAGTATAGAGACAAAGTAGAGTCACAATTCAACGGCTCAGACACGAGGTATGTGGCAGGGTCTACAGTCAATCACGGATTACAAAAAGAAAACCAGCCCCGTCTCGGACGAGGATGACTTGCTTCCAGGCAGAAGCCAGTGCCACTGACACAGCCCGCATCCAAAACCTGTGAACTCTCATTCACTGCAGCCGACGTGAGTAAAACATTTAAACATGTTAACCCTCGCAAGGCTGCAGGCCCAGACGGCATCCCCAGCCGCGTCCTCAGAACATGCGCAGACCAGCTGGCTGGTGTGTTTACGGACATATTCAATCAATCCTTATCCCAGTCTGCTGTTCCCACATGCTTCAAGAGGGCCACCATTGTCCCTGTTCCCAAGAAAGCTAAGGTAACTGAGCTAAACAACTCACTTCCGTCATCATGAAGTGCTTTGAGAGACTAGTCAAGGACCATATCACCTCCACCCTACCTGACACCCTAGACCCACTCCAATTTGCTTACCGCCCAAATAGGTCCACAGACGATGCAATCTCAACCACACTGCACACTGCCCTAACCAATCTGGACAAGAGGAATACCTATGTGAGAATGCTGTTCATTGACTACAGCTCAGCATTTAACACCATAGTACCCTCAACTCGTCATCAAGCTCAAGACCCTGGGTCTCGACCCCGCCCTGTGCAACTGGGTACTGGGCTTCCTGACGGGCTGCCCCCAGGTGGTGAGGGTAGGTAACAACATCTCCACCCCGCTGATCCTCAACACTGGGGCCCCACAAGGGTGCGTTCTGAGCCCTCTCCTGTACTCCCTGTTCACCCACAACTGCGTGGCCACGCACGCCTCCAACTCAATCATCAAGTTTGTGGACGACACTACAGTGGTAGGCTTGATTACCAACAACGATGAGACGGCCTACAGGGAGGAGGTGAGGGCCCTCGGAGTGTGGTGTCAGGAAAATAACCTCACACTCCACATCAACAAAACAAAGGAGATGATTGTGGACTTCAGGAAACAGCAGAGGGAGCACCCCCCTATCCACATCGATGGGACAGCAGTGGAGAGGGTAGTAAGTTTTAAGTTCCTCGGCGTACACATCAAGGACAAACTGAAATGGTCCACCCACACAGACAGCGTCGTGAAGACGGGGCAACAGCGCCTCTTCAACCTCAGGAGGCTGAAGGAATTCAGCTTGTCACCAAAAGCACTCAGAAACTTCTATAGATGTACAATCGAGAGCATCCTGTCGGGCTGTATCACCGCCTGTTACGGCAACTGCTCCGCCCACAACCGTAAGGCTCTCCAGAGGGTAGTGAGGTCTGCACAACGCATCACCGGGGGCAAACTACCTGCCCTCCAGGACACCTACACCACCCGATGTCACAGGAAGGCCATATATCATCAAGGACAATAACCAACCGAGACACTGCCTGTTCACCCCGTTATCATCCAGAAGACCAGGTCAGTACAGGTGCATCAAAGCAGGGACCGAGAGACTGAAAAACAGCTTCTATCTCAAGGCCATCAGACTGTTAAACAGCCACCACTAACATTGAGTGGCTGCTGCCAACACACTGACTCAACTCCAGCCACTTTAATAATGGGAATTGATGGAAATTGATGGAAAATATATCACTAGCCACTTTAAACAATGCTACTTAATAAAATGTTTACATACCCTACATTACTCATCTCATATGTATTTGTATATATTGTACTCTATATCATCTACTGCATCTTTATGTAATACATGTATCACTAGCCACTTTAAACTATGCCAATTTGTTTACATACCCTACATTACTCATCTCATATGTAAATACTGTACTCGATACCATCTACTGCATCTTGCCTATGCCGTTCTGTACCATCACTCATTCATAAATCTTTATGTACATATTCTTTATCCCTTTACACTTGTGTGTATACGGTAGTAGTTTTGGAATTGTTAGGTTAGATTACTCGTTGGTTATTACTGCATTGTCGGAACTAGAAGCACAAGCATTTCGCTACACTCGCATTAACATCTGCTAACCATGTGTATGTGAGAAATACATTTGATTTGGTTTTGTTTGTAATAACGCACTAATGTAAAAATCAACAAAAAAAATCTAGGAAATTAACTTAATGTCCTGAATACAAAGTGTTATGTTTCAATAAAATGTATTTATAAAGCCCTGTTTACATCAGCCTATGTCACAAAGTGCTGTACAGAAACCCAGCCTAAAACCCCAAACAGCAAGCAATGCAGATGCAGAAGCACGGTTGCTAGGAAAAACTCCCTAGAAAGGCCAGAACTTAGGAAGAAAGCTAGAGAGGAACCAGGCACTGAGGGTTGGCCAGTCCTCTTCTGGATGTGCCGGGTAGAGATTATAACAGAACATGGCCAAGATGTTCAAAGGATCAGATAATAATAACATAATCAATAATTATGTTTAGGACATCTCCAACACAACACATCCCTGAGTACCACTCTTCACATTTTCAAGCATGGGGGTGGCTGCATTATCTTATGGGTATGCCTGTCATCAGCAAAAGGACTAAGAAGTAAAAAATATTGTGATCTAAGTGATCTAAGGCACTGCATCGCAGTTCTAGCGGTGCCACTATAGATCCCGTTTAAAGTCTAGGCTCTGTCGCAGCCGGCCGCGACCGGGAGTGGTGCACAATTGGCCAAGCGTCGTCCGGGTTAGGCCGGCAGGGATGTTCTTGTCCCATCGCGCACTAGTGACTCCTGTGGCAAGCCGGGTGGACGCACGACTCTCGACCTTCGCCTCTCCTGCGTCTGTACAGGAGTTGCAGCGATGGGACAAGACTGCAACTACAAATAGGATACCACGAAATTGGGGAGAAAAAGGGGTAAACCCCCCCAAAAATGGAATAGAGCTAAGCACAGGCAAAATAATAGAGAAATACCTGGTTGAGGTTCTGCTTTCCAACAGACACTTGGGAACAAATTCACCTTTCAGCAATAACAATAACCTAAAACAGAAGGCAATATACACTGGAATTACTTACCAATTGCATTGGGCTCCCAAGTGGCGCAATGATCTAAGGCACTGCATCTCAGTGCTAGAGGCATCACTACAGACCTGACTTGCCTAGTTAAATAAAGATTAAATAAATACAAAATTACCAAGTCAACATTGAATGTTCCTGAGGGGCCTAGTTACAGGTTTGACTTAAATTGGCTTGGATATCTATGGCAAGGCCTGAAAATGACTGTCTAGCAATGATCAACAACCAACTTGACATAGCTTGAAGAATTGTTTTAATAATAATGTGCAAATATTCAATCTAGGTGTGCAAAGCTTAGATTTTCCCAGAAAGATTCACAGCTGTAATCGGTGCCAAAGGTGATGCTAACATGTTTTGTTTCTCACACAAATTATCAGTGAACCTACCAGGTACCACCCCAAAGCTGTAAACACGGGCACACTCATTGATATCATCCTAACCAACTTGGCCTCTAAATACACCTCTGCTGTTTTCAACCAAGATCTGAGTTCACTGGCTCATTTCCTGCATCCGTAATGGATCAGCGGTCAAACGACCTCCACTCATCACTGACAAACGCTCCCTGAAAGACTTTCTTTCTAATCAACCTGGCCCGGGTATCCTGGAAGGATATTGACCTCATCCCATCAATAGAGGATGCCTGGTTATTTTTTTTTAAATATCCTCCTGAACCATCTTAAATAAGCATGCCCCATTCAAGAAATGTTGAACCAGGAACAGATATAGCCGTTGGTTCCCTCCAGACCTGACTGCCCTTAACCAACACAAAAACAGGGGCTGTTTGATGCATTAGCATCGAACAGCCCCCGTGATATGTCACTTTTCAGGGAAGTTAGAAACCAATATACACAGTCAGTTAGAAAAACCAAGGCTAGCATTTTCAAGCAGATATTTGCTTCCTGCAACACAAACTAAAAAACGTTCTGGGACACTAAAGTCCAAGGATAATAAGAAAACCACCTCCCAGCTGCCCACTGCACTGAGGATAGGAAACTCTGTCATAATTGAGAATTTCAATAAGCATTTTTCTACGGCTGGCCATGCTTTCCACCTGGCTACCCCTACCCCGGTCAACAGCACTGCACCCCCCACAGCAACTCGCCCAAGCCTTCCCCATTTATCCTTCTCCCACATCCAGTCAGCTTATGTTCTGAAAGAGCTGCAAGATCTGGACCACTACAAATCAGCCGGGCTAGACAATCTGGACCCTTTCTTTCTAAAACTATCTGCCGAAATTGTTGCAACCCCTATTACAAGCCTGTTCGACCTCTCTTTCGTGTCGTCTGAGATTCCCAAAGATTGGAAAGCAGCTGCGGTCATCCCCCTCTTCAAAGGGGAGGACACTCTAGACCCAAACGGCTACAGACCTATTTCTATCCTACCCTGCCTTTCTAAGGTCTTAGAAAGGTCCTAAACGATATCTTAACCACCATCGATAAGAAACAATACTGTGCAGCTGTATTCATTCACCTGGCCAAGGCTTTCGACTCTGTCAATCACCACATCCTCATCGGCAGACTCGATGGCCTTGGTTTCTCAAATGATTGCCTCGCCTGTTTCACCAACTACTTCTCTGATAGAGTTGAGTGTGGAGGGCCTGCTGTCCGGGCCTCTGGCAGTCTCTATGGGGGTGCCACAGGGTTCAATTCTTGGGCCGACTATCTTCACTGTGTACATCAATGATGTCGCTCTTGCTGCTGGTGAGTCTCTGATCCACCTCTATGCAGATGACACCATTCTGCACACTTCTGGCCCTTCTTTGGACACTGTGTTAACAACCCTCCAGACGAGCTCCAATGCCATACAACTCTCCTTCTGTGGCCTCCAACTGCTCTTAAATACAAGTAAAACTAAATGCGTGCTTTTCAACCGATCACTGCTCGCCCGTCCAGCATCACTACTCTGGACTGTTCTGACTTAGATTATGTGGAGAACTACAAATACCTAGGTGTCTGGTTAGACTGTAACCTCTCCTTCCAGACTCACATCAAACATCTCCAATCCAAAGTTAAATCTGCAGTCTATTACAGTGCCATCCGTTTTGTCACCAAAGCCCCATATACTACCCACCACTGCAACCTGTCTGCTCTCATTGGCTGGCCTTCGCTTCATACTCGTCGCCAAACCCACTGGCTTCAGGTCATCTACAAGACCCTGCTAGGTAAAGTCCCCCCTTATCTCAGTTCGCTGGTCACCATAGCATCGCCCACGCGTGCCAGCAGGTATATCTCTATGGTCACACCCAAAACCAATTCTTCCTTTTAGCCGCCTCTCCTTCCAGTTCTCTGCTGCCAATGACTGGAACGAACTACAAAAAATCTCTGAAACTGGAAACACTTATCTCCCTCACAAGCTTTAGGCACTAGCTTTCAGAGCAGCTCACAGATTACTGCACCTGTACATAGCCCATCTATAATTTAGCCCAAACAACTACCTCTTCCCCTACTGTATTTATTTATTTTGCTCCTTTGCACCCCATTATTTCTATTTCTACTTTGCACATTCTTCCACTGCAAATCTACCATTCCAGTGTTTTACTTGCTATATTGTATTTACTTCACCACCATGGCCTTTTTTTGCCTTTACCTGCCCTATCTCACCTCACTTGCTCACATTGTATATAGACTTATTTTTTTACTGTATTATTGACTGTATGTTTGTTTTACTCCATGTGTAACTCTGTGTTGGTGTTTGTGTCGAACTGCTTTGCTTTATCTTGGCCAGGTCGCAATTGAACTTGTTCTCAACTTGCCTACCTGGTTAAATAAAGGTGAAATACATTTTTTTAACTACGTTGGGTCCCTGGAGATTGGAGGGACGCAGTATATAATATATTAAATGTTCAATGAATCAAAAGTATAAAAACAGGCTTAGAGCACATCCTTGTCATTATTCTATGCAAAACATCAGTCAGGAGTTTGCTACATCACTTACAGTTGAACAGGTTTAGAGGAGGGTTAATATATCAAAGGCTACAAAAGTAAAATGCATGTTTTTTTCAGACACATGGTTGAACCAAAGTACAGAGTTGTGCTGTGAACAGCCACTATTCGTCGACTGCAGGAACTCTAACCGTTACTCTCATAAAAATCACGCTAAGCCCGCCAACGAACCAACAACCAGGCAAAGTGTCAATACAGGACTAAGATTGAACCCTACCACACTGGCTCTGATGCTCGTTGAATGTGGCAGGGCTTGTCAACTATTACGGACTACAAAGGGAAGCCCAGCCATGAGCTGCCCAGTGACACGAGCCTACCAGATGATCTAAAGGACTTCTATGCATGCTTAGAGGCAAGCAACACCAGAGCATGCATGAGAGCGCCAGCTGTTCCGGACAACTGTATAATCATGCTCTCCATTGCCAATGTGAGTAAAACCTTTAAACAGGTCAACATTCAGAAGGCCACAGGGCCATACAGATTACCAGGACATGTACTCTGAGCATGCGTTGACCAACTGGCAGGTCTCTTCACTGACATTTTCACCATGCCCCTGACCGAGTCTGTAAAACCTACATGTTTCATGCAGACGACCATAGGTCCTTTACCCAAGAACACCAAGGTAACATACCTAAATGAGTACTGAACCATAGCACTCACGTCTGTAGCCATGAAGTGCGTTGAAAGGCTGGTCATGGCTCACATCAACACCATCATAGCAGAAACCCTAGACCCACTCCAATCTGCATACCGCCCCAACAGATCCACAAATGACACAATCTCTATTGCACTCCTTACTGCCCTAACCCACCTGGACAAAAGGAACAACTATGTGAGAATGCTGGTACTATGCTGGTACCATCTCCTTCTGCAACTGGATCCTGAACATCCTGTCAGGCCACCCTCAGGTGGTAAGTGTAGCCAAGCCAACAATACATCTGCCACACTGATCCTCAAGCTGGGGGCCCATCAGGGGTGCTTGCTTAGTCCCCGCCGTACTCCTTGTTAACCCACAACTGCGTGGCCAAGCACAATTCCAACACCATCATTAAGTTTGCCGACAACACATTGGTAGTAGGTCTGATCACCAAGAACAATGAGACAGCCTTTAGGGAGGAGGTCAGAGACCTGCCAGGGTGGTGCCAGGACAACAACCTCTCCCTCAACGTGATCAAGACAAAGGATATGATTGTAGACTACAGGAAAAAGAGGGCCGAGCACGTCCCCATTTTCATCGATGGGGTTGTAGTGGAGCAGGTCGAGAGCTTCAAGTTCCTTAATGCCCACATCAACAAGTTATCATCGTCCAAAAACACCAAGACAGTCATGAAGAGTGCACGACAAAGCCTATTCCCCCTCAGGAGACTGAAAACATTTGGCATGTGTCCTCAGATCCACAAAAAGTTCTACAGCTGCACCATTGAGAGCATCATGACTGGTTGCATCACCGCCTGGTATGCCAACTGCTCAGCAGCTGACCGCAAGGCACTACAGAGTGTAGTGAGTACGACCCAGTACATCACTGGGCCAAGCTTCCTGCCATCCACGACCTCTATACAAGTTGGTATCAGAGGAAGGACCTAAAAATTGCCAAAGACAGTCACCCTAGTCATAGACTGTCCTTTCTTCTGTCACAGGGCAAGCGGTACCGGAGCGCCAAATCTAGGTCCAAAAGTTTCTTTAGCAGCTTCTACCCGCAAGCCACAAGACTTCTGAACAGCTAATCAAATGGCTACCCGGACTATTTGCTTCTCCCCCGCCTTTTTTCAAGCTGCTGCTACTTGCTGCACATCATCTATGCAAAGTCACTTTACACCTACCTACATGTACATATAACCTCAATTACTTTGACTATCCTGTACCCCTGCACATTGATTTGTAACAGTACCCCCTCGTTATTGTTATTTTATTATGTACTTTTTACTTTACTTTGTAAAATATTTCTTAACTCTTATTTTTCTTAACTGCATCGGTGGTCAAGGGCTTGTAAATAAGCATTACACAGTAAGCTCTACACCTGTTGTATTTGGCCCATGTAACAAATACAATTTGATTTGATTGTGGCAATGCGTAGCTCCCGAGACTTGTTGGACAAAACCCACTGTGTCGATGATGGCTCTGAAAGCCTTTTGGAGTGGGTATGTGGATTTCTCCATGTGAATATTGAAGTCACCAAAAACATGAATATTATCTGCCATGAACACAAGGTCCGATTGGAACCAGGCGGCCTGTATATGTAGTGAGGGACACTGTATATGGCCCAGGCGGCCTGTAAACAGTAGCTATAAACTGTGGTTGTGTAGGCTGCATAGATTTCATAACTAGAACCTTGTTTTGTAAATTGAAATTTCATGTCATAAATGTTAGCAACACTAGTCCCTAGTTTGACCAGGAGTAGAGGTCTTATTTAACACAGTAAATTACTCAGGCTTGGGCACTGTTTCAGTCAGGCCAATCACATCAAGTTCATGATCAGTGATTAGTTCATTGACTATGACTGCCTTGGAAGTGAGGGATCTAACATTAAGTCATCCTATTTTGAGATGTGAGGTATTATCTCCTTCAATAATGACAGGAATGGAGGAAGTCTTAATTTCAATGAGATTGCTAAGGCGAACACCTCCAAGTTCGGATTTGCCAGACCTATATCGAGGCACAGGCACTGTCTCAATGGGAAAAACTGAGCTGACTACACTGTGTTAGGGGCAGACTCCACTCAGCTGACAGTCTGGCTAATGGCCTGCTGCCTGGCCTTCACCCTATCTCATTGTGGAGATAGAGGAGTTAGAGCCCTGTCTATGTTGACAGATAAGTAGAGAGCACCCCTCCAGCTAGGATGGAGTCCGTCACTCCTCAGCAGGCCAGGCTTGGTCCTGTTTGTGGGTGAGTCCCAGAAATAGTGCCAGTTATCTACAAATTCCATGTTTTGGGTGGGGCAGAAAACTTCTGTCAACCGGCGATTGAGTTGTGCAAGTAGAGCTTCTGCAGAGCTCATCACTCCCACTAACTGGGAGCAGGCCAGAGACAATTACTTGATGACAACACATCTTCCTAACTAAATGACACGCTGTATCCATGTTGTGCATGGTGACCTCTGACTGTTTAATTCTAAAATCGTTGGTGCCGACGTGGATAACAAGATCCCTATACCAACTATACTCAATTTTAATCTCAACCAGCACCCTCTTCTAATTAGACATTACGTTTGTAGCCCTGCCCCCTGTTAAACAATGTATGATCGCTGGATGATTGTTGTTAAAATCTAATATTGCGTGAAATGGAGTTGCCACTGGGTGGATGAGACCTGGGAAGGCTCAGGCTCTGATTCCGACTACTTGTTTAGCGGGGAAAACCGGTTTCTATCGGCTGAGTGAGCGACACTGGTTGAGCATGCCTACTGCATTTATTTCCAGGAGCTGTGAGAAAATTGTCCGGCTGCGGGGACTGTGCAGGGGGATTAACGCTACGACACTGTTTCATCCTTTCCTATACTTCAATTGCCATCCAACAATTCTCACAACCGCGGACCATTCTCACCAATCCAGCCCAGGACCTCCACATCCGGCTTTTTCACCCACAGGATCATCTGAGACCAGCCACTCGGACAGCTGATGAAGCTGAAGGGTATTTCTGTCTGTAAAACCGGTCTGTAAAACCCTTTTGTGTGGAATAACTTACTCAATAACGGCCCACCCATGGTGTGAAATCTATAGATTAGGGCCTCATGAATTTATTTAAATTGACTAATTTACTCATGTGAACTGTAACTCAGTAAAATTGTAGAAATTGTTGCATGTTGTGATTATATTTTTGTTCAGTATACATTCCCTCTTCACAAGTATCAGTACATTTTATCACAGTTGGCCCAACCTGGGCTCTCTGAACACATCAACACATCATCCATAAAGTAGTGAAACTACAGCTCTTGCAGAGCAAGGGAAGCAACTACTTATATGTCTCAGAGTGTGTGATGTCACAGCTAGCACATCGCTCACTAGTAGTTAGCCATTTCACAAACATACACATGAAACCACTAATGTCCCAGAGACCTGCAAGCTTTAAACAGCTCCAAGAAAGCAGAGCCATGCCCTTGTGGGAGTCATAATTTGCCAAACGTCATGGTCGCTACACTGTAATTATACCTTAATCTTACATAATGCTTATATATAATGTGGCAGGAAAATTATCTACATTTTAAGTGAAATATTAGCTTTTGTCTGAAAAAGTCTGGAAATTCTAAATCGATTTGGACCTATACAAGGCTTTTCAGCATACCCACGTCGACATCTGCTAGAGCACTGTAAATGTATTGATCTACTGTACTTCAACAACAGATGTACTCCCATTGGATTTTATTGTACCTTTATTTTGGTTGATTAGGATTGAAACCTTCCCCAAACAGTCTAATACATACTGTTAGAGTAAGTTTTCCCTATTTATGTACTTATTTTTTCATGTAAAACACACATGTACTCTGACATTGGGAATAATTTTGCTATATGCCCATTGGTAATTAACAGGGTAATCTGCAGCTCAAACAACAACAAAGCCACACAGCAGCACACATAACTGTGTCAGAGTTTTAAACTACCCTTCACCCCCTTTGGTTCCATGCTGGCTGAAGACCTAGCTAGCCAGTAACTACAGTGGTTCCTCCTTTAAAAGTTGCGAGCTAGCACCGCGGGACTTAGAAGTACCCAGCGCCACGGCTTCATTGCTCCAGACCACCACAAGGGGGAGTTAGAGCACTCATTATGAATTTGGGTCCCAAGGTTTTTATATGACCAATCAAATTGAGTGGTTCCAATGACGAATTTTGATGCGAGCCACCCTTGCCTTGTGTTGTTCTTCAACAAAGATGGCTGACAAAACATTACGGTGGAAACAGATGTAAGTTGCTATAATGTCATAATGAGTCAAGCAAAAAATTTACAATTGAGAGGAATATGTTTGTCTCTACGTTAACTAACATTTGTGCATATTTTTTCGTCATAAAGTAAATTTACGAAAATCGCTATTTAGTAAGTTATCTGACTAGCTAACATTAGCCAGCTAGCTAGTGTTGGGATAATGAATTTGTAATTCATGTTTTTTTATAATTTAGGGACCCCTGAGAAATCCAGCAATCCAGGCTGTCGTCTTGTGAAACAGTGGATGTAAAGAATCTAGCTAGCTAAAGCATTTACTGCAAATTGAATGTACAATTGTGTACACTTGCCTTGCAATACAGCTGAAGTAACATAGCTAGCTAACTATTTACTTGCTCATTGTGTAGTGGGGGATAAAAAATAACTGTATGCCTATGGATGTGTAGCTAGCTACAGTATGTAGCCGCTCTGTGTATGGACCCTAAAACTTTAGGTTCTGAACTAATATCCATACCAATCTATGAACCTCAGCTATCATAGTTGTTGTATCAACTTCAATTCTGAATGACATTAATGAAGCCTATGGATAGAGTAGAATATAGTAACTTTATTGTGCCAAGGATGCAAGTCCTATATTCACATATACTATACCACGCACGAGACTCCCACATTGTAGCCTGTACATTGAATATATTCACTGATCATGTACACTTCCTTGGCAAATAAAGGTATGGTTCAGATATGAATCTCTGAGACAATCTTTTTCAGTCATATCAAACTCCATTATTTGATAGATGCTGGGTCTGCATGTAGTATGGTTTACAATTATTCACTTCAACAGTGTTTACCACTCCTGCTCCTGGGACATCAATGATTACACATTGTAACTATGCAATAGACTAGAAACATGATTGATTTGTAATTCATATATACAGAAAGAAACTATGCATTTCTAACTCCCTTCATCTGCATTAATCTGAGGACACGGGATAGTATTTCAATGAGATACTTAATTTCAATGGGTGGAGAATGTGAAACACTGTATTGAAAAGTTCATTATCCAGGCGTTATAAATACATAAATGGATTATAATTATGATAAGTATAATATTATGAATACAAGTTCAATCTGTACTTCAATGCACATATGGTGTGCATTATAAAACTAGGAAGAAAGATGAAGTGGGGAGAGGTGTAGAAGACAGAAAGGGAAAGAGGTAAGAACAGCGTCTGACAGCATATGATTCATGAATTACAGTGCTACCCTAATATTCTCTCAGTTCATCACAATTGCGGTGTCTCCTAACCAGCCTTGGGCCCCCATTTGGCCCGAAGGTTATCTTAAGAGGGGGTGAGGTTGCGATGATGGGACTGGCTTCCTCTCTCACATCAAATCATTTAAGCACCAGCTGTTAGAGCAGCTCATAGGTCACTGCATCTGTACATAGCCCACCTGAAATTAGCACATCCAACTACCTCATCCCCATACTGTTATCTATTTTATTTATTTTGCTCCTTTGCACCCCAGTATCTCTACTTGTACACTCATCTTCAGCACAGCTATCACTCCAGTATTTAATTGCTATATTGTAATTATTTCGCCACTATGGCCTGTTTATTCCCATACCTCCGTTATCCTACCCTCATTTGCATACACTGTATATAGACTTTTTCTATTGTATTATCGACTGTATGTTTGTTTAATCCATGTGTAACTCTGTGTTGTTGTTTATGTTGCACTGCTTTGCTTTATCTTGGCCAGGTCAAAGTTGCAAATTACGATAGACGCAGACGCCTATCAGAGTGTACCTGAAACATTTAAATATAGAGGGCTATGTGTCTCACCACTTGGGTATTGCAAGGCTAACCCCCAGGGAAATCATGACTTGGCAGCAACAGATAGTCTAATGAAAATGGCTGTGTATGTTGTGTAAATCAGCAGACATCAATAAAGGTTTTTTAATTAATGCATGTGAGACAGGTTTCATGTACAAGAAGACAGGCAGAGATAGAAAAAAAGAACACAGAACAGTTTAATTATCTCTCCTTATGGACACTTTTGCCATCAATAAAACTGTTTTATTTCTTTACTTACCTATTGTTCACCTAATACCTTTTTTGCACTTGGTTAGAGCCTGTAAGTAAGCATTTCACTGTTGTATTCGGTGCACGTGACAAAAAAACTTTTGATTCCACGACCTGTTCCTCGGACAGTGAACATCTGGCAATATCTACATTTTTAACCCCTTGGTCAGCTTGCATTTTGAAAGTAAAGAAAACAGCTTATTTTTTATAGATAGGAAAACAATAACTGAGATATGATCGTTCAATCTAAAGCAGCAGATGTTATTTTTTTTAGGATAAGTCAATACAGCCCAGTGCTGCTTACCTGAGATGCCATCTTCGTAGGTGACCTCTGACTTACTTTGTGTCGGAAACAAGTTGCTTTCAGAACAATTATTTTTAATTGAAAATAAAAAAGGTTTTGCTCTCAACAAAAAAGACACAAATGTACCTCCATAGCATATAAAAATGTACCTGTAAATAATCACACCTTCATACAAACGTGCTACTATATGCAGAATTATTGATGCACAACCAAAGATGCTGCCATATCCTGCCAGCACTCCCACAAGCGAGCCACTCAGGATCAGAATAATGACGCATGGAAGAGGGAAAAGAATGTGATGCGAACAGCAATTTGTTGCAAGTTTGGGATCAGGGCTAATGGCTGAACAATATATTCAAGCTTTACTAAAGAATAGTCTAATAGCCGAGCTAGGTGTGAAAAAAAATCCTCCTATCACAGACCAGATTTGCTCCAACGACCAAGAGGTAGCTTGCTACTCAATGTAATAAAGTAATGACTTTTCAAATAAGTTACTTAACACGTTATGTTGGCTGACAATTTGTAGATATACATCAAACTTGCCAGTATATTAACTATAGGCTATCTATCTAACCAACGTTTGTTGACTTGATTATTCTCATCATTCTTAGCTTAGCTAAATTGTATAGTCGTTGTGCTTTCTCAATGGACATTTGGATGCTTTTGTAAATTCGCTCTGGCTATCTGAAGGCTAGACAATAGAACGAGTCGAAATTCATCCAAGGCTGAAAAACGGCTTAACTTCTTATGGTATAGGGGATGCTTGCGTCCCACTTGTCCAAAAGCCAGGGAAAATGCAGCGCGGCAAATTCAAATAAAATTATATAAAAATCAAACTTTCATTAAATCACACATGTAAGATACTAAATTAAAGCTACACTCGTTGTGAATCCAGCCAACATGTCAGATTTTAAAAAGGCTTTTCGGCAAAAGCATAAGAAGCTATTATCTGATGATAGCACAACAGTAAACAAAGCGGGTAGCATATTTCAACCCTGCAGTCACTACACAAAACGCAGAAGTAAAATATAAAACGTGCCTTACCTTTGACGAGCTTCTGTTGTTGGCACTCCAATATATCCCATAAACATCACAATTGGTCCTTTTGTTCCATTAATTCCGGCCATATATATCCAAAATGTCCATTTATTTGGCGCATTTGATCCAGAAAAAAACAGCTTCCAAATTGCGCAACGTCACTACAAAATATTTCAAAAGTTGCCTGTAAACTATGCCAAAACATTTCAAACTACTTTTGTAATACAACTTTACGTATTTAACGTTAATAATCAATCAAATTGAAGACGGGTCTATCTGTGTTCAATACAGGAAGACAACAAACTAAGCTACTTTTCAAGTCTTGCGCAACTCTCAACAGTGTTACGCAGTTCCTAGATGGCCATACTTCTTTATTGCACAAAGGAATAACCTCAACCAAATTCCAAAGACTGGTGACATCCAGTGGAAGCGGTAGGAACTGAAAACAAGTTCCTAAGAAATATCGTTTCCCAATGAGAACTTACTGAACAGACAGAGACCTAAATAAAAAATCTGAATGGTTAGTCCTCGGGGTTTTGCCTGCTACATAGGTTCTGTTATACTCACAGACATGATTCAAACAGTTTTAGAAACTTCAGACTGTTTTCTATCCAAATGTTCTAATAATATGCATATCTTATATTCTTGGCATGAGTAGCAGGAAGTTGAAATTGTGCACGCTTTTATCCAAAAGTGAAAATGCTGCCCCCTATACCTTAAGAAGTTAAGAACGTTGGCTAATCTGGAATACTAGTGAGGGCCCATAGCAAGTTAATGGAATTGAACGTTCGCAGAGCCTGTTTTGACTGGAGTGATGCTTAGAATTCCATAAAAAATGCATCGCTTTTTATTTTACCACTACAATTTGTTTGTCAGAATGACTGGAAAAAAAACTACTTGTATAGAAAGCTAACATCCGCACCTCAATGGAGTCAACTGTGCTTATGTCTGCGTAATGAAAAAGTCCTTTAAAAGCGCCCAACACCCGTTGAATATGGCTGGTGTCAGTAAACTTTGGGGAAAAAACGTAATTAAAATGTTTCCAGCAGCACATTTACAGTCACCAACACACTGGTTATCACTAAAACTGCCTTACCAGATCTGCTAGGGCAAATGAAATGGTCAGAGTGGTCTCATTTGTGTCTGGAAGTAGCTAGCCATTGTTAGTTTGGGTGCTTGACTGACTTTCAAATCAACCCTGCTCCTCGGCCCCAACATCCAGTGTGCGCTCCGAGAGCGAAACGGTCTGAATTTACAAACTGACAATTTTTCTTTGAATGGAAAAACCATAATATTAATCAAATTAATTAAGCCAAATATCCTAAAATCAATCCCATATACTATGTTATTACAAAAAAGGTTGTAAATTCTTTGGTGATGCCAATACGGAATACTATCAAATGCTTCTCAAAGATGACCTCTGGTGGTCAAACTAGCAAAAACCTCAAGGAACAGAAGAAATGGCTAAGAATTAAATGATGAGCCACAGAATGCTGCAGCAGCACGCAGGGTGTGTCGCAGTATGACGCAACTTTTAAAGGAGGAACCACTGTAGCTAACACCAGACACTGATGAAAGGGGAAACATATACTGTAAGTATATTTGCTATAGACAAATAGTGTAAACATTTAATTATATTTGTTGACACTCTACGGCCAAATTTTGGCACCAGTAGAGTAGCTATCTAGCTACATAAACCATCCACCTCTGCAAATACGCTTTCTCTGATGTTGGTTACAAGGCAGTACTTATTTAAATTAGGTCTCTGGTCAAAGGTAGTGCAGTATATAGGGAATTGGTGCCATTTGGGATGCATGCTTGGTCTGATGTAATCTGTAAAGTGTTGGACGTTTTGCCAACCCTTGTTACTGTATCAAACAGAGGTCATAACTTTGGATGTTTATTAAGACACTGTATCATCTTAATGGGATCTTGTCTTTACTATAGTTGCTATGGTTTGCTAAGTGCATTACTTTTGATTGGACCCTGGTTAAAAGTAGTGCACTATATGGTAAATAGGGTGCCATCTGGGACTATGTTGAGCTTTAACCTAAATACCATTTATAAGAATGTGAGGCTACACACCTACAACACATCGACAGCTTGCTTTGTTGTTCAGTCATGGTCTTTCGCTGTTAATATGTGAACCCTAACTCTTGTTTTCCTTGCTTCAATTATCCCCTCTTAAGAAGAACACAGCTATGTTCATCCTTTCATTCCACTGTTTCTTAGGGATGTCAACATCAGCCTGCCATTACAGTACTAGTCTCACTTCTCCAGATTAAACCACATCCCATGCAATCTATTCCCTTTTCAAATCAATGTAGAGTTGATTGAGAGGGCTGAACAAAGTTATTTTTGCTGGTGCGTGTGTGTGTGTGCGTGCGTGCGTGCGTGCGTGCGTGCGTGCGTGTGTGTGTGTGTGAGAGAGAATGGGAAGCAATAGGGAGTTGACCACAAGTGAATCACATTAATCAAGACTGAACCAAGAAGAGGCTCACAACAACAAAGTCTTCACAATAAGGACTTGTTTATGATTAAAGTTTTCCTTAAGCTCATAGCCTCGTCAACACGCACACACACACACTTCTTCTTTCCCTCTTTCCCCTGGAGGTGTGTTGTGTGCGAGCGTCTGTTTGGCCCACAAGCATGCTCTATATATCACCAGTGTGCCTGTACATAAGCAAAGCAATTATAGCATTGAGGCAGAAATATTGATGTGTTTATATGTGTGTGGTGTTGTGCACAGCTCCACGAGCGCCCCAGGAGCCCTGCCACCACCATCCCTCTATCACTCCCTCCATGCGTCACTCATCATCCCATACAAATAAAATGTAAATCCCATGCTCTCCCTTTCTTTCTTTCTTTCTGTCTTTCTTTCTCTCTCTATCAGTTTCTCTCTCTGTCTTCCACTCTCAACCTCTCTGCCTCTTTATCTCCTATTTTACTTACTTTCTCTCCCCCTTCTCTCTCTGACTCCATCCTTCTCTTTCTGTTGAGCTCACCAGCTCTCCCCCTGTCCTTCTCCCTCCACTTACTTAGCCAGTGATTGCAACTCACGGGACTGACACACTGATCACAGAGAATAAGCATTTTTTTTACTACATTGAAAACCACTATGGCCCTGATATATTCTCTTTAGTGGCAACTTCACCACACTAAGGGCCCTATTCAGACTTGAGATAAATTGACTTAACACAAGCTGAAGTCAAATTTGTTGACTTAAGTGTACTTATCTCAAGTCTCAATCGGGCCCTAACAGAGCTCTGGCCGAAAGATAATTAATCTTATTTAAACCTTCACCTCTTTGCAACCTATCCAATTCATAGCAATACAATTTCCTTCATCATTGCTCGATACTAACTTTGAAACCAGGAAATCCCCCAGTAAAAAAGCTGAAATTCATGACTTTAATTAATCTGCTTACTCTGCCCTCATATTTAGCCTCACATTTAAGTGTTTTACAATTTTCTTTTCAGAACAACCTGGGCTATGAGTAGAACAACACAAATTGTCATAAACAGTTGCATTCATGTACGTCAAGCAAAAACCTGATAACAATTGTATTTATAAGAATGCAGTAAGTACAGAAATGGTTTGCTCAGTGGGAAGTTAATATCCAGCTATTCAGTGACAACAGTGTGGAGTTTGTGACAACAACTGTGAGCTTATTACAGTATTATAAACACTGTTCAGGGATTTAATACGATCTTCTATGAAGAAGAAACCCTTATCTTCTAATGACTCTTGTGTGGCTTGTGAGCTTCATAGAGCAAAACAATTGCGTATTCGTGAGAGTCTAAGCTTTTCATAGATGGGTCATATTGACAAGTTTGTAGCTCAAACCGTTCAGACTTTACGCATGCTTTTGTGAAAATAACAATTTTTGGGATCCACCCTTGTCTCACAAACACAGCTCTAGCATCAGCACCTGTTAACCACACAGACTAATGGTTGGTATCAGCGGATGGAGAAGAAATAGACAAATCCAATGTGATATTTTCTTACCTAATTTAGATAAGTACCGCCTTGTAACCGACTTGGTAGAAGGTGTGTTTGCAGAGGGACATGGTTTGTATAGCTAGATAGCCACTCTACTGGTACAAACAATGTGACTATAGGGTGTCAGCAAAGTTTACCCTATTCCTCTGTGTCTGGTGTTAGCTAGTTACTGGCTAGCTTGGTCTTCAGCCAGCATGGAACAAAAGGGGGGGAAGGGTGATTCACAACTGACGCAGTTGTTAAGTGCATCAGTGCAGCTTTGTACCACATCACAAGAGATATGCTAATTGCGAGATGTATGAAAAATTGATATCAATGATGCAATTTCAATTTTGTTTGTGTATCACCAAATTAGCTTGAGATGACTGCATTCAAGTTGTTTGACATAGGCATTTCAATGAGTTGTCTGTCAAGACGAGCTCGTGAATATAAGCACCCTGCCCACTCAGCCTGTCTTATCAAACTTCCTGGTAGTTAGCCGTGAGAGAAAAAGTATTTATCTGAATGACTGTTCAGGATCTTTACCTTTTTGCAAGTTATGAATACTTAAAGGTCCCGAACAGTCATTCTGATTCCCATGTAAAATAGCCGTTTGAGTGACTAAAATATCACCCATAATGTTATTGGGGGGGATATAAATGCTCAAAATGTTTCAACATTTTATTTTTCTCTCTTTGAAAAGAAACGTGGATGCAGTGAGCATGCTGTCACAGATGCTATAATGTTACAGATACAAAGATGAGTCCTCGATCTAGCTCTAAGGCCTACTATTTACACACGTATCTCTCACTGCCCTCTCATTGGCTAGAATGGTCCCACCTGATCTCGCCTCCTCCGGCCTACCTACCTTTTATCTTTGAGGACATGTATTTCCATTGTTAGAGTGGTCACTTGACTATCTTGTCAACACAATAAACAATCGTTGTTGCTACTCATGACTGTGCAGTGGCTTGCGAAAGTATTCACCCACCTTGGCATTTTTCCTACTTTGTTGCCATGTAACCTGGGATTAAAATAGATTTTTGGGGGTTTGTATCATTTGATTTACGCAACATGCCTTCCACTTTGAAGATGCAAATAATGGGGAAAAAAGAACTTGAGTGTGAATAACCATTCACCCACTCAAAGTCAACACTTCGTAGAGCCACCTTTTGCAGCAATTATAGTTTCAAGTCTTTGGCACATCTAGCCACTGGGATTTTTGCCCATTCTTCAAGGCAAAACTGCTCCAGCTCCTTCCAGTTTGATGGGTTCTGCTTGTGTACAGCAATCTTTAAGTCATTCCACATATTCTCAATTGGGCTTTGACTAGGCCATTCCAAGACATTTAAATGTTTCCCCTTAAACCACCCGAGTGTTGCTTCATCAGTATGCTTAGAGTCATTGTCCTGCTGGAAGGTGAACCTCCGTCCCAGTCTCAAATCTCTGGAAGACTGAAACAGGTTGCCCTCAAGAATGTCCCTGTATTTAGCTCCATCCATCATTCCTTCAAATCTGACCTGTTTCCCAGTCCCTGCTGATGAAAAACATACCCACAACACCATTCTTCACTGTGTGGATGGTGTTCTCAGAGTGATGAAAGGTGTTGGGTTTGCACCAGACATAGCGTTTTCCTAGATTGCCAAAAAGCTAAATTGTAGCTCTATCCAGAGTACCTTCTTCCATTTGTTTGGGGAGTCTCCCGTGTTTTTCTTGAATCAATGGCTTTTTTTCAGGCCACTATTCCGTAAAGCCCAGCTCTGTGGAGTGTACGGCTTAAAGTGGTCATATGGACAGATACTCTCATCTCCGCTGTGGAGCTTTGCAGCTCCTTCAGAGTTGCTTAGGTCTCTTTGTTGCTTCTTGCCCTCCTTGCCTGGTCTGTGAGTTTTGGTGGGCTTGGCAGGTTTGTTGTGGTGCCATATTCTTTCAAATTCTTAATAATGAATTTAATGGTGCTCCGTGGGATGTTCAAAGTTTCTGATATTTTTTAGGACCCAACTCTGATCTGTACTTCTCCACAACTTTGTCCCTGACCTGTTTGGAAAGCTCCTTGGTCTCCATTGTGCCACTTGCTTAGTGATACCCCTCGCTTAGGGTTCTTGCAGACTCTGGGGCCTTTCAGAAAAGGTGTATATGTACTGAGATCATGTGACAGATCACATGACACTTAGATTACACATAGGTGGACTTTATTTAACTAATTATGTGACTTCTGAAGGTAATTGGTTGCAACAGATCTTATTTAGGGGCTTCATAGCAAAGGGGGTGAATACATATATTTCCGTTATTTACATTTTTCAGAATTTTTTGAAACAATTAATTTTTTTCATTTCACTTTACCAATTTGGACTATGTCCATTATATGAAATCCAAATAAAAATACATTTAAATTACAGGTTGTAATGTAACAAATTAAGAAAAATGCCAATGGTTGAATACTTTTGCATGGCACTGTATTTGCTAGTGATAGAGACATCTATTGTGTTGTGGTCATCACTGATTGTGTAGTATAGCATTAATATTTTGTATCATTGATTGTACAGTCTATTTTGTTGGTATATATATATTTTTTTATTGGAAATGACTAGGTGGTTTGGTGGTTCTATTTCCTTTGTATTTTTTATATGATTCTCGTTAAGTTAAATGTCAACTTCAACTGAGAACAAGTGTTTTTTTGCTTCTCACGGGCGAACCAACAATGCCATGGGAGAGATGGAATTTGTCATTTGAGAGGTACATGCTAGCTATCGAATTGGATGTGGTTAGCCCTGAGAGGAAAAGGGACATTCTTCTCGACTGTCTATGCACCGAGGGTATGTGAATCTTCTGAACGCTCAGGGAAGCCCACAAATATGATGCAACTGTTGAACTTTTGAATGGACATTTCGCAAACAAGTTTACAGGCCACATCAGGCCTGGAAGTTACATTATGCTGGCTTGCAAAGTGATGTGTAATTCCTATTAGAATCCAGCCAGAGTTAGGACATCCAAAAGTTAGGACATCCAAAAGTTAGAATTTGTATTCGCCCACAACCTGCAGTCAGAGTGACTGTCAGGGTTAGGAGCACTGATAAAGGACACTACCTAAAAACCATCAATCTCAACTCTGGACCTCAAAGACAGTTCCGCTGCATTCTATTAATTATTTCCCTCCAATCGGGCACTGATTTAAACATGGGACAACAGGTGGATATAATTCATTATCAGGTAGAAGAAAAAACAAGCAGGCTCCAGACCTCATAGGGTATGAGTTCAACCTCCCCTGACCTAAAACATTTAAAGTGGAACAACCATTTCAGAAATGGGTACAATAAATCAAACTAAATGATTGTATGATGTTATT
The DNA here is from genome assembly GCF_013265735.2 of Oncorhynchus mykiss. Lineage (NCBI taxonomy): Eukaryota > Metazoa > Chordata > Actinopteri > Salmoniformes > Salmonidae > Oncorhynchus > Oncorhynchus mykiss. The sequence continues at coordinate 31,440,221 of NC_048575.1, read as the reverse complement.
CTTCCTTCTGTAGCATAAGATTAATAAATCAATCAATCAATGTACATGCAAAACACAGATATTCAAAACAATCCCCCCCCAAACAATCTAGCTGCGGTAGAGCATGCTGCTAAATATGATAATGACGGGTGTGGTTTTGATGGGAATGTTTTACTCTCCACAGAGTAAAACTGACACAATCACACTCTCCCACTCAACACTGGTTATTACAGTTTTTTCTGATTGCTTAGGCACTATCTTTGAAACTATAGGCTATTTTTGCTACACACTAACCAAAAAAACCTTATACCAAATCAGCAAAACATTAAACAATTCTTGCAAAACTCTTCAAACAAAATTGTGTTTTTGTGTCAATACTGTACACACAAACCATCATTTGTATAATCACATGAAGCACCAACTACGCACTGATAGTATAAATGAAAAACACTTGTGGCTTTTGCTTTTTCTGTGAGCAGGGCATAGCAGTTTGCAAAGTTTTATCATACATGTAGTAAACACACATACACACAGGTATCCAAATGTGTAAAGTATGGAGGTGTATTCCGAATCTAACACACTATCAATACAAATAAAGGAAAAAGTTTTAGTTTTTTTCTCAAAATGTTCTAATGCTCCTCAAACAACAAAAGTGCAATAGAAGAAAATAAAAACATTTGTGCAACATCTCACCTTCTTTGTGGGTCTGGCAATAAGACTTCATCCACATGACATGTGATGTTGTCTTGAGCGAGGCAGTGTGGAAAGTATTGCCTGGAGTGCCGTATCCAGGCCTGGCATGACCCCTGATCGATGTCTCCACAAGCCTGTAGAACGGGTATGCGTTGGTGGGGATGGCGAACATACACCTTCCAACGCCATGCAGAGAATAATTTTTCAATACGATTCAAGAACGGAGAGTATGGGGGAGATTGAGTGCGATGAAAAGTGGGTGACCTGTGAACCAGTTGTGGACCACAGCAACCCAGTGGAAACTTATATTGTCCCAAATGATAACATACCTGGGCTGCTCTGGCCCCTGGTCATTAGGGGTTAGTCTGTTGTGGAGGGTGTCCAGAAATGTGATAATGTTTGCGGTGTTGTATGGGCCTAGGATTGCATGATGGTGAAGGATGCCGTTTTGACTAATAGCTGTACACATTGTTATGTTGTCCCGGGACGTTGATGATGGCACGGTGTCCGATGATATTTCTGCCTCAGCCCCATGTTTTTGCAAGGTTGAAACCTGCCTCGCCCACATATATTAGTTCATGATGCACTGCAACTGCTTCTAGCTCCTTGACTCTCTGAAAGAGACAAGACAAAACAATGTAGCACAGTACGAAAAGACAGGGATCAGTCAATATGATGTAGCACCATACACTTCCAGATCCAGAACCAATGATAGGATAGTATAGCTTACATGCACATATTTATATCTCAGTTCTTTTACACGGTCTGAGTTTCTTTTGAAAGGGACTGTACATTGCGTTTCAGTAGACGACACAGTGCAGAGTGACTCACTCTGTTGACATTTTGGAATATAGTGTTATCTGCCAATATGTGGTCCTGCAGTTCTCTGAGTCCGATGCAGTTATTTGCAATGACCATCTTTACATTGTGGGCCTCCTGCTCTGGGGTGAACAGTCGACCTCTTCCACCAGATACTGGTTTTCTTGCAGTTCTGTAAAACCATTTGAATGGTTTCAGTGAAGATCCTTCTCATTATGAAAGTACAGTACAGTGCACTTACAGTTACTTACCGGTTCTCATTTCGAAATATCCAGATGATACCTGCAACAGTATGGCGGCTCAGATTTGGTTGAACTCGTTGCCCAGTCTCCCTCATGCTCATCCCAGGGTTGATAACATGGTCAACCACAGTCGTTCTGATTTCATCAGTTATTGTGTTCGACTCCCCTTCCTCTTCCCCATCCTCTCCTTCTCCCCGTCCTACTTCACCTCTTCCTTCTCCTCTTACTTGTTCACCTCGTCCTCCTCTTCCTCCTCTTCCTCCTACTTCTTCACCTCCTCGTCCTCCTCTTCCTTCTTGTCCTCCTCGAGTTCTCACCCCTCTTACTCTCTGTCCAATATTGGCCTCCATTGTTGTCCAAACCAAATGTTTACCTATGGCCTATTTATAGTGCTCAAGCTCTGATTTGTAAGTGAACTCATTATCTAAAGGTGTTTTCACATGTGTCAATGTGGAAAGGGAATTGGCGAAATAGTGTAGCAATGTAGAGACCAATGTTTACAGTTTTGCTTGCGGTGTATTATTACATTGCAAACTGAGTGTAATGCAATGAGTTGGGTTTACAGTTTTGCAAAAATTGTGATATAAAATTACAAACTGAGTGTAAAGCAGAGAACATGCATTCAGTTTGGCACACTTGGTAAATGCATTGGCTACAAGTGTTAATGGTTTCAGAGATAGCGCTTCAAGAATCACTGTTAGTGTTTAAGCATTCAGAAAAAAGTGTAATACCAACACTGGGGTTCTTTTACACCACGGAGTGTTAAATTAACTCTCGAAAAGTGGAATTAACTCCTGAAACAACATTGAATATACTTTTGTCAATTTCATATGTGTGATGAAAGATTCCACGAATGAGTTGGGGAGTGAAAGTATTTGCAAAAGTTGGCAAACGCGTTTTTTTAAGCGAGAGGAGTTGTTTCTGTCTTTACAATTTCATATTAAGATACAGTATGTATTTTTTTGTGTGACTTGTCTCTTCTCAAGCAGTGGCTTCAATGTATGATGAGTAAAGCTCCAGGGTGTGCAGTCAGGCAGCTCTGTGAGGCTGAGACATGGAAGAGTGGTTAGGTACTTAGGTCATAGGCCATTTTGGCATAGGCCATTTTGGAGAATCCAAAATGGCACCCTAAAATAGGGTTCCATTTAGTTTGACACTTTGATACCCACGCATGCGGGCAGGAAGGAGAAAGGGGCATCAGGAGACTGGGTCAAAGCCAACAGACATATGAAACCCACAGCTCTATTTAGAAAGCAAGGCATGCCCTTCCTTCCTTCTTGCCCGGTGGAGTTGACTAACCAGTAAGAGCCTGAATAACATCAGAGAAAGATAACTCTGTTTATCATTACAGTTCAAAGAAAGTTATTTAAATTGAATGGAACTGTTCATTGCTACTCTAAAGTTACTATTGCCATCTACTGTTGAATCTTTGATATATCACTCTGTTTCCCTCCCTGTTCGTCTTTTATCCAATAGAAAATTGGATTAAAATATGTAAAGTTCACTGACCTGTCAACTGACTGATTGTTTTTTGAACATGCTTTGTGATTCCTGTACTTCGTGATTGTCGAAGCGTAAACATTAACGGGGTAATCTGCGATTGTCACATTAAGCATTCATGCCCCACCCAGAGTTGACGAAGAAGAAACAAAATTCGAGTGATTCATTTTCCATGTCTAGAATGAACATAAATCCTACATAAAGCTGTCTCTCTATAACCAATAACACTGGACTAGTGGTAGCAACAACTAATTGAATCAACAGTTACACTTCTGATATAGCTTCCTGTTATGGGAAAAATGTATCACTAGAGCTTGGCACCTGTTGAATATAATTGTGAAATAAGTTGTTTGATTGGGGTGGTTGGGGGTAGAGTGAATGTAGGACTGAAGATAATATACAAGGCCATTGAGTGTACCTTTTTTTGGTAATGTTTCTTTGAAGGTATAGTTCTTGCGGAGCAAAAGAGAAATATAATGGGTAGAGAGAGGAAGCAAATTCAAAGTGTATGAGCACCATCTTGTGGAAGTAAAGATGGAGTTAGAACACAGCATTCTATTGTGTTATCCAGTATACTGTACATCTCTCTGCATATTGCTGACACATGCCCATAATATTTTCAAACTGCTTTGCCTCAAAAATGAACTTTGTCACCCCTTGAAAAAGGTTGTCACATGGCTTGTGTAGTCAGTAAAAAAACAGAGTAGCGTACCAAATCGCACCCTATTTAGTGCATGCACTACTTTTGACCATGGAGGTTAGGGTTCTGGTCAAAAGTAGTGTGATATGTAAGGAATGTGATGCCATTTGGGAAGCAAACATAGAACTCCCTAGGGAACCTCCCACTGTCTTAGAAATCAGTATTTCCTTAATCCGTCGCTATGGGAACTACCAACCTCCTGAAGGGTCTCTGATTTAGAGGCGTTGGGTTAAATGCGGAAGACACATTTCAGTTGAAAGCATTCAGTTGTACAACTGACTAGCTATCCCCGTTTTCTTTCCCTTTCAGATTACCCTTGTCTACCCATAATCCTGTTGGGTTCAGAATTAACACAGTCTCATCTGAAAAAATAATTGACATTTGTTAGGGAAAATGTAGAACATAATTATCTACAAAATTATTCCAGATGATTACGTTTTCAAGGATCCCTTTTTCTTTCCTTGGCATGGTACATGGTAAAATGTACTGTACTCAAGACAATTAGTGATGTAATAGAGACCTTATAACTTAGATTATGTAACATGTTAAATGCAGCTAACCACGAATGAGAATGCTGTACATGCACGTAATACCGTAATGTACTGTAATGTAAGTATTTATAATAATCATGTTCAGAAGATCCATATTAACTCACCAGCCAATTGCTGCAAGTAATTCATTGTCATTCATAATACAGTATCACACTGCATTTTTGGCATGCCAAAAACCTTTTGAATACTAGTGGGTGCTTGGAATTGTTGTTTATGATTCATTACCTTATTTTGTGGAAAGAGACTATATTTGTTGCACTTAAGTGAGAATGCTGTATGAATTCAAATGATACTACGTGGAAGTGGTTTCCTAACAACTTAATTAATGTAGGGGACAGATCAGAGAGCCAGCAAGTCTCAAAACCTTTATGGTTGAGTGTCTCGCCATGTCGTGTTGATCTGTTTTGCACTGTAGTCACTGTCAGTTTAGATAGAAGTCTTTGTTAAGGCATAAAGTGCAGGTGTCATAAAAAAACAAAACTAATATCAGTTGGCATGCTGTAAAGTGAAATTTCATATTCACTATGGGGGGAATTCTGACCCGAGTTAAGTGTGAGTAAATGGATCATAATTACCTTTTTATGCACTTTTCCCTCTATGTATATTCTGACAATGAACTTAAGCATGAGAATAGCATGCTTTTCACCAGCTACTCCTTTGGGGTGGAGATCACAGAAATGGAGGTGTGGCAGAGGTGTGTCTACAGATACGTCGTCTTCTGACCTTGACTTAATTCCCTCATAATTCCACCACCTTTACATGCTGACCACACCGCACACGTCGCATGCGCGAGCGTTGCAAAATAAATGTACTCATACATGTCATTCAAGATGGCGTAAAAGTCAGACGTCTTTGTCCTGTCGTGTCCCTTGTATATATCGTTTTACATCTTTTTCGACGCATATCCTTTCAAATATTTTGCTTAACCTCATCATCTAAATACTCTCCTGCAACCCGCCTCACCCAATGTGGCGTGGATCTGCTTTTTTTTCTAAAGTATTTATATTTACTTCGGATCTGAAATCCCTCAACTGAAGCTAGCCAGCTAACTACCAGCTATCAGTCAGCAAACCATTGCCAGCGGTCATCAGCTAACCTTCAGCTCGGAAAGCTCTCGCCAGTTCAAACAACGTGACTCTAACCAGAGCATAACGGACCTGTTAATTTTATTAGCTACTTTAAACCCTACTAATTCCACGAATGGTCTATCGACGTCACCGCACGAAGAGCATCACTACTCTGTACGGCTCTGACTTAGAATACATGGATAACTACAAATACCTGGGTGTCTGGTTAGACTGTAAACTCTCCTTTCAGACTCACATTAAGCATCTCCAATCCAAATTAAATCTAGAATCGGCTTCCTATATCACACCTTCACTCATGCTGCCAAACATACCCTCGTAAAACTGAACATCCTACCGATCCTCGACTTCGGTGATGTCATCTATAAAATAGCCTCCAACACTCTACTCAACAAACAGGTTGCAGTCTATCACAGTGCCATCCGTTTTGTCACCAAAGCCCCATACACTACCCACCATTGCAAACTGGTTGGCCCTCGCTTCATACTCGTCGCCAAACCCACTGGCTACAGGTTATCTACAAGTCTCTGCTAGGTAAAGCCCCGCCTTATCTCAGCTCACTGGTCACCATAGCAGCACCCACTCGTAGCATGCGCTCCAGCAGGTATATCTCACTGGTCACCCCCAAAGCCAATTCCTCCTTCGGTCGTCTTTCCTTCCAGTTCTCTGCTGCCCATGAATGGAATGAATTGAAAAAATCTCTGAAGCTGGAGACACATCTCCCTCACTAGCTTTAAGCACCAGCTGTCAGAGCAGTTTACAGATCACTGCACCTGTACATAGCCTATCTGTAAACAGCCCATCTATCTACATACCTCATCCCCATACTGGTATTTATTTATTTTGCTCCTTTGCACCCCAGTATCTCTACCTGCACATTCATCTTCTGCCGATCTACCATTCCAGTGTTTAATTGTTATATTGTAATTACTTCGCCACCATGGCCTATTTATTTCCTTAACTTACCTCATTTGCACTCACTGTATATAGACTTTTTGTTTTCTTTTGTTTTACTGTATTATTGACTATGTTTTGTTTATTCCATGTGTAACTCTGTGTTGTTGTATGTGTCGAATTGCCACGCTTTATCTTGGCCAGGTCGCAGTTGCAAATGAGAACTTGTTCTCAACTAGCATACCTGGTTAAATAAATGTGAAATAAAATTTAAAAATAAAAAATTCAATCATTGCACCCACACTGCTCACCCAGGTCAACAAGCATATGCATAGCCAGGCGCTAAAATAGAACTTGTGACGATTGACACGTTGCAAGTCCCGCCTCTCCTCATTGGTTTTTAGGAGCATATACCCTCATGCAATCTTTGAATTTCAGGTAAAATAACTCAATGTTGATATCCCTGAACAAATTAGCTAGCAAAAGCAACCTGGCTCTCTAAGTTGCCATAAATGTTTAATGCTTTTTGACCTGACCCCAAACTAATATATTTGGTTCAGAGTTCATTTTGATATTTCAATCTGTGCGTCCTGATCGCGTCTGGTGTGGGTGGACAAAATCAACATGTGCGATGGCGCACGTGTGTGAGCATTCTCGTAAGCATGTTACTTGCAAGGAAATTATGAATAAGGTTGAGCAACCTGTCGGTTCCAAGTGGAACAACATCTACATTATTTTTTCCAATAGAAATAACAGCATTCTCCATACACTGTCATTTATAAATTTATAAGAGCTATTCATAAGCACTAGGTAAATGAGTAATCCATTTGAATAAGGGGATTGTAAAATATAAATAAAAATTGTTTTAGATCTATTTACCTCATTATCGCTGGAGACAAATGTGAAACCAGTCATATTTCAGCAAACTGAAAAGCATGCCAACATGACAGGTATTTCAGCCTTATTTCGCAGTGAAGGATAAATAGCTGTGTTCTTATTCAGAATGTTCTTTTTAAGTATATGGCTTCATAATTTGCTGTGGTGAAATTTGGAGACCCAAGCCGAGGCTGTAGTCTATGGAAACCTGTGTGTACTGACAGTAGCGAGAAAGGCTCTCCAACCCTGTTTATGTATGATTCATTAATACTTTCCCAACCCTAAATAATCTTCAAGATCAGAGTATTTTTTTTATCTACCAATTGGTGCTGAAAAGGAGACAAGTGTATATTAGATTTTGATTGGCCAATGCATGTTAAGGTGAGTTGTTTCCCTCCTCTTTTCTCTGTCAATATTCCATATTCCTGTACAAAATTAGCAACCTCAGCTGAGAACTCCATTCTTTAAATGGTCACCAAATGGCGCCGCGATTGATTTGATAGTTTTCTTGCTAAAAGGGGATTGAATGAAAGTTTGCAACTTAGGTGCACAGGTCAAGAGAAGTTTGAGTAATCAAGGTGACAAACATTGACACATTCAATACTGCCTTGCAGAATATTGCCTGCATCTGGCTGATCTAGGGTGTAATCATTAGTCCAACAGTTGCAAACAAGAGTTTATATTGGGCAATTCAAGTATGTTCATCCCCTTTTTGTTCTGTTTGCTTCTGTTTAAGAAACCTTTTCAACAGAATCGGCAGAATGAATACAGTCCTGATCACACACAAGCACAGTTCACTTTCATAGTTCATGTTGGATACTTCCTTCTCGCATCTACAGTGCCTTGCGAAAGTATTCGGCCCCCTTGAACTTTGCGACCTTTTGCCACATTTCAGGCTTCAAACATAAAGATATAAAACTGTATTTTTTTGTGAAGAATCAACAACAAGTGGGACACAATCATGAAGTGGAACGACATTTATTGGATATTTCAAACTTTTTTAACAAATCAAAAACTGAAAAATTGGGCGTGCAAAATTATTCAGCCCCCTTAAGTTAATACTTTGTAGCGCCACCTTTTGCTGCGATTACAGCTGTAAGTCGCTTGGGGTATGTCTCTATCAGTTTTGCACATCGAGAGACTGACATTTTTTCCCATTCCTCAAGGCAAAACAGCTCGAGCTCAGTGAGGTTGGATGGAGAGCATTTGTGAACAGCAGTTTTCAGTTCTTTCCACAGATTCTCGATTGGATTCAGGTCTGGACTTTGACTTGGCCATTCTAACACCTGGATATGTTTATTTTTGAACCATTCCATTGTAGATTTTGCTTTATGTTTTGGATCATTGTCTTGTCAAATCTCCGTCCCCGTCTCAGGTCTTTTGCAGACTCCATCAGGTTTTCTTCCAGAATGGTCCTGTATTTGGCTCCATCCATCTTCCCATCAATTTTAACCATCTTCCCTGTCCCTGCTGAAGAAAAGCAGGCCCAAACCATGATGTTGCCACCACCATGTTTGACAGTGGGGATGGTGTGTTCAGCTGTGTTGCTTTTACGCCAAACATAACGTTTTGCATTGTTGCCAAAAAGTTCAATTTTGGTTTCATCTGACCAGAGCACCTTCTTCCACATGTTTGGTGTGTCTCCCAGGTGGCTTGTGGCATACTTTAAACAACACTTGTCGGTACACTGAAAAGAGCATAACCAGTAGAAAACATTGACTTAAAGCATCAACTCCAATTTAATCCTGCCATTATAGATAAACAACATGACGAGGTTCATCCATCTACAACAGCAACAGGTGCAAAATGACTACGCTAAACTTGCCACAGCTTTGAAAATAGATTTCATTGGTTATGCGACTTTCAAACACCACAGCTCTGCTGGCTAACACTGTCAAACAAGCTCGGAATGAACACCCACAAGCTTACTATCATAGGCTTCGTTCAGCTTACTTTGGCCTACTCACTTAAACAGGAATGGAAGAGCTGTTACCATTCAAACAAAGGTTTCTGTCGAACATGTATCAAGAACAACTTTTGAGGCATAAAAAGTGTGCAACGCTAAGAGCCCTGTCATCTCAGGTTTGAAGTTTTGACAGGAGCACTCACTCCAGTTAGAGGGTGTGTCGTCGGGTATTGGAGGGTTGAGAGATGACGCACAACAACGGTTTCTACCACGATACCAATACCTACGAGGTCAAAATACCTGTAAAGTACGTTACCAGTGAGACCACTACCTCTACAGTCGACCTGATCGCTACGTTCTTGCACCCATCCCACACAGTCAGAGCACAAGGGTAAAAAAGGGTAACAAAGGGTTCAATGATGATCAAAACGTAGACCGATGTTCTCTAGAAGTTCTACTACATGAAGTACTAAAGCGAGAAAAATGTGAGAACGGGGAAAAAGACAAGTCACTATAACTAGATTGCCGGACAAAAGATCCGCCATAATTAACACACTTAGTGAGGACGTAAACAATCAAATTACTCCCGCTCTCACTCGAGACCTTATTCAGGGCCGCCTCGATCAAGAAACAAGCCCACAGGTTTAGTCTATAGACTAAACAGTATATCCAAACTCGTCATTAAGCTCGAGACCCTGGGTCTCAACCCCGCCCTGTGCAACTGGGTCCTGGACTTCCTGACGGGCCACCCCCAGGTGGTGAGGGAAGGTAACAACATCTCCACCCTGCTGATCCTCAACACTGGGGCCCCACAAGGGTGCGTTCTCACCTCTTCCCTGTACTCCCTGTTCACCCATGGCCATGCACGCCTGCAACTCAATCATCACGTTTGCAGACGACACTACAGTGGTAGGCTTGATTACCAACAATGACGAGACGGCCTACAGGGAGGAGGTGAGGGCCCTCGGAGTGTGGTGTCAGGAAAATAACCTCACTCAATGTCAACAAAACAAAGGAGATGATCGTGGACTTCAGGAAACAGCAGATGGAGCAGCCCCCATCCACATCGACGGGACAGTAGTGGAGAGGGTGGAAAGTTTTAAGTTCCTCGGTGTACACATCACGGACAAACTGAAATTGTCCACCCACACAGACAGCGTGGTGAAGAAGGCGCAGCAGCTTATTGGCTTATCACCAAAAACACTCACAAACTTTTACAGATGCACAATCGAGAACATTCTGTCGGGCTGTATCACCGCCTGGTACGGCAACTGCTATGCCCATAACCATAAGGCTCTCCATAGGGTAGTGAGGTCTGCACAATGCATCACTGGGGGCAAACTACCTGCCCTCCAGGACACCTACACCACCCAATGTCACAGTAAGGCCAAAAAGATCATCAAGGACAACAACCACCTGAGCCACTGCCTGCTCACCCCGCTATCATCCAGAATGCGAGGTCAGTATAGGTGCATCAAAGCGGGGACTGAGAGACTGAAAAACAGCTTCTATCTCGAAGCCATCAGACTGTTAAACAGCCATCACTAACATTGAGTGGCTGCTGCCAACATACTGACTCAACTCTAGCCACTTTAATAATGGAAAAATGTATGTAATAAATGTATCACTAGCCACTTTAATAAACTGTGCCACTTTATATCGTGTTTACATACCCTACATTACTCATCTCATATGTATATACTGTACTCTATACCATCTAATGCATCTTGCCTATGCCGTTCGGCCATCACTCATTCATACATTTTTATGTACATATTCTTATTCATTCCTTTACACTTTAATGTAGTTGTTGTGAAATTGTTAGGTTAGATTACTTGTTAGATATTACTGCATGGTCGGAACTAGAAGCACAAGCATTTCACTACACTTGCATTAACATCTGCTAACATGTGTATGTGACAAATACAATTTGATTTGATTTGACTCTGATACAAATTCTGCGATGCAAAAGGTAAAAAACATTGCAATAGCCAATTCCACTCAAACTCCGATTAGTCAATCTGTCTTCACCATGAACACAAAAGACACATCACATCGTTGAGAGCAACCACTTCACTTTGTGGGGAATATGACCACAAAATGCAACTCAAAAGTCCTGGAGGACTGCTTAACCTGTGATGAGCTAATTGATTCAGGCTCGACAATAATGCTCATCTCTCAAACGTTGTTCAATGATCTCAAAACGACTTTGAAGCCAGCTAAACATTGGTTAAAAACAGAACAATGCTACACTTCGAGGTTTCACTCAGACTACCTTGCCTCTCACATTGAGACTCATGCTGAAACTACTCTTCAAGGACGTATAGCTTGTTCACCCTGTGTATGTTACCAGCCTTGACACTGAACACCTGCTACTTGGAGCAGACTGATGGATTGTTTCATCCCACTAATGGATTGGAAAACCAACCAAGTATGTTGAGAGGTAACTGTGTCGTATCCACTGACAACACTGTCTTCTCATAACGTTAGCTGCAACATAGTCATCCACGAAGGGTTTCTGTTGACAGAACCCGACTCAAGGAGATATTACGATATTTCGTCACATTCAATCAACATACCTGATTTTACCATTATTTTCATGATTTCGAGCCAGCAGTCTTTGTGAGTGAGAAACTTCCCTCCTCCTTGGAGTCATGCAATACTGTAGCTGAGATTAACTTCTCTTGTCTTTCAGACTCTTCGACAATCACTGGAGCCGTCTCAGGAATAAAAGCATCAACGGGCAGAGTGGACTTAGCTTCTGATTATAAATGTTCCGCTTTGAGGGAGACTGAGCGAGACTACGTGCAACACTGTATGAGGCCACCCGATCAGGAAACAAATCTAGTTGTAAGCTTCCCCACGAGAACAGAGAGGAGCGGACAAGCCCCTCGACGGGGATAACCTTAGAATACATCTGAGATGTAACTGAGGTGTCCCACACTGGTTGTAAAAGAAGTCCAGTGGACTTTCCACCTGCAAAAACAAATGGTAACAATAATCATTCCTACTAGTAAAATGTTCTAATCAACGAGTAAAATGTTCTAATCATGTGTTCTGGTAGGATAACATTTCAGAATAAATTTGTAGGATAGCTGGTCCCATTGGGTACCACTACTAATTCCAGCAACAGTCAGTTCAGCCACAATCAGTAAGAAGGTTAGAGTCCTAACAATTCAAATTACCATTGATAACAGTGACAGAGGAGGTAGTAGTCACTCAGATTGCAACACGTGGACAGGGCTCTAACTCCCCTCGCTCCACAGTGAGAGAGGGTGCGGGCCAGACAGCAGGCTGTTAGCCAGCCTGCCAGCTTAGTGGAGTCTGCCACTAGCACAGGCAGTGTAGTCAGCTCAGCTATCCCCATTGAGACCGTATCTGTGCCTCGATCTAGGTTGGGCCAAACTAATGGCAGGGTTCGCCTTAGCAATCTCACTGGAATAAAGACCTTTTCCATTCCTGTCATTATTGAAAGAGATTGTGATATCTCACATCTCAAAATAGGGCTACTTAATGTTAGATCCCACACTTCCAAGGCAGTTATAGTCAATGAACTAATCACTGATCATAATCTTGATGTGATTGGCCTGACTGAAACATGGCTTAAACCTGATGAATTTATTGTGTTAAATGAGGCTTACCTCCTGGGTATGCTAGTGACCATATCTCCTGCGCATCCCACAAAGGCGGAGGTGTTGCTAACAATTACGATAGCAAATTTCAATTTACAAAAAAACAACAACTGCATTTTCATCTTTTAAGATTCTAGTCTGCATGAAATCTATGCAGTCTACTCAATCACTTCGTAAAGCTACTGTTTACAGGTCTCCTGGGCCATATACAGAGTTCCTCACTGAGTTCACTGAGTTCCCTGAATTCCTATCGGACCTTGTAGTCATGGCAGATAATATTCTAATTTTTGGTGACTTTAATATTCACAAAGAAAAGTCCACCGACACATTCCAAAAGGATTTCGGAGCCATCATCGACTCAGTGGGTTTTGTCCAACTTGTCTCCGGACCTACTCACTGCTACAGTCATACTCTGGACCTAGTTTTGTCCTGTGGAATAAATGTTGTGGATATTAATGTTTTTCCTCATAATCCTGGACTACCTGACCACCATTTTATTATGTTTGCAATCGCAACAAATAATCTGCTCATACCCTACCAAAGGATCATCAAAAGCTGTGCTATAAATTCTCAGACAACCCAATGATTCCTAGATGCTCTTCCAGACTTCCAGATTTTAATGGCGTTAGACCGAGGCTCTGCATCTGTCCTCGTGCTCCTAGACCTTAGTGTTGCTTTTGATATCATCGATCACCACATTATTTTGGAGAGATTGGAAACCCAAATTGGTCTACTCTGACAAGTTCTGGCCTGGTTTAGATCTTATCTTTCGGAAAGATATCAGTTCGTCTCTGTAGATTGTTTGTCCTCTGACAAATCAACTGTAAATGTTGGTGTTCCTCAAGGCTCTGTTTTAGGACCACTATTGTTTTCACTATATATTTTACTTCTTGGTGATGTCATTCGGAAACATAATGTAAACTTTCACTTCTATGAGAACGACACACAGCTGTACATTTCGATGAAACATGGTGAAGACCCAAAATTGCCCTCCCTGGATGCCTGTGTTTCAGACATAAGGAAGTGGATGGCGGCAAATGTTATACTTTTTAACTCGGACAAAACAGAGATGCTAGTTTTAGGTCCAAAGAAACAAAGAGATCTTCTGTTGAATCTGACAATTAATCTTGATGGTTGTACAGTCGTCTCAAATAAAACTGTGAAGGAACTCTGCGTTACTCTGGACCCTGCGTCACTCTGGACCCTGATGTCTCTTTTGACTAACATATCAAGACTGTTTCCAGGACAGCTTTTTTCATTGCAAAAATCCAAAACTTTCTGTCCAAAAGTTATGCAGAAAAATGAATCCCTGCTTTTCTTACTTCTAGGTTAGACTACTGTAATGCTCTACTTTCCGGCTACCCGGAAAGTACTAAATTAACTTCAGTTAGTGCTAAACATGGCTGCTAGAATCTTGACTAGAACCAAAAAATGTGATCATATTACCTCAGTGGTAGTCTCTCTAGACTGGCTTCCTGTTAAAGCAAGGGCTGATTTCAAGGTTTTACTGCTAACCTACAAAGCATTACATGGGCTTGCTCCTACCTATCTTTCCGTTTTGGTCCTGCCGTACATACCTACACGTACGCTACGGTCACAAGACGCAGGCCTCCTTACTCTCCCTAGAATTTCTAAACAAACAGCTGGAGGCAGGGCTTTCTCCTATAGAGCTCAATTTTTATGGAATGGTCTGCCTATCCATGTGAGAGAGGCAGACTCAGTCTCGACCTTTAAGTCTTTATTGAAGATTAATCTCTTCAGTAAGTCTTATGATTGAGTGTAGTCTGGCCCAAGAGTGTGAAGATGAACGGAAAGGCAATGGAGCAACGGACCACCCTTGGGGTCTCTGCCTAACCAGTTCCCCTCTCTCCACTAGAATTCTCTGCCAAACCCTATTACAGTCACTGGCTTACTTGTGCTCTTCCATGCCATCACTAGGAGGAGTGCGTCACTTGAGTGGGTTGAGTCACTGATGTGATCTTCCTTTCCGGGTTGGCGCCCCCCCATTGGGTTCGTGCCGTGGGGGAGATCTTTGTGGGCTATACTCGGCCTTGTCTCAGGATAGTAAGTTGGTGGTTTAAGTTATTCCTCTAGTGGTGTGGGGGCTATGCTTTGGCAAAGTGGGTGGGGTTATATCATGCCTGTTTGGCCCTGTCCGGGGGTATCGTCGGACGGGGCCACAGTATCTCCCGACCCCTCCTGTCTCAGCCTCCAGTATTTATGCTGCAATAGTTTGGGGGCTAGGGTCAGTCTGTTATATGGAGTATTTCTCTTGTCTTATCCGGTGTCCTTTGTGGACTTAAGTATGCTCTCTCTACTTCTCTCTCTCTCTCTCTCTACTTCTTTCTTTCTTTCTTTCTTTCTTTCTTTCTTTCTTTCTTTCTTTCTTTCTTTCTCTCGGTGGACCTGAGCCCTAGGACCATGCCTTAGGACTACCTGGCCTGATGACTCCTTGCTCTCCCCAGTCCACCTGGTCGTGCTGCTGCTCCAGTTTCAACTGTTCTGCCTGCGGCTATGGAATCCTGACCTGTTCACCGGATATGCTACCTTGTCCCAGACCTGCTGTTTTCAACTCTCTAGAGACAGCAAGAGCGGTAGAGATACTCTGAATGATTGGCTATGAAAAGCCAACTGACATTTACTCCTGAGGTGCTGACCTGTTGCACCCCCACAACCACTGTGATTTTTATTATTTTACCCTGCTGGTCATCTATGAACATCTTGGCCATGTCCTGTTATAATCTCCACCCAGCACAGCCAGAAGAGGACTGGCCACCCCTCATAGCCTGGATTCTCTCTAGGTTTCTGCCTTTCTAGGGAGTTTTTCCAAGCCACCGTGCTTCTACAACTTGCATTGCTTGCTGTTTGGGGTTTTAGGCTGGGTTACTGTATAGCACTTTGTGGCATCATCTGATGTCAGAATAGCTTATAAATACATTTGATTGACTGATTGATTGATTGGAAGGGAGTCTCCAAAACACTATTCTGATGGTTAACACACATGCTACTAATAAATGGAACCTTCCATTCAGGAGTAAAGTTATTAGAAGTTATGATTCATGATCCCGCCGCATTTGACTGGTTCAGTGCTTATAGAGTACTTCCGTTGTGAGGTTAGCGCCTCCGTGGATAACATAGCTATGAGATAGACTCCTTCATACATATCGCTACCACAATTGTGTAAGACACATTGACTTGTAGTAAAACCACTGCAGGTCCCCTTGGCATATGACCTGAGGTCGACACTAATGCTTACTGACACATGGTATTTGACACTGAAATTATCTGATTAAGTCAGACTCATCCTGAACAGGTTGCAGCCTACCAGGATACTTGGTTTTCTTTCCTTTGGCATGTGCGCTTGTCTAAGCATAAACACACATGTAAAATTGAATATTTAATGAAGATTTATTCTAGGATCACTTAAGGGTCCAAGCAAAATACCAGCCTTGGTAAAGTCGAAATTTTACCATGAGGCCTTTGACTCTACAGCTACATGAATCACAAGTTTCTCCCCAAAGGTTCATAGGTCATCCCTGTAGACTGTCCAAAGCTAGTGCCTTACAGTTGTAGACTTATATTGTAGTTATCAACTTAGCGGTGTGTTGCTTAGGGCACTATCCTGAGTAGGAACACCCTAGATATGACATTAGACACAATGCCATGATAGAGTAATTTAGATGACTGAGGTGTGGTAACTATATTTTGTATATCTTTTGTTAGTGTTTTTGTTCCATTTCCTTTGACAACTGAGGAAGTGATAGAGCCACAAACAAGTTACCCATTCAACCACCAGTTAATGCCACAATGCTGGTCATTTGGGGAAGAAATGTTATGATGTATTTCATGAGTGTTGTGCATTTTTAACATCTACCTTAAGTTACTGCCAATATCTACCAGCCTGGACGATCACAGTATTACAGTCTAGTATCAAAGCGGCATTGCCTGTCAAATAATTACATGTAGCTAACTAGCTATAAACTAGGTAGAACTTAGGTACATAACAACAACACATTAGTCTCACGTTTGAAAGTTGACAGCCCAAGTAGAAGCTAGTCAGATGTAAATCCATATCCTGGCCATCTGCCCAAGATTGTTGAATAACTTTATGGAAGGCCATTTTTCACTCCTATTTGCCGAGCGAAATGTGTGTTGCACCCATATGCTGTAATCCATACCTAACCTTCCAGTCGTGACGAACTCACTTGCAGAACTCTGTTTTGGACGAGACCGACTTCATGGCAAAATGATCCTATTTACACTTTGTTGTCCATTTTGACATTATAATCAATGTTTCTGACTCATATCGATGTGACATTTGCCATTTAAACCAAACCAACCCAGCGACAATGCTGCATCTGAAATGGAACCCTATTCCCCATAGTGCACTACTTTTGGCCAGGGCCCATAGGGTATATGGGGCATAGGGTGCCATTTTAGATGCACACACACTCAAAATAAGCCATTAAAATGGATCGGATTGAGGCAGAGTGCATGAGAAATAGAATAGGGACACTAGCTGAAAAAAACACCAACAAACACTGTCTACATCCGAAATGACAATCTGAAATCTATGCTGAGTAAAAAAAGCTCTGGGCCCACTTCAGCAGATTTTATGCTCATTCTAAATACTGAGTTGGATACAGGGCCTATTAAACAATGATTGTGAGCAGCAGTTAGTGTTGCCAGCAAGCCTCTGGGTTTCTGTCCCAAGAGCTTTTTGAAAAGCAGACAAATAAAGACGGATCCCCACAACATATTTTACTCACTGTCTGGATCCTATTCCAGGAGTAATGTTAGGTAAGACTCTCTACTTCAAAGGAATGGAGCCAGAAAACACTCAATCTAATAGCAGGCCTGAAAGTGCACTCTGTTGAGGAGCTCAATAGAATTCACATTTGCAATCTACAGCGATGGAAGAAACGTGAATATGTATGAACGTTTGTCAGTCATATCAGCTTTTACATAATCAAAGTTAAAGCTGCGATTATGATCGAAGAATGTTAATCATTGATGTAGCATGGACGGTGGATTGTATCATGTGGCCACTCAGAATTTAGGCTACAAAATAATCTACCATTCATATGTGTGAACACAGAGGACTACGTCCCTAATGGTACCCTATTCCCTATGTAGTGCATTTTTGTGGTCAAAAGTACAGCACTATGAGGGAATATGGTGCCATTTGGGATGCAAACGAAGCTTCCCTGCTGCAGCCATGTTCATCCTCACACCTCCATCCTCCAATTCTCCCTCTTGTTAGCTGACCTTTAACTGTGTGGAAACAATGTATTGATCTGTCACCACCATGGCTTTAATGAGTAATGAGTCTCTCTGTGCGGAGTCTTTGGTGGGACACATAGTGGCCAAGCCACCACATGCCCAGGTGACACTGTCGCACAGACTTAAGGACACAGGCAGCAGCTAACGCAATCAACGATCCAAGCCTGAGTCCCAATTCTTCACCCTTGTCCCGAAGTGTGCAATCACATACTCGGGGATTGAAAAGCAAAGGATTGACGTAAGCATTGGGGGGAGGGAGTTTCTACACACTTAAAAATAAGGCTGTGAGGGCATGCATCATAGTTGCTAACTGTGCCACCAGAGATCCTGGTTTCAGTCCAGGCTCTGTCGCAGCCGGCCGCGCCCAGGAGACCCATGGTACGATGCACAATTGGCCCTGGGTCGTCTGGGTTAGGGGAGTGTTTGGCCGGTAAGGATGTCCTTGTCCCATCGCAACTCCTGTGGTGGGCCGGGCGCAAGCATGCTGGCGCGGTCGCCAGGTGTATCCAACATATTGGTGTGGATGGCTTCCAGGTTAAGCAGGCATTGTGTTAAGAAGCAGTGCGGCTTGTTTGGGTCATGTTTCGGAGGACGCATGGCTCTTGACCTTTGCCTCTCCCGAGTCCATAGGGGAGTTGCAGCGATGAGACAAGACTGTAACTGCCAATTGCATACCACAAAATTGGGGAGAAAAAGGGGTAAAAGCACAACAACATAAAAAATTAAATAAAGGTTCAAGTTGGACACAAAAAAGGTCCTTGACAGCGATGCCATTTGAAGGACCATGAATGGGATGGTTCTTTGAAGAACCATTCAAAAATTGAAAACCAGAAATGTTTCAGCTCTCCAGGACCAGAATTGAATAGCTCGGCTGTAGGGTTTTAGCCTTATTTGCATATTTCCCAGGGTGCCTTTCAAGTGAATTTTTGAGCTATCAGCACCACCCATGATTGTTTGCTAATTTTCTTTTTTAATCTTACCTTTATTTCATTGGGAAAGTCAGTTAATAATCATTTTTAGGCTAGGGGGCAGCATTTCCACTTTTGGATGAAAAGCGTGCCCAGAGTAAACTGCCTCCTACTCAGTCCCAGATGCTAATATATGCATAGTATTAGTAGTATTGGATAGAAAACACTCTGAAGTTTCTAAAACTGTTTGAATGATGTCTGTGAGTATAACAGAACTCATATGGCAGGCATAAACCTGAGAAAAAAATCAAAACAGGAAGTGGGAAATCTGAGGCTTGTAGTTTTTCAACTCTCCCCTATTGAAGATACAGTGGGATATTGGTCATCTTGCACTTCCTAAGGCTTCCAATAGATGTCAACAGTCTTTAGAATGTTGTTTGATGCTTCTACTATGAAGGGGGGCCGAATGAGAGGGGAATGAGTTAGAGGTCTGGCAGAGAGCCACGGGCTCGTGACGCGCGGTCATGAGGAAGTTACCTCTCGTTCCATTGCTTTTCTACAGACAATGGAATTCTCCAGTTGGGACATTATTGAACAGTTATGATAAAAACGTCCTAAAGATTGACTCTATACATCGTTTGAAATGTTTTTACTACCAGTAAAATATAATTTTTTAAAATTTTCTTCTGACATTTCCGCTGGAATTGCCCGTGCCTCGTGAGTTTCAATTTGTTAACTAAACGCGCAAACAAAAGGAAGTGTTTGGACATAAAGGATTAACTTTATCGAACAAATCAAACATTTATTGTGGAACTGGGATTCCTGGGAGTGCATTCTGATCAAGATGATCAAAGGTAAGTGAATATTTATAATGCTATTTCTGACTAATGTTGACTCCAACATGGCGGATATCTGTTTGGCTTGATTTGTCATCTGAGCGCCGTACTCAGATTATACTTTTTTCGTAAAGTTTTTTTGAAATCTGACACAGCGGTTGCATTAAGGAGAAGTTTATCTAAAGTTCCATGTGTAATAGTTGTATCTATTATCAATTTTTATTTTGAGTATTTCTGTGAATTGATGTGGCTCTCTGCAAAATCACTGCATGTTTTGGAACTAATGAACATAACACGCCAATGTAAAATGAGATTTTTGGATATAAATATGAACTTTATCTAACAAAACGTACATGTATTGTGTAACATGAAGTCCTATGAGTGTCATCTGATGAAGATCATCAAAGGTTAGTGATTAATTTGATCTATATTTCAGCTTTTTGTGACAAGTCTCTTTGGCTAGAAAAATCGCTGTGTTTTTCTGTGACTTGGTGGTGACATAACATAATCGTTTGTGGAACTTTCACTGTAAAGCCTTTTTGAAATCAGATACTGTGGCTGGATTAACAAGAATTGTATCTTTAAAATGGTGCCGAATACTTGCATGTTCCACTAGCTGAACCCCGTTCCCAGACAGGTTTTAAGGACAAATTCTTATTTTCAATGATGGCATAGGAACAGTGGGTTAACTTCCTTGCTCAGGGGCAGAATGACAGGTTTTTACCTTGTCAGTTTGGTTATTTCGGTTAGTGGTCCAATGCTCTAACCACTAGGCTACCGGCCTCCCAATGACAAAGATATGTTTGCTGTACTCATTACTTTTCTATCTTTAGGCCTTCATCTATGAGAATTGTAAGTCACTATGCTGTTATGAATATGAAATTATTTGAGTCAACATTTTTTAAGGCCTAGGTTCACCCTAGTGTGGTGACCTACACATTTTTTTTATACTGGTGGGTAATTCCTAGCAGAACCCAGCCAAAACAGGGATAGCCAATATTTGTTATTTATATACACCTGCGACCTGCATTCAGAATAACTGCCAGTGTTGGGAAGATTAAGGTATGAGACAACCTTAAAAATAGAAAATGGAACAACCATTTCTGTAACAGGTCCAATAAATCAATGTAACAGATTGACATCGTTTAGAAAAATGTATGTTATTTATATTAGAGTAGCATATGATTAACTAATCATTTAATGTACATGCAAAAACATGAATATTGAAGCAAACAATTCTAAAAATCAACCTGCATTAGCTCATGCTGGGAAATATGATAATGATGGGCGTGGTTTTAGTTCAACTCTGGTTATTAACACCAACATGAGTGCACCGTAGATGTTAGAAGAGTGTATGCGTGTAGTCTGAAGTTGCCAGGGTGAAACCTGGTGCGTGCGTGTGTGTGCATCAGCCAGTCAGCAGTGACGCCTGTTTGAACGAGTATATTAGCTCATTAGATGGCCATTTATTTGTTTTGCCTGTACTTTTTACCGCCCACACACACCTTCTTACACACACAACCCACTTGTCTCATCCAAGTCTTTGGATGAAATACCTCATCCAAGTCCGTATGGTTCCTCCTTCTGTAGAGATGCAATCTTTGGCAAGACCCAACCTGTTCCAGGTCCTAATATTTACAATAATATGATTTATAGATGACTGGTAAAACTATGCTTTAGAATTGGCTTTAGTAAAAAAGGATATCCTTTCTCTTTTAGCACATCAAGCTAATTCTAAAGTATAGTTTCACCAGTCATTTAAATCAGCCATTTCAACAGTGGTGTGCAGATCAACAGGGCGCCAGGGAGGCAGGCAATTAATAACCAAATCCCTTACTTTATTCTCAAAATATTTCAACTTTATTCTTGTAAATGTATTTCATTTTTTTAAGTACTATCCGTGCAAATGCTTTTGTTAAGTACCACCACCCATCACCGTTTTTTATTATTTATTTTTTCTCATTACTAGGACCTAATACACTTCCGTAACCTTAGTTACCAATGTCTGCATCTCAAATAGTATGCAGTCAATGACTCATCTGTCCTATCCCCATGTCTACCATTTACCAGGCTTTTTGATAACGTCTTAACGCAAATGGAGGGTGATGTAATAACTTTTATGGGGAATAAAAATGAATCCTTCTGTTATTGAACATGCTCTGACCGATGGAAAACGGGTGGCTGAGCCTGTTGCTATGGTAATTGCTAAGCCACACGCCAACTAACTTAATGTTTCCCAACCTTGGTCCTCGATTACCCGAACAGTACACATTTTTATTGTAACTCTGGGCAATGAGTTGAATGAGGTGTGTTTGTCCAGGGCTACAATGAAAATGTGTACTGTTGGGGGTACTAGAGGACCAGAGTTGGGAAACACTGAACAAACTGGCCCTGGGCGAGTCATTTACTCAAACACACATGCATGCATGCGCAAACACAAACACATTGAAACATACAATTCCCTACACTGCAGAAAAAAAAGAAAAAAGAAAAAGTAACCAATTGCTTAATCAGCGTCATTATGAGAGTATCGAGAGCCGTTAGAAATCACTATGCAAACCAGCATAAGGTAACTTGTCAGCTTTATTTGTTTTGTACTCCAGACGTTACAGACTACTGTGTTTGGGGTGTAACTAAACCCTCAAAGAAAATAATTATTTTAATGAAGTGACATGAAATATTAATAATATATTAATTAAGATACTCACTTAGTGGAGGCTGAAGCTCTGAAAAACAATGCGTACAGAAATCATCTCTCTGTTGCTAATTATTAACCAATATAGTCATGGGTGGTTACCATAATTCACTTGAAAGGCAATCTTGGAAATTTGCAAATAAGTCAAATAAATTCTCAAATTGAATTGAACATACAATTGAAAGTTGAGTGAACATACAATTCAGTTTGAGATTGGTTCAGCTATATGCCAACATTTGCAAAAATGAGTAAAAGCACAATCCTATTGCAGCTGGTTGCCTTAAAATTGTATGTTGAATCAACAATTTAGTATTTATTTTACAGTGTACATATTTACACAAATAAAAATATATTAGCTAAAAACAACCCAATTTGAGTTATTTGATGATCCAGCACTGGTGAAATAGTGAACACAACATTTTGGGTTATTTTGACCCCACCAGTTGGGTTGCGTGAATAACCCAACACGTTGATTTGTTGGGATTACCCAAACATGGGTTAATTTAACTATCAATTGTGTATTTTTATTTTCATGCTGGGTTGACGTAGAAGTTTGGTCTTTTTAACTTCACTGGGGTAGGGGGCAGCATTTGGAATTTGGGGTGTTAAGCGTGCCCAAATTAAACTGCCTGCTACTCAGGCCCAGAAGATAGAATATACATATAATTAGTAGATTTGGATAGCCAGTGAAATTGCAGGGAGACAAATTCAAAACAACAGAATTCTCATAATTAAAATTCCTCAAACATATATGTATTATACACAATTTTAAAGTTAATTTTCTTGTTAATCCAGCCACAGTGTCTGATTTCAAAAAGGCTTTACGGCGAAAGCACACCTTTCGATTATGTTAGGTCAGCGCCTAGCCACAGAAAAACATACAGCCATTTTAAAAAGAAGGAGAGGTGTCACAAAGACAGAAATAGCATTAAAATGAATCATTAACCTTTGATGATCTTCAACGGATGGCACTCCCAGGACTCCATGTTAGACAACTGTGTTTTGTTCGATAAAGGTCATCTTTATGTCCAAAAACCTAATTTGAAATTGGTGCATTATGTTCAGAAATGCATTGTCTAAAACAAACATCCGGAGAACGTGCAGAGAGCCACATCAAATTACAGAAATACTCATCATAAACATTAATGAAAGATACAAGTGTTAAACACACAATTAAAGATAAACTTCTCCTTAATGCAACCACTGTGTCAGATTTCAAAAAAGTTTTACGGTAAAAGTACCCCATGGATTATGTTAGGTCAGCGCCTAGCTACAGAAAAACATACAGCCATTTTCCAACCGAAGAGAGGTGTCACAAAACTCAGAAATAGCGTTAGAAATATTCACTTGACCTTTGATGATCTTCAGCAGAATGCACTCAAAGGAATCTATGTTCCTTTTTGTTTGCGCGTTTAGTTAGTGGTATTGTCCATATGTAGCTCGTTTTTGGTCACAGGTCCAGGGATGGCTGAAGAATTGCAACATTTGCCTAGAACTAACGCTACAGATAGCAATACTGGGTGATTTGAAAAGCCATAGTCAATCAATCAATAATATAATAATTATTTTAGCAAAAATGTTTATTTTTAATTTACAATCTGTGGAAGCTATGAGAATAGGAAGGTTCCGTTATTTTGTGAAGCATCACAGCACAGTTGAAAAATATATGGCAAATAGAAATCCGAAATGGCTGATGTTGAGAGAAAGATGGGAGGTGTTGAATGGAGCTGAAGGGTGGGACTAATAACAAGATAAACAATATAAAGCATAGGGGATCTGTAAAATGTATATAGGTTCGGAACTTTTGTGAAATAACATAGTTACAAACAGAAATCAAACTAGATGGACATCAGAAATACAGGAAGGACTAAGAACAAACAAGAGAGAACTATTGTAAAGTAGACTCTCTCTGTAAAATGTGTATAAGATGTATAAATTGAAGGTAAAAGCAGAAGTGTTTATTCAATTATTGGGGGATCGGGGGTAGGGTTTGCGGGGAATAATAATAAAGGTATCATCTTTTTAAAAAGTATGTCTATATAGGTATGTGTACTGTATGTATATATGTGTATATGTATGCATGCATGCGTGTATGGATATATATATTTACCCCAAAAAATATGGGGGATTGGAAATGATTTAGACAATTACATTGGAAGCAACATTCTTTCCGCAATATTAAGCTGATCCACCCCTTAGAGAAAAAATTAATAAAAAAACAAATAAAAATAAAAACACTTCACCGCAACATTCAACCCAAGTTTTTTATTCATGGCTGATTTAAGATGAAATAGTCCACCCTGTTACGGTCTACCAAGCTACATTATTTGGCACTTAATAGTCACTTACTAGAGTTGTTTTTTTATTTAGAGGGGAAAACATGTTTTGTTTTTATTAAGTTGAACATGTGCTTTTTATGACAGAATGTTAAAATTTCACCAATTTACACATTTCAAAAGGCACCGAAACTGGTGGAATGACCCAAATATCTTGGTTATGCCCTGAGTGTGGGTTTGAAGGTACAGACCTGGAACCAGCGTTTCACAAGGGTAATTGAGGAATCACTTTACTTGATCCTTGAGTCGCTCTGTATACCGCTACATCATCTACATGTAAAAGTCAGGCAGCATCGCATGTACACAGATCATTTTTATAGTATTTGTCATAAAGTAGTTTTATAGTAGCAATCACTTTCCTTGCTTAGTTTTGTAGCAGTCATGACCTTCCACAACAGGATAGATTTGCTGCAGGCGAGCGAATTCCATTACATTTCAGTCATTTAGCAGAAGCTCTTATCCAGAGCAACAGCATACATTTTCATACCCACTACCCTGTCCTTGCAAGTACCATGCTCTACCAACTGAGCCACACTGGACCATATTATATACCATCGGATATATTTGGATGTGTGTGAGATAGCAGCCATGACATTTAGCAGTAAGCTAGATGGTTACGTTAAAAAGTACTGTTTTGACTATTTCTTTGAATAGCTGGCCTTTGCTTTAATTAAATAGCTGCATGTCTACACGCAAATAAACACATCTAGTCAGAAATCAGTCTTTGTACTATAGCCTTAGGTGCCTTGTTACGTCATTCACATCCGAACAAGTCATCTTTTAATTAACAGACCCTCAGAAAGCCTGTGATGACGCATGTGTATGTGTGTTCTTCATATATATATATATAGCCCAGTAAAGCTTCCCAGGCACTGCCCAAGGATTCATCATGGGCTGCCACGTATACGCCCTCTCTGGCCTCGAGGTCACCAGAAACTGATTATTATGCACACCTGTCACCATCGTCACACGCTTATTGACACTCACCTGGACTCCATCACCTCCTTGATTACCGGCCCTATTTATGTCACTCCCTTTGGTTCCATCCCCACATGTTATTGTTTCTGTATTTGTTTGATGTTGGTGCACTGTTTGTGTTTTTTGTTTGTTTATTTATTTATTTATTTATTAATTAATTAAACGTATTCACTCCCTGAATTTGCGTCCCGACTCTCAGCACATGTCGTTACATGGGCGTACTTGTATTATTATTATTCGAATTTGATTGTTTGTTGATAAACACTATACCTCACTGGACAGTTGTGTTTCTATCATGAGTTTACAGTATAGCCTGGGTACCAGTCTGTTTGTGGCATCATGCCACTCCTTTGTTTGGCATGACGAGGAGAACAATTATAGCACAAACAAATCTGGGACTAGGCTAATGAGCTTATACTTATGTTATTTTTAGCTATGGAATGAAAAACATTCAAAACATGTCACCTATAAATTATTTGGTATCACAGCATTCATTTCATGAGTTTATATTTGTGTTACTATCTTTGCTATACAGAAAGCATAAAAATATTGCCTATAAATGATTCAATGTAAAAGTTTAATGCTTACAGAACCTAGTTTTGGTTTAAAATCTGGAGAAAATGCAACACTTCAAACTGTACTGTGTGATTTAATTATAAATGAGAAGATGTACAGTAGATACTTTCCAATTTGCTGATTTCAATCTATCACCCGGCAAGTCATTACATACCATCAATTTAGCAGTGTTCTTTAACAGAAAAATGTATGCATTTCATGTGTTTCACATGTCAAGTAAATGTGATAATGTGTGACAACATGTTTAAGCAACATGATAACATGAAACACAATGCCGCTGTAAATATAAAGCAAAACAGAAATGCAGTATTTTATTGTTAAATTGTAATAAAATTACAGCAATTGCTAAAAGTGAGTATGTCACATATTACAGCATACCAATGAATATTTAATGTTTTACAGTACCAGTCAAATGTTTGGAGAAACCTACTCATTGCAGAGTTTATTTATTTTTACAATGTTCCACATTGTAGAATAATAGTGAAGTTGACAAAACTGTGAAATAACACATATGTACTCATGTAGTAAACAAACCAATTAAAATATATTTTGTATTTGAGATTCTTCAAAGTTTCCACCCTTTGCTTTGTTGACAGCTTTGCACACTCTTGGCATTCTCTCAATCATCTTCATGAGGAATGCTTTTCCAACAGTCTTGAAGGAGTTCCCACATATGCTGAGCACTTGTTGCCTGCTTTTCCTTCACTCTGTGGTCCAACTCATCCCAAAACATCCCAAAAACATTGTCTTCTCCGGACAAGCTTTTTTCCGGAAGCCCCAAACAATCGGACAGGGGATTCATCAGAGAAAATGACTTTACCCCAGTCCTCAGCAGTCCAATTACTGTACCTTTTGCAGAATATCAGTCTGTCCCTGATGTTTTTCCTGAAGAGAAGTGGCGTCTTTGCTGCCCTTCTTGACACCAGGCCATCCTCCAAAAGTCTTCAACTCACTGTGCATGCAGATGCACTCACACCTGCCTGATGCCATTCCTGAGCAAGCTCTGCACTGGTGGTGCCCCGATCCCGCAGCTGAATCAACTTTAGGAGACAGTCCTGGCGCTTGCTGGACTTTCTTGGGAACCCTGAAGTCTTCTTCACAACAATTGAACAGCTCTCCTTGAAGTTCTTGATGATCCAATAAATGGTTGATTTAGATGCAATCTTACTGGCAGCAATATCCTTGCCTGTGAAGCCATTTTTGTGCAAAGCAATTATGACGGCACGTGTTTTCTTGCAGGTAACCATGATTGACAGAGGAAGAACAATTATTCCAAGCAGCACCCTCCTTTTGAAGCTTCCAGTCTGTTATTCAAACTCATTCAGCATGACAGAGTGATCTCCAGCCTTGTCCTTGTCAACACTCACACCTGTGTTAACGAGAGAATCACTGACATTTCAGCTGGTCCTTTTGTGGCAGGGCTGAAATGTAGTGGAAATATTTTGGGGGGATTCAGTTCATTTGCATGGCAAAAAGGGACTTTGCAATTAATTGCAATTCATCTGATCACACTTCATAACATTCTGGAGTTTATGCAAATTGCCATCATACAATCTGGAGCAGCAGACTTGTGAAAATTAATATTGGTGTCATTCTCAACTTTTGGCCACGACTGTACAGGTGAAATCAGTCAATGACACAGACATGATGGCATGTCAAGAAGAATTATATGCTGTCAACCAATATGTTTTGAGTTCAAATCCCAGGTGTGGATTTGTTGAATAATGATTACTGTATAAATAAACATACACAATGTAATCAACTGTGTCAGTTGAAGTCACTGTTTGTGTAAAAAAAAAAAACACTGTTTGTATGTATCCTAACTAATCATTTTTGTTTGCAGGGCATCCATCACCTATTTTATTTAACTAGGCAAGTCAGTTTAGAACAAATTCTTATTTTCAATGACAGCCTAGGAACCGTGGGTTAACTGCCTGTTCAGGGGCAGAACGACAGATTTGTACCTTGTCAGCTCGGAGGTTTGAACTTGCAACCTTCCGGTTCCTAGTCCAACGCTCTAACCACTAGGCTACCTGCCACCTCATTATGAAAAATATTCACGTCAACATCTGAATCCAAATGTGAAAGGTTATGTGAAATATCAATTAGCACTTTCAGCACTTTCCCATAACCACGTTTAATGGCAGAGATCTGTAATGAACTATAATGTCTATTTATGAGATGGAATTTTATGCAGATTTAGCACTGATGTACGTAGGTGCTATTCACACATATTCTCAGCCCCTCAGTGTGTCTATCTCTGCCCTCATACACATGCACACATGCATGCACGCATGCACACAAATACACACACACACATACACACTTCAGGTGGGGACAGATAACCTTAACGTTGGCAGCTAGTGACAAGTTTTGGATTCAGATCACTGTCCTTGCCCATCTCCGTGAACATCTGTACCTTCCAAAAGGCACTCTATTCACTTTATAGTGCACTACTTTTAACCAGAGCCCACTGCAAATGGAATAGGGTATAATTTAGGACTTACACATGATATGTGCCATATTAGAGGATTTAGGTCTGATAAACAAGGCTTACATTATTGAACTTAGTACTTAATTATAATTCTTGTGCACTTCACTTGGTTCAGTGTGTGTCCAAAATGCCATCCTATTCCCTATTTAATGTATTACTTTTGATGAGGGCCCATAGGTTTTGGTCAAAAGTATACATACTATTCTCTTTGCGAGGCAATTGTGCGACTCACTGGTTTACAAAGAATTAGTCTATTCAAATAACTGAGGCAATAACATTACAAAGTTTGTTTTTAAATTATTTCCGGTCCAAAGTGTTCTGTCTCTGTAAAATGGGAAGAAAGATAAATTATTAAGAAAATAATCAAAGAATGCTTAAGGTTGTTTTCTAAAACAAACTAGGCAACTGCACTGTTAAAATCCACAACTCCTTCATTCTTAAAGGTCCTGAACAGTCAATATGAAATGTACTTTATCTTTTATGACTAACCAGGAAGTTAGAAAAGACAGAGTGGGCGGTGAGCTTATATTCTTGAGCTCACCTTGAATGATAGTTCTTTGAAACACCCCTGTCAAGCAACTTGGATGCAGTGTTGCAGTAAAATCATCTCAACCAAATTTGGTGATCCATGAAGCAACTCAAAGAACACTGAAACTGCATCAACAACAATAACATATTTTTGTGGGTGTATTTTATGTCGTTCACAGCAGCACTGACTGATGTGTTGTCTTGACAACTGTCTCAGAGTTTTGAACGACCCTCCCCCCCCCCCCCCTTTCATTCCATGCAGGCTGAAGACCTAGCTAGCCAGTAACTAGATAACACCAGATACAGATGAAAGCAGAAACATTTAAGTATCTTTAACGTAGATGAATGAAGGGAAAACTTTTCATTATATTTGCTGACACCCTACAGTCAAATTTTAGGCCCCAGCAGAGTAGCTTCTAGCTGTATAAACCACTCCCAGTACTTATTTTAAAAGGGTAATAGAATATCATGTTACCATTGGTTAAATTTACAGTGAAGGCAACGTCACCTTGTGCCGTTAATAATGAATTTGTGTTTAACTTTATGATCAAACTTGATAAATGTAGAAGCAACAGTCATTTTTCATGCTTTGGTCATCATACTTTCATCTGGTTTCATCCAAATATCATCCAATTTAATGAAAAACATGACATTTAAATCTGCTATGCCATGTGTTTCTATCAACACCAGCATGACAGCTTGCCCCACCCTCCTTGTATGAGCTGATTGGCTGACAGGGCTGGGTGGGCGAGGCTGCGAGGAGGTCCGTGTTTGACTGTATAACACTGGAAGGAGAGGGAGGAGACTCTGTAGTCTGCAAAGTAATCTGCCTGCATGTGTTCTGCTCCACTCTGCTCTCTCCATCGCTGAGGTTCAGACTCCTGTCACTGATCAACTCAGCTCCTGTTCTTTCGTTCTCTGCCATGCTCTCTCAATCTGCTTTCTTTATCGTCACTCCTTCTCTCTATTCTTATCTCCATTTCACCTTTCTGTTTTAGACACTTTTTAATTCATCTCTCTTTTTATGATCTTTGAATTTGGCATTCTCCATTCCCTCCCTGTCTCATTCTTTCACCTCTCTATTTTCATCCTTTCCCCCTATCTATCTATCTATCTATCTATCTATCTATCTATCTATCTATCTATCTATCTATCTATCTATCTATCTATCTATCTATCTTTTCCTTTCTTTCACTTTCTTTTTGGAGGCTTTCAGTTGATAGCAGTGCAGAGTGCCAGGGGCTAAATAAGGCTAACATCAGCAGATGTCCGGAGAAAATGACTGCTTGATCAGTTTGGGGACTGGCTGAGGCAAAATCGAGGATCTGGGATTTATTCTGTTTTCCACCACCTGCCCGACGCTAGACTCTGACTACATCCACAGAGCTGTTCTTTCACAGCAAAGAAAGACAACAAAACAGCAGAATGGAGACAATAAAGTTTCACTTAAACACTACAAGAACCAACTAAGATAACGAACAACTACATGATGAATTCCACAGACCACCAAGGGTTGATCTCTGTGGGCTATACCAGGAACCTCAGCACTGCTGGGACTCTGGGAACCCTCAACAAAGACTCAGAGGGCGTTGGTATCAAGGACTCCTCAACAGGATGTTACGAGCAGCTCCTCATCTCTACCGAGGTCTTTCTCACACTGGGGATAGTCAGTTTATTAGAGAACATCCTGGTGATTGCTGCCATCATCAAGAATAAGAATCTTCACTCTCCCATGTACTTATTCATCTGTTCTTTGGCTGTGGCAGACATGCTGGTCAGCGTCTCCAACGCCTCCGAGACCATCGTCATCGCCCTGATCAACGGCGGCAACTTGACCATCTCCGGGTCGCTCATAAAGAGCATGGACAACGTGTTCGACTCCATGATCTGTAGCTCACTGCTGGCGTCAATCTGTAGTCTCTTGGCCATCGCCATAGACCGCTACATCACCATATTCTACGCGCTGCGCTACCATAACATTGTGACGGTAAAGCGAGCGATGGCGGTAATCGCGTGCATCTGGTCGTGTTGTGTGGCATCGGGCGTGCTCTTCATTATCTACTCTGAGAGCACCACGGTCCTCATCTGCCTCATCACCATGTTCTTCACCATGCTGGCGCTCATGGCCTCTCTCTACGTCCACATGTTCATGCTGGCCCGCCTGCACATAAAGAGGATTGCCGTGCTGCCCGGGAACGTTCCCATCCGCCAGCGTGCCAACATGAAGGGCGCCATCACCCTCACCATCCTCCTGGGTGTGTTCGTAGTATGCTGGGCTCCCTTTTTCCTCCACCTCATCCTCATGATATCATGCCCCAGGAACCCCTACTGTGCCTGCTTCATGTCACACTTCAACATGTACCTCATCCTCATCATGTGTAACTCTGTCATCGACCCACTGATCTACGCCTTCAGGAGCCAAGAGATGAGGAAGACCTTTAAGGAAATCTTCTGCTGGTACAGTCTGCCAAACCTGTGTGTGTGCGAGCTGCCAGGGAAATATTGAACTACCGAACAGCTGTCAGAGACCCAGTAAGTGTGACAACTGCTGAGGTAGCATCTGCGTCTGTGTCTCGTCACATGAAAGAGATGAATGGTTGTATAGGCTACATTATGGTGTAACGGTGTAAATAAGATAAGATGTTTTTTTATTGCCACCAGATAGGTGCAGTTTAAATGTGTTGCTTTACAGGGTCAGCCATAGTAGTACAGAGCCCTTGGATAGAATTAGGTTTAAGTGCCTTGCTCAAGTGCACATTAACAGATTTTTCACCTTGTCGGCTCAGGTATTTGATCCTTCGGTTACTGGCCCAACACTCGTGGGTAGGTAGCCTAACAACGGTTAGGCTACCCACCGCCCATGTACAGTATGGTGGAAGTTGAGGGTGACAACTGCTGAGGTGGCATCTGCCTCTCCTCACATGAAAGAAACCACCTAATTGTGATTGGTGAGAACTGATTTATCCTCGTCCTGCCCCGTGCTCCAGAACACGGCTGTAAATTATTAAAAAGTAGTCCCTCTAAATTGGTTCTGGTTACTATGGCTCGTGTTGCCGAGGAGGTAGGTTGGTTTACATACACTCTGTACAAAAACACAACAGAAATAACATTGTTTCTTTTCAGCACAATCAGGCATATTTTTGTTTGTCCTGAAAAATGCAGCTTTTAAAGTAACTGAACCATAATGTGAGAAGATACAGTATGATGACGATATGAGAAAAGAAGATAGATATTGAATGTTTATATTAGAATATTTAAAAATGTTAAAGATATTTAACTGAGTTTAAGAAATGAGTGGCAGATGCCTATGCACTATAGTATTTTTGAAGGATAACATATAGCACTTAAATTGCACACTATCATACTCTGAGAGTTTGAAAGATGGAAAGCTTCAAACAGTTCATTCACCTCCCGTTTCAAAACATACTGTTGCAATTGGACATTGTGAGCAAACTGTATAGGCTTCTATTGTACATAAACATCCAAACGCTGTGCTTTGTAGAATAAATTCACAGCAGCATAGCTGAACCCTTTTAAAGTCTCCTCTGACCCAAAAAATCATTCAAAGCTGCGCCAATTTTCCATACAAACCCACAAGAACAAAGAGGAATCACTGATAGGCAACAGAGTGCCACAAAAAGCCTGCAAAGTCGATATCCCCGTTAATAAACACATACAGTTAATTGTGGTCGTAACCATTATTTTTTTGTTAACTCAATGAGGGGGGAGGGTATGCATTTTTTTTAGGGGAGAGTTATGTAAAACTGTTTTCTACGTTCTGTCTCTAAAACAAGCACTTATTGAAATGGCTTGTGTTGATGAAGCCTGTCAGGGGAGTGGAATGTAATTTGCTTAAAATATACCTATGCTGCTTATTTAAAAACAAAAATGTTTGTGTGGACATGTGCATTTAAACAGGCACACTTACATGACAAAGACATACTCTCATCTATATTTTGAATTCATCCTCAATATGCATTTATCAAGTGCTTGGAAAATAAATTGCAGTGTAAAGTGTACATATAACTTCTTATCTATGAATGTCTACTTTGCTCTTTTTTCTAAAGTTGAAACCATGTGAGTATGTGTTTTTATGTTAACATGATGTTGTTTGTTGTTGTGGCCTTAAATATTTTGCACTGTGATGTAAAAGAAAGAAAAGCAACTTGTTGTTTTAGCAACTGTGTTATTTAGGTAAGGGAAAACGCTGTCGTTCTGTACTGTACTTTACCTTGGAAATAATGGACGACCGCCTCCTCCCTTCGCAAAGTACATTTTTCCAAGGTAATTTACAGAACTGAGACTTGTATCCTGCTTGTAGCACATGTGCCAACAAACAATACTAAAGCACACATTTACTGGTAAATAACTTTTTCAATTATATTTGGGTACTATGCTAACATATATAATTATTTTAAGATCGTCATACCATGGATCATTTAGATATTTGATTTAGAATTTTAGAAACCCTTTAGGCATCAAAAAATATATGAAAAAAAGTGACTTGATACAATATTGAATTTGGCCTTTACTCCTATAGCCCATAGAAGCGCATAGCTGCATTTGTGTTAAGTGGTTTTCTAGTGACATTAATTTTGATACATCCATAACAATGAGCTGATATGATGAGTGATTTTTCCTGGCATAGAAAAGTTTGCCTTCTTTTAAGGACACTGTTCATTATGAAGAAATCGAATTACATATCAAACACTAGGATAGAAGCTAGCTAAATAGTTTGTTGCTAGCAAACCTGCCAATATGACAACTGAATTCAACAATATCAGTTGCTGAAAACAGCTGGTCAAACTACAAACATGTGTGAGGATTTGACAGCATACACAGAAAATTCTCCAGCGTTAAGTCAACACTGAGAGTGTTAAATCAACACTGAAAGAGTGGGACCATTATATACACTGGAACAAGTGTTAAATTAACATACTGCTTAGTGTAAAACTTTATTCAAATATTTCCCAGAGTGCCTTTGATTTCAAGTGACTTGTTAAGTTACCACCCATGACTGTACGTGTTAGTGCCAGAGACATGTTTGTTGCAGTTATGAGTAATAAACATCCCTAAATTATCTACTGAGTGAATATGCTGTCAGTCAAATCATATACTATTTGAAGGTCATGAACTTTCAAAATCATGTTCTTCATTAAAGTTGATATTTGGATGAAACCAGATCGAAGTCTGACAAATGACACATTGATAAAATTATCAAGGGAATAGGGTGACATCAGCCTAACTCTCATTTTCATGCTATGTTATCATGATATTCTCTTACCTAATTTAAATAAGTTCCGCCTTGTTACCAACATCGGAAAAGGCATTTTTGCAGAGGGGTGTGGTTTATGTAGCTACATAGACTACTCCATTCTAGGGTGTCAGCAAATATATTAACAAGTTTACACTGTTCACCTATTGGTGGTGGGCCAAAGCCTTAAAACGTTAAGTTGATCGATCCCAGTGTATTCCAGACAGGAAAACATTCTTATGATGACTATTACATTCCATTCTTGCAAATGTTTTCATAAAAACTACATTTCAATACTCAGGCAAATTTGCCGAAGGACTAAAGTTGGAACTAATCAGAACACACGTACATACCCTCATGATAAAGGCAGCCAATGGGCTGATTCTATCAACAATGTAAACACAGCCTGCTATCTAATGAAGAGGAACAGATAAAACTCAGCTACAAATACCTAGGTGTCTGGTTAGACTGTAAACTCTCCTTCCTGACTCACATTAAGCATATCCAATCCAAAATGAAATCTAGAATCGGTTTCCTATTTTGCAACAAAGCCTCCTTCACTCATGCCGCCAAACATACCCTCGTAAAACTGACTGTTACCAATCTTTGACTTCGGCGATGTCATTTACAAAATAGCCCCCAACACTCTACTCAGCAAACTGAATGTAGCCCATCACAGTGCCATGCATTTTGTCACCAAAGCCCCATATACTACCCACCACTGCGACCTCTATGCTCTCGTCGGCTGGCCATCACTACGTATCCGTAGCCAATCCCACTGGCTCCAGGTCAGCCTTATCTCAGCTCACTGGTCACCATAGCAACACCCACCCATAGCAAGCGCTCCAGCAGGTATATTGCACTGGTCATCCCCAAAGCCAACACTTCCTATGGCTGCCTTTCCTTCCAGTTCTCTGCTGCCAATGACTGGAACGAATTGCCAAAATCTCTGATGCTGGAGTCCTATATCTCTCTCTAACTTTAAGCATCAGCTGTCAGAGCAGTTAACTGTACCTGTACACAGCCAATCTTTAAATAGCTTTAAACCTCATCCCCATATTATTACTTACCCTCTTGCTCTTTTGTATCCCAGTATCTCTACTTGCACATCACCATCTGCATATATATCACTCCAGTATTAATGCTAAATTGTCATTATTTTTGCCTCTATGGCCTATTTATTTCCTACCTCCCTACTCTTCTACATTTGCACACACTGTACATAGATCTTTCTATTTTTATTTTATTTTGTGTTATTGACTGTTTGTTTATGTGCAACTCTGTGTTAATGTTTTTGTCGCACTGCTATGCTTTATCTTGGCCAGGTCGCAGTTGTGAGAACGCATGAGAACTTGTTCTCAACTGGCCTACCTGGTTAAATAAAGGTGAAATAAAAAAAATAAAACAATACAAACTCAGCATAAAAAGAAACGTCCTCTCACTGTCAACTGCGTTTATTTTCAGCAAACTAAAGATGTGTAAATAATTCTATGAACACAAGATTCAACAACTGAGACATAAAACTGAGCAAGTTCCACAGATATGGGACTAACAGAACATGTACTGCAGTGCATCTCCTCCTCATGGACTGCACCAGATTTGCCCGTTCTTGCTGTGAGACGTTACCCCACTCTTCCACCAAGGCACCTGCAAGTTCCCGGACATCTCTGGGGGAATGGCCCTAGCCCTCACCCTCCGATCCAACAGGTCCCAGGCGTGCTCAATGGGATTGAGATCCGGGCTCTTCGCTGGCAATGGCAGAACACTGACCTTTCTGTCTTGCAGGAACTCACGCACAGAATGAGCAGTAAGGCAGGTGACATTGTCATGCTGGAGGGTCATGTCAGGATGAGCCTGCAGGAAGGGTACCACATGAGGGAGGAGGATGTCTTCCCTGTAACGCACAGCATTGAGATTGCCTGCAATGTCAACAAGCTCAGTCCGATGATGCTGTGACACACCGCCCCCGACCATGACGGACCCTCCACCTCCAAATTGATCCCGCTCCAGAGTACAGGCCTCTGTGTAATGCTCATTCCTTCAACGATAAATGCAAATCCAACCATCACCCCTGGTGAGACAAAACCGCAACTCGTCAGTGAAGAGAACTTTTTGCCAGTCCTGTCTGGTCCATCGACAGTGGGTTTATGCCCATAGGCAACGTTGTTGCCAGTGATTTCTGGTGAGGAATTCCCTTACAAGCCCTCAGTCCAGCCTCTCTCCGCCTACTGCGGACAGTCTGAGCGCTGATGGAGGGATTGTGCGTTCCTGGTGTACCTCGGGCTGTTGTTGTTGCCATCCTGTACCTGTCCCACAGGTGTGATGTTCGGCTGTACCGATCCTGTGCAGTTGTTGTTACACGTGGTCTGTCACTGCGAGGACAATCTGCTGTCTGTCTTGTCTCCCTGTAGTGCTGTCTTAGGCGTCTCACAGTACAGACATTGCAACTGATTGCCCTGGCCACATCTGCAGTCCTCATGCCTCCTTGCAGCATGCCTAAGGCATGTTCCCGCAGATGAGCAGGAACCCTGGGCATTGTTCTTTTTTGTGGTTTTCAGAGTCAGTAGAAAGGTCTCTTTAGTGTCCTAAGTTTTCATAACTGTGACCTTAATTGCCTAATGTCTGTAAGCGTCTTATTATTTTATTTATCCCTTATTTTACCAGGTAAGTTGACTGAGAACACATTCTCATTTGCAGCAACAACCTGGGGAATAGTTACAGGGGAGAGGAGGGGGATTAATGAGCCAATTGTAAACTGGGGATTATTAGGTGACTGTGATGGTATGATGGCCAGATTGGGAATTTAGCCAGGACACCAGGGTTAACACCCCTACGATAAGTGCCATGGGATCTTTAATGACCTCAGAGAGTAAGGACACCTGTTTTATGTCCCACCCGAAAGACGGCACCCTACACAGGGCAGTGTCATTGGGATATTTTTTTAGACCAGAGGAAAGATTGCCTCCTACTGGCCCTCCAAAACCACTTCCAGCAGCATCTGGTCTCCCATCCAGGAACTGACCAGGACCAACCCTGCTTAGCGTCAGAAGCAAGCCAGCAGTGGTATGCAGGGTGGTATGCTGCTGCTCTTAACAACGGTTCCACAGGTGCAAGTCCATTAGTTCTTTATGGATCATTGAACAAGAATGGGAAACAGTGTTTAAACCCTTTACAATGAAGATTTGTTAAATTATTTGGATTTTAATGAATTATCTTTGAAAGACAGGGTCCTGAAAAAGGGATGTTTCTTTTTTTGCTGAGTTTAGCTAGCTGGCTCCCAGACTGAAATAAGATATCTGTTTGACTGCACTTGAAATATGGAGCATCATCATCTGATGATAACACCTTTGACCATTTAGCACATTTTTTAAAAGCTAGCAGATTATATTACAGACTAGCCTAACCAGCTACTGTAAATAACAATGAGTGTTTCATTAGCTCTCTGTCAGTGAATTCAATTGTTGGATCAAGTTCTGGCATGATTATATGTCTCATTTCAACTTGCAGCATGCCTATTTAAGAAACATTCAATAAAATGTGTTGTATAGAAACCCAAATAAAAGCATGCAAATAGAATTGTGTGTGTGTGTCATGTATCCTAGAATAGAGGTTTAAAGTGACAGCTGCATATTAGCCAATACATACGGCATAGCCTACACATATAGCATACCTTGCAATACATTCTTCTCTAAAAACAAGTGTACAACGTGCTCTGCAATAAGATAACCGGAGTTTGAGTTCTAAACCAGTGTTCAAATAGCAGCTGCCCAATACCATGGTAGGAATGTATAATGTTGGATGCATTTGAGTATAAGGTATGGAGAATGATATAAAAGCTTGTAGCACTATAGAAAACACAGTTGGGAATTATTGTTTGAGTTTCAATTACTAAATGTTCAGTGAAGAATGTGAGTATATTTAGGTTGTTTACATTTTTAGCTTTCCTATTAACCTTCTAAAAGTCAAGAGTGCCAAAATCTTGCCAATATTCTATTAACTATGACTGAGTGTGATATACAGTATGTTTTCCATAATGAACATTTCATGTATGTACAGTACATACGACCAAGAACACCATCACAAATTGTGTTTCACTAATTGCAGCATTACTGCAAAAATGGAATTGGAAGAGGGAAAAAGTAAGGAACTTGTCTGTTGGCTATTCATTAAAGACCAAAATTGGTTAAAGAATATTGTTGTCACGCCCTGGCCTTAGTTATCTTTGTTTTCTTTATTATTTTGGTTAGGTCAGGGTGTGACATGGGGGATGTATGTGTTTTATCTGGTCTAGGGTTTTTTGTATGTTTATGGGGCTGTACCCTTTCTAGGTAGTTTGTATGTCTATGGTTGCCTAGATTGGTTCTCAATTAGAGCCAGCTGTCTATCGTTGTCTCTGATTGGGAACCATACCGACTTTGGTGCAGGTCATGTTGTTCTTCACATTATCGTCTCTGGTATATACACACAATATCAAATATAAAAAATATATTTATATATAAAATAAAAATATATATATCTATCTATATCTATATATACTGTATATATCAAAGAATCAAAAATCCTGTTTATTTCTGACAAAATTAGAAATGTATAATATCTGAAAATGGAGTTAGACTCTTACATGGATAAATGCTTCACGGCAGACTGGAACCACTTTAGTTTTGTTTGTAGCTACAGCTTGTTTGGCTCGTGTCAGGTAACTTCGGTTCACATTGGCCGTTTGCAGAAATTTTCCCACTGATCTTTGTCGATAACGCCTGCTAAATTCAGGACAGCAATGTTGTTGAGAGAGCAGTTCTCCATGGCTAACGTTATATCTTTCAAAAAAGCTGTGGTAGCAATGATTATCTACACATGACGAGCAGCTCATGTTATAGACAGAAGCGCTCTACAATGCAGACCAATCCAAACTCATCTCTCGGCATGTCCAGCCAGATTCCTGTCTTTTTGTGTGGCTAAACCAACTAGGCTCATAATATAACAATTGTATTTGCATTTAGAGATGGAATACAGGTGATACACATGAAAGTTCACACTTTCCAGAACGCATTTATTCCAAAAATTGTTTAAAAAAATTGCAATAAAATGCCCGTTCTGTGAAATAGCTAAGTGGTACATATACCTAGCTTCCTGAAACAAGTCACATTTTCATTTAGGATTAAACTTGGTTAAATGCATAAGACTGTACTTTAATAATTACCAAAACCATGTCTTTGTCACTAGCAAACACAGTCATGCTGTATGTAATTTGAGAGCTGTGGTAAGAATCTCCTCTTGTATGACAATAAACGGCAATCTAATCTAATCTCAAATCTACTCCCATTTGAATGGTACTGTGCCTCTAAAACATAAAATATCTACTTTAGTATTCTTTAGAAAACTTCCCCAGCTGTGGACTGCCATTCGCCCGCTGCAGTTCATTTAACCTTTCCATCGGACCCTAACGGATTGTAATTTTGTCTATAAACCAAAGTTCAGCAATTGAGTATGACTTTGTAGGATATATAAATGGAGAACAAATAAGAATAGAATTTAGCAGGTAACTCCTTGCACTCAATCAATAAAAAGAAAAACCAAGCAGGCTGGAGATGGGAAAAAAAATACTTATTTTAATTTCATGCTGGAAATAATACAAAAAGTGCAAGTGCAAAGTGCAATAAGTGCTGTCAACAAAAAAAGTGCTCTCTCAATGACCCCTGGTAATTAAGCTTTTTAAAACAGGAAGAACGAAAACCTTTCCATCTGACCCTAAGGAAGATAAAAGTTGGGAATTTGGTTTTCAGAAAAAAATGGGAAAACTCACCATAAAGAAGGATAAACTGAGTTGGACTTTGAAAGACATATAAATATGCTTGATTGGCATGAGTAATCTGCGTTTATCAACATTAGAGGATGAAAGTGAGTTTTTAGCCAATCCAACTGAAGACTGTGTGAATCCCCTATTTCCCATATGTGACCAACTGCTTTGATTCGGTCTTATGTAGCAAAATTTGAGATTTTATTTTTTACATTGGATAAAAGCAGAGGCACCGAGCTACAAAATGGTATATCATACACTGCATTTGAGGAACAATGGGAAAGTAACCTCACTTTTGAGAAAATGGCTTTTGAATGTTTTGGTACTACTACTACTGAAGAGCTTTGCTTTGTCTACAACCATTCAGCGTTGTTCACACCCTCTTAAGCCGGCCCCACCCATCTCTTTAACGATTCACATGTGAGGTCATGTGCTAAACAGTGAGTAGTGTAGTCAAGATTAAGACTAAAAGTGGTAAAAGTAGTAGCCTACAAGAAGGAAAAATTCCAGGTAAACAGAAAGTGTCCAGATAAAAGTATTTTATAAATATTAGATGACGCTTACCCAGACACACTTGTCCAGATTTATGGGTCATGTGAAAGAAATGCTATAACCCCCAGCCACATATTGCCAAGTGGATGGGTCTCTACAGAAGGTGTAAACGATACAGCGAAATGGTTCCTTGCATAGTAGCAATATCATAAATAGATAGTGTCAATATAAATAAATGTATATACAGTATATACAAAAACGATATAAATAACGATAACAGCGATAGATGAGGTAGTTACAGTATATGCATGCAATCAGGGGTAAAGTGGCCATCTGAAATGCCCTATAGGCACAAAATCCTCAAATTGGAGCGTTTTTGAGACTGTTCCTATGTCAATAATGCCAGCTTTTGTTTCATAGGAGATGTGCAGTATTGAATGGACAGGTCTTTCTACACACTACACACTCAGCAAGAGTGAATGGAAAGCCTGCCATAATGATGAGGCTGTGTAACAGCGTTAAGAACGTACCCTAAGCTCACTCCACAGTTAGCTTGAAAGGTTGCCAACAGCTCAAAAGGTCTGCG
The DNA here is from genome assembly GCF_013265735.2 of Oncorhynchus mykiss. Lineage (NCBI taxonomy): Eukaryota > Metazoa > Chordata > Actinopteri > Salmoniformes > Salmonidae > Oncorhynchus > Oncorhynchus mykiss. Next base: position 31,398,581 of record NC_048575.1, on the reverse strand, counting down.
AGCAGAGGATCACTGGTTCAAACCCGGTATGGGGACAGGGACAGTGGAGGAAGATATACCGTTCATAGCACACTGAGGGTGTGCCAGACAGGCTGCCGGTTTAATCAAGAGGAAATGCAAAGAAAAACTTGTATTAAAGTAATGCATGGAGAAAAAAACTCACTGATCTGAATGCATTTTTTTTCATTGTTGATGTAGATGGGAACGTAAGCAATTTCAAAGTGACATTTGAAACGACGCTGTGACATTTTGCTATAGTAACCTTGTATTGAAAATAAATGGTATTGGCTACAAAATAAGATTGCTTCAGCCATTCAGTGAGAAGGAATATCTAGGGGTGTGTCCCCTATGGCACCCTACTCCCTGTAGTGTACTACTTTTGACCAGGAACCAGCCCTTGGCCATTCCACAAGTGAACAACACGTCCTATTAGAATAACCAAGAGAAAATGGACCGGTGCAGGGTAACAATGTAAGGACTGTTAATAAGATCACAGTCTAGTATTAGATATGTAACGAATATGCGGTTGTGTGCCTGCACAAAAGAACACAGACGTGTATGATCTTCACACTCTAACACAGAATCTTCTGTGTAGTAAACTATTCCACACGCGATTATGTTTACTGGACTTGACATATGAGAGAGTGTGACATAAAAACAATGTACTTGAAGATTTGAAAGGAAACATGATTTTGAAAAGTATTATTGTTATTATTATATGCTGCTGCCAATACATTGAAACCATTATTGGATGCAGTTTATCCAAGTGCACTATGCTTTATTACGGGCAACAGGTTCAGTACACATCACTACATTCGGTATCAGAAATTAGATGGCACTCTTTGAAGTCTTGTAGATCAATGCAATGCTCTCTTTTTGTTCATAAAGCACTTCTACAATAACTCCCGCTGTACCGAACATCATTAATAACCTTTCGATGTACGATTTACCCTACCTGGTGTCAGGGATGGCTAACTCTGGAAAATACTTCTGTCTCTACAGAGTTAGGTAAATGAGGTTTACTTTTTTTGCACCTTAATCTCAAACTGCTTGAGGACCTTTTTTAATTAAGAATGTGTTTGTTTTCAACAACCAGTGGAGTCATGGATATCTGTGGATGATAGTAAAGCTGCATTGCTACTTTTTATCTATATGTTAGCTGGATGTGGTGGCTTAAGGATGATCGCCTTGAATACAACCCAATAATCAAGGCAATTAAACAAAAATAATGTCAACAACACAGCTGCTGTATTCTCAATATGGTCACAGTTAAGGTGATGCCAGAGGGCAACCTGTGTCCCAAATAGCTCCCTAATCCATACGGTTCTGGTCAAACGTCGTGCACTAGGGCAGGGGTATTCAAATCTTACCCTACACTATTAAAAATAAAAGGTGCAAGTTGGAAGCAAATAAGGTTATTGAGAGCAATCCCATAGCATAGGGGGACAATTTTAGGGTCTCTAAAGAACCATAAATTCAATACCCGGAATGTTGCGGCCATCCATGTCCGAAATTGAATAGCCAGGGTGCCTTCTGAGTGAATTTTAGCGTTACCAGTACCATCCATGAGTGTGTTTACTGGTGACAGAGACTTGATTGTGGCATACCTTCAGTTAATTGTAGCTCTGTTGACTTTACCATGTTACATGTTAGTTATTAATGATATTATGTACTTCATAAGGCCTGTTTTGGAGGAGGAGTCTCACTGCATTACAGGTCCACGTTATGCAAGAGTGAAAATGTATAGCTAGGCTATTGAAATCCAGCCAGAGTAAAGGTATAAATATTACATCATTTTTTTCACCCAGACCCTACATTCAGACAGACTGCCAGAGATGGGAAAAATGTAATGTGAAACTACCTTAAAGTTTTAAAATAGACCCACCATTCCAGTAATGGTTCTTAAAGTCACAGCTTGGAATATTTTTGAAAAATCTTTATTATTTATATTTGAGCAGTATACTGTAAGATTATTTAATCAATCAATGCAAAAACAAAGATATTGAAACAAACAATTCCAAAAGTCAACCTGCAATAGAGCATGCTGGGAACTATGATAAAGATTGGTGTGGTTTTGGTAGAACTTGGCTTTAATGGCCTTACCGAAGAGCTTCAGTGACTTTGAACTTGGCACGGTCATAAAATGTCAACTTTCCAACAAGTCAGTTCGTTACATGTCTGCCCTGCTAGAGCTCCCCCGGTCAACTGTAAGTACTGTTATTGTGAAATGGAAATATCTAGTGGCAACAGGGGCTCAGCTGCGAAGTGGTAAGCCACACAGGCTCACAGGACGGGACTGCCGAGTTCTGAAGCATGTAGTGGGTAAAAATAGTCTGTCCTCAGTTGCAACAGGCTCTAGCAAAATCCAAACTGCCTTTGGAAGCAACATCAGCAAAATAACTGTTCGTCGGGAGCTTCATGAAATGGGTTTCCATGCCCGAGCAGCCGCACACAAGCCTATGATCACCATGCGCAATGCCAAGCGTCGGCTGGAGGGGTGTTAAGCTCGAAGTGGAACGTGTTCGTTCTCTGGAGTGATGACTCACACTTCACCATCTGTCAGTCCGACAGACAAATCTGGTTTTAGCGGATGCCTGGAGAACGCTACCTGACCCAATGCTTACTGCCAATTGTAAAGTTTGGTGGAGGAGGAATAATGGTCTGGGGTTTTTCATGGTTCGGGCTTGGCTCCGTAGTTCCAGTGATGGTAAATATTAATGTTCCAGCATACAATGACATTCAAGATGATTCAGTGCTTCCAACTTTGTGGCATCAGTTTGGGAAGGCCCTTTCCTGTGCACAAAGCGAGGTCCATACAGAAATGGTTTGTAGAGATCGGTGTGGAAGAACTTGACTGGCCTGCACAGATCCCTGACCTCAACCCTATTGAACACCTTTGGGATGAAATGGAATGCTGACTGCGAGCCAGTCTTAATCGCCCAACCTCACTAATGCTCTTTTGGCTGAATGGAGGCAAGTCCCCGCAGCAATGTTCCAACATCTATGTGTCCACATATTTCTGGTCAAGTAGTGTATAAAACATAGGGAAATCACATTTTTGACTGCACTGCGCCTTTATGAATATATATAGTGCAATATATTTTCTGCATGCTATCTGGTTTTGGTTGGTTAAGTTGACACTGAAACTGTTTTTCCATCTGGAAAATTACCACTTAGATGGCCGCCTAAGAATTTTCTATACAGAAAAAATACTATAATTAGCTCTAATGACTGCAATTTCCTTCGTAATAAAGGGATAGTTCGAGATTCTTCCCCAGAGTGGGTGAACTGTACGTTTCCAGTCATTGTGTTAGTTAGTTAGCATTGGCTAATGAAACTACAGTGCATATAGAAAACATTCAGGCACCTACACTTTTTCCACAATTTGTTACGTTACAGCCATATTCTGAAATTGATAAAATAAATGTTTCTGTCATCAATCTACACAAAATACACAAAAGAAATTGAAAACTTTTTTATTTTGCAAAAACAGAAATACTGTATTTACATAAGTATTCGGACCCTTTGCAATGAGCCTCAAATTGAGCTCAGCTGTATCCTGTTTTCATTGATCATCCTTGAGATGTTTCTACAACTTGATTGGAGCCCCACATATTTTTGGGGGGGTGGGGGTTGCCTGTTTTGCATGTTATTTTGGCATTACAGTTTTTTCTGAATGCTTAAACACTAACCGTGATTCTTGAAGCATTATCTCTGAAACAATTAACACTTGTAGCCAATGCATTTACCACGTGTGCCAAACTGAATGCACGTACTCTGCTTTACACTCAGTTTGTAATTTTACAGCACACTTTTTGAAAAACTGTAAACGCAACTCACTGCTTTACACTCAGTTTGCAATTTAATAACACACTTCTAGCAAAACTGTAAACATTAGTCTCTGCATTGCTGCACTATTTCGCCTTTTGTTGTTTGAGGAGTGTTAAAACATTGAGAATGTGTTACTTCTGGAATACACATCCATACTTTACCCATTTGAATACCTGTGTGTATGTGTGTTTACTACATGTATGACAAAACTTTATTGCTAACTCCTATTTCCTGCACACAGAAAAAGCAAAATCCACAAGTGTTTTTCATTTAAACTGTCAGTGCATAGTTGGTGCTTTGTGTGCTTATTCAAATTATGGTTTGTGTGTACTGTATTGACGGAAAAACACTTTTTTTTTTTAAGTGTTTGAAGGGTTTTACAATAATTGTTTGCTTTTGCAAAAGATGTATGATGTTTTGCTAGTTTGGTGTAAGGTTTTGTGGCTAGTGTGTAGAGTTTTGCAAAAATAGCCCATAGTTTCTTAGGTAGTGTCTAAGCAGAACAAAAACTGTAATATGTGTCACATATCAGTTTGCAAACAATGTAATAAAAAAAGAATCATTGAGTTAATAAAGCCTGCATTAAAAACATGGTCTCTTTTTTGCTTTCTTGAATAAGGCGTGCTAAAATGCAGTCGTTTCAGCCTAGCTGGTGCCTTCTGTGGGGGTGGGTCAACCAGCGGAAAATACGGAGCGTAGGGGTTGGTAATGTTCTCTAGTTGCGCCATGATTGGCTCAGTGTTCTGTCACTTATGGGGACACTACACCACTGCCAAATCTAAGGGTCAAGCTCAAAAATTCAAGCCCCTTGGGTGCTGCCAAAGACTTACATTAGAAGTGCTTATCCAAGAAGGCTCAAGGTCATTGGCCACAGATAAAATGATGTGAAATCACGTTAGATCTACAGTAGCTTTGATTGGACTGATCATGTCAACATCATACTTTCAAAATCTTATCTAGCAGTCATCATCATGAATCAAGTCGACAATCTACTGGCAAATCCTTTTTAATTTGTGTCATATGAAGAGAAGTAATGAAGAGAAATTATAGATAAAATGTATTGGTGCTCAAGTTGGAAATCGCAAATTCAATAATGAGTGGTTTGGAATGAATCAGTGTCTATCTGCAAGCAATCCATAGCCTGCTATTCAGTGGAGTGGGTGTGTGGTCCCAATTATTGGTTTAAGGGTCTCTTTTTCAAGGTTAAAATGATAATTCAACATTGGCCATGCTGTCAATACAGAAAATACGTCATCATCATTTAACCTTGAGTTCCCAGTTGTCTTGAAAGCACCATAAATCCAGAGAATGCCATGACAAAAGGACCGTCATGCCACCTTCCTGTTCAAGTTGTCACAGCACAACAAGGTGAGTCCAAAAATGTATTGTATCCTGTTGCATAAATGATGTAATATGCCAGGGAGAAATGTATACTGTACCTAAGAAAGAAATATTGTATGTTGTGTAGTAAGCTGTTAGTAGCCCATGTGCCTCACCCTAATAATTTGGTACAGTGGGGCAAAAAAGTATTTAGTCAGCCACCAATTGTGCAAGTTCTCCCACTTAAAAAAGATGAGAGAGGCCTGTAATTTTTATCATAGGTACACTTCAACTATGACAGACAAAATGAGAAAAAAAATCCAGAAAATCACATTGTAGGATTTTTAATGAATTTATTTGCAAATTATGGTGGAAAATAAGTATTTGGTCACCTACAAACAAGCAAGATTTCTGGCTCTCACAGACCTGTAACTTCTTCTTTAAGAGGCTCCTCTGTCCTCCACTCGTTACCTGTATTAATGGCACCTGTTTGAACTTGTTATCAGTATAAAAGACACCTGTCCACAACTTCAAACAGTCACACTCCAAACTCCACTATGGCCAAGACCAAAGAGCTGTCAAAGGACACACGAAACAAAATTGTAGAGCTTCACCAGGCTGGGAAGACTGAATCTGCAATAGGTAGGCAGCTTGGTTTGAAGAAATCAACTGTGGGAGCAATTATTAGGAAATGGAAGACATACAAGACCACTGATAATCTCCCTCGATCTGGGGCTCCACGTAAGATCTCACCCCGAGGGGTCAAAATGATCACAAAAACGGTGAGCAAAAATCCCAGAACCACACGGGGGGACCTAGTGAATGACCTGCAGAGAGCTGGGACCAAAGTAACAAAGCCTACCATCAGTAACACACTATGCCGCCAGGGACTCAAATCCTGCAGTGCCAGACGTGTCCCCCTGCTTAAGCCAGTACATCTCCAGGCCCATCTGAAGTTTGCTAGAGAGCATTTGATTGATCCAGAAGAAGATTAGGAGAATGTCATATGGTCAGATGAAACCAAAATAGAACGTTTTGGTAAAAACTCAACTCGTCGTATTTGGAGGACAAAGAATGCTGAGTTGCATCCAAAGAACACCATACCTTCTGTGCAGCATGCGGGTGGAAACATCATGCTTTGGGGCTGTTTTTCTGCAAAGGGACCAGAACGACTGATCCGTGTAAAGGAAAGAATGAATGGGGCCATGTATCGTGAGATTTTGAGTGAAAACCTCCTTCCATCAGCAAGGGAATTGAAGATGAAACATGGCTGGGTCTTTCAGCATGACAATGATCCCAAACACACCGCCCGGGCAACAAAGGAGTTGCTTCGGAAGAAGCATTTCAAGGTCATGGAGTGGCCTAGACAGTCTCCAGATCTCAACCCCATAGAAAATCTTTGGAGGGAGTTGAAAGTCTGTGTTGGCCAGCAACAGCCCCAAAACATCACTGCTCTAGAGGAGATCTGCATGGAGGAATGGGCCAAAATACCAGCAACAGTGTGTGAAAACCTTGTGACGTTTGACCTCTGTCATTGCCGACAAAGGTTATATAACAAAGTATTGAGATAAACTTTTGTTATTGACCAAATACTTATTTTCCACCATAATTTGCAAATAAATTCATTAAAAATCCTACAATGTGATTTTCTGGATTTTTTTTCTCATTTTGTCTGTCATAGTTGAAGTGTACCTATGATGAAAATTACAGGCCTCTCATTTTTTTAAGTGGGAGAACTTGCACAATTGGTGGCTGACTAAATACTTTTTGCCCCACTGTATGCATAGTCACTTAACCATATCTACATGTACAGTCTTGGCCAAAAGTTTTGAGAATGACACAAATATTAATTTTAAGTCTGCTGCCTCAGTTTGTATGATGGCAATTTGCATATACTCCAGAACATATACGCCCTGCCACAAAAGGACAAGCTGACATCATGTCAGTGATTCTCTCGTTAACACAGGTGTGAGTGTTGACGAGGACAAGGCTGGAGATAACTCAGTCATGATGATTGAGTTCGAATAATAGACTGAAAGCTTCAAAAGCAGGGTGGTGCTTGGAATCATTGTTCTTCCTCTGTCAACCATGGTTTCCTGCAAGGAAACACGTGGCATCATCATTGCGTTGCTCAAAAAGGGCTTCACAGGCAAGGATATTGCTGCCAGTAAGAATGCACCTAAATCAACCTTTTATTGGATCATCAAGAACTTCAAGGAGAGCGGTTCAATTAGCGTGAAGAAGGCTTCAGGGCGCCCAAGAAGGTCCAGCAAGCGCCAGGACCGTCTCCTAAAGTTGATTCAGCTGCGGGATCGGGGCACCACCAGTACAGAGCTTGCTCAGGAATGGCAGCAGGCAGGTTTGAGTAGATCTGCACGCACAGTGAGGCGAAGACTTTTGGAGGATGGCCTGGTGTCAAGAAGCAAGCAAAGAAGCCACTTCTCTCCAGGAAAAGCATCAGGGACAGACTGATATTCTGCAAAAGGTACAGGGATTGGACTGCTGAGGACTGGTGTAAAGTTATTTTCTCTGATGAATTTCCAATTGTTTGGGGCATCCAGACAAAGCTTGTCGGAGAAGACAAGGTGAGAGCTACCATCAGTCCTGTGTTATGCCAACAGTAAAGCACCCTGAGGCCATTCATGTGTGGGGTTGCTGCTCAGCCAAGGGAGTGGGCTCACTCACAATTTTGCCTAAGAATACATCCATGAATAAAGAATGGTACCAACACGTCCTCCGAGAGCAACTTCTCCCAACCATCCAGGAACAGTTTGGTGACGAACAATGCCTTTTCCAGCATGATGGAGCACCTTACTATAAGGCAAAAGTGATAACTAAGTGGCTCGGGGAACAAAACTTAAATATTTTGGGTTCATGGCCAGGAAACTCCCCAGACCTTAATCCCATTGAGAACTTGTGGTCAATCCTCAAGAGGCGGGTGGACAAACAAAAACCCACAAATTCTGACAAACTCCAAGCATTGATTATGCAAGAATGGGCTGCCATCCGTCAGGATGTGGCCCAGAAGTTAATTGACAGCATGCCAGGGAGGATTGCAGAGGTCTTGAAAAAGAAGGGTCAACACTGAAAATATTGACACTTTGTAATTGTCAATAAAAGCCTTTGACACTTATGGAATGCTTGTAATTAACCTTCAGTATTCCATAGTAACATATAACAAAAATATCTAAAGACACTGAGGCAGCAGACTTTGTGGAAATTAATATTTGTGTCATTCTCAAAACTTTTGGCCACGACTGTAAATACTACCTCAATCAGCCTGACCGACCGGTGTCTGTATGTAGCCTCCCTACTTTTACAGCCTCGCAACTGTATATAGCCTAGCTACTGTTATTTTTCGCTGTCTTTTTACCGTTGTTTTTATTTCTTTACTTACCATTTGTTCACCTAATACTTTTTTTGCACTATTGGTTAGTAAGCACTTCACTGTTGTATTTGGTGCACGTGACAAAGAAACTTTTATTTGATTTGAAGAATGTATTGTATAGTTTTGTGTTGTGTTGTGTAGTGGCTTTGCTGGCATGCATCCCCCCAATAATTTTTTTGTTGCACTACCAAGAGTTACATGCTAAAATCGCCAGTGTACCTGTGGTAAATACAATTGATTGGACGTGATTTGGAAAGGCACACACCTGTCTATTTTAAGGTCCCACAGTTGACCGTGCGTTTCAGAGAAAAAACCAAGCCATGAGGTAAAAGGAGCTGCCCGTAGAGCTCTGAGATATGATTGCGTAGTTGCGAAGATCTTCAGAAGGGAACCAAAAAAAATCTGCAGCATTGAAGGTCCCCAAGAACAAAGTGGCCACCATCATTCTTAAATGGAAGAAGTTTGGAACCACCAAGACTCTTCTTAGAGTTGGCCACTTGGCCAAACTGAGCAATCGGGGTAGAAGGGTCTTGCTGAGAGTGGTCACACGTACAGAGCTCCAGAGTTCCTCTGTGGAGATGAGAGAACCTTCCAGAAGGTCAACCATCTCTGCAGCACTCCACCAATCAGGCCTTTATGGTAGAATGGCCAGACAGAAGCAGCTCCTCAATAAAAGGCACATGACAGCACGCTTGCAGTTTCCCAAAAGGCACCTAAAGAATCTCAGACCATGAGAACCAAGATTCTCTGGTCTGATGAAACCAAGATTGAATTCTTTGGCCTGAATGTTAAGCGTCACGTCTGCTGGAAATCTGTCACCATCCCTACGGTGGAGCATGGTGGTGGCAGCATCATGCTGTGGGGATGTTTTACAGTGGCAGGGACTGGGGGACTAGTCAGGTTTGAGGGAAAAATGAACGGAGCAAAGTATAGAGAGATCCGTGATGAAAACTGATACAGAGCACTCAGGACCTCAGACTGGGGGCGAAGGTTCACCTTCCAACAGGACAATGACCCTAAGCACACAGCCAAGACAGGTAAAGATTGCCTTCGGGACGTCTCTGAATGTCCTTGAGTGGCCCAGCCATAGCCCAGACTTGAACCCGATCAAACATCTCTGGAGAGACCTGAAAATAGCTGTGTAGCGTCGCTTTGCAGTTAGCTACTGTATATTTAAAAATTATATTTTTTCACATCAAAAAATCCCCCCCCAAATATACATATGCGGACTCCCTGCAAGAACCTCTGTGGACCCACGTTTGAAAACCCCTGTTCTATTGCACAATGACAGTGCGAGGTCAGGCCCTGGATCACACATACTGTACTGTAATATACACTCCAATTCACCATTGCACTGAAATCACAAAAATATTAAGTGCGATTGGTGATTTGGATTGTACATTATGTGTCGTCCTTCATCTGTCATTGTGCGTTAGATTACTCAGAATTATCCATATTATCTATCCAGAGGCAACAATGTCAAATGGGTGATTTATTGGGAAGGCAAATGTACATACCGGTAACCGCAGGAAATGGAAGAATGAAAGCTAAATTAATTGGCAAAATACATTTTTTATGAGTAGGAGCTACAGGGGCCAAATCAAGTAAATGCAAATAGTCCCTGTTCTCTAATGAAACCTTAAAGCCATCATTAAAGCAATACCCTTTAATGTTGTTGATGGCAAACCACAGATTAGATGGTAAAATGTGTTTGTATTACTAAATCCTGAATGGATTTGAACAGATTGTACATGTTGTTTGCATACTGGGGAAGGCGTTTTGGTGAAACTCTTGAAAGAAAATATGGTTTGTCACATTTTAGCTACTTAGGGTTGTGATATGGATGTAGCATCCATGAAGTCTTTATATGCATAACTGAAAGAGCCACAATGTATGACATGATTTTACTTACTCATTCACTTTTACATACTGAAATATATTCTTACATACTGTATATTGCTATGGCACCAGTTCCAACTATGTCATGCTAACGTAGGCTTCATAAAGCCTTTATAAATACTTTATAAAGCATCAGGTAGTGTTAAAGATGACCACAAACCAAGCCTGAACAATGTCCTTGATGGCTTTATTGAATGCTTGCTATTAACTCTTGGTATTACACTCTTGATATAAACAATCTAAGTGAAGCCAACAACAGCTTAAAAATAAACACAAGGTCCTTAGAATTGATTGTGTGTCAGATGGATTAATTAGGGACACAGTGTGATATATTGGTCTTGAATACCTATAACAGCCCTCGCACTGGGTCTAAACATGTTTTTATGTGCCAGATTTTCAGACATTATAGTGCAGAAACCATCACCCTGTTATGGAGACACAAAATAATACATGAACATTGCTAATGGAAATTGATTGAATTCCAGTCTAAGCGTTAGCTAAAACATGCACACAAAAAGTACTTGTTTTGAAAGTTGGATCATCTTATCTTTTGAACACTGTGATTTTGAACATTTAAAGCAACTGGGAAACATACATGGCAGGCTTTTTCACCTTAGCCTGCTCAGTCATTTCTGAGCGATGGTAGTGGTGCTTACTAATCAGGTTACACTGCACACATACCTGATGTTACTATGACAACTAGAGTAGTAGCAAAGTCAGCAAATGACTGCTGTCTGAACACACAAAATCAGATTTTGTCACAAACTTAACATGCACATGAATTACATTTACTCTCACGGCTGGCCGAAAATAACTATCTATTTTTGGATTACTCAAACATGGGTTAATTTAACCATTAGTTGGTTTTTTATTCACTTTCACGCTGAGTTGACCCAGCAGATTAGTATTTTTTTATGTAATCCATAGGCTATTTTCAGAAGGCGTGGCCTATTGGGGACGTGGCTTTCAATTAGATATTTTTGTGCACCTGTGAGAGTAAACGTCATTCCTGTTCATGTTATGTTTGCACACTGCACATTTATATTTCATGTCAATATTTTTGCCCATATTTGTTATATAAATGTTATAACATTATTTAAATGTCATAAAAAAGGGGTAAATTTCCCAACATTGGGTTGGTCATAGGCAGTTGAGGAACTCAATTTGTGTAAACCGCTGTAGGCAATAAAAGTGGCAGTGCTCAACCTTAAAATGTGTGGACAATACTACAGCACAGATTAACCAGAATTACATTTATTCTCACTGGTTGCCAAAAATAACTATCTGAAAGCCACTTGCCTAAATAGGCCGCACCTCCTGAAAATAACCTACGGATTACATTACAGTTGCTGGGTCAAACCAAGCATGAAAGTGAATAACAACCCAACTGATGGCTAAATGAACCCATGTTTGGGTAAGCTGGTTATTTTCAGGAGACGTGGCCTATTGGGGGCAGCAATTGGCCAGTAAATTACTGTAGAGTTTCAGGACAAGGTTTGTAAAATTCCTAAAATACAGCATATTACCATATTCTGTGCGGGTACAGCATTTTTCACTCACTGGTGCAACAAATATAGTATCTTACAAGGCACGCCTTAAAATGTGTTTTTGAGCCAGAGACTATCCCCATACCCAACATTTTCCCACAATGCACCATAATTAATACTGTAAAACAAATTTACGGTATTTTACTGTACATTATACAGTGTTTTACTGTTAAATTACAGAAAGACCTTACAGTGTGCTGTAAAACAAATGTAAAGTATTTTACTGTGTAATAGTTTATACACTATTATACTGTTGATAAATACAGAAGGTTACTGATAAAAAATGTAAAACGACTAACAGTGTACTTTTGGACGTTGTACTTCTTGCAACATTCAGGCTATCATTTCTCAAACACTGACTTCCCACTAGCACCAGCGTGTGTGGTAATGACTTGTGTCTGTCCATCTATGCGTGAACCAATACCTTGCTGTGATGTGATCTAGGCTACACAATCATATCTGGATGCAAATAATATTTGAAATATTTTAAATACTTTGATCTAGCCTGCCTTGAGTGGCAGGTGAGTGGGGTTTATAGTTTTGGGACTACCTTATTGGTCCATTAAGCTAGTAAAGCTCAATGAAGCACAGTTAAAGTATTTGAAATTATTTCAACATGTATTTGAGTCCAGGTCTCCACTCAATAATCACCTCACAGCTCTTGAAGTAGACTGCTGCAACCCTCTGTGAGCAGATTGCCAATTTGGAATTGTAATAGTCACAACCCCTTCTTCCATGGCTTAGCTAATTGAGATGCACTAAGTGAGAGTAATTCATTTGTGCAGATGGCTTTCCTGATGTGCTAACACTGAGGAGAGTTATTATAAGTGTTGCCAGATCTGAACTATGTTGCCAGATCTTAATAATCTCAATGACTTTTATTGAGGTGGTTTGAAGAAAGAAAAACTGCTACAGTAACAAAATTGGTGCAATAACCCAGTAGTGCCCCCACAGTGGTGGTGTCATAATACCCATAAAACCTAGCGGTCAAACAGGGAAATGGTTCCAATCATTTTTCCACCATAACTTTTTCCATAGGGAATTTTAGAAACTCTTAAAATTAGGGCTGTGTTTCGTGTAGGCTTACCCTTGCATGACGTTTTAATAAACATGTAAATCTCTCTCGGACAAGGTGAATTTATCAATATATTTGGCTCAATTTACTTTCTGATTTGAAAATGCTAATTAGCGTCAAAGTATACATCATGCAGGGGTGGCAGGTAGCCTAGTGGTTAGTGTTGGGCCAATAACTGAAAGGTTGCTGAATTGAATCCCCAAGCTGACAATGTAAAAATCTGTCGTTCCGTTGTATATAAGAATGTGTTCTTAATTGACTTGCCTAGTTAAATAAAGGTTCAATAAAAATGCAAGACTACAAATCCATGCAAGCTCCTGCATGTCATTTCTAGCTGATACAAATGTCAATTTAAAGAAATGTTGCCAGTTTATTCATTATTACATTTAGCTAACAGATAGTTAATGCACAGATTCTTACCTTTGCCTCAATTCGGCAGTCTCGTCCATATCTTCGTGGCATATGTAGTTCTTTATGATAGCCACATAAGCAGCTAATTAGCATATCATTTTAGGGGGTAAGTACAGGCGAATATTTTGATAAAAGTTACTTTGTCCTAGAGAGATTTAGGACACATCACATCAAGGTAAATCTACACAAAACACAGCCCTTATTTTAAGGTTTTTCTAAAATCCCCTATGGGAAAAAAATGAATGGTGGAAAAACGATTGGAACCATTTCCTTGTTTGACTGCAATATTTATGGTTATTATGAGAGAGAGGGAGGAGGTTTGGAGAGGGTTGTTTGGAGAGGGAAGAAGTTTGGAGAGGGAGAAGGTTTGGAGGAGCTTTGGAGATGGATTGCAGTGATATCATTACAGTGACCTGTTTTGGATTCACATGAGACTAGCTACATAACCAATGCTCTAGTTTTATACATTTTAGCATACGTTTTCTATGCCCCATATACTGTTCATTCCCTATTCGAGAGAGTGGGAGCTACAGTGGCAAGAAAAAATATGTGAACCCTTTGGAATTACCTGGATTTCTGCATAAACTGGTCATACAATTTGATCTGATCTTCATCTAAATCAGAACAATAGACCAACCCAGTGTGCTTAAACTAATAACACACAAATTATATATTTTTTCTTGTCTATATTGAAAACATAATTTAAACATTCACAGTGTAGGTTGGAAAAGGTATTTGAATCCCTAGGCTAATGACTTCTCCTAAAAGCTAATTGGAGTCAGGAGTCAGCTAACCTCGAGTCCAAACAATGAGACGAGATTGGAGATGTTGGTTGGAGCTGCCTCGCCCAATAAAAAAACACTCGCAAAATTTGAGTTTGCTATTCACAAGAAGCATTGCCTGATGTGAACCATTCCTTGAACAAAAGAGATCTCAGAAGACCTAAGATTAAGAATTGTTGACCTGCATAAAGCTGGAAAGGGTTACAAAAGTATCACTAAAGGAATTGATGTTCATCAGTCCACGGTAAGAAAAATTGTCTATAAATGGAGAAAGTTCAGCATTGTTGCTCTCCCTAGGAGTGGCCGTAAGGGAAAGATGACTGCAAGAGCACAGCACAGAATGCTCAATGAGTTTAAGAAGAATCCTAAAGTGTCAGCTAAAGAAATACAGAAATCTCTGGAACATGTTAACATCTCTGTTGACGAGTCTACGATACGTAAAACACTAAACAAGAAGGGTGTTCATGGGAGGACACCACGGAAGAAGCCACTGCTGTCCAAAAAAACCATTGCTGCACATCTGAAGTTTGCAAAAGCACACCTGGATTTTACACAGCACTACTGGCAAAATATTATGTGGACAGATGAAACTACAGTTGAGGTGTTTGCAAGGAACACACACAACACTATGTGTGGAGAGAAAAAAAGCACAGCTCACCAAAAAACATAAAAAACTTATCCAAACTGTAAAGTATGGTGGAGGGAGGGAGCATCATGGTTTGGGGCTGCTTTGCTGCCTCAGGACCTAGACAGCTTGCTATCATAGACGGAATAATGAATTCCCAAGTTTATCAATACATTTTGCTGGAGATTGTTTGGCTACCTGTCCACCAAATGAAGCTCAATAGAAGTTGGGTGATGCAACAGGACGACCCAAAACACAAAAGTAAATTAACAACAGAATGGCTTCAACAGAAGAAAACACACCTTCTGGAGTGGCCCAGTCAGAGTCCTGACCTCAACCCAATTGAGATGCTGTGGCATGACCTCAACAGAGTGGTTCACACCAGACATCCCAATAATGTTGCTGAACTGAAACAGTTTTGCAAAGAGGAATGGTCCAAAATCCCTTCTGATCTTTGTGCATGTCTGATCTGCAACTACAGAAAATATTTAGTTGAGGTTATTGCTACCAAAGGAGGGTCAACCAGTTATTAAATCCAAGGGTTCATATTATTTTCCCACCCTGCACTGGGAATGTTTACACAGTGTGTTCAATAAAGACATGAAAACGTATAATTGTTTGTGTGTTATTAGTTTAAACAGACTGTGTTTGTCTATTGTTGTGACTTAGATGAAGATCAGATCACATTTTATGACCAATTTACGCCGAAACCCAGGTAATTCCAAAGGGTTCACATATTTGTTCTTGCCACTGTACATTTGCAACATCATTGCAGTAACCCATTTTAGATTCACATGAGAGCTACATAAATACGCATAACCATGACTCCATATCTGTGATCCCATGTTCTAGTGGGATGAATTTATATTCATATAAGCTTTAAATGCTATATATGTTTTCTATGCCCCATGTTTTCTAGGCCCCATCAAAGTTTAATGATCGACTGTGGTGTCAGTGTTGTGTAAACGAACAGGCAAACACATACATCACTGTGGTATCATTCATTATGTTAGACAATGAATTACCTATCTTGCATAAAACACCAAGATGTAATGAAAGGGATCCGTCTTTAAATCGCATTGCAGCCCATCATGATTCATGATCACTTCATTTTTGTGTAATGTTAAGGGATCCCTGCCGAATTACACCCTGTTCCCTATATAGTGTTCTACTTTTGACCAGGTTTCATAGGGCTCTGGTCAAAAGTAGTGCACTATGTGGGGAATAGAGTGCCATTTGGGATTCATGTGTTAAAAACCCTACATTCCCTTTCACCTAGCAGTTGGTATCTGCTAATGCAACTGCTTTATGTCTGAAACTTTTCTATTAGGGGAATGTTTGGAGAAGTTTTCAACCACTCCTCTCTAAAAATGAACTGATCCATCATCCTCTTTCTGACTTCACATTCTCTCAAACTTAATCTCATCCATCAGCAGGCATAATTGTGCCTTCCTGTATTATACTTATGCTAAAATGTATATCCTATTCTACTGAGCCATTTACTTTATGTTTACATTCTTATCTTTCATTCTTTGTTATTGTTGTTGCATTGTGGAGAAGGAACCCTGCAGGTAAGCATTCGTTGGACGGTGTATACCATGTGTATCCTGTACACGCGACTAATAAATCTTTAAACTTTAAAAATGACAACAACAAAAAAATTCTCAATGTGCCTATTACCTTTAAATCGGTGGGAAGCTAATCCTCATCCCCATTATACCATTAGCTCATTTCAGGCAGCAAAAAACACGAGGGGGATGGGTAGCTAGTTGAGCTACTTACCCTGAGTTGTTAGAGGGGCTCAACAGCATCAACAGGTGCAATGTGAGAGGATAATGGGGTCAGCAAGTAGAAAGGCACAAAGATAATGCTCCAATTGTGTCAAAGACCAAATGTGTGTATATTTTTAAAAATGCATCCGGGATCTCCTCTAATATCCTCTTATCTTCCCTAACCTTATTTTGACCCAGCCATTTGGGTCGTTTGGATGATGGGTTATTGAGCTATGACCCACTGGGTCAGATCAGAAATCTGGAGGCGTGGCTCCAATAGAGTCTCTCTTACTCATTAACATATTTTAAGGTGTGCCTTGTAAGAGCCTAAATTTGTTGCACCTGTGAGTGAGAATGCTGTACCCCCACAGAATATGGTAATATACTGTGATTTAGAAAATCTATAACTTTTTTTCCTTAAACTCCACAGTAAGGTACTGTAATTCAGAATATGGTGCTATACTGCAATTTTGCAGTGTCAAAATCCTTTTGAGCAATAATAGGTTCATGGTGTTCTTGTTTCTCACTCATTAAGATATTTTTAAATATTTATTTTAAGAGACCTATATTTGTTGCAGCTGTTAGTGAGAGTGTTGTACCAATTTCAGTGATATGTGGTAGTGGTTCGCTAACAATTAAATATATAGAGATGAAAGATCAGTGGCAGCAAGTCTGAAACATTTAATGGTTGAATGGTTGAGTGATCTGTTTTGCCCTGTAGTCATTGTCAGTTTAGAAGCATTTGTTAAGGCCCAAAGTAATATAAGTAATATAGAACATCAAACATCAGCTGGTATGCTATAATAAATAATTAAATATGCACTATTAGTAATTGCTGATTTTATTTTCAATACGTTTTGCTATATATTTACTGCAGCATGCTGTAAATGATGGTGCATTGCAGAGAAATATTGTGGGAGGAGAAAGAATCGCTTGTTCATTAACATGACTTGTAAGCGGCTACATGTTGCAACCATTAGTGAGAGTCCTGTACCGATAAATGTTTCCCTGTAATCACTGCCAATTTTGAAGATTTTGTTTAGGCCTCTAGAAGTGAAAGTGATGTAAAACATCTAGTATTCATTAATATGCTGCAATTTGCGAACGCTACAGCCAACCTGCTTCCTCTAATCTCTTGTAATTACAGTGAAATACTATTCTTTTAAAAAATAGTACAGTTTAATGGTCACTTTTACTGTATTGTGCTGTGGTTCATTGCTCTTGCATCAAGTTACCATGAATATATTAGTATTGTATTGGCACTATCCAGAGATAGTCAAAAATAAGATATCTTGCTGTAATTACAATTATTTTAAAGACCAATGTATCCGGGTGCCGATGATGTGGATTAAAAACAGAAGACACATTTCAGTTGACGGCATTCAGTTGTACAATTGACTAGATAACCCCCTTTCCCTTTCTCTTCCTTTTCCTTAACTTCAACATTTTCATTAACGGTTAAAGAAGCGTTTTACTTGCTATGACTGTGATATGTGTTTTTTTATCATTTTTTTTAAAGGCACTGATTGTAAATTGCTAAGGACAAGAGCGCCTGCTAAATGACCATACTGTAAATTTATGTTTCAAACGTTCAAGGAACACTGGGTAATGTCGCTGCATGGGTAATTCCAGTAATATGCTATACATTAGAATTCAATAAAAATGTTGGTACCATAAAATGGATTACTGTATAATGGATTAAAGTAATTTACAGGAAATATTTTACAGTGTAGCAAATAACACTGGGTAATATGTCACTGGGTAATTACAGTAATATGCTTTAATTGTAATAGGTACTGAAAATTAGAGTACAGTAACTGACTTGGAACTGGAAATTACATTAGAGTAAAATTGTTGGTACAATAAAATGGATTACAGTAACTGTACCGTAAAATACATTTTATGTCTCATGAAATGTTATAGTGAATGTTTTACAGTCGATATCAGTATTGGCATTTGAAATCATAAACATGTTCCTATTTTCAGAATGAGAGACAGCTCCCACCTCAACCCCGGGTTTGTTTTTATGAGATCATTAGATGACCATGTTGAGGTGTGACATGCCTCCAAAACCACAGGTATTGTTTATAATGTCTCATCAAATTTCACCACCAACCAAAACTGAATGCTCCTCAACCTAACCTGTTGACTCAACCAAGCAAAAATTCATGCCTGACCTGAACAGGTTGTTCCTTCCAGTCGTGTGTGTATGTATATATAAATGAGAGAGAGAGAGAGAGAGAGAGAGAAAGAGAGAGAGAGAGAGAGCGAGAGAGAGAGAGCTCAAAATAATCCACATAATTTTTTTGTGAGCTCTGATATAACCTTGATTCAAGTGACTCAGATCGACAATCTCTATGACAACCCCGCTTGCTTTAATTCCACTGTAAAAAGTTCCACTTACTAATCGACATCTCTATTTCAGCTGGCTGGCTGGCTGACAAATTGATTGTTAGACTCCATTTCTCTCTAACTTGATTCCATTGTGTGGCTGGCTGGTTTTCAGGCTCTGTTTCTCTATTCCATTGTGTAGCTGGCTGACTGACTGGCTGACTGATTGACTGGCTGATTGACTGGCTGATTGACTGGCTGATTGACTGGCTGATTGACTGGCTGATTGACTGGCTGATAGACTGGCTGAAAATAGTAAAAAATAAAAAATAAACACTTAATGAGTAGGTGTGTCTAAACTTTTGACTGGTACTGTATGTACTGTATATATATATACAGTATATATTATATTGTAAATATATATTCTAAAATTGATTAAATAAAACAAATTCCTCAGCAATCTACGCACCCCCAATATGACAAACTGAAAACAGGTTTTTGAAAATGTTGGCAAATTTATACAAATTAAAGAGAGCTTTGTCAATTTCCAAAGGGTCAGAATATACAATTTACGGACATAGTATATTTTACATTAGTTATCTTGTTTGGTTTGTTATTTTTAGTCCCACCATCCAGTTTTGATTTCTATTTGCCATATACAGGGACTTCGGAAAGTATCCAGACGCCATGAATTTTTCCACATTTAGTTACATTACAATCTTACATTAAAATTGATTAAATTGATTCCCCCACCCCATCAATCTACACATAATACCCCATAATAACAAAGCAAAAACAGGTTTTTTGAAAAATGTGCCAATTTATTTAAAAAATACCCTTTACTCAGTACTTTGTTGAAGCACCTTTGGCAGCGATTACAGCATCAATTCTTCTTGGGTATGATGCTACAAGCTTGGCTCACGTGTATATGGGGAGTTTTTCCCATTCTTCTCTGCAGATCATCTCAAGCTCTGTCATTTTGGATGTGGAGCGTTTGTGCACAGCTATTTTCAGGTCTCTCCAGAGATGTTCGATCGGCATCAAGTCTGGGCTCTGGCTGGGCCACTCAAGGACATTCAGAGACTTGTCCAGAATCCACTCCTGCGTTGTCTTGGCTGTGTGCTTAAGGTCGTTGTCCTGTTAGAATGCGAACCTTCGCCAAAGTCTGAGGTCCTGAGCACTCTGGAGCAGATTTTCATCAAGGATCTCTCTGTAATTTGCTCCATTCCTCTTTGCCTCAATCTTGACTTGACTCCCAGTCCCTGAAAAACATCCCCACAGCATGATGCTGCCACCACCATGCTTCACCGTAGGGATGGTGCCAGGTTTCTTCCAGACGTGACGCTTGGCATTCAGACCAAAGAGTTCAATTTTGGTTTCATCAGACCAGAGAATCTTGTTTCTCATGATTTGAGAGTCTTTAGGTGCCTTTTGGCAAACTGCAAGCGGGCTGTCATGTGCCTTTTATCGAGGAGCTTCTTCCGTCTGGCCATTCTACCATAAAGGCCTGATTGGTGGAGTGCTGCAGAGTTGGTTGTCCTTGGGGAAGGTTCTCCCATCTCCACAGAGGAACTCTAGAGCTCTGTCAGTGACCATCGCGTTCTTGGTCACCTCCCTGACCAAGGGCCTTCTCCCCTGATTGCTCAGTTTGGCCAGGCGGCCAGCTCTAGTCAGTGGTGGAAAAAGTACACAATTGTCATACTTGAGTAAAAGTATAGATACCATAATAGAAAATCACTCAAGTGAAAGTCACCTAGTAAAATACTACTTGAGTAAAAGTCAAAAAGTATTTGGTTTTGAATATACTTATGCATCAAAAGTACATTTAATTGCTAAAATATACTTAATTATCAAAAGCAGTATAAATCATTTCAAATTCATTTTATTAAGCAAAGCAGATGGCACCATTTTATTGTTTTTAAAATGTTGGGTGAGCCAGGGGCACACACCAACACTTAGACAACATTTACTAAAGATGCATGTGTGTTTAGTGAGTCCACCAAAACATAGGCAGTAGGTATTGATACCATTTTTGCTGTTCTGCTAAGCATTTAAAATGTAACGAGTACTTTGGGCTGTCAGGGACAATGTATTGAGCAAACAGTACAATATTTTATTTAGGAATGTAGTAAAGTAAAAGTTAAAGTTGTGAAAAATAGAAAAAGTACAGATACCCCAAAAAACTCCTTAAGTAGTACTTTCAAGTATTTTTACTTAAGTACTTTACACCACTGGCTCTAGGAAGTATCTTGGTGGTTCCAAACTTCTTCCATTTAAGAATAATGGAGGCCTCTGTGTTCTTGGGGACCTTCAATGCTGCAGAAATGTTTTGGTACCCTTCCCCAGAGCTGTGCCTCGACACAATCCTGTCTCTGCACTCTACGGACAAGTCCTTTGACCTCATGGCTTGGTTTTTGCTCTTACATGCACTGTCAACTGTGGGACTTTATATAGACATTTATCCCCCTCCTTTTCTATTCTCATAGTTTCTACAGATTGTAAATTCACTGATACACATTTTTGCGAAGAGTATTATTGTTATATTATTGATTGATTGGTTATTACTTTTCAAATCTCCCGCTCTAACCCATTTTGCCAATCTCCAACTCAAATCAAATACATTTTATTGGTCACATACACATATTTAGCAGATGCTATTGCAGGTGTAGTGAAATGCTTGTGTCCCTAGCTCCAACCGTCCAACAGTCCATCTCAATGGTTGACTGCCTCTGTTTCTCTCCATCTCTATTCCACTGTGTAGCTAGCTAGCTGACTCTATTCCTCTCTAACCTTCCCTGAATGTATATTTCCCCCATCATCAGTTCCAGCTACTGATAGTAGATCCACTGGGCTGGGCTAACACACTTTGATGGAATTAGGGTCATGTCCCAAATGACACCCTATTTCCTATGTATTGCGCTACTTTAGACCAGGACCCTACATATGGCATAGGGCGCCATTTGGGATGCACATAGGTTCAAAGAGTACGTATTGGCGGGGGAGTGGACACTCACGTTGGGATAAATCCACTCATGGAGGTCTGGAGCACGGAGGTTCCATTATAGTCTAACCTCCATGCTCCATCTCCCTCATCTCTCCTACGTAAAACTCACCATGCTGAGAAAACACACACTGGGGGCCTGTCCAAAATGTCACCCTTTCCCCTCTATAGGGCACTACTTTTGACCAAGGCCCGTATGGGAATAGGGTGCCATTTGGGACACAGCCCGGCTCAATGAGGAGACAGGCTTTGGTGGTGATGATCACACCGTGTCTGTACTTCTGATGGCATAAATGGAGAAGATTAGTTAGAGGATGGAGAGTCCACAGAGCACACTATTTCCATGTTTGTTCTAGCCCATGAATCATGAAACTGGTGCTAATGGTTTAAACAAATGGATTTAACCTGGGGTCTATTTCTAGCTCTAAATGTCAAATTTATAAATGCTATATTGATAATATGAAACTGAATTCTTACGATTTCACAGAGACTGTTAGAAGGATGGTGATAATGTTGATTTGTATGATTATGATGATGGTGACTAGGGATTAATATTTTCCCAGAAATCTATGTTTCATTACCGGGAATAATTCATATTTATCCTGCGAGGCCCAGAAGTGCGCATTTAAAGCATTTAAAACAGAGATATGGTCACTTTGCCAAGGTTCTCCCCAAATAAGAGGGGCGCTGCTCCACTATGTAAAGATTTCAGAGCAAATGAAACTGATATTTCGTAATGATAGAGTAACTACAGTATCTTTGATTGCGTAAGATTTTGAGAATCACAAAACAAGCCGTTCATAAATTCAGAGTATTATCATGTTCCTCAATTAATTCAGCACATCTCAACACAGAGCACGCTCAGCAGAGCCGGCTCTACGGGGTGGCAAAGTCTGTTATCCCCCCCAGTTTTGTTTCCCAATAAACATAACAAATGGTATTTGAATTACAATGGCCAGTTTTGCCGATGTAGCATTGTCGGGCCTGCGAGTAGGTCAGACTGGGACAGAGGCTATGCCGGGTGTGGGGGCTGAAATAATGTAATATTTAGTATTTAAAATCCCCAAATTCATTCTGATTGGGCACCTAGCCATGCAATGTAATAAGGTACCGCCTTCATTACCTTGTTTCAGAGGCTCATTGGATCCCACCAAGGGCGGGTCAAATTTACAGTTTATTTTATCTCAGAGAGGGACTACAACTACAGCTAATAATAGGCTAGCTACTATCTACTAGCTTTGTTAAGTGTTGGCAGTGGCTGAGAAATTATAGCTGGCTAATAAACATGGATATCAGAAAATGTCTGGGAACTGCCAAGTGCAAGAAAACCGAGGACCGCCATGTCGAGTGCGATGCCGAGCTCCCTGAGCAGCCTGCTGATGGCCCGACCACCGAGGTTGAGGAGCCTAGGAGCAAATGTAATACCCGCGCATTTCTCGCACTGCCTGCTGACCGACAAGATCGAGAAGAGCCAGGGCCTAGTAGGAATGGCACGAGGGTAACATCACAACAAGCACTTGCACCTCCATTATCCCAGCCACTAGCACCTGATGACCTGTTGGATCTAACCAAATCTGAACCACTAGAAGCAGAGTTGATTCTTACAAAGTGAAATCGCAAAACCACAGCAAGCGACAACAAATGGAGCCACTTCAGTGTTCTTCAAAGATATGGCGGGCCATTCTCAGCAACTGTGCTGTTCGCACTGAAACATGGATTTGGATTAACGTTTGGGGCATCTACAAAAATTCCTTCTCTACTCTAAAGAACGTATTCAGTTTGTCTATCTGGCATTTGAGAGGGACCTGACAAGTAAATTTAGCCAGGAAGGAGAATGGAATCAGAAACTTCTCATGAGGTTCAGCACAGCATGTAAGAGGCTACAACTCCTCTAAATGGTATGCTACAACCTTTATGGCCCTGGCCGCCTTGCCAGAATGATTCATTCATTGGTTTTCCCTCAAGTAAGCCTACTGGTTGTTTGGCCGATAGAAAAAATAAAAAAAATGTAATGTATGTATTTATGCCATTGCTTTTTACTTCAATGCATCTTTTAGATTTATCTGTGATTCTAAATGTCATTGCTTGCTTTTGCGGACCTAATTGCTATCGATAGATATATAGCTTTGTGTTATTTGACGGGTATAGGGACAATGATCAATGTAGCCCATTGGTTGTGCTCTGAGGTGACTGAAATTGGCAGTCCATCTAACGTTATCTTTTCATAGCACTGACTGGCGGTAGGTAGCCTTCTGTCCATGGTCCTGAATCAATGGTTACAGTGTGTGCTGTTGTAATGAGCACATCTTGGGCTATAAGTCTTCGTGGGGCTTCTTTTAAACATCGCATGCTTTCTTGTGTGAAAAATGAAATTTGTTGTGTACGTGGCTGCATTTCAGATAGGCCTACATTTTTCTAAATGTGGTATGTAGGTCCAATACTGTGTGTAACCTACTAAAACAAGTAGGTACACTTTCACTCTGTTATCATTCATTTGCACTACACAGTCATTGTGTGATAGGCTACTGTAAAAGTTATGTAAATACTATGAAAACAACACCGCCTACTTTTTTGCCCCCTCCCTGTTCTCTTGCTAATACGTGTAGCGTGTGTGAGCAAAGTTACATATTACTTACTATGCACTGAATGGAGCTGTATGCATGCTTCAGAGTGATGCTTAAGTAGACTCTAATCAACATTACCTTGCTCTTGTATAGAATAAACACCATACAAAACATGGTGTCAGAATTCAGAACCAAATAGGTATACCCTTGACAAATCAAAACATCAAAACGACACTTGGATAAATGCACAGAAGGAAGGGATGTGTCAACTAGCTAAACAGCTACAAAAAATAATAATAACGACAACAATGGCTTACCTGGTAATTCCAGTACCAGAGCCTATGGACATGAAGGGCGACACATACAACAACAGGACATTATTTTGAGCACAATGAAAAAACGATGGGATAGCTAGCGGTCTGGACAAAAAGGATGCAAATGTCCGCATAGAAACTCTGCTAACCGTGATAGAAAAGAACATCTCTTACAGCGTCATCTTCATATGCCTGAAGCAGAGAGAACTGACCCGGTAAAAATTATAGAGGCGCAGCAGAAACACTTTGAGCCGTCCAGAAACGTGATCTACAAGAGGTATATGTTTAATGCTTTAATGCTTGTCAACAAAGTCAATGTGAAACATCATAGCAATACATTACAAATCTGAAGAAGCTAGCCGACACGTGAATTTGGCACATTACGAGAGGAACTAGTCCTTGACAGGCTTGTCGTAGGCACTGAAGACATAGCTACGCGAGCGCGCATGCTCAGAGAACCGAACCTCACGCTGAACAAAGCCAATGACACGTGTCGTTCAAATGAACAATCACAAATGCAAATCAAGAAAATTAGTGGATATGAACCAGAGACTACATTATAGCGGCGTTCAGAATCAAAACGCCAAACATATGGCCGTAAACAGACAGAGTTTACAGGGGATAATAACAAACATAAAATGCCAAACGGCTTCACCTGTCATTACTGTGGTTCAGTACAAGCCAAATCTAAATGCCCAACACATGGTGTCACCTGTAAAGCATCTGGCAAACGAAACCACTTTGCCAGAGTTTGTCAACAAGCACAACACAAACCTCAACTCAATTTATTAGAGGAAGGTAATGAGTCAGATGACCAAACAACAGATAGTTAATTAACCTTAAGCTAGCTCCACTCAGTGAGGAGACATTGACATACCCCAGCCATACAATTAAATGTCAACTAGACACAGGATCAACATTGAATGTCAAAAACTATGGGGCCCAACAGCGAGTCACGCAAGACGGCAAACTAGTTGTCCTACCCAGCAAAGCTACACTCAAGCTATATGACAGCACACTTTTAAAGCCAACAGGAGAATGCAACCTCAAAGCAGATCTTGATGGAAAAATGTTTCATATCAAATTTCAGGTCAGGGAGACATCCCAGCTTTCTCTGCTGTCAGCTGACACATGTGAATGACTCAGCCTACTACATGTGAACCACAGCCATGTGTTACATCACGTCGACACCCCAAGCACCACATCCACAGAGGTCATCATGACAACTGAGGAGATCATCGCCAAGAACAAGGTTTGAACAAGAACGTGTTTGATGGGCTTGGCTGCCTTCCTGGAGAACTACACCTAGAAGTAGACAACGCAGCCCGGCCTGTTCAGCAACTACCAAGACAGATACCTATTCCACTGAAGAAAAGGATCACAAAGGTCATACATTCAATGGACAATGCAGACATCATCACGAAAGTCACAGAGCCAACACTGTGGATCAGCAAAATGGCTGTCATTGAAAAACCTGATAAACTACGAATGTGCATGGACCCCAGTGCACTTAACAAAGCCTTACTGAGATTGCACTTCCAGATGCCCATAATAGAAGAGATTCTACCAGAGATATCCAACGCAAAGGTATTCTCAGTACTCTATGCCAAATATGAATATTGCAAGTCAAACTTGATGAAGTGAGCAGCTATCAAACCACTTTCTGGACACCTGTAGCCAGGTATAGATGGCTGAGAATGCCATTTTGGAATCAAGTCAGCAGCTGAAGAATACCAGCACAGACAGTGTGAAGCACTGTAGGGACTAAAAGGAGTGAGTGTGATCGCAGATAACATTCTATTCTACGGATGTGGTGACACACACGAAGAGGCGATGGCGGATCATGACAGAGACCTTACAGCTTTCCTGCAGAGAGCAAGAGATGTCAACCTGAAATTGAACAAAAATAAACTCTGGTGAAAGCTACCTACTGTGAAATACATGGGTCATCTTCACACCACAGAGGGCATTCGCCCTGACCCAGAGAAAATAACAGCCATTCTGAACATGGATACACCAACCGACATCAAGTCACTACAGAGGCTGTTGGGGTTTGTGAACTATCTTGCAAAATTCATGCCCCTCCTATCTGATGTGTGTGAGCCGCTCAGAAGACTGACTGACATGGACATTGAATGGACATGGCTACCACAGCATACTGGAGCAGTTGAGACGATTTAACAGTTAGTCACACAACAACCATTGCTCAAATACAACAATCTGAATGATGAAGTCACACTGCAGTGTGATGCCAAAAAAGGACAACCTGTTGCATTTTCCTCCAGAAGATTGACTCAGACAGAACACAGATATGCACAGATTGAGAAAGAGAGTTCATCACAATACACAGGGACCAGAAACCGCTTGAGACGATCTTCAAGAAATCCCTACTCACAGCACCCAAGTGACTGAAGAGAATGTTGCTAAAGCTACAAAGATACAAACTCCACGTGCAATACAAACAAGGCAAAGAACTACATGTAGCTGACTTCCCGTCCAGAACAGCTCAATCAACCACAGAGCACACACAAATGCAAACACCAGTCTATGCCATGGGTCTAGCCACAACTGACCTGGAGCAGGTGGATCACACCAGTGATGTCAACATCTCAACTAAGACAATGGACCCACTGGACCCACTGTTTCAGGCTCTGTACGCATAAATCAATAATGACTGGCCTGGAACCAAACAAGCTATGAGTCACAGACTGAAAGATTTATAGACGTACAAAGAGGAGCTCACCACAGAAAATGAAATGATATTTAAAGGAAACAGGGTCTTCATCCCTCTAATAACTCTGAGACACCCCAGAACCATGGCAAATATCAGGCCGCCTTTGAAATATTCCAGAGACTAGGTTGTTTAATCTAAAAGGTTATATTACCAGTGTAATGTTTTCACTGGCAAGGGCCTAACCCCAGTTCTCCGGTTTATGAGTCGAGGAGGAGTTCTATTCATCTGTTGGGTAAAGGAAGATGTGAGCCAAGTTAGGCATTACTGACTATGCACTGAATTGAGCTGTATGCATGCAACAGAGTGAAGCTGAAGTAAATACTTTCTAATCAACATTTCCTTGCTCTTTGTATAGAATAAACGCCATACAAAACAATGTGTAGGCCTACCGCAGCAACAGTAGCATTTCAGGTACAAATCTTTCTTGTGTTATTATATAAAGTGACGGTTGTTAATGTGTATTGCTACATTTCCACCCCATGGATTTAAAATGCCCCCTCAGGCATATTATCCTGGAGCTGGGCCTGGTGTTCAGGACACGCATAGCGCACCCTTAGTATAGCGTTGTCGAATAATTCAAATTTTGTAATAGCAGTCAAACAAAAGACCAAAGTTGCTAAGCTTGTTAGATTACCTTCTTCAACGAATGACAGAATATCTCCTGTATTTGAAAATATTGAGTGAATGATTATACAGATTGTCAGCTCATGAATAACAGGAGATGAAGAGTGGAAATAGTTTAAACATAATGGTATCTTCACAGGAACCAACTCTGTTAAAAAATATCCCATATCTACTCTCCTTTTCATTTGTTGATCACACATGTTCTACCAAAACTCTCATATCGGCAGCAAGTACGAGAAAGCGGAGATAGGAGGAGTACCAGTAAATTGGTAGCAAACTTCACAGAGATGCCTATGTGGTGAGTTGTGCATAGGCCTATTAAATGTGTGACTATCTGAGAACCTTCCAGAAGTACAACAATATCTGCAGCACTCCACCAATCAGGCCTTTATGGTAGCGTGGCCAGACCGAAGTCACTCCTCAGTAAAAGGCATATGACAGCCTGCTTGGAGTTTGCCAAAAGGCACCTAAACACTCTCAAGATTTTCTGGTCTGATGAAACCAAGATGGAACTCCTTGGCCTGAATGTCAAGCGTCATGTCTGGAGGAAACCTGGCACCATCCCTACGGTGAAGCATGGTGGTGGCAGCATCATGGTGTGGAGATGTTTTTCAGCAGCAGGGACTGGGAGACTAGTCAGGCTCGAGGGAAAGATAAAAGGAGCAAAGTAAAGAGAGATCCTTGATGAAAACCTGCTCAGGACCTCAAACTGAGGCGAAGGTTGAACTTCCAACAGGACAAAGACACTAAATCTCCACCCGGCACAGCCAGAAGAGGACTGTCCACCCCTCAGAGCCTCTCTAGGTTTCTTCCTAGGTTCCTGCCTTTCTAGTATTTCCTAGCCACCAGGCTTCTACATCTGCATTGCTTGCTGTTTGGGGTTTTAGGCTGGGTTTCTGTATAACACTTTGTGACATCGGCTGATATAAAAAAGGCTTCATAAATACTTTTGATTGATTTGATTAAATACACAGCCAAGATAATGCAGGAGTGGCTTTGGGACAAGTCTCTGAATGTCTTTGTGTGGCCCAGCCAGAGTCCACACATGAACCCGATCAATCATCTCTAGAGAGACCTGAAAATAGCTGTGCAGCAACCCTCCCCATCCAACCAGACAGAGCTTGAGAGGATCTGCAGAAAATAATGGGAGAAACTCCCTAAATACAACTGTGCCAAGCTTGTAGCATCATACCCAAGAAGACTCAAGGCTGTAATCGCTGCCAAAGGTGCTTCAGCAAAGTACAGAGTAAAGGGTCTGAATACTTATGTAAATATGATATTTCATTTATTTTTCATAAATTTGCCAAAAACTTACCCAAAAACGTGTTTTTGTTTTTTTATCATGTAGTATTGTGTGTAGATTGATGAGGGGAAAAAAACTGGGCTCTGTTTGTTCCCTCCAACCTCCAGCCCCCAGGCTTGCCGCCACATCGCGGCACATTCCCGGTCCCAGCCACAACACCAGCGACAACCCTGGACACTGCATCAACCAACCACAACTTCCACCTCCTTTCAGCAACTGAAACACAAAGACACATACAAATGTATGTCCTACTGACTGACTGAATGCCTGATGAACTGATTCACTGATGGACTGAATTGACTGACAGAGTTTTCAGATTATTTTTGGGTTGATTTATTGATTGCTTTTGTTTTTTGCTTTTGTTTGATTGGATTCCCATTTGTTTTGCCTCATTTTTATTGATTACTTATTGTTTATTATTTGGAAGATTAAATTAATTATGTATTACATTTCAACTTGTTGAACATTTTAAATTGTAATGAATTTTGTAAAAAAAAAAAAAAAAAAACATTTACAATACATTACATGTCTCATAAGGCATTATTTTGAGCCGTAGTTTTTACCTTATACAGTGGCCTGAAAGTCATGGTTTACAGGCCACATCCGGCCTACAAGTAGTGTTGCAAAATTCCAGTAACTTTCCCCAAATTCCCAGAAATCATACCCTTATTTCCACCCGTTTCCAGGAAGTTTCTAACCTCAGTCATATATTACACTTTATATTCTTCAAAGTAGCAGCCCTTTGCCTTGATGACAGCTTTGCACACTCTTGGCATTCTCTCAGACAGCTTCATGAGGAATGCTTTTCCAACAATCTTGAAGGAGTTCCCCCATATGCTGAGTACTTGTTGGCTGCTTTTCTGTCACTCTGCGGTCCAACTCATCCCAAACCATCTCAATTGGGTTGAGGTCAAGTGATTGTGGAGGCCAGGACATTTGATGCAGCCAATATGCATCACTCTCCTTGGTCAAATAGGCTTTACATAGCTTGAAGGTTTGCTTTGGGGCATTGTCCTGTTGAAAAACAAATGATAGTCCCACTAATTGCAAACCAGATGAGATAGTGTATCGCTGCAGAATGCTGTGGTAGCCATGCTGGTTAAGTGTGCCTTGAATTCTAAATAAATCACTGACAGTGTCACCAGCAAAGCACCCCCACATCTCCTCCTATATGCTTCACAGTGGTAACCACACATGAGGAGATAATCTGTTCACATACTCTGCGTCTCACAAAGATATGGTGGTTGTAACCAAAAATCTCACATTTGAACTCATCAGACCAAAGGACAGATTTCCACTGGTCTAATGTCCTTTGCTCGTGTTTCCTGGCCCAAGCAAGTCTGTTCTTCTTATTGGTGTTCTTTAGTAATGGTTTCTTCGCAGCAATTCAACCATGGAGGCCTGATTCACGCAATCTCCTCTGAACAGTTGATATTGAGATGTGTCTGTTACTTGAACTTTGTGAAGCGTTTATTTAGGCTGCAATATGAGGTGCAGTTAACTCTAATGAACTTATCCTCTGCAGCAGAGCTAACTCTGGGTCTTCCTTTCCTGTAGCAGTCCTCCTGAGAGCCAGTTTCATCATAGCGCTTTATGGTTTTTGCGACTGCACTTGAAGAAGCTTTCAAAGTTCTTGCAATTTTCCAGATTGAGGTTTCACTGAGTCAAAAAAAACGTATCTCTTGGAAAGAGCCCACACACTTCACCAATGTTTGCTCAGATCAAATATGCAGATATTTGCGCAGTCTTGCACGAATTGGAACATTTTCTGGCTGGTGCTCGCATTGCCTTGTTGTTTTCCTTACAAATACTAACTTTGGAGATGTGTGCATTCCTATTGAAGTAAGTTTCTCATTTTCTGTATATTGTCGTTTCTACTGTAGGGGCAGAAACATGTATGTATGGAGCATAATTTATTTACAGTTTTATTCACATGTTTTCAAGTACTGGTGACAAATAATGAATTTTGATTATTGCATAGATTATAATGAGATAATACTAAGCTATTTGCCAGCTTTGTGTATGTGTGCTGTCATGTTTGTTGACATTATACAATGCATTCTGGGTGTCACGTAAACATCTGTCAGACCAAAGATGTTATAATGAGGTGAAGGAATGGTTGACTCATCTTTTGGATAAACTTCCAGAAGTGAATGATTGTAGATGACACACCCCCTTCAACCTGCATACTATAAACCACAGGTTCTCAATCCTGGTTCTGGGGACCCAAAGGGGTGCACATTTTTGTTTTTGCCCTTGCGTCAAAAGGCTTTGGTGATTTGAATCAGGTGTGTAGTGCTAGGACAAAAACAAAAATGTGCACCCCTTTGGGTCCCCAGGACAGTTGAGAACCACTGCTATAAACAGACAAAACTAATCTTGTCTCATCTTATTATCTTTGGTTGATGCGAAAAAACAAACATGGTGGCATGCACTAACTACCCATCGTTGGATTACTTTCGATTTCTAGAAAGTGTTTTACTCAATTATTTCGATAAATTTTGAGCTCACCTGTGATGTGATTAATTATGAATAGTAATTCCTATTAGCTTATTCATATTGTAGTTTCTGTCAGCTGAGAGTTATAAAACTATGACTGCTTGTGTTGCGTTAGTCTTTCCTCAGTTAGCGCTAGGACAAATGTAGCCTACATTTTCCAGTTTGGATGATTGTGTTATACTGTAGCTACTTCTGTGAATGTCTGAACATTGCATCCAAAAATAAGCTGGTCACATTCAGGACATAACTTTGTAAGGACTGTGTTTGTGCAAAATGTTTCTGTGAAAAAACAGTGTGGCCAGCTCAAATGCTTATTGTTGCGTCAATTGAAACTGGACATTCTAAATAAGCATTCTAATCACACCGGTTTGAGCGTATGCTGCAGGGACCACTGTAGAAGGATCACACCTGTTTGTTGGTACGTGTGAACACTTCTTTGGTCACTACATGATTCCACATGTGTTATTTCATAGCTTTGATGTCGTCACTATTATTATACAATGAGGAAAATAGTAAAAAAAAAAAATAAGAAAAACCCTGGAATGAGTAGGTGTGTCCAAACTTTTGACTAGTACTGTACATATAAGTAACAACCTGTATACAAAAATACATTGTGTTATGCAGACCACATAGACATTTCTTCTAAATGCCTACAAACAGCTGTCAACTGGGCTTTCCATGGTACTGTTACGCCCTCGCTCTAGTTTTCTTATAAAACTAGTGAATATGGGTACCTTTTTACCTATTACTCGCCTTGATTTAATTTTTTAGCATCATATATTGAATTTTTTTACAGATTCATTTAAATTGACTTACTGAAATCAGTTGCCGTCCCTCAAGTTTCATCACGTGTTGTCTCATTTATTTCACATGAGACATTTATTTAATGTCAAACGAGATCACAAGTGTGAAAATCAAGTGTTTTTTCCGTAAGGGTTACCCCATTGGGAGTGTCCACTCTCCTGCCAAGGCGTCCAGAGGAGAGGGAGAGAGAAGAGGCTATAACTGTCTCCCACACCTCCGTGACAGGTGCAGGCTGTCAGTTGAGTTCCAAAGTGGAATATAATGATCCTGCCGTTGTCGTGTGCTCCGTCTCCGGCCTCCAGGTCACCAGGCTGCCTGTTATGGCACACACCTGTCACCATCGTTACTCAACAGACTCACCTGGACTCCA
This sequence comes from Oncorhynchus mykiss, assembly GCF_013265735.2. Classification (NCBI taxonomy): domain Eukaryota; kingdom Metazoa; phylum Chordata; class Actinopteri; order Salmoniformes; family Salmonidae; genus Oncorhynchus; species Oncorhynchus mykiss. The sequence continues at coordinate 31,365,387 of NC_048575.1, read as the reverse complement.
TAACTTCCCTCATTACCTTCCCTCTATATGTCACTCCCTTTGGTTCCTTCCCCAGGCGTTATTGTTTATGTTCCAGTGTTAATTCTGTGCGTTGTTGGTGTCTCTTGTTTTATGTTGCATTTATTTATTAAAACACTCACTCCCTGAACTTGCTTCCCGACTCTCAGCGCACATCGTTACAGCCGTAGCCATGGATATACAGTACTACTGGTTTATCTCAATGACGCTGTAATGCAGCACTATCATACTGCAAGATTAAAGTTGAGATTAAAGTTTTTTATGAAAAAAGGGATTTGCATCTAATTACTTTATTAATGAGTCAACATTGCATACCTATAGTTCCTGAGTACCTTCTAGAATACCTTGAACAACCAGCAAAATAGTACAACAAAAGAAACTGAAGAGAAACATAGATTATTATTGTGCAGATTGGAGCAGTGAAATAATTGTTTCTTCAGTATTCTTTTTCACAAGAATAAATACAGAAAGAAAGAAAGAGCTGTGAATAAATGTTTTGACGCCTACTATGACATTCCCAAAGTATAAGTCGCTAAATAGACGGCCTCCGGCTGTAGGCAAGGAGTGAGAGGAGTAGAGGGAGTGATAAAGGAAAGCAAGTGTAGGTTGTATTAAAGAGATGGAGAGAGAGAGAGAGAGAGAGAGAGAGAGCGCTACGCTGACCTTGTAGCCACAATGAGAATAATTGGTTAGCCATGCAATTTCTGGAGTGAGTCAGTCCTTGGTGGACATCATGCTTTGAGGGGAACAAACCTTGTACCATCCAGCCAGTGCTCCCACTTCATCATAAATTAGGAAAGATACATGGCCACAGGGTTAGATTAGTCCCTTCTTAAGCTTTACGCATTAGTTATTATAGTGTGGACATTTTCCTACAACTCTTTTATGGACATTGACAGAAACATGGTAGAAAGGGAAAAGAGTCAAATAACAGCAGCCTAGTAAAAAAAAAAAGTATATTCACTCTCCTCATTTACCGGTATTTATATCAGCAGAGAAGGTGGTGAATTTTACCTCTTAAGGGGTTATACCAACATCTCCTGTTGTTGCTATGCAACAGGTCATAAGAGAAGCTTGGCAAGGAGTATCTGGGAAAGTTAATGGTGATTACTTGAATTGCTTTCACAAACTTGTTTCCATAATGATATCCCCCCAAAATAATGAACACATTCACATTTAAATTATAACCAGAAGAAATAGTTTGTTTACATGCAGATAAATACATGTGAGCCGGTCTAAACAGGAACTCAATAGAACAGAAACTGAGTGTAGCCCAGAGGTAGGAATAGAATATGCTCTTGTTCATGTGATTCACACCATTTTAAACACGAGCCAAGAAGCCACAACTGGCTCTTTCTGTGTGTGTGTCTCTCTCTCTCTCACTCACACACACACACACACACACACACACACACACACACACACACACACACACACACACACACACACACACACACACACACACACACACACACACACACACACACACACACACACACACACACACACACAGAGAGAGAGAGAGATGGATAATTTGTTTTGTACTTTGGCCACAAGGGATAAAGAAGATAAAGGGGTTCATAAACACACTAACTGTTTAATCTTTAAGAACAAATTGTTAGCTTCTTTTTTCCTTTAAGTCAGGGTTAATGCATTTCCTTTACAATTCATATGTAAATTACAGTAAATCACAACTAATAAATACCTCAACAGCTCTTTCCATAACATCCTCATGCACTTCAAACAAGGTTATTCTCATATTGTGAAAACCTGAAAACATTAAGGATACAACAATAACTGCTGTGGAGGATTTCATTACGAGATCAGACATCTATATTGTTATTGCCTTGGTGTTCAAGTCTGTCGGTTCTACTCTAGAATTTTCATAAACACGCCTCACAGTTCATCGGGGACAAATAAATAAAGAAGAAGAGGAAAAGCATAAAAAAGTCAGACGTTGCCATCCATTACTGAATCCGTGTGTAATTACTAGTGATGGGAAACCGAGGCTATCTGAAGGCTTCGGCACTTTCACCAAATTGTGCTGTTCATTACTCAGCGCTTCATTATCTGTTCACAATGCACATTAGTGGCATCTGCTGGTAGGCAATAAATAGCAGTGTGTGATTATCAGAGAAGTGAATGTTTCTGTTTTCATCAAAACCTTCAGCAGTAAGTACTTTTCTTTGGTAACCTATAATTAGTAGGAATACCAGGTCATGCTTCCTTTTTTTGTGCCTTCAAGTTGACTATTTTTCAAAAACCTAATCTATGGCATTAGCTTATCCTGTACTAAATACAAACATTATTTGAACAATAGTGCAGAAAGTGTGGTTTCGCATAAAACAATTTTCTAAACAGTGGGCCTTTAACAGGACTGAACCGTTTAGTCCAAAATCATAGCAATATTTGTGAATAGGGCGTCCAGTAGGGCCATACGCACTACCCTCTATAGCGTCATATGGTCAGATGCCGAGCAGTTGCCAAACCAGGTGAGTTTGCAGCTGTGGAACTTTTTGATGATCTGGGGACCCATGAAAAGTCTTTTCAGTCTCTTGAGGGGGAAAAGGTTTTGTAATGCCCTCTTCACGACTGTCTTGGTGTGTTTGGACCATGATAGTTCACCAAGGAACTTGAAACTCTCAAATCACTCCATTACAGCTCCCTCAATGTTAATGGGGGCCTGTTTGACCTGCCTTTGCCTGTAGTCCACGATCAGCTCCTTTGTCTTGCTCACATTAAGGGAGAGGTTGTTGTCCTGGCACCACACTGCCAATTCTCTGACCTCCTCCCTATAGGTGGTCTCATCGTTGTCGGTGATCAGGCCTACCACTGTTGTGTTGTCAGTAAACTTAATGATGGTGTTGGAGTTGTGTTTGGCCACACAGTCGTGGGTGAACAGGGATTACAGGAGGGGACTAAGTACACACCCCTGAGAGGCCCCAGTATTGAGGATCAGCGCGGCAGACTTGTTGTTGCCTACCCTTACCACCAGGGGGCGACCCGTCAGGAAGTCCAGGATCCAGTTTCAGAGGGAGGTGTTTAGTCCCAGGGTCCTTAGCTTAGTGATGAGCTTCACGGGCACTATGGTGTTGAACGCTGAGCCGCATTCTCACAAAGATGTTCCTTTAGTCCAGGAGGGGAAGGGCAGTATGGAGCGTGATTGAGATTGAGTCATCTGTGGATCTGTTGGGGCGATATGCGAATTGGAGTGGGTCTAGGGTATCCGGGAGGATGCTGTTGATGTGAGCCATGACTAGCCTTTTAAAACACTTCATGGTTACTGACGTGAATGCTACGGGGCGGGTTACCTTGAAACATGCATTTATTACAGACTCAGTCAGGGAGAGGTTGAAAATGTCAGTGAAGACACTTGCCAGTTGGTTCGTGCATGCTTTGAGTACACGCCCTGGTAATCCGTCTGGCCCCTTGGCTTTGTGAATGTTGACCTGTTTTAAGGTCATGCTCACGTCGGTTTCCGAGGGTATTATCACACAGTCATCCAGAACAGCTGGTGCTCTCGTGCATGCTTCAGTGTTGCTTGCCTCGAAGTGAGCATAAAAAGCATTTAGCTCATCTGGTAGGCTTGCATCACTGGGCAGCTCACATCTGAGTTTCCCTTTGTAGTCCGTAAAAGTTTTCAAGCCCTGCCACCTCCGACAAGCGTCAGAGCCAGGGTAGTAGGATTCAATCTTAATCCTGTGTTGACGCTTTGCTTGTTTGATGGTTCGTCTTAAGGCATAGAGGTAGTGTCCGGATTCATGTCCTGCTCCATGAAAGCGGCAACTCTATCCTTTAGCTTGATGATGCAAATGTTGCCTGTAATCCATGTCTTCTGGTTGGGATATGTACAGTACGTACGATCACTGTGGGGACGACGTCGTAGATGCACTTATTGATGAAGCCGATGACTGACGTGGTATACTCCTCAATGCCATTGGATGAATCCTGGAACATATTCCAGTTGGTGCTAGCAAAACAGTGGACCTGTAGCATAGCATCCACGTCATCTGACTACTTCCGTATTGAGTGAGTTCCTGCTTTAGTTTTTGATTGTAAGCAGGAATCAGAATAGAATTATGGTCAGATTTATCAAATGGAGGGCGGTGGAGAGCATCTCTGTCTGTGGAGTAAAGATGGTCTAGAGTCTTTTTCCTCTGATAAAACGGATTTAAGTTTGCCTGCATTAAAGTCCCCGGCCACTAGGAGCACGGCTTCAGGATGAGCATTTTCTTGTTTGCTTATAGCCTTATAGAGTTGGTTGAGTGCAGTCTTAGTGCCAGCATACATCTGTGGTGGTAAATAGATGGCTACGAATAATATAGATGAGAACTCTCTTGGTAGATAGTGTGGTCTACAGCTTATCATAAGATACTCTACCTCAGGCGAGCAATGCCTTGAGACTTCTTTAATATTAGGCATTGCGCATTAGACAAGTAGACACACACCCCCACCCCTCCTCTTACCAGACGTAGCTTCTCTGTCCTGCGTTGCATGGCAAATCATGCCAGCTCTATAGTATCCGTGTTGTCATTCAGCCACGACTCAGTGAAACATAAGATGCCTCATTGCCTGTATCCGCTACGGAGCCGCAGTCAAACGACCACCCCTCATCACTGTCAAACGCTCCCTAAAACACTTCTGTGAGCAGGCCTTTCTAATCGACCTGGCCCGGGTATCCTGGAAGGACATTGACCTCATCCCGTCAGTTGAGGATGCCTGGTCATTCTTTAAAAGTAACTTCCTCACCATTTTAGATAAGCATGCTCCGTTCAAAAAATGCAGAACTAAGAACAGATATAGCCCTTGGTTCACTCCAGACTTGACTGCCCTCGACCAGCACAAAAACATCCTGTGGTGGACTGTTTCAAAATAGTCCCCGCGATATGCAACTGTTCAGGGAAGTCAGGAACCAAAACACGCAGTCAGTCAGGAAAGCTAAGGCCAGCTTCTTCAGGCAGAAGTTTGCATCCTGTAGCTCTAACTCCAAAAAGTTCTGGGACACTGTGAAGTCCATGGAGAACAAGAGCACCTCCTCCCAGCTGCCCACTGCACTGAGGCTAGGTAACACTGTCACCACTGATAAATCCATGATTATCGAAAACTTCAACAAGCATTTCTCAACGGCTGGCCATGCCTTCGAGCTGGCTACTCCAACCTCGGCCAACAGCTCCGCCCCCCCTCCCGCAGCTACTCGCTCAAGCCTCTCCAGGTTCTCCTTTACCCAAATCCAGATAGCAGATGTTCTGAAAGAGCTGCAAAACCTGGACCCGTACAAATCAGCTGGGCTTGACAATCTGGACCCTCTATTTCTGAAACTATCCGCCGCCATTGTCGCAACCCCTATTACCAGCCTGTTCAACCTCTCTTTCATATCGTCTGAGATCCCCAAGGATTGGAAAGCTGACGCAGTCATCCCCCTCTTCAAAGGGGGAGACACCCTGGACCCAAACTGTTGCAGACCTATATTCATCCTGCCCTGCCTATCTAAGGTCTTCGAAAGCCAAGTCAACAAACAGGTCACTGACCATCTCGAAACCCACCGTACCTTCTCCGCTGTGCAATCTGGTTTCCGAGCTGGTCACGGGTGCACCTCAGCCACGCTCAAGGTACTAAACGATATCATAACCGCCATCGATAAAAGACAGTACTGTGCAGCCGTCTTCATCGACCTTGCCAAGGCTTTCGACTCTGTCAATCACCATATTCTTATCGGCAGACTCAGTAGCCTCGTTTTTTTGGATGACTGCCTTGCCTGGTTCACCAATTACTTTGCAGACAGAGTTCAGTGTGTCAAATCGGAGGGCATGCTGCGGGCGATTCCCTGATCCACCTCTACGCAGACGACACCATTCTGTATACTTCCGGCCCGTCCTTGGACACTGTGCTATCTAACCTCCAAACGAGCTTCAATGCCATACAACACTCCTTCCGTGGCCTCCAACTGCTCTTAAATGCTAGTAAAACCAAATGCATGCTTTTCAACCGTTCGCTGCCTGCACCCGCACGCTTGACCAGCATCACCACCCTGGATGGTTCCGACCTTGAATATGTGGACATCTATAAGTACCTAGGTGTCTGGCTAGACTGCAAACTCACCTTCCAGACTCATTTCAAACATCTCCAATCAAAAATCAAATCAAGAGTCGTCTTTCTATTCCGCAACAAAGCCTCCTTCACTCACGCCGCCAAACTTACCCTAGTAAAACTGACTATCCTACCGATCCTCGACTTCGGCGATGTCATCTACAAAATTGCTTCCAACACTCTACTCAGCAAACTGGATGCAGTTTATCACAGTGCCATCCGTTTTGCCACTAAAGCACCTTATACCACCCACCACTGCGACTTGTATGCTCTAGTCGGCTGGCCCTTGCTACATATTCGTCGCCAGACCCACTGGCTCCAGGTCATCTACAAGTTTTATCTCCCTCACCAACTTCAAACATCTGCTATCTGAGCAGCTAACCGAGCGCTGCAGCTGTACATAGTCTATCGGTAAACAGCCCACCCATTTTTACCTACCTCATCCCCATACTGTTTTTATTTATTTACTTTTCTGCTCTTTTGCACACCAATATCTCTACCTGTACACGACCATCTGATAATTTATCACTCCAGTGTTGTTAATCTGCAAAATTGTAATTATTTGCCTACCTCCTCATGCCTTTTGCACACAATGTATATAGACTCCCCTTTTTTTCTACTGTGTTACTGACTTGTTAATTGTTTACTCCATGTGTAACTCTGTGTTGTCTGTTCACACTGCTATGCTTTATCTTGGCCAGGTCGCAGTTGCAAATGAGAACTTGTTCTCAACTAGCCTACCTGGTTAAATAAAGGTGAAATAAAAAATAAAAATAAAAAGATATTACAGTTTTTAATGTCCAATTGGTAGGATCATCTTATTCGTAGGTCATCAATTTTATTTTCCAATGATTACACATTAGCCAGTAGAACGGATGGTAGTGGGATGTTACTCGCTCGCCTACAGATTTTTAGAAGTCAGCCCGACCTGTGCCCCTCTTTCCTCCATCTTTTCTTCACGCAAATGATGGGGATTATGGCCTGTTCCAGGGAAAGCAGTATATCCTTCTCGTCAGACTCGTTAAAGGAAAAAGCTTTTTCCAGTCGAAGGTGAGTAATCGCTGCTCTGATGTCCAGAAGTTATTTTCGAGGAGGCGGTAGCAGATGGGCATTCAGGGGACGTTGCGACATAGGAGCCTGTTGAAAAACTCCCTTGTGTGGATTACGTTGGTAGTCCAGTCGTAATGGATCGGCGGGGCTCCGTATCAGCAATAAAAGGGGTCCAGGCCAATTGGAAAAATAGCTATTGTAGCCTAAGGGGTGGCTGATGGACCTCTTCAGCTAGCTAGGAGATGGGCCTAGCTTAGGCTAGCTCCAGGCTAATTGGTGCTTGCTTCTGGACAGGGACATTAGCCAGGAGAAGCCAATCAGATAGCAGCTAGCTAGCTGCGATGATCCAGGTGAAGAGGTTCAGAGCTTGCGGTAGGATTCCGGAGATATGAAGAAAAAGGAGTCCGATAAGTTCTTGAATCACGCTGTGCAGACTGGCAGGAGTTGTCCGGGCTAAAGGTTAGCTGATGACCGCTAGCAGTGGCTAGCTGACTACTAGCTAGTAGCTAGTTAGCTGGCTAGCTTCTGTTGGGGATTCCAGTTCTAAAGTAAAGAAAATAGCAGATCCATACCACATTGGGCGAGGCAGGTTGCAGGAGAGTATGTTGATATTGGGGTTAAGAAAAATATGTAAAAAATATATGCGAAGAAAAAACTATATAAAAATACTTTTTAAAGATAAATAAAAGGGACACGACAAGACGAAGACAAAAGACGCATGACTGCTACGCCAACTTGGAGTGAAAAAAGATATTAAGCTATATTGATTCCAGATGTCCTTCTCTTGGCTGAGGTCCATATCTGGATCTTCATATGCTTTTTTGATATGCTGAAAATAAGGACAATTACTGATGCATTTCTGAGTTTTCATCTTAGTCACCAGAATCATGAACGTTAGCTAATTTGGCCAGCAGCCAGTCGGGCTTGCTACTATATTCTTGATAAGGGGGTGAAAGCTAACTCGTAGCCTAGCTAGCTAACAAATAATGGTAATTGCCTTCCCCTCAGGGATTTTTTTTTTACCCCTTATCAAGCCTCAAGGTGACATCTTCGCTAGCTAGCTAGCTTGTTCCAGTTCATTTTCTCATCATGAATGAGTCAGGTAGTGTAACTACCTTGTGGTTGATTATGTGAAATGACAATATTTCTTGCAATATCAAACCAATTTTGATTTATACATTGACAGTTAGGAGTGCATCACAGAACAACATTACAACCAAGTTGGGTTTGGACTGCTAGGGACCTCTGCTGACAGTCCAATCTGCATCCATCCTCCCTAACAAACAGGGGTATTGAGAGTGTGCAACTTTTCTTTTTTGTTAAATAAATAAAATAGCTTTTTAGCAAAGATTGGCATACGTTGGCATCTTTACAGAAAATGTGTTTTGATTGGAGCTTTTGATTTGCTATGCTGCATTTTTATTAACAGAAATAGCAGAGATGTGCTTTGGAAATAACTACTTAGATTACAAATGGCAATGTTTGCCTTTCTGTGCCTTGTAGCCTACTACTGAATATGGTGCAAATGTATGTTCAGATGTGTCACCTTCATGTGAAGAAGCATATTGATTTTCGGCGCCTTTACAGGTCAAATAATTTGGCCGCTGGACATTGATCATGAGTCGGATTTTGCCCATTTTCGATCAGACATACAGACAAGGATGAATGTTACATATAATTGAAAATAGGATTTGGGGGAAATATGGATACATAAATGATCAGGTAATGACTACATATATGATACATTTCTGAAAATATGTGGATTCATTCATGCCTACGTATAAAGTCTTGGGGTATGTCAACATGTTGACACATACATATTCGTAGAATATTCTAAATCCTGGAAAGGGTAAGAGGGTGTACGTGCATCATGTTTGTGTCTTGAGCGTACTGTATCTCACCCCAAATATCTCCCTGGACTCATACGGTAGCAGGGATATTTCTGCGGTATTGATTGAATGCATGTTGAAATGTACCTATTACGTGAATTTACCTAGCTAGGTATATGAAATTAAGGACGTGGTATTTGGAGCATGTCTACTCCTTATATCTAATAAAATGTCAGATATCCGGAAATGTATAGACAAAGATAACCCCTGATATTAACAATTTTCACCCAATGCTGGTGTAAGACATTATTGCTGTAAAACACAGAATGCTGCTGTATTCTGATTACTTGGGAGTCAACCTCACTTGTGATATAAACTCACAACCTTTCAGGTGCCAGCGACCTGACTTTCCTGCTATTCCACCAGGTCTGTGAGTATGATGGAGAGTGTTAAAAGATTAGAACCAATAGACATTCTGTATTTTGTCCACACACTACAACAAAAAAGGCTGGGCCCCAGCCCCAACACTAGCAGCAACCCTGGACACAGCACCAACCATCCACAACAGCCACATCCATCTATCAAATAGGGATGTGACATTTGATACCGGATGCTTCAAAAATTGCTAAGCAGCTAACTTCAACGCAGTGTGACGATGCGGGCATCACTTTATCCGAAGTACAGTGTGTTGCAAAATAAGTGGTCCCACTGATTTCACTGTGGTTCCGGTGCTTTCTTCGATTTCAAGCTGCTGTCATACACTGACATCTACAGACACCGTACTTGCATTTATATTTTTGTTCAGTATATATTTGTAACAACCAACAATTTCAAAGGTTTTACTGAGTTACAGTTCATATAAGGAATTAGTCAATTGAAATAAATGAATTAGGACCTAATCTATGGATCTCTCATGACTGAGAATACAGATATGCATCTGTTGAGCACAGAGTGCTTAAAAAAATAAGTAGGGGTGTGGTTCAGAAAACCAGTCAGTAACTGCTGTGACCACCATTTGCTTCATACAGCGCAACACATCTGCTTCGCATATAGTTGTTCAGGCTATTAATTCTGCCCTGTGGAATGTTGTCCCACTCCTCTTCTATGGCTGTGCAAAGTTACTGGATATTGGCGGGAACTGGAACACACTGTTGTACACGTCGATCTACAGTGGCAAGAAACAGTGTGTGAACCCTTCGGAATTACCTGGATTTCTGCATAAATTGGTCATAAAATGTAAGTCACAACAATAGACAAACACAGTCTGTTTAAACTAATAACACACAACAATTATACACACAACAGGACATATTCATGTCTTTATTGAACACACTGTGTAAACATTCCCAGTGCAGGGTGGGAAAATAATATGAACCCTTGGATTTAATAACTTGTTGACCCTCCTTTGGCAGCAATAACCTCAACTAAACGTTTTCTGTAGTTGCGGATCAGACATGCACAACGGTCAGGAAGATTTTTTGGACCATTCCTCTTTGCAAAACTGTTTCAGTTCAGCAATATCATTGGGATGTCTGGTGTGAACCACTCTCTTGAGCTCATGCCACATGATCTGAATTGGGTTGAGGTCAGGACTCTGACTGGGCCACTCCTGAAGGTGTATTTTCTTCTGTTGAAGCCATTCTGTTGTTTATTTACTTCTGTGTTTTGGTTTGTTATCCTGTTGCATCACCCAACTTCTGTTGAGCTTAAATTGGCAGACAGGTAGCCTAACATTCTCCTGCAAAATGTCTTGATAAACTTGGGAATTAATTTTTCCGTCGATGATAGCACGCTGTCCAGGTCCTGAGTCAGCAAAGCAGCCACAAACCATACTTTACCGTTTCGATACGTTTTTGATGTTGGTGTGCTGTGCCTTTTCTTGTGTGTGCTGTGCCCTTTCTCCACACATAGTGTTGTGTGTGTTCCTTGCAAACACCTCAACTGTAGTTTCATCTGTCCGCAGAATATTTTGGAAAGATCCAGGTGCACTTTTGCAAACTTCAGACGTGCAGCAATGTTTTATTTTTGGACGGCATTGGCTTCTTCCGTGGTGTCCTCCCATGAACACCCTTCTTGTTTAGTTTTTAGTGTTTTTTACGTATCATAGACTCGTCAACAGAGATGTTAACATGTTCCAGAGATTTCTGTAATTCTTTAGCTGACACTTTAGGATTCTTCTTAATAACCTCATTGAGCATTCTGCGCTGTGCTCTTGCAGTCATCTTTCCCTTACGGCCACTCCTAGGGAGAGTAACAACAATGCTGAACTTTCTCCATTTATAGACAATTTTTCTTACCGTGGACTGATGAACAGAGATACTTTTATAACCCTTTCCAGCTTTATGCAAGTCAACAATTCTAATCTTAGGTCTTCTGCAATCTATTTTGTTCAAGGAATGGTTCACATCAGGCAATGCTTCTTGTGAATAGCAAACTCAAATTTTGTGAGTGTTTTTTATAGGGCTAGGCAGCTCCAACCAACATCTCCAATCTCGTCTCATTGATTGGACTCATGGTTAGCTGACTCCTGACTCTAATTAGCTTTTTGAGAAGTTATTAGCCTAGGGGTTCACATACTTTTTCCAACATACACTCTGAATGTTTAAATTATGCATTCAGTTTAGACAATAACAATATATTTGTGAGGTATTAGTTTAAGCACACTGGGTTTGTCTATTGTTGTGAATTGTATGACCAATTTATGCAGAAATGCAGGTAATTCCAAAGGGTTCACATACTTTTTCTTGCCACTGTAGAGCATTCCAAACATGGGGCCATGCATTGTCATGCTTAAACACGAGGTGATGGCAGCAGATGAATTGCACAACAATGGGCCTCGTCACGGTATCTGTGCAGTCAGCTTGCCATTGATAAAATGCCGTTGTGTTTATTGTCCATATTATTTGGCAACAGCCCTGGTGGACATTCCTGCAGTCAACACTTTACATGTTGTGTTTATATTCTTGTTCAGTGCAGTTTCACCTGACTGATAACTTAGCGAGTAGAGTAGGAAACTATGGATATTCAGGGATTTGAGGTCAAATCCTGTTGCAGGCAGACTATCTTGAAAATTGTTTTATGTGAAACCACATTTTCTGCATTGTTCAAATATTTGTATTTTATTTAGTATAGTATAAGCTTCTGTCTTAAGCATCTTAAATAATGTAATTAAGTCAGTTTTTGAAAAAAAAGCAAACCTGAAAGCAAAAAAATAAGCATGATGAAATCCTGGTATTCCAGCTGATTTTACGTTACTAAAGCCATCAATTTTTTGATTAAAAACAGTGGAGAAAGAAAAAAAATTGATAATCATAACCTGCTATTTGTAGTTGACCAGCAGATATCACTACCTTGCATTGTGAACAGATAACGAAGCTTTGACTCTTGAACCGCTTTTCGGCACAATTTGGTGAAAAGGCCGAAGCCTTCAGAAAGTCTCGGTTTTCCATCACTACCTGCAACTGCCACCCCAGACCATCCTCTCCCCCAATACAACGACACAAACTCACCGTCAACCACTCCACCAAACCAATCAAGTAAAGAAGACTCCAAACCAGAACAATCTAGACTGTCTCCTCAAAGAAACTTTTAAATTTAAACAATCAAATTGCTGTCTGACTGACTAATTGACAAACTGATACTTTTTTGGATTGCAGTGAGTCATAGCTCACTAACCCAGCATCAACCACCTAACTGTGTGACTCAACTGGCTTTGTCAAAACAACCCAATGTTTGTTCTGTTCAATATTTTCCAAAATGTTTTTTTTTTTTAACACAGCATTTCTTTGAGTGTATTGGGTAAGCCTTTTGTGTGCCACATAGAACCCATTTTTTTAAACCCACTCACCAGGAACCCTGTTTTCTTTGTTTTATCCCTCTAGGGAACCCAATTGGGTTCTAAGTAGAACCCTCTCATGAAGAACCCTCTGGGGGTACAGGATTCGGTAATCTGTCCCTTCACCCAAAAAAAGGCTGGATTAAAAGCAATCCAGCGCTGGGTAAATAGTTGACAGAATACACTATAGGTTATTTTGGGTTACTCAAGCCTTGTTCACGCTGCCGGCCTTAATGCACCTTGTTCACACTGCCGGCCTTAATGCTCAAATCACTTTTGTTTTTCAAATCGGTTTTGGAATACTGACTGTACAAAGAGCAAGTTCCAAGTGACCAAATTGGATTTGTCTGTGTTCAGACGGCAGTCTTATGCTGACATCACTACACTAGTTGTCATAGTAACTAAAGACTGGCGTGTGGACAGTGGTTTAGGCTGATTGGTGGTGGTGTTAAGGTGATAGTTACTTCGAATGTAAAAATCATAGTGTAAGAATAGATTTAAAGCTTCAAAGGATAAAATCATCCAACTTTCAAAATTAGTCCTTTTGACCAGCCTCGGCAGTCAATTTAGCCGTTTAGCTTCCTACCACATTGACTAATTTGTAAACCATTAACAAGCTAGTTAGCTACCACATCTTATTGTCAAAACTGTCAACAGAGTGGCTAGCAAGCAATAAGATATGCCAAATAACAGTCTAAAAACCACTTGAGGGCAAATAAATCAGGTATGTATTTGATTTCAAACCATCTACGAAGTTGGCTTGAAATGTGGCTTGAAATGTCTGATTCCATGTGCTGACTCTTTTGTAATTTTAATGAGACTTGCAACCACCTCAAGAAGGGAATAGAGTGTTTGGGGGTTGTGTTTATTGTGTTTTGGGTTGGTCATGTTTGTCTGGTCTTTTCCATTTGGTATTTTTTGTCCAGTTTGGTTTATTGTCTAAGAACTGAAGTTGTGAGATGAGGGGTTCTTCTGGTTGTATGGCCTCACTCAAAACTGGCTCCCCTTTGATGAGGGGGTGGAGGTGACAAGGAAAAGATTTGTTGGAGGGTCAGGCAGAGGGCAGAGGTGGGGGCTATTTCTGGGACTAGGGTGGTGACCGGGTGGGGTCCATTTCTGGGACATCTTGGGTGGTGGGTTGGGCGGTGCCTGAGGAATGGTTGGGGTCTGGGTCTTCATTGTTTTTTTTTTTGTTTGTTTTTTCACCTGTATTTAACCAGGTAGGCTAGTTGAGAACAAGTTCTCATTTGCAACTGCGACCTGGCCAAGATAAAGCATAGCAGTGTGAACAGACAACACAGAGTTACACATGGAGTAAACAATTAACAAGTCAATAACACAGTAGAAAAAAAAGAGAGTCTATATACATTGTGTGCAAAAGGCATGAGGAGGTAGGCGAATAATTACAATTTTGCAGATTAACACTGGAGTGATAAATGATCAGATGGTCATGTACAGGTAGAGATATTGGTGTGCAAAAGAGCAGAAAAGTAAATAAATATAAACAGTATGGGGATGAGGTAGGTAAAATTGGGTGGGCTATTTACCAATAGACTATGTACAGCTGCAGCGATCGGTTAGCTGCTCAGATAGCAGATGTTTGAAGTTGGCGAGGGAGATAAAAGTCTCCAACTTCAGCGATTTTTGCAATTCGTTCCAGTCACAGGCAGCAGAGAACTGGAACAAAAGGCGGCCAAATGAGGTGTTGGCTTTAGGGATGATCAGTGAGATACACCTGCTGGAGCGCGTGCTACGGATGGGTGTTGCCATCGTGACCAGTGAACTGAGATAAGGCGAAGCTTTATCTAGCATGGACTTGTAGATGACCTGGAGCCAGTGGGTCTGGCGACGAATATGTAGCAAGGGCCAGCCGACTAGAGCATACAGGTCGCAGTGGTGGGTGGTATAAGGTGCTTTAGTAACAAAACGGATGGCACTGTGATAAACTGCATCCAGTTTGCTGAGTAGAGTATTGGAAGCTATTTTGTAGATGACATCGCCAAAGTCGAGGATCGGTAGGATAGTCAGTTTTACTAGGGTAAGTTTGGCGGCGTGAGTGAAGGAGGCTTTGTTGCAGAATAGAAAGCCGACTCTAGATTTGATTTTAGATTGGAGATGTTTGATATGAGTCTGGAAGGAGAGTTTACAGTCTAGCCAGACACCTAGGTACTTATAGATGTCCACATATTCTAGGTCGGAACCATCCAGGGTGGTGATGCTAGTCATGCGTGCGGGTGCAGGCAGCGAACGGTTGAAAAGCATGCATTTGGTTTTACTAGCGTTTAAGAGCAGTTGGAGGCCACGGAAGGAGTGTTGTATGGCATTGAAGCTCGTTTGGAGGTTAGATAGCACAGTGTCCAAGGACGGGCCGGAAGTATACAGAATGGTGTCGTCTGCGTAGAGGTGGATCAGGGAATCGCCCGCAGCAAGAGCAACATCATTGATATATACAGAGAAAAGAGTCGGCCCGAGAATTGAACCCTGTGGCACCCCCATAGAGACTGCCAGAGGACCGGACAGCATGCCCTCCGATTTGACACACTGAACTCTGTCTGCAAAGTAGTTGGTGAACCAGGCAAGGCAGTCATCAGAAAAACCGAGGCTACTGAGTCTGCCGATAAGAATATGGTGATTGACAGAGTCGAAAGCATTGGCAAAGTCAATGAAGACGGCTGCACAGTACTGTCTTTTATCGATGGCGGTTATGATATCGTTTAGTACCTTGAGCGTGGCTGAGGTACACCCGTGACCGGCTCGGAAACCAGATTGCACAGCGGAGAAGGTACGGTGGGATTCGAGATGGTCAGTGCCCTGTTTGTTGACTTGGCTTTCGAAGACCTTAGATAGGCAGGGCAGGATGAATATAGGTCTGTAACAGTTTGGGTCCAGGGTGTCTCCCCCTTTGAAGAGGGGGATGACTGCGGCAGCTTTCCAATCCTTGGGGATCTCAGACGATATGAAAGAGAAGTTGAACAGGCTGGTAACAGGGGTTGTGACAATGGCAGCGGATAGTTTCAGAAATAGAGGGTCCAGATTGTCAAGCCCAGCTGATTTGTACGGGTCCAGGTTTTGCAGCTCTTTCAGAACATCTGCTATCTCTATTTGGAAAAGGAGAACCTGGAGAGGCTTGGGCGAGTAGCTGCGGGAGGGGGGGCGGGGCTGTTGGCCGAGGTTGGAGTAGCCAGGAGGAAGGCATGGCCAGCCGTTGAGAAATGCTTGTTGAAGTTTTCGATAATCATGGATTTATCGGTGGTGACAGTGTTACCTAGCCTCAGTGCAGTGGGCAGCTGGGAGGAGGTGCTCTTGTTCTCCATGGACTTCACAGTGTCCCAGAGTTTTTGGAGTTAGAGCTACAGGATGCAAATTTCTGCCTGAAGTAGCTGGCCTTTGCTTTCCTGACTGACTGCGTGTATTGGTTCCTGACTTCCCTTAACAGTTGCATATCGCAGGGACTATTCGATGCTATTGCAGTCCGCCACAGGATGTTTTTTTTAAACTTTTTAAATTAGTAGTTTGAACTGTTTGGGTATGGACCTGGAAAGTATGACATTACTTTGCAGGCTATCTCTGCAGTAGACTGCAACTCCTCCCCCTTTGGCAGTTCTATCTTGACGGAAAATGTAATAGTTGGGTATGGAAATCTCAGAATTTTTGGTGGTCTTCCTGAGCCAGGATTCAGACACGGCAAGGACATCAGGGTTAGCAGAGTGTGCTAAAGCAGTAAGTAAAACAAACTTAGGGAGGAGGCTTCTGATGTTGACATGCATGAAACCAAGGCTTTTTCGATCACAGAAGTCAACAAATGAGGGTTCCTGGGGACATGCAGGGCCTGGGTTTACCTCCACATCACTCGTGGAACAGAGGAGGAGTAGTATGAGGGTGCGGCTAAAGGCTATCAAAACTGGTCGCCTAGAGCGTTGGGGACAAAGAATAAAAGGAGCAGATTTCTGGGCATGGTAGAATATATTCAGGGCATAATGCGCAGACAGGGGTATGGTGGGGTGCGGGTACAGCGGAGGTAAGCCCAGGCACTGGGTGATGATAAGAGAGGTTGTATCTCTGGACATGCTGGTTGTAACGGGTGATGTCACTGCATGTGTGGGAGGTGGGACAAAGGAGGTATCAGGGGTATGAAGAGTGGAACTAGGGGCTCCATTGTAAACTAAAACAATGATAACTAACCTGAACAACAGTATACAAGGCATATTGACATTTGAGAGAGACCTACGGCGAGGAATACAGTAATCACAGGTGATGTTTTCTGGTGGAGGGATTAGTGAGTTTGGGATTTGGTTTTGTGAGGTTTGGGGCTTTGGGCCTTGCCTTGCTGGTGTAAGAACTGGAGCAATTTCTGAAGAAGTGGCCCCCTTTCCCTCACAAGTTACAGGGGTGTGTGGAGGTACAGTTGGAGGTGAGATGGTTGTCTTGACAGATCTTGCAGATGATGGCTGTGCAGGCTGCGGCCAGATGGCCCAGTTGGCCACAGTTCCTGTACAGTTTTGGCATGCCGTAGTAGTGGACAGAGCCTCTGTTGTATCCCAGTATGATGGTGCTGGGAAGGTGTTGGACTCTGCCCACTCCAGTTGGGTCCGGTATTAACAGGACTAGCCATTTTTGTGCACCAGTCCAGATGTTGTCTTCGTCCAGGACCCTCCTAGCCGCTGACTTGAGGGTGGCGAACCTGCTTAACCAAACTTGTATGGCGTAGTCCTGGATGCTGTACTGTAACTACCTTGGATTCTGTGTCGGAAAGGGGGTATGCTCTGAGTTTAACAGGGCTGAATCTTTGCCCTTTCTGAATTTTGACCAAAACTGGGGGGTCTTGAAACTGGCTTCAAATGATTGCTGTGGTCCTGGAGGTTTCACCAGGCAGTTCCGGTCAAATGGCACAAAGACCATTCCTCTCTGAAGAACTGCCCTGCTGAATTCCAGGTGGGTCAGGGTTTCTGGTCTGGCAATTGTTTTTGCTGATCCCCGGAGATTGGCGGGCCCAGGTCAAGCCACCTTTCCTTCTTCCCCAGTCCTTCCGGTGTCATCGTGGTCAGTGGACTAGGGGAATAGCACTCACTGGGTCTCACCTTACTGGGTCTGGATCTTGGGACTAATGCCCTGGTTTAAATGTTGGTCTTGATCTTGGACAAGACCTTAGTCTTTGGTCTTTATTTCGTCTAGGTCTAGGTATGGATGTTGTTTTTCCCTATTTAAACTGGTCTTGGTCTAGTCATGGTCTGGGTCTAAAGAGGTCTAATCTTGGTCTGAGGCTGGATCGCAAGGGTTCCTATCTTGAATGCATCTCTGGCTATCACACCAATCTCATACTTTCGAATCCATGTGGGTAGTGGACAAGTGCACACTTCAAGAAAAAATAAGAGTATTGAGTTGCATAGGTGGCAGTGGGCTCCAACCCTCCAAGAGTGTTGGAAATACTAGAAATGTCAGGCACAACCTCACTCAACTTCATTGGCTCACAGCGGCCATGGCGTTCAAGATATCAACTGAATTTATGTAATCTAAAAATATATTTGTCTATACATGCTGTACACCAAGGTTCTGAGAAATCAGTTTAGCAGTCTCTGATGAGATGTTGCATTTTTTTTAAACGTACACCATTTTCAAAATAGTGGATGATCCATCATTGTGGCATCATCGGTTCTGGAGGCAAATTTGTTCCTTTGTTAGTGACAAACCTCCGTACCAAATTCCGAGACTCAAACGAAGAGGCAGCGCTTAGCAATAGCACCACCATTTGGCAGAGTGGTACCTTGTTGTACCCAATGTATTTAGCCACCAATGCCAACCATTCCACCAAGTTTGGTCTCTGTTTGGGTCTTACCATTTAAGAGCTACAGCTCTCCAAAACTTTGAAAATCAGAATAATCCCTACAGTAACAATACTTTCAGCAAGCACACTAACACAAGTTAGAAAGTGAATCAAATTCGGTTCCCAAATACAGGCCAGTCAAAACCACCCAAACTTGCACACTTTTTCTTGTCAGGTATGAGGTGAGGCTGAATCACAATGGAGCTGAGTCATGTTCCCTGAGCTGTCTTCAGGGAACATAATCTGTCTGATTCAACTTGAGTCTGTTAGGGGAAGGTGAGTTTGTTTTATTTCATTTCATTCTTCATACGTTGTCTTTGAGGCATGTGTGCCGTGCAGTAGTAATCATCGGGAATGCAATACAGGTTACTGTACAGGAGGAAATGTGAATGAGTTGTTAATATTTTGCCATCACCCAGCTGACCGACTGTAATGGATTAAGGGTTACAGGTACAGTATGTAATCTTCTAGTGTACGGAAAGGTATTACCGTTAGGTAAATCCCACATTTCTTTATAATTTTTTTTCAAAGTACCAGCACGGTACTTTGGAACATACACAAAATAATAAAGGCGACAAGGACAAAACAATAAAACTTGAAACTAAGGTATAAGACCAACAACAGACACCACAAAATAGATCACATTAAGAAAAAGCCAGCATGAAGAAGTGTTTCTTGAGCTGACACTTAAAAGCAGTGGTGGTCTGGTGCGTGCAGAGGTGGGGGGAGCTCGATTCAGAGCCGGGCGCCGAGACAGCAGAATGCTCATTTGTTTTTAGTCTGTCTTTGGGACTGCAAGGAGTCTTTGATTGTTTGACCGGAGTGAACGGGAAGACTGTTTGGGGCTGAGGAGTTCACTGAGGTATTGGGGACCAGAAACATTAAGGATTTTGAAGTTGATTCACTCACACACACACACACACACACACACACGCACCTCTGATAGGCCTGTGTCTACTGCGATAACACATGCAGTATGTCTCTGTAGATTAGAATGTAATAGTAAATAATGAGTTAATAGTTGAGCACAACTTGTCAGTAGCCTCTCCCTTTTTTCTCTGGAACCTTTTGCAAACTTGCCTGTGCTGTACCAGTAGTACTCTGCTGCACTCTAGTGGTGGAACTTTATAAATACATGCCAGAGAGTATTAAATAAATTTTAAATGCAGTGGTGACCTACAGGCCGCCAGATGGCGATATTGCGTCGTTTTATCTTACCGTCCAAAGGAAATACAGAGCATTTGGAAAGGATTCAGACACCTTCCCTTTTCCACATTTTGTTATGTTACAGCCATATACTAAAATTGATAAACACATGTTTTTTTAGCACTCTACACACAATACCCCATAATGACAAAGCGAAAACAGTTTCTGTTTTACATTTTTGCAAATGTATTAAAACAAAATAACAGAAATACAGTATTTACATAAGTATTCAGACACTCTGCTATGAGACTCGTCATCCTTGAGATGTTTCTACAACTTGATTGGAGTCCCCCTATGGTAAATGGGTCTCCCTAGTGGCGCAGCAGTCTAAGGCACTGCATCTCAGTGCAAGAGAGTCCCTGGTTAAAATCCAGGCTGTATCACATCCAGCCGTGATTGGGAGCTCCATAGGGCGGTGCACAATTGGCCCAGTGTTGTCCAGGTTTGGCTGGGGTAGGCCGTCATTGTCAGTAAGAGTTCTTTACTGACTTTCCTAGTTAAATAATAGTTAAATTAAACATTTAAGGTCCCACAGTTGACAGTGCATGTCAGAGCAAAAAACAAGTCATGAGGCCGAAGGAATTCTCCAAAGAGCTCAGAGACAGGATTGTGTGGAGGCACAGTACAGGAGAAGGGGACCAAAACATTTCTGCAGCATTGAAGGTCCCCTTTCCAAGAACACAGTGGCCTCCATCATTCTTAAATGGAAGAAGATTGGAACCACCAATACTCTTCCTCGATCTGGCCTTGGTCAGGGAGGTGACCAAGAACCCGATGGTCAATTTGACAGAGCTCCAGAGTTCCTCTGCGAAGATGGGAGAACCTTCCAGAAGCCCACCCATCACTGAATCACTCCACCAATCAGGGCTTTATGGTAGAGTGGTCAGCCGGAAGCCACTCCTCAGTAAAAGGCACATAACAGTCCGCTTTGCCAAAAGAAACCTAAAGGACTCTCAGACCATGAGAAACACATTTCTCTGGTCTGATAAATCCAAGATTGAACACTTTGTCCTGAATGTCATGTCTGGATGAAACCTGGCACCATTCCTACGGTGAAGCATGGTGGTGGCAGCATCATGCTGTGGGAACGTTTTTCAGCGGCAGGGACTGGGAGACTAGGGAAAGATGAACAGAGCAAAGTACAAAGAGATCCATGATGAAAACCTGCTCCAGAGCGCTCAGGACCTCAGACTGGGGCGACGGTTCAACTTCCAATAGGATAACGACCTTAAGCACACAGCCAAGACAATGAATGTCCTTGAGTGGCCCAACCAGAGTCCGGACTTGAACCTGATCAAACATCTCTGGAGAGACCTGAAAATATCTGTACAGCGACGCTCCCCATCCAACCTGAGTATCTGCAGAGAAGAATGGGAGAAACTCCTCAAATACAGTTGTGCCAAGCTTGTAGCGTCATACCCAAGAAGACTATAGGCTGTAATCACTGTCAAAGGTGCTTCAACAAAGTACTGAGTAAAGGGCTGAATACTTATGTAAATGTGGTCAGTTTTTAATATATTTTTTTGTTGTTATTATGGGGTATTGTGTGTAGATTGATAGATAGATCCAATTAATTATAGAATAACGCTGTAACAACAAAATGTTGAAAAAGTCTGAATGCACTGTACCTGCAGCCAGCTATACACTTTTATTCACTGTGGACTGGTTCATACATAAAACATTCTCCATTCAGGATGCAAAGGAATCAATTTCCTCTTTAACTTGATTGAATGGTGAGAAGGCAGAAAAAACAGGGAAAATATCTTTACTTTCTTTATGAAACACCATTTTCCACTATCATGCTAGAGTAGCTAAATGCTAGTCCCAGCCAATCAGTTTGCAGCAGTCTGTTGTTCACCCTTGGCCTGATCACTGTACGCAATTTCACTCTGGTTCCTTGAAAGTTATCAGAGCATAAATAAAACCTCCCAGGAAAACATTCAAGGAACCACAGTAAAACATTCTCAGAACCTCCCTGCAACCTAAAAATGTACCTTCTCGGAACGTTTAAAAAATGTTTTACTGGTCAGGAAACTTAAGGCTTCATTCCCAGAGCCAATGGGAAACCAAAAATGTACGTTCCCATAACTTCCAAGAAACCAAATGTGCTAGCTGGGTGCATTTGCCCCATTAAGCATCATTGTGTTTTTGTCATGTGTAGAGCTCAGCCAAAATGTTCCATATTCTGACTTTAGATGAATGCTTTATCCACTAACACCCAGCTGCTTGCTATTTTCAGTGCCTGGAATAACTGAGGATACTAAATCATGCAATAATGAATATTTGTGAATCATGACATGAATGATCACCCTCTCTCTTCCAATCCTAGTTCCTTGCAATTACTCAAGCCTGTACTTCATATGAAAGTTGAAGGGGGATGCTGGCTGGTAGTGGATTTATGCTGACAAAAACACAATATGCCACAGGAAGTCATATCACATAGTAAGACTCAGCAAGAACATTGTAGTTAGGAAAACATTACTTTCTATCATTTTAATATTTTTTTGTCATATATATCTATATCTGGTTATATATCTGTGACAAATTTCACATAAATATATGTGTACATGTGTGCATTATTTGCTCACCACCTGGGAAGGCTCTGGGTCTGTATTTTTTCTTTTTTAAAATATTTTATTTAACCCTTATTTTAACCCTTAGTTAAGAACACATTTTAATTTACAGCAACAGCCTGGCGAATAGTTACAGGGAGTGGAAGAGGGATGAAAGAGCCAATTGGAAGATTGGGATGATTATGTGGCCATGGTGGTATGAGGGCCAGATTTGGAATTTAGGCAGGACACCGGAGCTAACACCCCTACTCTTACGATAATTGCTATGTGATCTTTAGTGATGACAAAGAGTCAGGACACCCATTTTAATGTCCCATCCGGAAACCGGCACCCTACACAGGGCAATGTCCCCAATCACTGACCCAAGATATTTTTTTAGACCAGAGACCAGAGATATTTTTTTAGACCAGTGCCTCCTACTGGCCCTCCAACACCATTTCCAGCAGCATCTGTTCTCCCATCGAGGACCAACCTTTATTTGCCTCAGAGGCAAGGCAGCAGTGAGATGTCGGGTGGTATGCTGCTGGGTGTGGGTGGTAGTGAGGATGAGAACGGTGATGATAGTGATGGAGGAAGGCAGGAGGGGGAGGAGGGAGAGAGGTTGATGCCTTCCAGGATGGCCTGATGCATCTTCTCAACACGAGACACCAGCTCCTCCTGTATATATACACTGGGTGTATACAACTTTAAGAACACTTTCCAAAAAATATTGAGTTGTCCTTTCTTTAACCTGTCTTCTCCACGTCATCCACACCGATTAAAGTGGATTTAACAATTGACATCAATAAGGGATCATAACTTTCACCTGGATTCACCTGGTCAGTCTGTGTCATGGAAAGAGCAGGTGTTCTTAATGTTTAGCAAAAATGTTTATCCTTATTTGTTTAGAAAGACCCCAGGAGGCTACTCCCCATGACAAGGTAAAAATCTGACGAGGATGTCGATTAAAACAGCCTCCCGCACATTTCTGATTCAGAGTGGTTGGGTTAAATGCGGAAGACACATTACAGTTGAATGCGTTCAGTTGTAAAACTGACTAGGTATCCCCTTTCCTTTCTATTCGATTTTTGGAGAGAATGTATCATGCATTATGGCTAATCCATATGTGACTCACCACCTGGATTCGGTCTCATGTAGCAAAATTTGAAATTGCGATTTTTACATTGGTAAAAAGTATAGACTCAGAGCTACACAATGGAATGTCATGCACTGCCCTTTTGAGGAACAATGGGAAAGTAATTCTGCTTTGAAAGTTGATACACTTGTAAACTCACTTTTGAGAAAAGGGCCTTTGAATGTTTTGGTACCTACTGGAGAGCTCTCCTTTGTCTACACCCATTCAGCATTGTTCACACCCATTTCTTTAAGGATTCACATGTGAGGTCATGTGCTAAACAGTGAGTAGTGTAGTAAAGATTAAGACTAAAAGTGGTAGTAGCCTACAATAAGGAAGAATTCCAGGTAAACAGAGTGTCCAGATAAAAATATTTTATAAATATTAGATGACGCTTACCCAGAAAAAATAAATACTATATTGTCATGTGCGATACCTTAATAGAAAAGTAAAAGTCACCCAGTAAAATACTACTTGAGTAAAAGTCAAAAAGTATTTGATTTAAAAATACTTAAGTATCAAAAGTAAATGGAATTGCTAAAATGTACTTAAATACCAAACAGCTCAATTTGTAAAAATGATTTTATTGACAGATAGCCAGGGGCACATTCCAACACTCAGACATCATTTTCAAACGAAGCATTTGTGTTTAGTGAGTCTACTAAATCAAATGCATTAAGGATGACCAGGGATGTTCTCTTGATAAGTGTGTGAATTGGACAATTTTCCAACCCTGATGTCCTAGCCGTGTCTGAATCCCGGTTTAGGAAGGCCACCACAAATTCTGAAATTCCCGTCCCCAACTACAATGTTTTCCACCAAGATAGAACTGCCAAAGGGGGTGGAGTTGCAATCTACTGCAGAGACAGACTACAGAGTTCTGTCAGTCTATCCAAGTCTGCCCAAAGAGTTCAAGCTTCTACTTTTAAAAATCCACCTTTCCATAAATAAGTCTCTCACTGTTGCAGCTTGTTGTAGACCCCCTCTGCCCCCAGCTGTGCCCTGGACACCATAATTTACCCCCCCATTTATCTCCAGAGATTGTACTGTACGGTGACCTAAACTGGGATATGCTTAACACCCCGGCCGTCCTACAATCTTAGCTAGATGCCCTCAATCTCACACGCCACTGTTGCACTTCCACACATTTATTGTGGAACCGGGATTCCTGTGAGTGCATTCCCCAGAAGATCATCAAAGGTAAGTGAATATTTATAATGCTATTTCTGACTTCTGTTGACTCCACAACATGGCGGGTATCTGTATGGCTTGTTTTGGTGGCTTAGCGCTGTACTCAGATTATTCCATGGTGTGCTTTCTCTGTAAAGCTTTTTTGAAATCTGAGTATTTCTGTAAATTGACGTGGCTCTCTACAAAATCACCGGATGTTTTAGAAGCAAAACATTACTGAACATAATGCGCCAATGTAAACTGAGATTTTTTGGATATAAATATGAACTTTATTGAACAAAACATACATGTATTGTGTAACATGAAGTCCTATGAGTTCCATCTAATTAAGATCATCAAAAGTTAGTGATTAATTTTATCTCTATTTCTGCTTTTTGTGACTCCTCTCTTTGGCTGGAAAAATGGCTGTGTTTTTTGTGACTAGGCACTGACCTAACAAAATCGCATGGTATGCTTTCGTCAGAAAGCCTTTTTGAAATCGGACACTGTGGTGGGATTAACAACAAGTTTATCTTTAAAATGGTGTATAATACTTGTATGTTTGAGGAATTTTAATTGTGAGATTTCTGTTGTTTGTATTTGGCGCCCTGCACTTCCACTGGCTGTTGTCAAATCGATACCATTAACGGGATTTCAGCCGTAAGAAGTTTTAAAGTGACTATGCATATATGATAAGCAGAGAGTAGCAGCAGCATAAAAAAGGGGTTGGGGGCACACAATGCAAATAGTTCGAGTAGCCATTTGATTATCTGTTCAGGAATCTGAACAGGTAATCAGTAAGGTTGGCTTAGCGTTCATAGCTGTACCGCAGAAATGGAACATGAATCACAGAAAATAGACATTGTGGTGGCAGCTGCAGAGAAGTACTTAATTTTTCTGCAAATGAGTTACAAGGTGTGTTGAACGATAGTGACCCGTCCTCCCAGGATGCCGGCAGGGTGTAGGATCAGATAGGGTCAAGTAGTTGAATAGTGGTTAGGTTTAATGGGTGTAGGGTTAGTTGGTATGGTGCATTTTCCCTGTCCGTTTTCCCCTTCCCTTTTTGTGTGACAAAGTGTAATGAATTCACTGCACACTCAAGAATAGTAGACATAAACATAGAGCTAGATAAGAGAAATATATGACTAGGGAGACTGGTCTCACACTCCAGTACAGTAGGTGGAGGTGTATGCACCTTTCAGTTAGTTGCGATCTGCCAATACACATTTTAAGAAGAGAAGATTGGTCACAGAGGATCCTTTATATTGACCAGATACTCAAGTGTACCATTCTATCCAATGAGAGGGCAGATATGCATGTGAACAACAGGCAAAACTCAGCTTAGTGTTTTTTCTCAAAGTTGCCATATCCTACTTATATCTGTACAACCTAAGCCTTACAAAACGTATATTTGATCAAATAAGACACTCGTAGCAAATAAGCCATTCAATGTTTTGCTGGCCAAATTCGACACTCTCTCATTGACCTCCATACAAAAACTCCTCACTTGGTTTGCGAAAAAAATGCCACCTGCTGGAGAATCCAGCTTTTGGGCACAGTTATCCCTCTCGCTTACGCCATGGCTGAAAGGGATACAGTTTTTGTCAAATTAATGTCAGCTTTGACCTTTCGTAGCAGATTGGGAGAATTAACGTAGCCGGTTAGGAGAATTAGGTTAAGGTTAGAGAAAGGGTTATGGTTTACTAAAATGCAAAAAATATATACTTTGGTGTTAATTTGAGCTGGATTCTTTCTAGACAGGCTATATGGACAAGCCAGATGTGAGACTTCGGAGAGTGTTCAGAGTCATTCACTTTTTATTGGAGTAAATTATTTAAAAATATATATTTGTAGCTAGACGTTGATGCCGTACTTGTACATTTTCTTTGGAAATCACTACAACAAATGTGCTTTAGCTGTCAGTCTGGCCTGATATCGGCTACATTATCTTGCTACTTCCCTCTCCTTAATGTGGCAAGTGGGTTGCGAAGCACACTGTGCCCTGTGTTGCTTCAAGTTATTTATCTTGTCTGTCCTTTGGTCTGATGAGTCCAAATTTGAGATTTTTGGTTCCAGCTGCCGTGGCTTTGTGAGATGCAGAGTAGGTGAACAGATGGTCTCCGCATATGTGGTTCACACCGTGAAGCATGGAGGAGGAGATGTAATGGTCTGGGGTTGCTTTGCTGGTGACACTGTCAGTGATTTATTTAGAATTCAAGGCACACTTAACCAGCATGGCTACCACAGCTTTCTGCAGCGATACGCCATCCCATCTGGTTTGTGCTTAGTGGGACTATCATTTGTTTTTCAACAGGACAATGACCCAACACACCTCCAGGCTGTGAAAGGATAATTTGACCAAGAAGGCAACTGATGGAGTGCCGCATCAGATGACCTGGTCTCCACAATCATCCAACCTCAACCCAATTGAGATGGTTTAGGATGAGTTGGATTGCAGAGTGAAGGAAAAGTAGCCAACAAGTGCTCAGCATATGTGGGAACTCCTTCAAGACTGCATGATTCCATGTGTGTTATTTCATAGTTTGATATCTTCACTATTATTCTACAATGTAGAAAATATCAAAAATAAAGAAAAACCCTTGACTGGGTTTGTGTGTACAAACTTTTGACTGGTACTGTACATGGGGCACCAGTACCGAATTGATGTGCAGGGGTACGAGGTAATTGAGGTAGATATGTACATATAGGTAGGGATAACGGGATAGATAATAACAAGTAACAGCAGCGTATGGGGTTGAGTGAAAAGAGGGTCAATGCAGATATTACGGGTAGCTAGCTATTGGTTAACTATTTAACTTACTATTTAGCAGTGTTATAACTTGGGGGCAGAAGCTGTTCAAGGTCCTGTTGTTTCCAGACTTGGTGCATCGGCTACGCTTGCCGTGCGGCAGCAGAGAGAACAGTCTTTGATTTGGGTGTGTGGAGACTTTGACTATTTTTTGGGCCTTCCTCTGACACATCCTGATATAGAGGTCCTGGATGGCAGGAATCTCAGCCCCAGTGAACTAATGGTCTGTACACACCAACCTCTGTAGTGCCTTGCCGTCAGAAGGCAAGCAATTGCCATACCAAGCGGTGATGCAGCCAGGCAAGATGCTCTCAATAGTGCAGCTGTCAAACTTTTTGAGGATCTGAGGGCCCATCCCAAATCTTTTCAGCCTCTTGAGGTGGAAGAGGCGTGCTCTCTTCATGACTGTGTTGTTGTCTGACGAACATGATGCATTAGTTCCTTAGTGGTGTGGACACCGAGGAACTTGAAGCTCACGACCTGCTCCACAAAAGCCCCATCGATGTGGACGGAGGCGTGCTCGGGCTTCCATTTAGTCCACGATCAGCTCTTTTGTCTTTCTGACATTGAGGGAGAGGTTGTTGTCCTGGCACCACACTGCCAGGTCTCTGACCTCCTCCCTGTAGGCTGTCTCATCATTGTCGGTGATCAGGCCTACCACTGTCGTGTTGTCAGCAAACTTAATTATAATGTTGGAGTCGTGCGCGGCCACGCAGTCGTGGGTGAACTGGTAGTAGAGGAGGGGACTAAGCACATACCCCTGAGGGGCCGCCGTGTTGAGGGTCAGCATGGCGGATGTGTCGTTGCCTACCATCACCACCTGGGGGTGGCCCGTCAGGAAGTCCAGGATCCAGTTGCAGAGGAAGGTGTTTAATCCCAGGGTCCTTAGTGTAGTGATGAGCTTGGAGGGCACAATGGTATTGAACATTGAGCTGTAGTCACAGCATTCTCCTGTAGGGGTTCCTTTTGTCCAGGTGGGAAAGTGCAGTGTGGACTGCAGTAGAGATTGGGTCATATGTGGATCTGTTTGTGGTGGTATGCGAATTGGAGTGGTTGCAGGGTGTCTGGGATGATGGTGTTGTGAGCCATGACCAGCCTTTCAAAGAATTTCATGGCTACAGATGTGAATGCTAAGGGGCTATAATCATTTAGACAGGTTACCTTGGCGTTCTTGGGCACAGGGACTATGATGGTCTGCTTGAAACGTGTAATTATTACAGACTGGGTCAGGGAGAGGTTGAAAATGTCAGTAAAGACACTTGTCAGCTGGTCAGCGCATGCTCTGAGTACGTGTCCTGGTAATCCATCTAGCCCTGAAGCCTTGTGAATGTTAACACATCGGCTACGGAGAGCGTGATCACACAGTCATCCGGAACAGCTTGTGCTCTCATGAATAGTTCAGTGTTGCTAGCCTCGAAGCAGACATCGAAGGTATTTAGCTCGTCTGGTAGGCTCATGTCACCTGACACATCTCGCGGCTTTGTTTCCCTTTGTAATCCAGGAAAGTTTGCAAGCCCTGCTATATCCGATGAGCATCAGAGCTGGTATAGTAGGATTCGATCTTGGTCCTGTTGTTACGGCCGTCGAATGAAGAATGAGAAAGCGCAGCATGGTGAGGGTACATATTCCCTTTATTAGAAATGACGCCGACAAAAACAATAAACAATAGAAAACAACCGTTGAAGCTTAATGTCACACCCTGACCTTAGTATTCTTAGTTTTCCTTGTTATTTTGGTTAGGTCAGGGTGTGACATGGGTGATGTATGTGTTTTTGTCTTGTCTTGGGTTTTGTATGTTTATGGGGCTGTTTCCTTTCTAGGTAAATTGTATGTCTATGGTTGCCTAGATTGGTTCTCAATTAGAGGCAGCTGTCTATTGTTGTCTCTGATTGGGAACCATATTTAGGCAGCCATATTCTGTGGGTACTTTGTGGGTGATTATCTATGTCTATGTTAGTTGCTTGTGTCAGCACAGTTTTCTTATTATAGCTTCACGGTCGTTATTCGTTTATTGTTTTGGTTCAGTTTACTTCATGTTCTTTCTTCAATAAAGAAGAATGTATATTAACCACGCTGTGTTTTGGTCCTCACGTTCTACCCCATATGACGATCGTGAAAGAATCACCAACCACCAACGGACCAAGCAGCGTGGTAACAGGCAGCGGCAACAGGAGCAGTGAAATAGGGAGGAATGGACATGGGAGGACGTTTTGGACGGCAAGGGTTGCTACACATGAGAGGAGATCCTGGCGGGAAAGGATCGCCTCCCATGGGAACAGGTGGAGGCAGCTAGGAGAGCAGAGGCAGCCGGAGAGAGGAGCCGAGGATACGAGGGAACACGGCTGGCAAGGAAGCCCGAGAGGCAGCCCCAACAATTTCTTGGGGGGGGCCCACACGGGGAGTGTGGCCAAGGCAGGTAGGAGTCCTGCGCCAGCTTCCCGTGCTTACCGGAGTGAGAGAGGGCGTCGTACTGGTCAGGCACCGTGTTATGCGGTGGAGCGCACGGTGTCCCCAGTACGGTACATTCCAGCTCCTCGTATCAGCCGGGCTAGGTTAAGCATCGAGACAGGTGCCATGAAGCCGGCTCTACGCATCTGGTCTCCAGTGCGTCTCCTTGGGCCGGCATACATGGCACCAGCCTTACGCATGGTGTCCCCGGTTCGCCTGCACAGCCCAGTGCGGGCTATTCCACCTTGCCGCACTGGGCGGGCTACGGGGAGCATTCAACCAGGTAAGGTTGGGCAGGCTCGATGCTCCAGATCTCCAGTACGCATTCTCGGGCCGGTTTATCCGGTGCCATCTCCACGCACCAGCCCTCCGGTGGCAGCCCCCCGCACCAGGCTTCCTGTGCGTGCCCAGAGCCCAGTACTCCCTGTTCCTCCTCCCCGCACTCGCCCTGAGGTGCGTGTCCTCGGCCCAGTACCACCAGTGCCGGTACCACGCACCAGGCCTACAGTGCGCCTTGTCTGTTCAGCGCCGCCAGAGCCTTCCTCCTGTCCTGAGCCGCCAGAGTCTCCCATCTGTCCTGAGCCCCCAGATCCGCCAGTCTGCAAGGAGCCGCCATAGCCGCCAGTCTGCAAGGAGATGCCAGAGCCGCCAGTCTGCAAGGAGCCGCCAGAGCCGCCAGTCTGCAAGGAGCCGCCAGAGTCGCCAGTCTGCAAGGAGCCGCCAGAACCGCCAGTCTGCAAGGAGCCGCCAGAGCCGCCAGTCAGCCAGGAGCCGCCAGAGCCGCCAGTCAGCCAGGAGTCGCCAGAGCCGCCAGTCTGCCAGGAGCCGCCAGTCAGCCAGGAGCCGCCAGTCAGCCAGGAGCCACCAGACCCGCCAGTCAGCCAGGAGTCGCCAGAGCCGCCAGTCTGCCAGGAGCCGCCAGTCAGCCAGGAGCCACCAGTCAGCCAGGAGCCACCAGACCCGCCAGTCAGCCAGGATCCGCCAGAGCCGCCAGTCAGCCAGGATCCGCCAGAGCCGCCAGTCAGCCAGGATCCTCCAGAGCCACCAGTCAGCCAGGATCCGCCAGAGCCACCAGTCAGCCAGGATCCCCCAGAGCCGCAAGCAAGCCAGGATCTGCCAGAGCCGCCAGTCAGCCAGGATCTGCCAGAGTCGTCAGCCAGTCCGGAGCTGCCCTTCAGTCCGGAGCTGCCCTTCAGTCCGGAGCTGCCCCTCAGTCCAGTGGGGCCCTTTAGTTGGGTTGCCAGTCCTAGGTTGGCGGCGAGGGTCGCCGTTCCTAGGAGGCCACAA
The DNA here is from genome assembly GCF_013265735.2 of Oncorhynchus mykiss. Classification (NCBI taxonomy): domain Eukaryota; kingdom Metazoa; phylum Chordata; class Actinopteri; order Salmoniformes; family Salmonidae; genus Oncorhynchus; species Oncorhynchus mykiss. Next base: position 31,334,140 of record NC_048575.1, on the reverse strand, counting down.
AAGCAGACTAAGACTATGGTGGAGTGCGGTCCACCTCCAGCGCCAGAGCCGCCACCATGGACAGACACCCACCCAGACCCTCCCCTATAGGTTTAGGTGTGCAGCCGGGAGTCCGCACCTTTGGGGGGTGTACTGTCACACCCTGACCTTAGTATTCTTTGTTTTCCTTGTTATTTTGGTTAGGTCAGGGTGTGACATGGGTGATGTATTTGTTTTATGACTTGTCTTGGGGTTTTGTATGTTAATGGTCTGTTTCTAGGTAGTTTGTATGTCTATGGTTGCCTAGATTGGTTCTCAATTAGAGGCAGCTGTCTATTGTTTTCTCTGATTGGGAACCATATTTAGGCAGCCATATTCTGTGGGTACTTTGTGGGTGATTATCTATGTCTATGTTAGTTGCTTGTGTCAGCACAGTTTTCTTATTATAGCTTCACGGTCGTTATTCATTTATTGTTTTGGTTCAGTTTACTTCTTGTTCTTTCTTCAATAAAGAAGAATGTATACTAAGCACGCTGCGTTTTGGTCCTCACCTTCTACTCCATACGACGATCGTGACACTTAACTTTGTTTGTGGCACATAGCCCTTAACTTCCCTCAAAGAAAGGAGGGAAAATGGCTACCTAAGTATGGTTCCCAATCAGAGACAATGATAGACAGCTGTCCCTGATTGAGAACCATACCCGGCCAAAACAGAGAAGTACCAAATCATAGAAAATAAAACAGAATGCCCACCCCACATCACACACAGACCTAACCAACTAGAGAAATAAATAGCTCTCTAAGGTCAGGGCGTGACAGTACCCCCCCCCCCCCCCCCAAAGGTGCGGACTCCGGCCGCAAGACCTGAATTTATAGGGGAGGGTCCGGGTGGGCATCTATCCACGGTGGCGGCTCTGGTGCGGGAATTAAAACCCGCTCCACCTCTGGCTCACCCTGCTTTGGTGGCGCCTCTGGTGTGGGCACCCTCGCCGCCGACCCCAGACTGGGCACCCTCGTTGCGGGCCACGGACTGGAGGCCGTCGCTGGAGGCTCCGGACTGGAGGCCGTCGTTGGAGGCTTTGTGCCATGACTCCTCACTGGAGGCTTCGTGCCATGGATCACCACTGGAGGCTTCTTGCCATGGATCATCACTGGAGGCTTCTTGCCATGGATCATCACTGGAGGCTTCTTGCCGTGGATCATCACTGGAGGCTTCGTGCCATGGATCATCACTTGAGGCTTCTTGCCATGGATCATCGCTGGAGGCTTCTTGCCATGGATCATCACTGGAGTGGAGAGACACACAGGAGGCCTGGCTCTGGGAGCAGGCACAGGACCCACCAGGCTGGATAGACATACAGGAGGCTTTGTCCTTGGCAGAGGCACCGTATACACTGGGCCGTGGAGGCGCACTGGAGGTCTCGAACTTCGAGCCTGCACAACCCGTCCTGGCTGGGTAGTTATCTTCGCCCTGCAAATGTGGGAAACTGGCACAGGACGCACTGGGCTGTGCAAACGTACCGGAGACACCGTGCGCAGAGCCGGCGCAGGATATCCTGGGCCGAAGAGACGCACTGGAGACCAGGCGCGCTGAGTCGGCACCATCCGTCCTGGCTGGATGCTCAACCTAGCCCGGCAGATGCGGAAAGCTGGGATGTAGCGCACTGGGCTGTGAAGCGCACTGGAGACACCGAAAAACAAAACATAGAATGCCCACCCCACATCACACCCTGACCTAACCAAATAGATACTGTAAATAAATAACTCTCTAAGGTCAGGGAGTGACACCTCCGAGGTTAATTTCTCATATGGCAGATTAGCTAGTTAGCGCTAAATAGGCTAATAATACTAACGCCTTTTACAGCTAGCGAAGAAGCTCACTAAACAATGTAGTGGTGGGGCATGAGGCAGAGTTGAGTAAAGCATCTTCAACTGTAAACTTGACTCTGTCCTTATCAATCAAAATAAAAAATGACAGGCAGCGGCGTAACTAGTTATTCACATAGCCTACCATGTTATTCACGTAGCCTACCACAGATGTACAGCGTTTTCCCTCTCTTTTTATGGAAACTCAAAGGAGTCATACCTAACTGCCTAGTTGCTTTCCATAGCCCTCCTACACACAAACACACTCCGCCGCATGCTCTGTCCATGGTGCTGATACAGCACAGTGGAGTTGGGTGATTCTGCAACTATGGGCACTTCTATGACCTTGGGGTCAATTTTGGGGATTTTATTAAAAAATATATGCATTTATTCTTTAAATGTTAAGTTCACACTGCAATCATCCCAATTTTTTGTTTTTACACCTCTATCAAGTATTTTAGCTAATCAGATGCATTTTATACCTCAATTTCATTGTTTTTCCCTTGTCCCTGTCCGAGATTTTTGAGCTTCTATGTTTTTCAATGAGAAAATATGAATAATTACACATTATGTTATCTAGAGAAATAGTCAGTTAAGTAAAATCTATATCAATATTCATTGTGAGTATGACCTTTATATTGTTTTTACACAAAATATACCTGTCCTTTGGTGGTGGTGTCATTTCCACCACTGAGGGCAAATTCCTCATTAATAGTTTTTTTCAAGAGAATGTTCACTTAGTTACCATGGAAACATATTGGTGTGACACTGAAGCACATGGCTGCAGCGGACTGTTGTTCCAGATGTGATGTCCAGAAGTTGAAGAATCTAGGTAAATATTGCTTGTGTAGAGAATATTTTTATTGTCAGTCAATTCCAAAAAAGGTATGCCTTTAATTTGTGGTAGAATTTTGAAGAAATGTGTATATTTAATGTATTTAGTGTAAACTATATGCTAGCTGTTATACTAGCCAAAGCATGCTAAACAGCCTGTAATTTTTCTCCAAAAACTGTAGAAGTGTCATTTCCATCAAAGTCATGTTTATCACAAACTTAACTGTGGTGGAAATGACAGAACCTGTTGAGAATGACAAAAAATCCATTATGTTATTAGTTTTTACATTAGGCTTATTTAATTTTGTTTTAAATTAATTGAATCTAGAAAATGCTCCAAGATGAGCACAAGTTGAAAACTTATGTAGTATTTCTTTGTTTTTAGAAGATGCCATATAAAACAGCACAGTATCGTAGGGAAATCTATCTCCGAGCTTACAAACCTAGAACAAAAAAAGCAAGAGCAGGCAATGGAAATGCAACCAAGACAGACTTTAAAGAGAACAGTTGCAATGGAGATCTACCTATCAGGCAACACGTCACCAGTCACCAGATGACTTGCAGCCAGAACATGAGGCCCACATACCTGCCCCTAACTTACCTGCCTCTAATGCATGCCCTGAACCATTTTCTCATCATTTGCAAAAAGATTGAGAAGTCAAATACTTGCTGGAAGAAAAAAGGTTGGAAGAGGTGCGCTCAAAAACAGAGATCTCTGCATGACAAATGTCAAACTTGATAAAGCTTTACAGAAAGAGACAATATTCCCCAAAGACAAAGACAAAACAGCAAGTGAAAGGAACTCCGAAGAACTTGAGAAGGATTTAAATTATTTTAAAATGCCATCATTGTAGAACTAAAGCAAAAGTATTTTAAAAAATGTGCAGTGTCGTGGACAAACAAGTGGCTTCAAAATGCTCAGAGGCTGAGAAAGTATGGCCTGTTCAAAGCCGCAAACAGAGAATTTAGATTTTCAACAAAGGCAATGAGGGCAACAATTCTTCAATATGAGGAACAAGAAAAAAAGCAGAAGTGCTTCTTGAATGGCACAATTCAGAACCTTTATCAGAAGTTTAAGAGGGAATATTCAGAGATTAAAATATTATACTTTGAATTCTGCAAAATTCTTCCTTTTTGGGTTGTCAAGCCAACAGTCCAGGATAGGGAGACATACCTCTGCAAAACCCACGCCAACCTCCAGTTCATGGCAGACAAACTACAGTATCAAAGTGATCAGCTGCAACCACATTGACAAACTTAAACTTTGAGTGGAAAAACAAAGCTGAAGAGAGAGAGAACAAAAACAAAGAGGGAAACATGGAGAAGTTGTTACGGCTTCTATGAATGGTGGGTGGCGGAGTCAAGCGCAGAGAGCAGGTTAGTTCCGTACGTACGTGGATCTTTATTCCAATGACAGCGAAAAACGGACATGCAAAACACAAGGGCGCATGAAACAACCCGTCCAAACAAACAAGACTAAAACTGTCCGGAAAAATAGAGATCACAAAATCAACCAACACCATCAAACAGAGAACAAGCCCGCGGGCCTAGTGCCCTTAAATAGCCTACAAACAAAACTAAACTCAAAACAGGTGTAACCAATTAGACCAAACTAACAGAAACAAAAGGAAAGGGAATCGATGGCAGCTAGTAGGCCGGTGACGACCGCTGAGCGCCGCCAGAACAGGAAGAGGCACCATCTTCGGTGGGATTCGTGACAGAAGTTCACTACTTTTGACAGTAAAAGAAAAGTTGTGGGCACACTGCAGATTCTACTGGAGAACTTTTCCAAAGGATTGAAAGAAAAGTTGGGGATACACGTGTACAACATTCGACACCAATATTCCAAACTGAGAAAATTAAAAGAGAATCTGCGGAAAGAGGAGATCCTCGTGCATATTGACTTTTCAGAAAACTACCTGTGTAAATACACCAGTGAAATCCAGGCAGTTCACTTTGGTGATTCTCACAAGCAGGTGACCCTCCACACCTGTGTTGGATATACCACAAATGATACAGTTTCATTTTGCTCTCTTCTATGCGGATGATCCCTCTGCAATCTGGGCCCATCTCTCAAAAACACTGGTCTACTTCCTTGAGCTCTGCCAATCGGCTACTTTTGGAATCTTACTTTGTCTTATATTAATTAAATGTTTTGCAATTGTTGTTGTTCATAATGTTTGCAATAAAGTATTTTCATAAGTTATTTACATAGATGTCATTTCCACCACACCTTATCATTTCCACCACAACCATATTTTTGAGGTAAATTAATATATTATGTATATTTTACATTGATTGATTTGCTTTAGATAGGGAAATCATATGGTTGTTATCTTAATCTCACAAAGGTTAAATAAGCGTTTTCAGCTGTCACAAAGTCAAGTTTATACATTCAGGCGTCATGTTGAATTATTAATATTAGGAAAACCTTCAAAATCACTTAAAATAATATTCAATACAAGTTAATGTACAAATGTATAAGAAATGTGTTATAAATTAATTGTATATTTCATTTAGAACTAAAATGTATGTTTAATGACGTGATGGAAATTACATTTGTCTATTGCTGTCTGAGAAAAATATTTAAATTCCTGATTAGTACGATCACAGCCATTATCAGATATTGTTTCTAGACAAATCAAAGACAATTATAACACTGCTAAAATTGTGTTTCAATACGTTTTAATTTCTGAAAGCTTGCAGGGCCAAAGTGCCTGAATTTGCAGAATCACCTAGATACAGATTTCGCGTCAACCAGTCACTCAATCAATAACTTTTTTATATAAGAACATAATTTCTGCCCATGCTGCTGTTGACTGTTGCCAGTTAGCCAGCATAATCTAGCTATCTGGGAACTAAGAGCTCGTCAGGACGACTGTCACTCGAGTCTCAGCTCCGCGACATTTGTCTTCAATTTGGGCACCAGGGGTGTCCTTGCTCATGGCTAGAAGGGGTGCAGCTTTTGTAAAATAGAAGTCAGATTTGTCTTTTCGTAGCATAATAAGACAATTTACGCAGCAAGTTGGGAGAATTAACGTAGAAGGTTAGGAAAATTAGGTTAAGGTTACGGAAAGGGTTAGGTAAAATGCCAAATATTTCAACTTTGAAGTTTATTTGACAAAAGCTGGATCCCTTCTAGCCATGACCCGTGTGCCTTGGGTCATGCGTGTCCATCTTCTTTAGCATTCCGACTGGAAACACAGATGCTTGCACGCACAGCAAAACCTTTCAGCAAAACCCATTCAACCAACAAGGTATTTGCAACAAGTACATGAATAGAAGTCATGTTTATGTGTCATTTATAAAAAAATATCTTTATCTCCCTTGACTAGCTAAAGGTTATATGTTTCAAGAGCACTCCATGCCATTCAGTTATTGATGCGCTTCAGTTTGATATCAGGCTCCGTGTAGCTAGTAAGCTATCAAATCTAAAGGTAATGTTAGATAACGTAGCTAGCTTCTCTTGAAGGCTTTCATTGGATTCAGCTAGCTAATTAGCAAACGATAGCTAGTTTGTTTGTTTATGTTTAATACATACAGCTAGCTAGCTAGCCTCCCATTTAGCTATTGTCATTATGACTTGCTAATTTGTGTGCACTGTAAACTTAGCTAGCTAACTAGCTATCCATCCTCTTTGCTTATTTGTATAACTAGTTAGCTGTTCGCTTGCCATCGTTTGTTGTTCAACTGTAGCCGAAAGGACATGCTAGCTAACTTCTTAAAAAAGCTACGTTACTCACCGTTTACTGTAGCAAGCTAGCTACTTTTGAGCTAACGTTCGCCACAGTACAATGGTGTCAGTACTGGCTGACTTGATTGCTAATTCATTACAGACTTTGGACAACATTTGAAATGCATAACTAACCACATACCTTAAGCTAATGACGTCTATCCAATACAGTTACTTGTACAGTTACTTGTTAGTACAATTATATTTGACTGTGGTTTATGTCCACAGATAATCGAGTGTTGATTCAGATGGTCTGTGCTGTGTAATCATGCTGTGCATGGTGACACTTAACATTGGTCCAAGGTGTTAGTGTGTCAAGGTGTTAGTGTGGCTTGCTGAAGCACACTAACACCCTGGACCATAGCTGGTGACACTGTGCACATTGGTGATTATTTAAACATGTTGTTCCTGTTGTCCTGTAGGTATGTCTTTCCATCAGGGTCGAGGAGGTGGAGGCTGCCCCAGAGGAAGAGCCCCCCCAGGTCAACATGGGGGTCAACACGGCTCCCACCAAAACTACCGGCCCACCAACCTAGGACCCCCACCTCCCCAGCCGCCAATGCCCCCCTACCACTACGACCCCCAGGCCCAGCACAGCTCCTCTCACAGCTATGGTGGCCAAGGAAACAGTGGTGGGGGTGGTTACATCACTGCACACTCAGACTACATGTCATACCCCCCTCCAGTGCCCACTCAGGGGGGTATGACGGCCAGTCCCCTCAGCCAGTGCCCCGTACGCCCCCCCTTCCCCAACCCCAACCCCCAGAGCCACCCCAACTTCCCCCCTCCTCCTCTCGCCGGCAACACCTCTGGAAGCTCCATATCTGGGTCTCCCGTGTCAGCTCAGAGTGCTTACCACTACATGATGCCCTCCGTACCCCCTCCACCTTTCCCTCACCCCCCCGGCATGCCTCCTACCATGCCTCCACAGTCCATGAGCTACCATCAACCCCCCTACTCCATGAACTACTCCCATCCTCCATTCCCTCCTCTGCCCAACTTTAGCCCAGGGAACTACGGCTCCCACCAGGGTCCCAGCTCCTTCAAGCCAGACCATGGGGGCTTCAGGCACAGTCCTCATGGAGGAGGAGGGCAGCAGTATAAGGCTGAGAAGCAACAGCAAATGGACGACAGGAGTCAGAGGTCGCCGGAGAGAGGCAGAGGGGGTCGCCATGACGACCTCCGGCAGCAGAAGGGTGGCTATGCTTACGGCAGTCGTGGTGGTGGCGACAGACACAAGATGGACTTCCCCATGAACCAGAGAGGGAAGGATCGAGGCAGGAGTCCGGACAGACGCAGGCCGGAGGGAGGGAGACATCGGTCAGAGTACGAACAGCGTGGGAGGACTCCTCCTACCCGTCACCGGAGTCGAGAACGCAGCAGGTATGTGTTGGTCCCATACCCAACGTATAATGTCCTCATTTACATTTTGGTAATTTAGCACAGTGTTTCTCAAACACGGTCCTGGGGCCCCCCTGGGTGCACGTTTTGGTTTTTGATTTCAGCTGTGTAGTTCTAGGACAAAAAACAAAATGTGCATGGGTGGCTAGTTGGGAAACCCTGATTTAGCAGACACTCGTGTTCAGTGGACTCATGTTATGCGTTACTGTGTTTGCTTTAATGCAATGCTTTCAATACCAGATCTGGATCTGTATGTTGTACGTTCTAAGGGAAGTGTGTGTCTGTCTATGTGTGCGGGTATGTGTATTCTCAGGGAGAGGCATCGCCACAGAGACAGTCGGAGGTCTCAGTCACCTGACCGACACAGGAAGCGACCTAGAAGGTAATGGATGCTCACGTTTACTTAATTAAAAAAAATATATTAATAATTATTTAATTTTACCTTTAATCTGTGTCTGCTTGCATGTATATACACCTAGGGCTATATTCAATATGTATTGCTGAAGCGTTACGGATTGCACAATATACATTTTATGATAATTCTGGATTGAGCATACATATATATATATGCATCAACAAATACAACTTTGAAGATTGAATGCAGTCTCCGCAAACGTGGTAACATTGCCTTTAAATTTCAATCATGCTGTAACGCTGTACTTTCATGATACGGATCGAATAGATCCCCTAGTTATAGTACTGAACCCGGAAAGTACTTAGCTTGTCTTTGATTTCAATTATGTGCACACAATGTAACTATTTACACAGTAGGAGCAGAGATGGATGTCTCTACTCTCTCTCCTTTGCTTTGTTTCCCAATGTGACCATTACCCACTCCATTTATGTGTGTCTCTCCCTGCAGTCGGTCAGGCAGCAGAGAGAGGAAGCGTGGTCGTTGGGAGGAGGAGAGGGACCGGAGGTCCGACGGACCGGGGATGAGCAGAGACAGAGAGCGCAGCTATACCTCCGCCAGGAGCCGAGACACAGAGCCTGAAGTCTCCATAGATAGAGACCGGGAGAGAGAGATGGAGAGAGGCGAGAGGGAGAGGGAGAGAGGCGAGAGGGAGAGAGGCGAGAGGGAGAGAGGCGAGAGGGAGAAAGGGGAGGGAGATGAGAGAGAGGAGGATGAGTTGCTGAAGCCTGCGTGGATCCGCTGTACCCATGCTGAGAACTACTACTCCAGCGATCCCATGGATCAAGTGGTAGGAGGCTTATGCTGGCTTTTCTTTGCTGACTTTGTTAGTTTGACACAAACAGGTTAATTCTGTATGAAAATGTAACCAAATTTCATATTTTCCTGTTACAGTATGCACCAAAAATGTATTTGGAAAATGTCTGAGGATACAACACCATATGAACACTTATATCTCTGATAATCATTGAGGCATTTACAAATGCTCTGATCTGTCAGTGATTTGTACCACCACAACTTTCTACTGTCTTTCAACCAATTGCTAAAATTTCTCAATACTGCCTTTTGAAACTCTGTGTGACCCTGTTTTGTTGCTGTAGGGTGATTCTACGGTGGTGGGGACCAGTAAGCTGAGGGACCTGTACGAACGCTTCGAGGAAGAGCTGGTCAAGAGACAGGAGCGTGCTCAGTCGGCCCGGCCCAAATGGGACCCCCCCAAGACCAAGCTAGATGAGGAGCCCGGTACTGTATTGATATCAGATAGTATCCCCAAAGGTATTTCAACTCTAACACTGGTTATGTAACGGTGGAATGTGAAAATGACAGTTGTGTTGAATGAAGTAAAGAAATACTGTCAAACCTGCTTTATAAACTGTGTAGAACTTGCCATGTCTGAGATTGATTTAATGTGATTAGGAATGACTTCAGCCCTGTCCGACAACTAGGAGAGTTAAAAAGAGAGCGTGATTAGCTACAACATTTAGTGCACTAAGATTGACACAGTGTTCAGGCTTGTCAACCTGTTTTCAGTAGCAATTACTGTCTTTGCTGTGAGTTCAGACCTCTCGTATGTGGACTAGCCACCGACAGTGCAAAAAAGGAAGTGAAACCCTGTGCACAGGAGTGTGTCTACATATGTCCAGGTGTTGGTTTTTGCAGGAACAACTAGTATTAAAAAACAAGTGTAAAAACCATACACCAGAGTAGACAGGTGACCAAAAGTCGGTGTTGTGGTGGTTGTGTTGAGACCTCTCTCTGTGCACTAGCCACTGACAGTGTCCTGGTTGTTGTGTGTCTGTTCCAGAGGAGTGCCACAGTCACAGCAGCAGTGAGTCAGACTGCGAGTCTGACGGGGGAGGCAGTACCTGCTCCAGCAGCTCTGACTCTGACGTGTTTGACGTGATCGCTGAGATCAAGAGGAAGAAGGCCCATCCAGACCGTCTGCATGACGAGCTGTGGTACAACGACCCAGGACAGGTCAGAACCTCCTGCACTTGATTAATTGATTTAATGTCTGATTAATCGAGGAGATGTGGTAGATTGACCCTTGTAGTAATAATTAAGAAACTAATCAAATGTTCATTCAAAAAATCTAGTTTCATAGTGCAGGATGCCTTTTCGATCATAATGAATAGGGGTACACAGAGGGACCAGATCGTAGATCACCACTCCTACTCTGAGCATTATGAGTACAGGTTTTTACTTAACATGGTCTATCACAGCCTGCTTCTCCAACTCTGGTCCTGAAGAGCTTGGGTTGTGCAGTGTTTAATTCAAGCCCTGCAGTACCACACCTGATTTAAATGCAAGCCTGGAATGAAAACCTGTACACCCAGTTGAAGAATCTTAGTCTAAAACTAATAGTTAGTGTTGGAAGAGACCATATTCCTCCAAAATACTTGTAATGGCGTTTTATTTGAAACCTTTTTAAACAATGCCCATGACAGGGTAACTATGGTTTTAAATTATGTGGTGTTGGAAACAAACATTGCAGATGTACGAATGCACATCATTTAATCCTGTATCTGTTTTATTGCAAACGTGTTTTATAATAAGTGTATTTTAAGTGATTCATTCTGTTTTGGTGACATCTTTTGCCTGCTGTCAAAATATCACCTCTTGTGTTTGTGTACTACACACATTCCACAACTCCCTTCGGTTTGGAGGAGTGTTCATAGTGGTTATGGCTGTCCTGTGTGTGTGTACAGATGAACGATGGGCCGTTGTGTAAGTGCAGTGCCAAGTCCAGACGCACAGGGATACGCCACAGCATCTACCCTGGAGAGGAGGTAAACACACACACACACACACACAACCTACTCTCTTCTAAAATATCTTGCATTGATTCACACTAAAATACTAAACGATAGATATTGTACTATTAAACATTAGTACAAAGACTCTCTCTCTCGCTCTCCAGTCGGTGAAGGAATGTCGTCCGATGAACAACAACTCTGGGAAGCTCTACCACTACAGAATCACTGTGTCTCCACCTACTAACTTCCTGGTATGAATACATCTGTCTCGCTCTCAATCTTGATCCCTCTCACAGTTCTGAGTTTTTTGTCCTGAACACATGACCTTACCTTGAGTTTGTAGTTTGTCCTGGTAAGGTGACGTAGTCGTGGAAAAAACGTTATGCCCTACAATGGTTCCTCCTTTAAAAGTTGCGAGCTTATGCCGCGGTACTTAGAGGTAATTTGTGGTTTAGTACGGTACCCAGCGTCACCACTTCATTGCTCCAAACCAGCACAAGGGGGAGTTAGAGCACTGATTATGCTTTTAGGTTCTACTGTGTCTCTGACAATAAATGGGTTACATAAACCTAAATAGAAACTGATAATTGTGCACAACTTCAGTATTACTTACTAAAAATTGTTACACTAAGGTTTTTATTATTTTATTTTGTTAGCAAAAATAATCCTCTTACTGTAGTACTGTAGGCCACTCCCGACCAGGCATGTTGTACAGTGCCTGAGTGGTGCAACGGTCTAAGACACTGCATAGCAATGCAAGCTGTGTTGCTACAGATGCTGGTTCAATACCCATGCGGTCTTTGACTGGGAGACCCATGAGATGACTGTAGGTTTTTGGTTTCTCTCCCGCTAAATAATTTTAAATAACAAACTGGCTTTATTTATAAATTAGTAACAATGTCTCACCCCATGTTAAAGAATGGCCTTTTTATTGCTTATTTTATGTTATTTGAAATCAAAATCAATTTTTAAGGGGCATTGCACTAATAATGGCTGGAAACGTTCCTGCTGTTCTGTTCTTAGTGCCAGTTTGCACGTTCAAACTAAAACGATGTGACTAATAATGGCATCTTTATACTTTCATTAATAAAATAATGATAAAAATACTCTTTCAAAATGCCATTGTTTTTTTTGTTATGGATCCATAACGAATTACTATGGGAATAAATATCAGTGAATTACAGAAATATTGGTACAAAGTTGTCTAATGAAGGTAAACAAATTGTTTCTTACTGGAAAATACTCTTTCAAACACACGTTCATGTTGTACAGCGCATTATGGCTATTAGCAGGGCTATGTTTTGGCCTTTATGGGCGGTGCACAATTGGCCCAGCGTTTCTCTCCCTCTAAAAACGGAAATAAATGTTTTGACTTTCACAAATATTATTTTGGCCTTTATTCAGATAACAATCGCTCTCTTTTGTTTTTTTGAAAATGAAATAACCTCCAAAATATTATTATATATATATATAGTCAAGTTGATGGCACAGTCGTTTAGCCAGCGCCTACATAAAGCTGAGTGAATCGCTCATTCATGGCTTTGGATCAAAATAAGTACCAACATTTTTCTGATAGTCTTTAATAAAGAAATGTTTTGCTTATCCTGACCTGGACACGATATACAGTATTATAATAGCCCATTATGGGCAATTAGCAGGACAATGTACCTTTACCAACACCTCTCTGTATTTTGATAATTTGTGGATGGGTGCGTCGGAGTCGAAAATGCGTTGCTACAGATGCAGGTTCGATACCCGTGCTGGCCGCCAGACCCATCAGGTGGCTTTTGGTTTTCATTTAGAAACCTCCAATCCTCCATATGTAATTATTGGCGGAGAGTCACATCATATTTTTCGATCTACTGTAGGCCTACTGTAGACAACATGAGTCTCACTAGTGTTGAGTAATGTGCTGTTAAAAGTGGTGTAGGTCTTATCTATTTTAAGAGCATATTGATCTATTAGTTCAACTATTTTAGCACTGTTTTGCGCTGCTCTTAGACAAGCATGGGGACTGGTCTTGATAAATCAATGAGATGTTTATTTTTACCTAATCTCCATTTGGGTATTGGTTAGACTGGAATTAAATAATTAGGGTGCATAAAGGTTATGCTCTTAATGTAACCTTATTTAACTAGGCAAGTCAGTTAAGAACAAATTCATTTTTACAAGGATAGCCTACTCCTTCCTCCCGTCGGGGAATTGAACCCCGATCTCCCGCGTGCCCGCATGACATTGGGATTCTTTAGCTAAATAGCCCAGTGCTGTACAGCCGCCCGTCACGTTGTATGGCGCCATATTTTCCGTTCCATCCTAACGGAAACCCAGAGGGTTTTTCGTTTTTTTTTTGGAATAGAAACTCCATAATATTAATCAAATGAATTAAGCAAGTACCAATCAAAAGTTTGGACACATCTACTCATTCCAGGATTTTTCTTTATTTTCACTATTTTCTACATTGTAGAATAATAGTGAAGACAACACAACTATGAAATAACACACATGGAATCAGTTAAGAACAATTTCTTATTTACAAGGACAGCCTACTCCTTCCTCGCGTTGGGGAATTAAACCCCGGTCTCCCGCGTGCCCGCATTCTCTAGTACAGCCATTATTGAAGGTACTTGACGTCACCGAGAAAATCTGGACATGGCCTGCTCTCCCTTATGTAAGGAATTAGGCACTTTCTCATGTTTACTACAGTATATCTTGTAGGCTATGTTTACTTGTCAGACTGAACAGTAGCCTCATAAACAAATGCAGGTGGCTTATATCCTCTAAATACTTTATTATCCAAATGTAAAAGCATATACTGTACAGTACTGTATTTCTTCATCAGCATCTTTGTGCTTTCTATAAAAATACTCTTTCAAAATGCAGATGTTGATTTTGTTTATGGATCCATAACGAATGACTATGGGAATAAATATCACTGAATTACAGAAATATTGAAACGAAGTTGTCTAATGAAGTCATACAAGTTGTTGCTTACTGGAAAATACTTTTTCAACACACATGGTTATGTTGTACAGCATCATTATGGCTATTAGCAGGGCTATGTTTTGTCCTTTATAAAAATTGTTTTGGCCTTTTTTCAGATTACAATCGCTCACTGTCATTTTCTTTTTAAAGGAAATAATCTTCAAAATATAATTTTATTTATTTATATATATATATATATATATATATATATGAACATTTTAGTTTCTCCATGTCTCAGAGCAGCGCGAAACGGTGCGGAAATAGACGTCCACAGCGGGAAGGAATATATATAGCGTTTCGCGCTGCTCTGAGACATGGAGAAACTAAAATGTTCATGTATATTAAGATATATGTGTTGACTGAGTATGAGCAGGTGATGTCTGCTAAATAATCAAGTTAGGTTTCTCCAGAAATAAACCATTTTAAATAACTGGCTTTATTTGCAAATTTAGTGAGAATGTCTCACCCCATGTTCAAGAAATGCCATTTTCTCGCTCACTCTAGGTTAAATCTCCAAAATAACATTACTTTTTAAACTTTAACGATTATTATTAATTAATTTATGTTATAAATGCCCCTTATATTCTCACAGATCCTAACGGAAAATGCCCCTTAGATACTCATTTAGAATCCTCCAATCCTCTAAATGTAATTCTTCGGCAGAGAGCCACGTCATTGAAAAAAATATATGTAGATACACTGTAGGCCTACCATAGGTGAAATGAGTATTGGTTACACTACAATTAGGGTTTGGAAATGTTATCTCCCTCAGATATTAATTTAGAATCCTCCAATCCTCTTATACTGTAGCCTACTCCCAACCGTCACGTTGTTCAGCGGAATATTTTCCATTCCATCCTAACGTAAACCGAGGGTTTTGTTTTTCAAATTTCTCGGCATCGAAACACCATAATATTAATCAAATTAAGCTACATTTCTTAAGATCAATCCCATGTACTATGTTACTACAAAAAATGTTTTAAATTCTCTAGTAATGCCAATATGGGAGAATATCAAATGCTTCTCCAAGTTGCCCTCTGGTGGTCAAACTAGCGCTAACTGGCATTAATGTAAAAAATATCTGACAAATAAATAAAGTGCCACAGAATGCTGCAGCAGCCCACAAGGGGTGCTGGAGTATGACCAAACTTTTAAAGGAGGAACCACTGTAGCTGGACCCAAAAACCATGACCATAGATTTCTCTTAAAGTTACATCAGACTTCATCCTGACATTTTTTGGTGTGTGTTGTTCCCAGACAGACAGGCCTACGGTTATCGAGTACGATGACCATGAGTACCTGTTCGAAGGCTTCTCCCTCTTCTCCCACATGCCTCTCACTAACGTAAGCACCATGCAATGATCCATCCTGCCATCATACCCTCTGCTCTCTTTGATCTTTCTCTCTTGATTACTATTTTAAATGTTTTTATTTAACCTTTATTTAACAAGGCCTGTTTTAAAGTATATGCATAGCTCAACACACAGCTCTTCTGTTGCCTTTCCTTTCTCCCTCGTGTCCTCCGATGGGACAACCTGTGCCGCGTCAGCTGCCTGTGTGTCCTGCGTAATATGAATATTCTGTCCGTCCCTACAGGCAGGTTTATAAAGCAAAGCATCCATTAATAATTCAGAGCCAGCGGCCAGCTTAAAAAAAACCCAGCAACTTAAAATCTGCATTTCGCGTCGGTCCTCTCCTTTGTTCCAGAGTCAACCTCAGACAAAATTAGTCTGTTTCCTAAATGGCACCCTATGGACCCTGGTCAGGGTACCATTTGGGAAGCACTCTACTTTCCTTTTCGGCCACACTGCTGATGGCGACCTTGGGTTTTAAGTCCACTACCTCCCTCTCTACTTTTAAAGGCCCATCAGTAACTGTCAAATATAACAGCGGTTGGGACTTTAAAGGCCTCATACGTATCGACAGAGGATCCCTCTTTAGCAGAGGTTTTCAAAATTGAGGCGCGCCACCCCAGGGGGGCTTCAGAGTTTCAGGGGAAGGCATGAAAGGCAAGCCAAGTTGAACTGTATTAGGTTCTTTCATATACATTTTTGTCCCAAAAGGATGGCAAATCGATGGCAGACAAGGCCTAGCTGAATAAGGCAGTGATTGAGAGAGTTGTGTGTTTGAATATTTGTGTGTGTTTAAATAATGACGCGAAATGCGCATATTCGGTCAATAGTTCCAATTTGAAAAGAATTTGGCGAGAATTAAACCCAGATTACCACGGGATAATTTAAACAACCCCTTGAAAAACCTTTCATTACAGAGGGTCTGGGGATTAGAGACTCCAGAACGCAGCGATATTAGCCCCTGCTAGTTAGCTAGAGGGGTGGGCACCACTGCATGATATACGGTGGGCCAGGTTAATCCTCCAAAATGGACTCCCGTTCAGACAACAAAGAGCATGTAACTGGGAGATTAAACATGGAAGAGCAGGCTTATCTCCTTAAAGAGATTGGAGTCACTTAACGTTCAAAAGCCGTGGGTAAAGAGTTACCGCGTGTGGGTTGTTTGTGTTCGGTATGTGTGTGTTGGGTGTGTGTTCTGTGTGTGTTTGGTGTCCAGTGTGTGCACATTACTGTGTGTGTTTGTGTTACTCTGTCAGTGTGTGTGTGATTTTGGGCCGCTGCTTATGGAGATGAGGTTTTAATGAGTTTTCTTGAAAAGCTGTAACCTCTGTCTAACATCATGGTAATGAGTGTTCCTCTACTCTCCCCCCCCCCCCCCCCCCCCCTTCTCTTTCATCATCCCAGATTCCATTGTGCAGAGTGATTCGTTTCAACATAGATTACACCATTCACTTTATTGAAGAGATGACACCAGAGGTCAGTAAAGCCCCTCTTTCTCTCTCCCCTCTCAGTTCAAAGGGCTTTATTGGTATGGGAAACATATATGTTTGCCAAAGCAAGTGAAATAGATAATAAACAAAAGTGAACTAAATAATAAATAAATTCACATTAAACATTACACTCTTAAAAGTTCCAAAGGAATAGAGACATTTCAAATGTCATATGGCTATGTACAATATTGTAACGATGTGCAAATAGTTAGAGGTGGAAAAAGGACTCCATTGCCCTACTTGAGTAAAAGTAAAGATACCTTAATAGAAAATGACTAAAGTAAAAGTGAAGGTATCCCAGTAAAATAGTACTTGAGTAAAAGTATCTGGTTTTAATGTACTTAAGTACAGTGGTGGGAAAAAGTAATCAGCTCTCATACTTGAGTAAAAGTAAATGCTGAAATTCCTTATATTAAGCAAACATGAAGGCACGATTTCATTTATTATTGTTATTTTTTATTTATTTTTGACAGCCCAACACTCAGACATAATTTACAAACTAAGCATTTGTGTTTAGTGAGTTTTCAGATTGTAACTAGTACTTTTGAGTGTCAGGGAAAATGTATGGATTAAAAAGTCCATTATTTTCTTTAGGAATGTAGTAAAGTAAAAGTTGACACTCCAACACTCAGACATAATTTACAAACTAAGCATTTGTGTTTAGTGTGTCTGCCAGATCAGAGGCAGTAGGGATGACTAGGGATGCTCTCTCAAACATTTTCCTGTACTGCTAAGCTTTCAGATTGTAACTAGTACTTTTGAGTGTCAGGGAAAATGTATGGATTAAAAAGTCCATTATTTTCTTTAGGAATGTAGTAAAGTAAAAGTTGTCAAAAATACAAATAGTAAAGTACAGATTCCTGCCCCCCAAAAAACTTTAGTACTTCTATTGTATTTTTACTTAGGTACTTTACACCACTGGTTTAAAGTACAACAGTTTTTCACTGTCTACCGTTTTCTTGTGGCAATAGATCACAAAATAGTATCAACATTTGATTTGTTTTCAAATTGTTTGGGGTCTCTCGCAATTGCTTTATCCACTGTAATTGGAGTTAAAAGGCTGTTGTTCTTCTGGTTAGCCCCCCCCCCCCCCCCGCAGTCTTCTCACCCAAGGCCGTAAAGAAGTAGAGGTTGTTTTTAACCTACACCAGCTGAATGGCCTGATAAGGAGAACTAGATTTGGCTATCAGGTTATATATATATATATATATATATATATATATATATATATATATATATATATATATATATATATATATATATATATATATATATATATATATATATGAGAGAGATAAATAACCCTTTGTTTCCCTATTTCCATGTTCAGAACTACTGTGTGAAAGGACTGGAGCTGTTCTCTTCCTACCTATTCCAGGATATACTGGAGCTCTATGACTGGAACCTCACAGGTGAACAACACACCATACTACCCACTAGCTCCTACCCATTACCTCCTATCCCCCAGCCCCTATACCTAGGCACTAGGGGAAAGGCACCTGTACTCCCTGTTCACCCATGACCGCTTGGCCGCGCACTTCTCCAACTCAATCATTGTTTGCCACGGCCTCATTGTTTGTCCGCTACCGCCTGTTTCCGCATTCTAGTACAGGTGCATCAAATCTGGGACCAAGAGTCCATCAGACTGTTAAATAGTGTGTGTATATGTATGTGTGTGTATGTGTGTATATATATATATATATATATATATATATATATATATATATATATATATACATACACGTTGAGACTGGTGTTTTGCGGGTACTATTTAATGAAGCTGCCAGTTGAGGATTTGTGAGGCATCTGTTTCTCAAACTAGACACTCTAATGTACTTGTCCCCTTGCTCAGTTGTGCACCGGGGCCTCCCACTCTTTCTATTCTGGTTTGAGCCAGTTAGCATTGTTCTGTGAAGGGAGTAGTACACAGCGTTGTACCAGATCTTTAGTTTCTTGACATTTTCTCACAAGGAATAGCCTTCATTTCTCAGAACAAGAATAGACTGACGAGTTCTTAGTCTGAGATAGTTCTTTGTTTCTGGCCATTTTGAGCCTGTAATCGAACCCACAAATGCTGATTGCTCCAGATACTCAACTAGTCTAAAGAAGGCCAGTTTTATTGCTTTTTTAATCAGAACAACATTGTTCAGCTTTGCTAACATAATTGCATTAGGGTTTTCTAATGATCAGTTAGCCTTTTTAAAATGATTAACTTGGATTAGCTAACACAATGTGCCATTGGAACACAGGAGTGATGGTTGCTGATAATGGGACTCAATCAATCAGACTCTGTACACCTATGTAGATATTCCATAAAAAATCTGCAGTTTCCTGCTACAATAGTCATTTACAACATTAACAATGTCTACACTGTATTTCTGATCAAATTAATGCTATTTTGGTTAAGGGCGCTGTACTGCAGCGCCAGTTATCAGAGTCCCTGGGTTCGCGCCCAGGCTCTGTCGTAACCGGCCGCGACCGGGAGGTCCGTGGGGCGACGCACAATTGGCCTAGCGTCGCCCGGGTTAGGGAGGGCTTGGTCGGTAGGGATGTCCTTGTCTCATCGCGCACCAGCGACTCCTGTAGCGGGCTGGGCGCAGTGTGCGCTAACCAAGGTGGCCAGGTGCACGGTGTTTCCTCCGGCGCATTGGTGCGGCTGGCTTCCGGGTTGGATGCGTGCTGTGTTAAGAAGCAGTGCGGCTTGGTTGGGTTGTGTATCGGAGGACGCATGACTTTCAACCTTCGTCTCTCCCGAGCCCGTACGGGAGTTGTAGCGATGAGACAAGATAGTAGCTACTACAACAATTGGATACCATGAAAATTGGGGAGAAAAAGGGGTAAAATTTTAAAAAAAATAATAAAAAATGAATGCTATTTTAATGCACAGAAAATGTGCTTTTCTTTCAAAGACAAGGACATTTCTAAGTGACCCCAAACTTTTGAACGGTAGTGTGTATATATTGTTTCCAGAGGCAGTTTGGAACTTGGTAGTGTGAATGGCAACCGAGGACAGGTGATTTTTACGCATTTCAGCACTCGGCGATCCCGTCCTGTGCGCTTGTGTGGCATACCACTTTGCGGCTCAGCCATGGTTGCTCCTAGACATTTCCACTTTACAAATACAGCACTTACAATTGACCGGGGAAGATCTAGCAGGGCAGAAATTTGACAAACTGACTTTTTGGAAAGGTGGCAATCCTATGTTGGTGCCACGTTAAGTCACTGAGCTCTTCAGTATGGCCATTCTACTGCCGTCGTTTGTCCTATGGAGATTGCATGGCTGTGTGCTCAATTTTATACACCTGTCAGCAATGGGTGTGGCTGAAATAGTCAAAGGGTGGTGTCCATGTACTTTTGTGTATATATACACTACTCGTCAAAAGTTATAGAACACCTACTCATTGAAGAGTTTTTCTTTATTTTTACTATTTTCTACATTGTAGAATAATAGTGAAGACATCAAAACTATGAAATAGCACATGGAATCATGTAGTAACCAAAAAAAGTGTTCAACAAACATTTGAGTTTCTTCGAAAAGCCACCCTTTGCCTTGATGACTCTTGGCATTTTCTCGACCAGCAGCATACCACCCTGCATACCACTGCTGGCTTGCTTCTGAAGCTAAGCAGGGTTGGTCCTGGTCAGTTCCTGGATGGGAGACCAGATGCTGCTGGAAGTGGTGTTGGAGTGCCAGTAGGAGGCACTCTTTCCTCTGGTCTAAAAAAAATATCCTAATACCCTACACTGCCCTGTGTAGGGTGCTGTCTTTCAGATGTCCTGACTCTCATTAAAGGTCATTAAAGATCCCATGGCACTTATCGTAAGAGTAGGGGTGTTAACCCCGGTGTCCTGGCAAAATTCACAATTTGGCCCTCAAACCATCATGGTCACCTAATAATCCCCAGTTTAAAATTGGCTCATTAATCCCCCTCCTCTCCCCTGTAACTATTCCCCAGGTCGTTGCTGCAAATGAGAACGTGTTCTCAGTCAACTTACCTGGTAAAATAATGGAAAAATAAACCAGCTTCATGAGGTAGTCTACTGGAATGCATTTCAATTGCCTTATTTTTGAGTTATTTTGTGAAATGTATTTCCTCAATGCATTTGAGCCAATCAGTTGCGTTTTGACAAGGTAGGGGGTTAAACAGAAGGTAGCACTATTTGGTAAAAGACCAAGTTCATATTATGGCAAGGACAGCTCAAATAAGAAAAGAGAAACTACAGTGCATCAGTACTTTAAGACATGAAGGTCAGTCAATAAGGAACATTTCAGTCGCAAAAACCATCAAGCGATATGATGAAACTGTCCCTATGAGGACCGCCACAGGAAAGGAAGACCCAGAGTTACCTCTGCTGCAGAGGATAAGTTTATTAGAGTTTCCAGCCCCGGCAATGACCCAACACACCTCCAGGCTGTGTGAGGGCTATTTGACCAAGAAGGAGAGTGATGGAGTGCTGCATCAGATGACCTGGCCTCCACAATCCCCCGACCTCAACCCAATTGAGATGGTTTGTGATAAGTCAGACCGCAGAGTGGAGGAAAAGCAGCCAACAAGTGCTCAGCATATGTGGGAACTCCTTTAAGACTGTTGGAAAAGCATTCCAGGTGAAGCTGGTTGAGAGAATGCCAAGAGTGTGCAAAGCTGTCATCGAGGCAAAGGGTGGCTACTTTGAAGAATCTAAAATATATTTGGAGTTGTTTAACACTTTTTTTGGTTACTACATGATTCCATATGTGTTCTTTCATAGTTTTAATGTCTTTACTAAAATTCTACAATGTTGAAAATAGTAAAAATAAAGAAAAAGCCTTCTAAAACTTTTGACCGGTAGTGTATATTCCGGACTCTGACACTGCTTGTTTTGTATATATTTCTTTATTTAAATTTTTTTGTGTTTCAATTTGTGTGTATTGTTAGGTGTACTGTACTGTTGGAGCTTGAAACATAATCATTTCGATGCACCTGCGATAACATCTGCAAAATGTGTATACGACCAAATAAAATTAGATTTCTAGACTAAAGGTGTAAACGGTTCATCTTATTTTCAGTATCTTTATTGTTTCCCCACGCAGGTCCAGAGTGGGACAACCAATCTCCTGGATGTCAGAAGTTCCACTTCATGCCTCGCTTTGTCCGCTTCTTACCTGGTGAGACTGTCCCTTCTTCAGAAATCTCTCTCTCTCTCTCTGCTGGAGAATGTTGGTACTGCATGCTGTTGTTTGTACTTTGTGTGCATGAGTGTGTGTGTGTGTACACATGAGTTGTCCTCTTAATGCGTTGAGATTCAGATCTATGGATTTTCCGTGTATCTGTCCATGCAAACATTTTGTAAATGGAGATCAATCAGTTTTGCATGAGTGTCTAGACCTGATTGCGTATTTGACCGTGTGTGTGTCTTGTATGTTCTCTGTGTTTCTGTCTGTCGGTCTTGTTTCTTTGTGTGTATGTGTTTATCTGTGTATCTCATGATCTCTGTGTTTGTCCCTCCCTGTTAGACGGTGGTAAGGAGGTGCTCTCCATGCACCAGGTTCTCCTCTACCTCCTGCGGAGCTCCAAGCCTCTGGTCCCTGAGGAGGAGATAGCTGACATGCTGCAGTGGGAGGAACTGAAGTGGCAGAAGTACGCAGAGGAGTGCAAGGGCATGATCGTCACCAACCCTGGCATGGTGAGAGAGGATAAGAGCACTTTCATGGACTGTATTCAAAATGGCACCCTATTCCATAAAGTGCAACAGGATCCATAGGGTGTGTGCCTGTGATTGATAGAGTGCTAGATTGGCAGGGTTTGCCCTTTTGAGTGCACATTTCCATGAATTTACATGCTCTTTTTGTAACATAACACAACAATGTACTTACCAAAGTCTGATAGGATCTGAGTCTGTGTGTCAAGCGTCTCCGAGTAGGAGTGCTGGTGTAGGATCAGTTTAGCTTTTTAGACTATAATAAATACGATTTGTATGGACAGATCCTAGATCATTACTCTGAGACACTTTATCCATATGTTCCCTGGTCTCAAAGTCTTTGTGTTGTTGTTTCAGAAGCCTAGCTCTGTGCGTATTGACCAGCTGGACAGAGAGCAGTTCAATCCAGAGGTCATCACCTTCCCCATCATCGTCCACTTCGGGATCCGGCCCGCCCAGCTCAGCTACGCTGGAGACCCCCAGTAAGATCCTCCCTGTAACCCACAAACCCCAACCCCACCCCCTCACCATCCAGGATCTCTTCCCACCACCTATTGCCCAGCTCCGCTACGCCAGAGGCCCCCTCCCCGTAACTCGCCAACCACCCAGGACCTATACTACACTCCCCCCTGCCTCTGATCCTCCCCGCCCACAAACACTACTGTATACTCCCCCTCCCTCAAGACACACTCCTTTCCCTCCCTTCTCCCCCGTTCCCCACACTGCTTATTCAAAGCATCTCTCACAGGACGGTTGATGGTGGCACTCTTCTGTGTTGAGAGGGGGAATGTCGGAGAGCGAGTGGGAGAGAAAGATTGGCGTGACATTTTCAAATGCGTTGTCACGGGGTCCTAAGGTTCCACCGGGCGCTGTCGCCGTGGGAACGGCACGGTTTGTCTCGTGAATAGTAATGACACACACACACACACACACACACACACACACACACACACACACACACACACACACACACACACACACACACACACACACACAGAGGAGTAGAGGGAATACTGTACTGTGCCTGTGCATAATTACCAAAAGCTTACTGTATATTAAATTATCCTCTGCTATCGTCTCCGAAGTGTAGAGAAAGCAACAATAACAACCAAAACAAAGCGCCAATCACAAGTGAAACTCTTCGACTAGTTTCTCTTTTTTGTCTGTGTCTCTTATCTGTGTCCTGTGACAGTGTTCCTGTCAGATACTTTAAGAAGATTAGGGGCCCATCCCGAATGGCACCCTATTCACTTTATAGTGCACTACTTTTGACTTGAGCCCGGGTCAAAAGTAGTGCACTATGAAGGGAATAGATGCCGATGATGAGGGATAGAAGGCTTTATAGGTAAACAGGAGAGATCTTCTCATTATGAATCCCTGCCAGTATTGTGTATCTGCTCAGGTCTGTGTCATTTGAGTGATGTTAGTCACCTTTTCATAATGTTAGGGATGTCCGACCTTCAGTCTGTCTCTGTGCTCTCTTGCTGTGGTCACACACGTGCGCACACTCCCCTCAAACCTCGAAGCCGCAGACGACAAATTTATGGGCGGATGGGGACATCATTAACGACAGTTGGCTTTAATTGCATTGATGGCAATGCCACAGAGAGGAGAGTGAGTGGGGGAGAGAGGAAAAGAGAGGACACGGCTGCATATCTTAAGCTGTCCCTTCCTGTTTCCTTGCCTTAGAAAATAATGTTTTGGGTCGTTCTAACCACAGTATCTCTATGGAGGGACTGATAGAGGGAGTGAAAGAAAAAGAGAGCGAAAGAGGAGTTAGAAGCAGAAGGTGGGGAACGAGTGTAAACGAGAGAGCGACGGCAGGCATGCAGCATATGTTAATGAAAGAGTTTGTGGCAGACACACACCAGCCTGTGGCACCCTGAGAGCACAGAATGGATCTTCTGAAAGGTCATGTGAGCGGGTTGGGGAGGGAGGCCTCCCAGGCTGCAGCTTCACCCTGCCCTCCTCTTCTCTGCCGCGGCCCCCGGCTGCCGACCGTACAAACACACGCCGTTAGGCCGGTGGTGAGCCGGTAATCACGGCGGTAAAGCCGACTCTGACTCAGTCTCCCTCTGCACCGTTCACTAATGAAGTCGCCGTATTAAAACTCCCTAATTATAATTCCTCTCATCTCCAGTCCTCTCTACTGCATGTTTCTCTCTCTCTCTCTCTCTCTTTCTCTCTCTCCCTGTCCAGCCGGCCGCTACTCATATAATTGAATAATTTCGTCTATAAATGAGGAAAGAGCCTTAATGGAGAGAAGCGGTCAGAGATGGGCAGTCACAGTTCGTCTCCCTCAGTCTCGTTACTAGAGTCAGTCCATCTGAGGAGGTTTTTCAATGGTCCATCATTATCACCTATCCCACAACAGTGTCCTTTTCAAAAGCAAACTAAGACCAAAACCTAATATAATAGATTGTTATTGTGGCATTTGGAGAGACTTCCCTTCCCTTGCCACACACACACACATGTAACTGCAGCACTTTACAGAAGAGTGAACAGTGAGTGTCTTACAACTAGTCTTACAACAACCAACCAGCGCTTATAAACTGTTTTATCTGTAATGCCTGGGTGGGTGAAAGTGGCCTCACCGGCCTCTCTGGTCTGAAACAGGAGGCTTACAGAAGAGTCATCCCAGTCCACAACACACACACACACAGAGCAGACTAATGGAGTAATGTCTGGAGGCTACTGTTAAATGATGTTTAATAATGGTCGGTGCTGTTGAAATATTGATGTGTTGTTCTGAGCCTCAGCTTGACTTCTGCCCCCCCAGGTACCAGAAGCTGTGGAAGAGCTATGTGAAACTACGCCACCTGCTGGCTAACAGCCCCAAGGTCAAGCAGATAGACAAGCAGAAGCTAACACAGAGGGAGGTGGGTACCACACACTACAGTACATCTCCCTGGCCTCATTATATTTAAGTATGACTCATGCCAGCTTCATGCAATTGTAATTTCACAGGAGCGTGAGGCTGAAACGTGTGCTAGTGTAATTACCAGAACCATCTAACACCAGATTGTAACCGTGTGCTGAGGTCCTGATCTCTTGATGCCCCATTCACTGTATGGGTCCCAAATGGCAAACCTATCCCCTAAATAGTGCATTACTTTTGACCAGAGCCATATGGGCCCTGGGGATATCTAGTGTAGAGGTCGACCGATTAATCGGAATGGCCGATTTAATTAGGGCCGATTTCAAGTTTTCATAACAATCGGTAATCGGCATTTTTGGACACCGATCATAGCCGATTGCATTGCACTCCACGAAGAGACTGCATGGCAGGCTGTTATGTGAGTGCAGCAAGGAGCCAAGGTAAGGTGCTAGCTAGCATTAAACATATCTTATAAAAAACAATCAATCTTAACATAATCACTAGTTAACTACACATGGTTGATGATATTACTAGTTTATCTAGCTTGTCCTGCGTTGAATATAATCGATGCGGTGCCTGTTAATTTATCATAATCATTTGAGCCAGGCGGCCCAAACTGCTGATAATTGATCAGCAGTTTGGGCCGCCTGGCTCGTTGCGAACTGTGTGAAGACCATTTCTTCCTCACAAAGACAGCCAACTTTGCCAAATGGGGGATGATTTAACAAAAGCGCATTTGCGAAAAAAGCATAAGCGTTGCACGAATGTACCCAACCATAAACATCAATGCCTTTCTTAAAATCAATACACAGTAGTATATATTTTTAAACCTGCATATTTAGTTAAAATAAATTCATGTTAGCAGGCAATATTAAACTAGGAGAATTGTGTCACTTCTCTTGCGTTCATTTCACGCAGAGTCAGGGTATATGCAACAGTTTGGACTGCATGGCTTGTTGCGAACTAATTAGCCAGAATTTTACGAAATTATGACACAACATTGAAGGTTGTGCAATTCCATTTAGAGTTATGGATGCAACCCATTAGATAAAATACGGAACGGTTCCATATTTCCTTGAAAGAATAAACATTTCATTTTCTATATGATAGTGTCCGGATTTGACCATATTAATGACCTAAGGCATCATATTTCTGTGTTATTATGTATATAATTAAGTCTATGATTTGATATTTGATAGAGCAGTCTGACTGAGCGGGGGTAGGCAGCAGCAAGCTCGTAAGCATTCATTCAAACAGCACTTTCGTGCGTTTGCCAGCAGCTCTTCGCAATGCTTCAAGCATTGCGCTGTTTATGACTTCAAGCCTATCAACTCCCGAGATTAGATTGGTGTAACCGATGTGAAACGGCTAGCTAGTTAGCGGGGTGCGCGCTAATAGCGTTTCAAACGTCACTCGCTCTGAGACTTGAAGTGGTTGTTCCCCTTGCTCTGCAAGGGCCGCCGATTTTGTGGAGCAATGGGTAATGCTGCTTCAAGGGTGGCTGTTGTCAATGTGTTCCTGGTTCGAGCCAGGAAGAGGCGAGGAGAGGGACGAAAGCTATACGGTTACACTGGCAATACTAAAGTGCCTATAAGAACATCCAATAGTTAAAGGTATATGAAATACAAATGGTATAGAGAGAAATAGTCCTATAATAACCTCAACCTAAAACTTCTGACCTGGGAATATTGAAGACTCATGTTAAAAGGAACCACCAGCTTTCATCTTTTTTTTTTTTAAATCGGCCGATTTATCGTTATCGGCTTTTTTTTTGGTCCTCCAATAATCGGTATCGGCGTTGAAAAATCATAATCGGTCGACCTCTAATCTAGTGCTCTGTGGAGGGAATAGGTTGCCATTTAAGGCTGCAACCACTGTCTGTCTATAGCTTCGTTTCATCTACAGTATATGTAATTTGTCTCCGCTTGCTCCTATTGCCTTTGTTGAGCTGTGTGTTATTTTCTAAAGTAGCTGCTGTCGAGGCTGGTGAAGCTCCAGCTCAGACTGTGTGTCTGTTTGTGTGTCTGTGTCTTAAGCGCACAGTCAATTAATCCTGTTTTCAAGGTAGCACTGGCTAGGTGCTCCGGCAGCGTCGCTTACAGTTACTGATATTCCCACTGTCAACCTATAGAGCAATTAGTTCACCACACACATACACCAGGCCATCCCATTTCCAAGGGTCCGCTATTTCAGCGAGTCTTCACCCACCCATGACAATACAGCAACACTTCTATTATCCCCAACCCCCTGGGAACTTCATTAGGGGTGTGAGTGTCTGTGAGTGTTTGTGTATCACTTGTTCATCCACAGTTCTGGTACACGTTCATCTGTTTTTTTTGTGCTGAATAGTGTAAAATGAACGCTGCGACCAAACCAGAGCCCTTAAATTGGGGAAAGAAGCTTTTCATCTCAACAGAGAAGATACGTTGGTTGGTGCTCTAGATGGGTGACTGCCTGTATGGCCCTTTCTCACTGTAACGTATGCATCCCAAAGGGCGCCCTATTTCCTACATGGTGCACTTCTCTTGACCAGAGACCCCAATTGCACCCTTTTCCCTATGAAGTGCACTACTTTTGACCATAGCCATATGCATTGCACAACACGGGGAATAGGGTGCCCTAGGAGCCCTGTTCAAAAGTAGTGCACTATATAAGAAATAGGTGACTTTGGGATGCACTGCAGGGTCAGTTCTGCTGTGTTGGGGCCTCTTGCCCCAGAGAGAATCCCTGAGGGTGCCTCTGTCTGCCCCTAGAGACAGACGTGTTGCACCCCAGTTGGAGGATCCAGGACCCCTGGCCAGCCGCTTTGATATGCTTTAAACGTAGCTGCCTGTCAACACACACACACACACACACACACTATTATTGTTATTTTAATACCTATTTTCTGTCTATTTTTAAGTAATGTGGCCCAAATCAACAACTTCTATTGGAATTTGAAAGTATTTTCAAATCGTTTCCTATAAATAGTCTAGTATTTGAAAGTGTTTTCAAATTCTAATTTAAAATGACTTTTTTTTTTAATTTAAAGGTTAAATAAAATTAAAAATTTTAAAAATTAATGGGCTAATTAAAGGTACAAAAATAAAAATACAAAATTGTAGTGTATTTGGGTCCATGTATTTGTTGGGTCCATGTATTTGAGTATTTTCAAATACTTTCCAAGTGTATTTAACTACATGTCTTTTCAAATAAAAAATATCTAAATACTTACTTCCATGTCCTTATAATGTAATTAAAATATCCTAAATAGTATTGGAATCCAGGGGGGTACTAAGCACCCCTTTAGGTTATTTATTAAAATATAGAATTTGGCCTTTACTACTACATAGAAACCCATTGAATAACACATTCATTAATGGCAAAAAAGACAGTCGAAAAGTAAGTCATAAGAAAAAAGGTTAGAAGGTGTCTGTCCTATATCTTGGAGATGTAAGAAAGCTCAGTCAATTTTTTTGTTTTTGACACGGCGAACACCAACATGTTCCTGAGCGCCTCCCCTTTCCATAGAGTGGTAATAATCAATTGTAGGCCTAACAGTTTGTATACTGCAGACGTTCTTGTGAGAAGACCGATTTTTGGGGATGTCTCATGGTCTGACACACCACTGTAGCTCGGCCACTTTCCACCGCAGGTGCGGGAGGCCGCCATGGGTGGATGCGTTGAATTGAGACAACCTGATTTCTCTAGTTCAAACTGACATATTTTGATGGAGATTTTTTTTTATTATGTATCTTAAGGGTTAACTAGGTATCCAATTCAAAACTTATATTTTACCCACAATGCCATACAAAGTTGATTATTAACTTTGAATGATTCATTGAATTAATTTAAACAATTATTTTTGACGACACAAAATATTCACTTCGTCGTTGTATTCGTAGGGATTCTTTTCAATCGGAGTGCCCTTCCAGATGGTACGATAGATAACTTATGGCAGTAACAAGTTTGTCTAACTAGTGAGTCGTTTTGGCTACTTTCTCGCTCTCCCTCTGTGCCGCATACACGCCGGCTCCTCTCTTGCCCCTCCTCCACCCTTCTGCTAAAACAAGCAGACGCGATTTGCGTAAATGATTCCATTGACGTAAAACATGTATTTCGACTATCCAGATATCCGAAAAAAATGTTATATGATTCTTTGAATAATGAAATCATTTCAAATACTCATTCACTGACAGATACTCTATCCCGTTGTCCACTGATGGATGGCAGTGTGTGTGACCGTGTTCCCTTTGATTCGCAGGTCAAAGTGGGATGGTATTTCTTAATGTTTTCTTTCCTTGCCGTCGACAGAAAATCCTGCCATTTCCATTTGACTGTATCATGGGTAACTTCGGCACTTTGACAGAGATCCAAGTAACTGCAAAAATAAAGGGAACACTTGAGTAGATGAGGGATACAAAGTATATTAAAATTATGTGCTTCTACGCAGGTGTGGTTCCTGAGTTAATTAAGCCATTAAGGTATGAAAATGGCCCGTTGCCCATTATTTTGCTGCCTTGGCAAGATCACAGCGACTTTGAAAGAGGGGTCTCAAAGGGGGTTTAAAGGGTCTGTCCCCAGATCTCAACCCAATTGAACAGTTATCGGAAATTCTGGAGCAGCACCTGCGACTCCGCACGTTTGTCTTCATGCATCATCACCAAAACGCCAAATGACGGATTCTCTTCCAGGCTACACTTTTAGAATCTGTTCCAAGGTGTAATGAAGCTGTTCTGGCTCGTGGTGGCCCAATGCCCTATTAAGACACTTTATGTTGGTGTTTTCTTTATTTTGGCAGCTACCTGTACCATCCGTCCCCATTTTGACGATGGCCCATGGGAAAGGGGGATACCTAGTCAGTTGTCCAACTGAAATGTGTCTTCCGCATTTAACCCAACCCCTCTGAATCAGAGAGGTGCGGGGGGCCGCCTTAATCGACATCCACGTCTTCGGCGCCAGGTGAACAGTGGGTTAACTGCCTTGCTCAGGGGCAGAATTACGTATTTTTACCTTGTCAGCTCGGGGATTTGATCCAACAACCTTCCGGTTACTAGCCCAACGGTACCACCAGAGAAGACCGATGTGCTGATACACATGTTCCCAGTCCTATTTCTTATTTGTTGACATACTCTCTCAGCCCAGACCATGACCCGTATCCACAAAGAATCTCAGGAAAGGTCCTAGGAATCCTGTTAAAATCTGTTTTAAGACAACAAAAAAACTCCCAGAGTAGGTTTTAGGATGATTAAACACTGTCCAAGCTCTGAGCCAGGAGTCAAATCAACTCATAAATGTTTCTCGGCTGGTCACGACAGTTTGAGGTACCGCAAAGGAAAGATAGTGATGACGCTCATTGGCTTTGTTGCAAGTGATGGGGAATAACTAATCGCAATGAGGCATCACCAGTCACCAGATGTGAGCTCTATATTATGTGAACTAAACATACAAATGAAGAAACTGTTTAAAATGTATGATTTAAAAAAAAAATACTTTAATACATGTAATTTTGTCCTTGAATTATTATTTTTTTAAATACTGTAGAATTCCATTCATTCCTATAGCGGACTGCTCCTACTGGGGAGTGCCAATAAAGCCTCTCAATGGTCAGTACATAGCATCAGCATTCCAGAGTTTATATACATTATTGGTTTTAAAGGTATGTCATTTTCGTCGAACACAATCAAAGTTGGCATAAGCCCAAGATTCCTTTAATTGCCCAACTTTATTTTTTATTTAATTATTTTTTTTAAAATAATGTGGCGCTCCAAAGGGATAACTTTAAATGAAACCACTAGACAAATAAATAAACACATTGTTTTGTATTATTTAATTACTTACATCATGTTAAGTATTTAGGCATATTGTGAAATTGGACTCGTGAAATCATTGTGTAAAGCGCGAGAGATAAATGTCGGTCTAGATTATTTTTGGACCGCTCATATAGAAATATCAAAACATTCTTTTAACAACTCCAAAGCAATTGTATGTGTGTGCAGCAACCACTGACTCACTGCATTTTTGTGTCCTAAATACCTGTCGACTGGGTGTGTGACCAAAGAGTAAAATGTCTCTTTTTTTATTAGCACTTACGACCAATTTTCTGCTCTGAGACACTTTGTGGATACTGGCCCAATGTGTCCTAAATGGCACCCTATTGTACTGGTTAAAAGTCATGCGCTATGTAAGAAAAAAGTAGTGGTGAAAAGTAGTAACAGTTTGGTACTTGAATGTCTCTGGTTCAGACCTCGCCTCTCTGTGTTGTCTGCTCTTCTGCAGGCGCTGACACTGTACACTTTAGCCCTAGAACCAGGGATTTTGGGGTTTCTAGACAACCAAATGTGTGTCTGTGAACGCACTGTGTGTGTGTTGGAGCCAGTGCTAGCTGCAGGTCCAGTTTCCAGCTCTCTCGCACACACGCCCACACACGTTGGAGCACTACCTGGAGAGAGGGGAGGAAGGAAAGATTGCTGTATGTGTGTTCTGTATACCTGTTTGTGTGTGTGTCCTCTGGTAGATTTGCTCTCTCTCTCTCTCTCTCTCTCTCTGTCTCTCTGTCTCTCTGTCTCTCTCTCTGTGTGTGTGTTCCTGAATGTTTAACTGTGTGTGGTGTAATCTCCCGTGGGCAGATTCTGCGAGTCGACCGAAAAATCTGCTGTGTCTGAGCGGTATGCATGAGATAACGAA
This sequence comes from Oncorhynchus mykiss, assembly GCF_013265735.2. Classification (NCBI taxonomy): domain Eukaryota; kingdom Metazoa; phylum Chordata; class Actinopteri; order Salmoniformes; family Salmonidae; genus Oncorhynchus; species Oncorhynchus mykiss. Next base: position 31,302,112 of record NC_048575.1, on the reverse strand, counting down.
CAGCATTAGTTCTGGTTTTGGGGTTTTCATCACTGGTTATTTGGACGTATCAGGATTGAGCGAAGGCGGTGCTTAAGCTACTTTGTCTTGAGTGTTTTGCTCATGTGCACACCCTGGTAGGGGGGGGGGGGGGGGGGGGGGCGTTAGCTGAGAGTTTCCTTTTGTGTGGGTGGAGACTTTTTTGCTCTCAACTCTCAATTTCTAACAAGTATGAACTCAAGTTAATCACGCAGCTGACCAAATTACGCAATATTTTACTTCTGGGTTAACAGACATTGTGTGTTGTAAAGATGCTTGGCTGTCCCCTGTAGCAGCAGCACTAACCCAGTGGATCAATAATGTATGTGTGTTTGTCAGGAAGCTCCGATCTGACACACACACTAGGCTTAATAATGTACGGGTGTTGTTTTATCAGGAAGCCCTTCAGAAGATCCGCCAGAAGAACACCATGCGCCGGGAGGTGACCGTGGAGCTCAGCAGCCAGGGCTTCTGGAAGACTGGCATCCGCTCTGACCTCTGTCAGGTAGGCAGGCGAGATGCTTTGCTGCCCCACACGCACACAGTGTACACTGTACTCTCCGAGACACAGCAAACCTATGCACAGATCCATGCACAGATGCACAAACATGGATGCACACTCACACATAGATGTACACCCGACCACCTGTTTGGTTATTCTAGCATCATACCATCACGTCAGCCACGCATAGCAAACAAAGGCACATGGCGAGCAGTTTCTTGGCCGGTAGCTAGAGGCGAACACTGACGGCACATCAGCCCTCTCATTCTCACACACACCTGCCCCCACACAGACACAATCCCTCCTACCCCTATACACACACACACACACCTGCCCCCACACAATCACTCCTACCCCTACACACACCTGCCCCCACACAGACACAATCACTCCCACACACACACACACACACACACACACACACACAATCACTCCTACACACACACACACACACACAATCACTCCTACACACACAATCACTCCTACACACACACACACACACACACACACACACCTGCCCACACACACACAATCACTCCTACACACACACAATCACTCCTACACACACACACACACACCTGCCCACACACACACAATCCTGCCTCCACACAGACACTATCACTCCTACCCCTACACACACATACACACACTCCTACACCCCTCCCCATCGTCTCCTACTGAGTACCCAGTGAGTAAATTGGTCTGGGAGTGGACCCATGCTAATGTTATCTCAGCCACTCGAGCAGTAGCCTAATTTGAGCGAGTCTGATGGGTTGAGACACTGAGACACGGTCTTGCTTTGTTAATTGGGTGGTTAACAAGGCCTTAGAGTGGTGTAGATGTGGGCGGTGGGTAGGCAGTCGAGGGCCAGGGGTGGGCTGACTGATCAGCTCTGGGGCTGTGTGGGTTAGTGGTTAGCACAGAGAGAGAGAGATAAAGACACACAGGCAGAGAGAGAGAGAGAGAAAGGAACAGAGGGAGAGGATGGAGAGAGAGAGAGAGAGAGAGAGAGAAAGATGGAGCAGAGGGAAAGAGAGAGAGCGAGCGACGCAGCTCATTTGACTGACCTGTAGGAGCCCCGGGCTCCCCTGGTAACACTAATTAAAACATGCAGCGCAGCCTGCTCTTACGCGGTGGTGCCGGGTTAATGGGTGTTCCACCGCTACACAACGCTCCCCCACTGTTCTCCTAGTACGGACTGATGAGACTCCCACTAATGATAGCTCATATTGGTTACTCTCTTTCTCTCATTTACTCCCGCAGTCTCTCCCTCGCCTCTCTACTCTCTTTCTCACTCGCTCACTCCTCTCTGTCTTTGTCTTTTATTTGTTTTTTTTGACACAGGCTATGTTTCTGCACAGGCAGGTTTGTGTCACCAGGTCCTGATTCGTCCGTGTCAACATTTGAATTTCCCCCACAACTCTTAATTTCTCCTCACGGCGAAGAACACATGCACACTGATTGGACTCGTGATTATTTCATCTCCCTCTCTGTCGAAGCGCCACTTAATAATGACTGGCTGATTTGATTATGCCATGTTCTCTCTCCCTTCCCTCTTACCGTCTCTCTCCACCTCTTTCTCACTTCGTCCACTTATCTCTCTCTCCTCTCTCTTTCTCATCCCCCCGCAGCATGCTATGATGTTGCCAGTGTTGACCCACCACATCCGCTACCACCAGTGTCTGAAGCACCTGGACGACCTGATTGGCTACGTCTTCAAGGAGCGCTGTCTGTTACAGGTGAGAGAAACACACGCACACAGCCAGTGTAGTCCCATCAGGGCTGGAGCCTTCCAGAGCTCTCAGCATTAGCCTTAGTGCTTCCTCCAGCACTATTGGAGAGCTGTCATACAGAGACTGATACATTAGAAAGTAATGTGTTGTGTTCGTGCTTAAAGAAAGGGGGATGGCTGACTTGTTGCCTCACGATCATACACTCAAAGACCTCTTACCCTTTCATTCACAGACAAAGATCCCACTAATTTACCATGCCTGCTTCTTTTGACCTGCTTTTTGGTATGTCTGAAAGGGGTAGGGGGTAACAAACATGGCAAATTTAAAAGACACCTAAAGACCTAGTCATGATTTCTGCATTTTCACGGACCCTGTAACACCTCCCTAATTTAGGTGTGTGTTATTGTGCGCGCTTGCATGCATGTGTTAACCTGCGGTATTGTGTGTCTGTCTGTCTGTCTTATGTGTGTGTGTGTGATAGGAAGTGGCCTTATCTTTGTGTGGTAGTAATGATGGCCTGTCATCATTATTCTTAAATAGAAAGCCCTGGCTGATGGTAGAGGCCTTACACACTAGTAACACCACCAGTCCATTTCCTGTATTTCCCTCTATTGTCCTGCAGGGGAGCTCTAGATTACAAGATCGTTTTCAGTTAAAGATGTAGTGACGGTTGGAGACATGCAAGCATCGTCGAGGATCTCCTGCCTGCCCCCTCGTCTTCTGTTCTTTAAACAACCATCTCCACCTCTGTTTTGTCTCCCCTGCTCTACATTCTCTTCTCTTCTACCACCCCCACCGCTCCTCTCTTCCCTCACCCACCTCCCCCTTCTCCCCAGGAACAGAGTAGGCCCGAAGGGCCTCAATAATTAAACTGTAAAACTCTACCACAGCCCCATCTCAGATGTCATCTCTCTCTCTCTGTGTGTGTGTGTGTGTGTGTGTGTGTGTACATGCTGGTGACACGTGCAAGAGGCACCAAAGTGGATCATGTTTTCGAATGTCTAATTTCCAAAATAATTAATGTAGTCTAATTTATGCTCCAATTCCTTTCATTTTTAAATTTATTTTGTCTCTGAGACAATGATTGATCTTGCAGAAAGGGTGTCTTTGCATTGATCAAGACAACATGTTGCTGCTTATACATTTTTTATGTATTCATATAACAAAATGTGTCTGTCAAGTTTCAAACTGCATCCCAAATGGGACCTTATTCCCCTTAGGCCCTGGTGAAAAGTAGTGCACTATATAAGGGGATAGGGTTCCATTTGAGACACATACAGACTTTCCACCTGAGTTATCAAATGTATTTATAAAGCCCTTTTTCCATCAGCACATGTCAGAGTGCTTATAAAAAAAACATCCTTAAACCTCAAACAGCAAGCAATGCAGATGTAGAAGCATGGGGGCTAGGAAAAACTCCCCAGAAAGGCAGGAACCTAGGAAGAAACCTAGAGAGGATCCAGGCTCTGAGGGGTGGTCAGTCCTCTTCTGCCTGTGCCGATGGAGATTATAAGAGCCATTGAGGCCAGATCGTTCTTCAAGATGTTCAAAGGTTCATAGATGACTAGCAGGTTCATCTATCACGATTACTCAAGTTTAGCCAAAGGCTGTTGAGCAGCCAGTAGACAATGCAATGGTCAGTACATCCGAAGCCCCATAACTTCATGCAGTCATAATTTTGACAGACAAGCATCCTCTCCAGCGATAGCGATGGAATGTAGGATTATGAGTGTGTTTTAAAATATATTTTTTTAACGATGCATCATTCCTACAACGGCCGAAGATGTAACATGCGTTTCCCAAAATACCACTCAGAGGGAACGGTCGCAAAGTGCGTTGTTGGATCATGAGTCTGTACTGATAGGATCAAATGAAAGGGAGCGCTGCTCTCTGATAGGCTTTCTCTATTCAAGTCTTTCCTTAACATATTTGAATTATTTCACAATACTGACAACGGATCAGCTCCTAGGGAGATATGACCACCTACGGCTGCAAATATTAAGGCGTGCCTATTCTAATGCCTACCCAATAAAAATGCACTAAATCACAGATTTGGCACATCATTGCGCACATGTTAGGCTACACATCATGAATTATTCTGATACCATTACAGACAGTAGCCTACCAATAGCAAAATAGAACTCAAATGATTGAACATGACATTTATTTCAATATGATTGAAAGATTACGGTTTATTTTAATGCAATCATCTCGGTTTTCATTTGAAGCGTCTTTTTATACAGTGCTTGTTTGTATCAATGGCAAAGAAAGTGCAACTTTGTATTTGTAGGCAACTGTTCTGAAGTTGTAATGGTCACATAGAGACGGATAACCCACAAAGTTTATAGCGGAGATCTTCTGTGTATAAAGTGACGTGGGAGGGCAAAAAAGCATCTAACGACGCATTTAGCTGTTTAACAAGTGGTCTGAGGCAGCCGTTAGATTCCGAGTGTTTTCAAGTGTAACGTTAACTCTGAGAAGGAGGATTAAGTGTACTGTGTTTGCCACTTGATGGTTGCATCCCAAAAGGCACCATTTTCTCTGTACAGTGCACTTCTTTTGACCAGGGCTCATAGAGTGCCATTCGGGACACAGCCGATGTGTCTGACATTTCTCTGTTTGACCAACAGGGATCATTTAGAATTCCAAGTATTTTTGTGTCAACCTTTCAGACAAGAGGACAGAGTTGTGCTAGACTTCTACTAGTGCAAGGTCAAATAGTTCTGGACTGTTGAACGCAGTTCTGTTTCTTTTAGTTACAACAAAAATTGATTTGTTTCTGTTCAAGGATACAACCCTGGTGGCGTCTGGACTGATGATATTGAAACCCCCTCTGTTAACTTTTTACATGTATCTCATTGGAGCTTGAAATTGATTTTAAGTTGGAAACCCGAGCAGTCCTTTGAGAGGAGAGATGAGTTAGTGTTTTTGCTGATAGAAGCTACATTCTGATAATGTTAGATTGATAAATGCTCGGCACGTCTTACTGAGAGTATTATATATTCTCTTTTCCCTGTTTCTCCTTGGTTGACGATGTTCGGATTAGACAGACGCCCTGCTTTCCAAACAAAGCACAGTGGTGGGGAATATGTGTAGATCTTCCAGTGTGCTAACTGGCTTTATTTGTTCCAAAATATTTGTTTTATTTATACTTCTTTCCATTTGATTCATATTTTTTGGGATGCTTATTCCGATCAGTACATACTGTAGCTCAATTTATCCATTCAGATGGTGACACATATGGTCCCAGAAGAGGCACCATCAGCAGATTCTGACTTCTTCTCCCTCTCTCTACAGTTGGCCATGACTCACCCCAGCCACCACCTGAACTTTGGCATGAACCCGGACCACGCCCGTAACTCCCTGTCCAACTGCGGCATCCGCCAGCCCAAGTATGGGGACAGAAAGGTCCACCACATGTACATGAGGAAGAAGGGTGGGTACCTACGGTAGAATACAAACGTGCACACGCACACATCATTAATATTGATTGATGGATGTTTCTGTTGTCTATGCTGACTAACTAACCTCTGTCTGATTGGTCAGGAATCAACACCTTGATCAACATCATGTCTCGTCTTGGACAAGATGATCCCTCCCCCTCCAGGTAGGCCCTACTTCCATAAGGAGGTCTAAGCAATGTCCCCAACTTCTGATGCAGGGGTTATTCTTATTCCAATCCATTATGTAATGTACACTCAAAAGTTTTAGAACACCTAATTATTCAAGAGTCTTTATTTTTTTTTTATTACTATTTTTTACATTGTAGATTAACACACATGGAATTAACACATTAACACACATGGAATTTTGTTGTATTGGAGATTCTTCAAATAGCCACCCTTTGCCTTGATGACAGCTTTGCACACTCTTGGCATTCTCTCAACCAGCTTTATCTGGAATGCTTTTCCAACAGTCTTGAAGGAGTTCCCACATATGCTGAGTACTTGTTGGCTGCTTATGGTGGTTGGAAACAAAAATCTCCAATTTGGACTCCAAACCAAAGGACAAATTTCCACCCGTCTAATGTTATTTGGTGTCCTTTAGTAGTGGTTTCTTTGCAACAATTCGACCATGAAGGCCTGATTCACGCAGTGTCCTCTGAACAGTTGATGTTGAGATTTCTGTTACTTGAACTCTGTGAAGCATTTATTTGGGCTACAATTTCTGAGGCTGGTAACTCTAATGAACTTATCCTCTGCAGCAGAGGTAACTCTGGGTCTTCCATTCCTGTGGCGGTCCTCATGAGAGCCAGTTTCATCAGAGCGCTTGGTTTGTTTCAAAGTACTTGACATTTTCCGTATTGACTGACCTTCATGTCTTAAAGTAATGATGTACTGTCATTTCTCTTTGCTTATTTGAGCTGTTCTTGCTGTAATATGGACTTGGTCTTTTACCAAATAGGGATATATTCTGTCTACCCCCCCTTCCTTGTCACAACACAACTGATTGGCTCAAATGCATTAAGAAGGAAGGAAATTCCACAAATAACCTTTTTAACAAGGCAGACCTGTTAATTGAAATGCATTCCAGGTGACTACCTCATGGAGCTGGTTGAGCGAATGCCAAGAGTGTGCAAAGCTGTCATCAAGGCAAAGGGTTTCTATTTGAAGAATCTCAACTATAAAATACATTTTGATTTGTTTAACACTTTTTTGATTACTACAGGGGTTCGTCCTTTTGAAAGTTGCAACGTTCTTCGGCACAGTTTGCATGGTGCCACAGAATTCTGACACATTATTTAAGTGTCAACAACTGGTACCATTAATGCTAGTTTGACCACCAGATGGCATCTTTGAGAAGCATTTGATATCCTTCAATAGTGGCTGTACTAAAGAATTTAAAACCTTTTTTTGTAAGAACATAGTAAATTGGACACAATTGTACATTTTAAGAAAGGCTAGGCTGTCCTTGTAAATAAGAATTTGTTCTTAATTTAACTTCTTGACGCTACCCATCCCTTAAGCGGGATAATTGTCATCAGCAACCACTGAGTAGCATAGCGCAACAGTCAAATAATATTACTAAATAATATTCATATTCATGAATTCACAAGTGCAATATTGCAAAACACAGTTTAGTCTTTTGTTAATCCACCTGTCGTCTCAGATTTAGAAATTATGCTTTACAGCGAAAGCAATCCAAGCGTTTGTGTAGGTTTATCGATAACATAACATTATGTACACTAATCATTAAGTAGCTAGGTCACGAAAATCAGAAAAGCAATGAAATTAATCGTTTACCTTTGATCTTCGGATGTTTTCACTCACGAGACTCCCAGTTACACAACAAATGTTCCTTTTGTTCCATAAAGATTATTTTTATATCCAAATACCTCCGTTTGTTTGTTGCGTTATGTTCAGAAATCCACAGGAAAGAACGGTCACGACAACGCAGAATAAAATTCCAAATAATATCCATAATGTACACAGAAACATGTCAAATGTTTTTTATAATCAATCCTCAGGTTGTTTTTAAAATACTGTATATAATCGATAATAAATCAACCGCAAATGTCTTTCACAGTAGGAGAGGGAAAAACAATAGCTGTCCAAATTCTGCTGCGCGAGCAAAACTCATGTGACCACTTGACACAATGTCTGGCTCATTTTTCAAAATAAAAGCCTGAAACAATGTCTGAAGACTGACACCTTGAGGAAGCGTTAGGAAAAGCAATCTGGTTGATATCCCTTTAAATGGAGCAATGGGAGGCTATGGAACATGGAGTTTTCAAAATAAAAGCCACTTCCTGGCAATATCAGTTCTGTTATACTCACAGACAATATTTTGACAGTTTTGGAAACTTTCGAGTGTTTTCTATCCTAATCTGTCAATTATATGCATATTCTAGCATCTGGTCCTGAGAAATAGGCCGTTTACTTTGGGAACGTTATTTTTCCAAACATAAAAATAGTGCCCCCTAGTTTCAAGAGGTTATCTGACTTACCAAGTTAAATAAAGGTTACACTAAGAGCATAACATTTCTACATCCTAATTGTATAACCGTAGTCGAACCAATACCCAAACAGAGATTAAGTGAAAATAAACATCTCATTGATTTATCAAGTCAAGTCCCCATGCTTGTCTAAGAGCAGAGCGAAACAGTGCTAAAATAGTTGTAGGCCTTTGCTGCAAATCCTATTGCTTCTTACTTCAGTATGCTCTTTAAATAAAACCTACACCACTTTTAACAGGACATTAATCAACACTAGTGAGACTCATGTCGCCTACGGTAGGCCTACAGTATATCGTAAAATATTACGTGACTCTCCGCCGATAATTACATATAGAGGATTGGAGGATTCTAAGTTAAAACCAAAATGAATGAGTGAGTCACTCAGCTTTATGTCGGTGCCATCAACTTGATAATATATAACGATATTTTGGAGGTTATTTCGTTTTCAAAAAATTTAAGTGAGCGATTGTGATCTGAATGAAGGCCAAAGTAATATTTGTGAAGGCCAAAACATGTATTTCTGTTTTTAGAGGGGGAGAAACACTGGGCCAATTGTGTGCCGCCAATAAAGGCCAAAATAAAAAGGGAAAAAATAAAGGGAACACTAAAATAACATATCCTAGATCTGAATTAATGAAATATTCTTATTAAATACTTTTTTCTTCACATAGTTGAATGTGCTGACAACAAAATCACACACAAATTATCAATGGAAATCAAATTTATCAACCCATGGAGGTCTGGATTTGGAGTCACACTCAAAATTTAAATTGGAAAACCATGCTACAGGCTGATCCAACTTTGATGTAATGTCCTTAAAACAAGTCAAAATGAGGCTCAGTAGTGTGTGTGGCCTCCACATGCCTGTATGACCTCCCTACAACGCCTGGGCATGCTCCTGATGAGGTGGCGGATGGTCTCCTGAGGGATCTCTTCCCAGACCTGGACTAAAGCATCCGCCAACTCCTGGACAGTCTGTTGGTGGATGGAGCGAGACATGATGTCCCAGATGTGCTCAATTGGATTCAGGTCTGGGGAAAGGGCGGGCCAGTCCATAGCATCAATGCCTTCCTCTTGCAGGAACTGCTGACACACTCCAGCCACATGAGGTCTAGCATTGTCTTGCATTAGGAGGAACCCAGGGCCAACCGCACCAGCATATGGTCTCACAAGGGGTCTGAGGACCTCATCTCGGTACCTAATGGCAGTCAGGCTACCTCTGGCGAGCACATGGAGGGCTGTGCGGCCCCCCAAAGAAATACCACCCCACACCATGACTGACCCACCACCAAACCGGTCATGCTGGAGGATGTTGCAGGCAGCAGAACGTTCTCCACGGCGTCTCCAGACTGTCACGTCTGTCACATGTGTTCAGTGTGAACCTGCTTTCATCTTTGAAGAGCACAGGGCGCCAGTGGCGAATTTGCCAATCTTGGCTGTAAGCACAACCCCAACCTGTGGACGTCGGGCCCTCATAACACCCTCATGGAGTCTGTTTCTGACCGTTTGAGCAGACACATGCACGGCCTGCTGGAGGTCATTTTGCAGGGCTCTGGCAGTGTTCCTCCTGCTCCGCCTTGCACAAAGGCGGCGGTAGCGGTCCTGCTGCTGGGTTGTTGACCTCCTACGGCCTCCTCCACGTCTCCTGATGTACTGGCCTGTCTCCTGGTAGCGCCTCCATGCTCTGGAGGAACAGAACGCAGGAAGATATCACGTGGTATGCGCGTGACCAGGACCTGGCTCTCTGCCATACCACTGACTCAAACAGCTCCCATCCAGCTCCACATCACAGTAGAAGCTTCATTCAAGGTTCTACAGACTGTTGACATCTAGTGGAAGCAGTAGGAAGTGCAAGCAGATCCATATCCTACTGTGTTTTCAATAGGCGATGAGTTGAAAATCGACCAACCTCAGATTTCTCACTTCCTGGTGGATTTCTTCTCAGGTTTTTGCCTGCCATATGAGTTCTGTTATACTCACAGACATAATTCAAACAGTTTTAGAAACTTCAGAGTGTTTTCTATCCAATACTAATAATACTATGCATATATTAGCAACTATGACTGAGGAGCAGGCTGTTTACTCTGGGCACCTCTGTGCACCTTTCATCCAAGCTACTCAATACTGCCCCTGCAGCCATAAGAAGTTAGTGTTGATCCCTGCTACCCAGTGGGGTCCACCCTCCTCCCTTCCCTATGGGCTCGGTCCGTCTTCTGTACAGGACTCTGCGGCCCATCCCGTGCCCCCTGCCCTCGTGCCTTGAACGCCCACCAGTGTTTCGGTGGAAACAGCTGGAGAACTGCAAGGCAATCCCAATGTGCGCCACTCGGGAGCCATGAACAAAATATACTGTCCTGCTAATAACAGGGTTAATATATATCTGTGAGAATATTCAAGGGGCTTTTTTTAATATAACTTATATAAAGATTTCGTTTTCAAATAACGTAAAATGAGCAAGAAAAAGGCCATTCTTGAACATGGGGTGAGACATTGTTACTAATTTGTAATTAAAGCCAATTTGTTATTTAAAATTATTTATTTCTGTTTTTAGAGGGAGAGAAACCAAAAACCTAGAGTCATCTCATGGGTCTCCCAGTCAAGGACCGCATGGTTATTGAACCAGCATCTGTAACAACACAGCTTGCACTGCTATGCAGTATCTTAGACCGTAGCTCCACTCAGGCGCTGTACAACATGACTGGTCGGGAGAGTACTACAGTAAGAGCAAAATAATCCATTCAAAATAAAAGAATTAAAACCTTAGTGTAACAACAGTTTTATTAAGTAATACTGAAGTCGTGCACAATTATCAGTTTCTATTTAGGTTTATGTCGCCCATTCATTGTCAGAGACACAGTAGAACCCAAAAACATAATCAGTGCTCTAACTCCCCCTTGTGCTGATCTGGAGCAATGAAGTGGTGACGCAGGGTACCGTACTAAACCACAAATGACCTCTTAAAGTCCCGCAGCATAATCGCTAAACTTTTAGTGGAGCAACCACTGTACATGATTCCATATGTATTATTTCATAGTTTTGATGTCTTTACTATTATTCTACAATGTAGAAAATAGTAAAAATAATGAAAAACCCTTGAATAAATATGTGTTCTAATACTTTTGACCGGTAGTGTATACCTAGTGAATGCAATGTCCCTATGCCAAGCGGTTGCTGTTTTGCTATGACCTAGTGCGGTTTGGCCCTGCACTTAGTTCCACGAGTGAGCTTAAGCATCATCACCAATCTCTGACGCCAGGGGCCATTTTTATTCTATAACACCTTTGCATTGTGTGCTATAGATTTGTGAAAGTTTGAGGCTGAATGAATACACTTGCGAAGAATGAATAAACTTGATTCAAACATGTACAGGCCGTATTTCAGGTCGCTATTGGATTTTCACCCCTGATATTTGTCAGATTGTGTTGATTTGGTCTGTCTGAGACCTGTGGTTCCTGTGTAAATGTCTCATATACGATAGACTGAGACCTAATAAACACCTCTCTCTCCTCTCTGCCTTCATGTCTCTTACTTCATTTCTTTCTCTCTCTTTTCAGGATCAATCACAACGAGCGGCTAGAGTTTCTCGGCGACGCCGTCGTGGAGTTTCTCACCAGGTGAGATTTACGTCCGTCAGCTCTTTTTCTCTTTCTTTGACGGACGCCTCCGCTAATCGAACATGGCGACAACTCCCCCTCTTCTCCCCCCTCTCCTCCTCTTTATTCTAGTCTGTGATTTCCCCCTAATTGGGTATTCGGTTGTAATTTCACCGTAGCTCTTTTCATAGGGCCTGCTGAAATTCTCCATGACAACTAGCAGTTAGCTATGAGAATGTTGCGTGTGTGTTATTGACTGAGTCACTCCCAGGTGAGAGGAGAACGCTGTGGTCCAGGCACCACTCCGCTTCCACTGCCACACCACTAATGACATGGTGCTATTATTACTACATTGACATTGTCGCTGCAACTCTACCTAGATACCTCGGCTGTGTCCCGACTGGAACCATAATCCCAAAGCTGTCATCAAGGCAAAGGGTGACTACTTTGAAGAATCTCAAATATCAAATATATTTTGATTTGTTTAACACTTTTTTGGTTACTATATGATTCCATATGTGTTATTTCATAGTTGTGATGTCTTCACTATTGTTTTACAATGTAGAAAATAGTAAAAATAAAGAAAAACCCTTGAATGAGTAGGTGTGTCCAAACTTTTGACTGCTACTGTGAATATATTCAGTATGTATATATTGCTACTATATAGCAATACTACTGCTGACTGCTGGATTGAACATTTTTAGAACTCGACTATCAGGAGCCGGGGATATATAGAATATTGAAGTGTTACAGAGTGAGCTGGCTGATTTGAGATGAGAGATCTTGAGATCTTTCATGGCCATTTAATGCTTCATCTATTCACCACAGGCGTACCTACCTACGGTCCCTTTAAAAATGTCAAGGCTTAACACTTCTTACCAAGGTCTTTTTTAAGTTCGATCCCTCCTCTCTTCTCCTTCACCTCTCTCCGTCCTTGTCCTCTTCTTATTGTCGGGATTTATCACAAACAACCAAGCTCTCACACCTGTGCTGCCCAGTGGACAATGCATTCTAGAAAAACTGTTAACCTAGATACTGATTTTTATTTATTTATTTTTTATCAAGGCTAGAAAACAAAATATTGAAAGTATAATATTTTATTTGTCACATGCGTCGTAAACTACAGGTTTAGACTAACAGTGAAATGCTTACTTATACGGGTCCTTTTCCAACAATGCTCTGTTTTCTCTAAATAAGCTTTGTTGTACAATTAAAGGTCAATACACTGCATTTCAAACAGTCATCAATAATCTAATGAATTCAGGGCCTGTGGAATTATAACTAAGCTACATATTAGCCTTCTACAACCATAAGGCCCACTAATAATTGTATTATTTTATGTAAATTGTTTAACCAGCTTTTTTTGTTGTTGCAATAATCACCGATCGGGATTTCAAGTCTGTCTATGAAAATGCCCTTTTTGTTGCAAATGTAACAAGAACCATTCACAATGCACATCCACTAATAATGACCAACTTCTTATAGCAGACTTTATAGAAAATGAACTCGGGTCTCAAACAATATCTCGAGCACAAGTGCTAGTGAGTAGCCAGCTAAACGTTCTATTTCAAGTCTAGCCAATTTGGATCTATTTGCTTGCTAACAATGTAGAACAGTTGAACTGTTACGAATACACTCTCCTTTCCATCTCCCAACTATTTTTAACAGCCTGCTCAGTTTGTTCAGATATTGAAATCAATTGGCCTACCTTATAAGAAAATAGTTATTTCTCAGAATGAGAACAGGTTGCTAATTCCTTTATATAAATGTCTTTTTTTGCTCAATGTACATTTATGAAACACAAACTAGACAGCTAGCACATAAATAAGTCTGTGACCAAAATGTGTGGCACTGCGCGCGACAAACTGAGCATGAATTTTCCACAATTTTGTTTATTGGTACTCTCATTTTAGTACACACTTCTTCTGTGAGTTGAGACAACCTTTCTGATGATACCATTTTTATGTTCTCACCTAATACATTAAAATAGTGTCTAAGCGTTTCGCTGTCCATATGACCGATGACCGATTCTGTTGGACCAAACCTAAAATGCAAATAGCGAGTTTAAACTGCTTCTTCCGAGAGGAAGAATTGATCTTTCGTCTTTGTTAGTGGCAGATGGAGGGGCTTGGTGTCTGCAAGTGGGAATGTACACAGTGGAGAGGAGACGAGACCAAAAATACAAAACGTTCCTAAAAATGAAATTCTGCAATACAGGCATCTGAAACATGTCGTTAATTCGATATATCGCCCAGCCCTAACTGTGACCCATGGTCAGCCACCTTGGATAATAACAAGTCTTTGGTTGCCTGCACACAGCTGGGGATCTGTGTCCCATCGTTGGCCATGTCGGATCTAATGGGTCTCTGGTCGGTTGCCTGCACACAGCTGGGGATCTGTGAGATTGTGACACATCGTCAGCCATCTTGGATCTAACGACTCTGTTTATGTTTCCTGTCTCCACAGTGTTCATCTGTACTACCTGTTCCCCAGTCTGGAGGAAGGAGGGCTCGCCACCTACAGAACAGCCATTGTACAGAACCAGCACCTGGCCATGCTAGCAAAGGTGAGACTTTTTAGGGACAGTTTCCAGGAAAATTATTCTCCATTGAACGTATGTTTAAATCCTGGACCAGGCTTAGTCTGTGTCTGGGAAACCGGCCCATAGTGCAATACTTTTGAACAGGGCCAATGGGGATCTGGTCAAGTAGTTCACTATGTAGGGCAAAATTCCCCAACTGGCAGCCCACTGTTAATTTTATTTCTCTTAAGTTTTCACTTTTTATTTTATTTTTGGGCACAAGACTATAAAAACACATTTGCAAATCAGCTCCAAGTGATTTTAAATTAGGCCATTTGTCCCAAAGTATTCCCACGCATAATAGAGAGAGATATGTGATCGTCTACAAATATCAGCAAGGTTTGAAATGATTGCTTTAGACATTTCTGTTGGAGCTTGTTACTGCACATTTTTTTGCTACAACTTATGTTAATTGGCCATGTGTGAGTGCATCAAAACCGTGATGTGTCATGGGTAAATTGTGACCGACTGACTGATCTACGAATAATATTGAGTAGTTATTTATGATGCAAGATTATTTGTAGATCATCTTAAAAATAAAAGATTTGTAGGGGATAGGGTGCCATTTCAAACACAGCCTAAGACAGTTCTACTCTAAAGGTCACAGAGTGTGGATATGAGCAGCAATAAGAGAGTGTTCACCACAACGATGGATAGAAACCTGTTTTTATTGTTTCTGCCTCTCCTTTATAACTTTCTTGTAAGAGTACACAGGGGAGAGAAGTAATTCTGTCTCCATTCCCCCCGCACCACCCCCCTCTCCATCTGTCTCTCTCTTTCTCTCTCACTTCTCTCTTCTGTCTGTAATTAGAGTTAAAAGGTTGTTGTTCTTCAGGTCTAGTATTAGTGTTGCAGGTTCCCTAGGGACCATTCCCAACTTCCCCCATTCCGAGATGCCACTCTCCTGAAGCAGCAGCATATTACCAAGCTCACACACACACACAAAACACACACACCTCTCGGCCGCTCTCCTGTGGCAACAGCGTATTGCCAAAAACACAGCAAACACCCCTGCCTACCATACTACTGGCACTGTTGTTGGAGAAAGAACACTAATCATCCCATGATGTGGAGAAAAGCAATTAAATCTTTAATCTTTCATGTTGCTCCCCCCTGAATACCAAGATGCAGCTGCCTGCATTCATGTTAACGCTATCGCTGGGTGCATGAATCCCAAGTGGCACCCAATACCCCTATATAGTGCACTACTTTTGACCAGAGCCCTATGGGTCCTGGTAAAAAGTAGTGCACTACTTAGGGCAATAGGGTGCTGTTGGGACGTAGAGGCACTTTGGCTCGTTTCAATTTGCCATTTACGGGAAAGTGAGTGTGATACAATATGCAACGGTTGCCAAGTTGTTTCCCAGTTCTTCTTAAGCCAGCGAAACATCTACTCCTTCTCTGCACAAGAACACTTGTAATTATCTATTGAAAAATGTTTTCAGAAAGCAACAGGCGTAAGCCGACACTTCACTTGTAAAACTTGAAAGTCGAACAGCAAGTTCCCTGTAAGTTAGTGAGGCCTAGTATTTATATAAAAAAAATTCCCTTCCAAATGTAATTATCACATTTATCTTTCTAATTAATGAATCGTCTGAAGTTGTTGATGCATAGTCATGTATTTTAAGTTTAATTTGGTAAAGTAGCTACATTGCTATTACTGCAAACAATACTTGATATCAACTGGAAAATAAGACTGCACAAATTGTTAATATAGAAACAAATGCACAGGTCACTTATTTGAGAAGATTGATAATATTTGAGATGAAAACAAACAAATATGACTCGCAAATGGCACCCTATTCCTTATTTAGTGCACTCATTTTGATCAAGGCCCATAAGCTCTGGTTTAAAAGTAGTGCACCGTATAGGGAATAGGGTACCATTTGGGACCTGCACATTGCGTTTGAGATGTGACAGGCTGCCAGCCAGTGACAGGCTGGTCTCTACCATGGCCCTCCCTACGCGATCCCTGTCCCTCCAGTAGAATGAAGGTCAGCCCTATGATTTATCAGTTTTAAGTCATGAATATCTGTCCTGTGACTGTCCCCTCTTCCAAATGCTCCTGTCTGTTGCTGCATCCCAGTGTCCTGTCTGTTGTTGCATGCCAAGTGGCACCCTATTCCCTATATAGTGCACTACTTTTGGCCAGGGCCCACACAGTGAGAGCTTACAGATCAGGGCACAGCTGTCTCTCTCTCTCTCCTACAGACTACAGACCTTTTACTGTAGTTGAGTGTCATGCAGAACAGAACAGTATAGAGTCACTCGGACTGGCGAAATCTGAACCTTTTCAACCCCAAAAAATCACCATCTGGCCGGTCGCTGTATCAGGTAAACATCGAAGTGGCCAATGTGTAGTTGTCATAGTCAAAATACCTTCAGGAGAAATCGTTATCATATAACAGCGAAAGTGTTATATTAAGATAAGTACTAGCTTCAGGCTAGTGGGCTTTCAGACCACGCTAGTAGAAAATGTGCCAAGCTGGACCAACAGGCCAGTGAACGGTTGCTTTTCCTAGTATTGCATGGCACAGATTGTGACTGTATGTGTTGGTATGTTTCATGCTTTGCCAGAAACTGGAGTTGGATCGCTTCATGCTGTATGCCCACGGCCCAGACCTCTGTAGGGAGTCAGACCTGAGACATGCCATGGCCAACTGCTTTGAAGCACTCATAGGTGAGTGTACCGATGTGTGTGACTGTCTCTCTCTGTCTCTCTCTGTATGTCTTTGTTAGCTATGTACCGTAGCTACACTGAACAAAAATATTAACTTAACTTGCAACAATTTCAAAGATTTTTGCTGAGTATTTATATAAGGAAATCAGTCAATTGAAATCTTTTCATTAGGCCCTAATCTATGCACTTCACATGACTGGGAATACAGATATGCCACTGTTGGTCACATATATCTTTAGAAAAGGTAGAGGCGTGGATCAGAAAACCAGTCAGTATCTGGTATGACCACTATTTGACTCACCTCCTTCGCATAGAGTTGACCAGGCTGTTGATTGTGAAATGTTGCCCCACTCCTCTTCAATGGCTGTGTGAAGTTGCTGGATATTGGTTGGAACTGGAACACGCTGTCGTAGACGTCGATCAAGAGCATCCCGAACATGCTCAATGGGTGACATGTCTGGTGAGTATGCAGGCCATGGAAGAACTGGGAGCTTCCAGGAATTATGTACATATTCTTGCGACATGGGGCCGTGCGTTATCATGCTGAAACATGAGGTTATGGCGGCGGATGAATGTCACGACAATGAGCCTCAGGATCTCGTCACCGTATTTCTGCGCGTTTCAAATTGCCATTGATAAAATTCAATTCTGTTCATTGTCCGTAGCTCATGCCTGCCCCATACCACAACCAAACCGCCACCATGTTCACAACATTGACATCAGCAAACCGCTCGTCCAAACGACATCATACACGCCATCTGCCCGGTACAGTTGAAACCGGGATTCATCTATGAAGAGCAAACTTCTCCAGCGTGCCAGTGGCCATCGAAGGTGAACATTTGCCCACTGAAGCGTGTTACAATGCCAAACTGCAGTCAGGTCAAGACCCTGGTGAGGACTATGAGCACACAGATGAGCTTCCCTGAGACAATTTCTTACAGTTTGTGCAGTTTTGTCACACAACACAGATGTTTCAAGTTTTGTGGGAGCGTGCAATTGGCATGCCTACTGCAGGAATGTGCAACAGCGCTGTTGCCAGAGAACTGAATCCTCATTTCTCTACCATATGCCGCCTCCAACGTCATTTTAGAGAATCTGGAAGTGTACACCCAACCGGCCTCACAACCGCAGACCAGAACCTCCCCGTCCAGCTTCTTCACCTGTGGGATCATCTGAGGAGATAGGAGGGGGGTGCTGTGGAATGTTTCTCTGTAATAAAACCCTTTTTTGAGGAAAACTAATTCCGATTGGCTGGGCCTGGCTCCTTCCTCTTTCTTACTCTTTTCGTGTCTCTCTTTTACTGTCTGCAATCTCACTGTAATAAGTAGTGAATAAACATATGTGATGCCACAGACAGACAGAGGACCCAGTGAGAGAGGGCCTGGCTGTCAGCGAGGCTGAGGAGCCTCCAGTGATGGTTTTGGATCACTAACTCAAAATAGGCCCCTCATGTCGAGACGTACGCTTGCGAGTGAGCAAGCGCACACAAGCACTTGCGTTGAAATTGCTTGTCTTGATGTGCCTATTCTTTTGTGGCACTTCTGTCATCTCAACTTCTGTTTTTGGCTCCAAGGGTTCCTGAATACCCCTTTTACCCCCCCTGTCTTGTCTGTCTAACGCTCTCTCTCTCTCTCTTTTTCTTTCTCTGAGACAAACCCAGAGTGGAGTAGATGTCATTTCATCCTGTTATCTGTTTCACGAGAAACATGTATATAACACACAGCAGCTCCCACTGTAACATACTCTCACACTTTTTTACTCACACACACACACACGCACGCACCAGCACACGCACAAGCAAACATCCCAGAGAACGAGTTTCTTTTCTTCTTTAGATGCTTCATTTTGGAACGTATCATTTTTAGACATCACTGATCCTTTCCCGTGCCCTTTAATATTATTCACAGAGAAATTCAGATATTTTTTCGCAAATCTTTAATTTGTCCTTTTTATAAGAAGAAATATGTAATCTGACATGCATCTACGTCTATCTTTGAAGAGCGTAGCGAGGAGCGGATGGCTTTAAGGGGTTGTTGGATGTGTTTAGTGACCCTTGTTTTATTTGTTTATGCGCCGCCGTGACCCTTGAACCCTGGCTATGCAGCAAGTAGTCGGAAGCAGCAGATAACCTCCTACTTTGCATGGGCAGACTGACTCTCCTGTCTCGCTGTGGCACACACAGACACAGTGTCTATTTCTGCTAACCTTGAGGCAGGGCCACTCTGTGCCAGGGAGTGAGAGAGGGAGAGGAATGAAAGAATGGCGGGAGGGAAGGAGAGAGTGAGGGGTGGAAAGGTGGAATCTGCAATGCAAATAGACGCCCGCAACCCTGCATTATTCAAAATGTTAAATGGATAATATAGCTTTTTTTTTAATCTCTCGTCCTTAACTTCCGTTCTCATTTGAGCTCTTGTGGCCCTGTTCGCCTTTACATTCTCATTCTCACTTTACCTCTTGTCATGGAAACAAAATACTTTCTCCCTCAGCCTAGTCGGTGGAGCTGCAGCACATCTTCCCTCCTCCCTTTCCCCCACCCCCTTCCGTCCTGTAGAAACGGTTCCAAAGAGGAAAGAATTGAAAAGAAGAAAGGAGCTCCGTTCTGTTTTATGGCCCTAATTTCCTTGTACAGTTGATCTGTGGATTATAGTGTGTCAGCATCTGCCAGGAAACGCTGCGGTGCAGATGATGGATCATTGTGAGGCCCTCTCTTCCCTCTCGTCTCTAAGCTCTTCCTATTAAAAGAGAGGAGGGAAAAGGATTATCTTTCAGTGGTCTGAATATCAGATTTACACAATGTAGAGACTGTGTATTCACTGAGTGAGAACAGCTCCATTGTTAATTGCTGCGGATGGTGGCAGTGGAGGGATAGTTCTCTGTGCTGCTCTTCTTTCTCAATCTTTCTCTCACCCTCTCTCCCCCTCAACCCCTTTTAGTTTGGAATAGTTAAGATGTTTGATGTCGAAATGTAATCAGCAGGCTCTGTGCGGCGACGGCGGTGGCAGAGTTTCATTTATATTTTAGTTTGGTTTATTTTGTCGTTAATGTGCCTCTGCTTTTTGTGCCCGTTGGGTGGCCAGGCTGGAGCAAAATGGAACGGAGAGGGAGAAAAACTGCTTTATTTGTATTTGATGGATTTGAGCCAATGCTTATTTGAATAATTCATTTTATGTTATTAATGTGACTGTCAAACACTGATATTTGGAGCCCTAGACCCTGTTTATTGGTCATTGAAAGGGCCTCTGGGTATACATTTTTTCCCCCTAAAGATAACTGTAGCATACATCAGTAATGGAGGTGGTCCTGTGTTGCTCAGTCTGTAGAGCATAGTGCTTGCAACACCAATGTTTGTGGGTCTGATTCCCGCTGGGGCCACCTTACATAAAAATGTATGCACACTCTCTAAGTCGCTTTGTGTAATAAAGCATATATTATGTATTTTATATAGTCACTCTGGATAAGAGCCACTGCTCAATTACTAATGTAAATGTAGCAGCAGCCTTCCCCTAAACCTGACGCACGAGAACATGCATATTACAGTTGTTAATAACATGTATGGCCCTGGTTTGCGTACCAAATGGCACCCTATTCCCTTTATAGTGAACGACTTTTGAACAGAGCCCTATGAGCACTAGAAGTGATATAGGGGGTCATTTGGGAAGCATCCTAGGTCTACAGTGCCTTCAGAAAGTATTTACGCCCCTTGACTTTTTTTCTAAATGTGGTTGTGTTATTACTGTTGTAAACACCTTTGGCAGTGATTACAGCGGTGTCTTTTTGAGTAAGTCTCAGAACTTTTCACACCTGGATTGTACTTGTTTTTGTTTTGTTTTACACATCTACCAATCTGTGCCCTTTGAGGCAATCTGAAAACGTAAGGTTACTTCCGTAATCCCGGTTCTCCAATATTATGAGTGTGATCTCACCTGTGGGGTTTTTGTACCGCCTTTTCTCTTGGAAGCACCAATGGAAAACTTCTGTTGGAGACGGGCAGAGTGGTGAATGAGGTGCGGCCCACATTTACATAAAATGAGCCACTCTCCCGCCCTCTGGTCATCCTCATGCTTGCTTCTCGTCCTCACGCTCTTGCCAACAGGGAAATGTGGTGAGATATCTCACTCATAATATCAGACAACTGGGGTAATGCAAGTAAACTTAAGTTTATTAGTTTTGATATCTCATGTGTGGGGATATGGCCAACTCCCGTATCGCTAAACACGCCAGGGGAGTCCCAATATAGCGACCCTCAGAGGTCCCCTAACTAAGGGAGTGTGTGCCAAGGATGTGCAGAAAACAACCCATTGGGAAAACCTCATGAAGTGAGTGACAGACCAATACATGGCTAATATCTCAGTATAATGAGACCTGTCCCAAAAATATTTTTATTTATTTTATTTAACTAGGCAAGTCAGTTAAGAACAAATTCTTAATAACATTGACAATCTACCGGGGAACAGTGGATTAACTGCCGTGTTCAGGGGCAGAACGACAGATTTTTACCTTGTCAGCTCTGGGATTCAGCAACCTTTCGGTTATTGGCACAACGCTCTAACCACTAGGCTACCTGCCGCCCTGTGAAATCACCCTTGCCTTTATACATCATTTCTTGCCTTCTTAAAGTATTCAGAACCCTTGACTTTTTCCCAGTTTGTTACGTTACAGCCTTATTCTAAAATTGATTAAATTGTTTTTTTTCCTCATCAATCTACACACAATACCCCATAATGACAAGCAAAAATAGGTTTGTAGAAATTTGTGCCAATTTATTACAAATAAAAATGGAAATTTTAAATTTCCGTAAATATTCAGACCCTTTCCTCATACTTTGTTGAAGCAGCGATTACAGCCTCAAGTCTTCTTGGGTATGACGCTACAAGCTTGGCACACCTGTATTTGGGAGGTTTCTTCTATTTTTCTCTGCAGATCCGCTCAAGCTCTTTCAGGTTGGATGGGGAGCGTCACTGCACAGCCATAATCAGGGTTCAACTCCTGGCTCTGACTGGGCCTCTCAAGGACATTCAGAGACTTGTCCTGAAGCCACTCCTGCATTGTCTTGACCGTATGCTTAGGGTCCTGAGGTCCTGAGTGCTTTGGCGCAGGTTTTCATCAAAGATCTCTCTCTGTACTTTGCGCCTTTCAACTTTGCCTCGATCATGACTAGTTTCCCAGTCCATGCTGCTGAAAAACATCCCCACAACATGATGCTGCCACCATGCTTCACCGTAAGGATGGTGCCAGGTTTCCTCCCGACGTGACGCTTGTCATTCAGGCCGAAGAGTTCAACCTTGGTGTCATCAGACCAGAGAATCTTGTTTCTCATGGTCTGAGAGTCTTTAGGTGCTTTCTGGCAAACCCCAAGTGGGCTGTCATGTGCCTTTTACTGAGGAGTGGCTTCCGTCTGGCCACTCTACCATAAAGGCCTAACTGGTGGAGTGCTGCAGAGATTGTTGTCCTTCTCAAAGGTTCTCCCATCTCCACAGAGGAACTCTAGAGCTCTGTCAAATTGACCGTCGGGTTCTTGGTCACCTCCCTGATCAAGGGCCTTCTCCCCCTATTGCTCAGTTTGGCCGGGCGGCCAGCTCTAGGAAGAGTCTTGGTGGTTCCAAACTTCTTCCATTTAAGAATGATGGAGGCCACTGTGTTGCAGACATTTTTTGGTACCCTTCCCAAGTGCTGTGCCTCGACACAATCCTGCAACACAAACTAAAAAACGTTCTGGGACGCTGTAAAGTCCATGGAGAATAAGAACACCTCCTCCCAGCTGCCCACTGCACTGAAGATAGGAAACACTGTCACCACCGATAAATCCACTATAATTGAGAATTTCAATAAGCATTTTTCTACGGCTGGCCATGCTTTCCACCTGGCTACTCCTACCCCGGTCAACAGCACTGCACCCCCCACAGCAACTCGCCCAAGCCTTCCCCATTTCTCCTCCCAAATCCAGTCAGCTGATGTTCTGAAAGAGCTGCAAAATCTGGACCCCTACAAATCAATCGGGCTAGACAATCTGGACCCTTTCTTTCTAAAATTATCTGCCGAAATTGTTGCCACCCCTATTACTAGCCTGTTCAACCTTTCTCGTGTCGTCTGAGATTCTCAAAGATTGGAAAGCAGCTGCGGTCATCCCCCTCTTCAAAGGGGGGGACACTCTTGACCCAAACTGCTACAGACCTATATCTATCCTACCCTGCCTTTCTAAGGTCTTCGAAAGCCAAGTCAACAAACAGATTACCGACCATTTTGAATCCCACCATACCTTCTCCGCTATGCAATCTGGTTTCAGAGCTGGTCATGGGTGTACCTCAGCCACACTCAAGGTCCAAGTCAACAAACAGATTACCGACCATTTTGAATCCCACCATACCTTCTCCGCTATGCAATCTGGTTTCAGAGCTGGTCATGGGTGTACCTCAGCCACACTCAAGGTCCCAAACGATATCTTAACCGCCATCGATAAGAAACAATACTGTGCAGCCGTATTCATTGACCTGGCCAAGGCCTTTGACTCTGTCAATCACCACATCCTCATCGGCAGACTCGACAGCCTTGGTTTCTCAAATGATTGCCTCGCCTGGGGTTCACCATCTACTTCTCTGATAGAGTTCAGTGTGTCAAATCGGAGGGTCTGTTGTCCGGGCCTCTGGTAGTCTCTATGGGGGTGCCACAGGGATCAATTCTTGGGCCGACTCTCTTTTCTGTATATATCAATGATGTCACTCTTGCTGCTGGTGAGTCTATGATCCACCTCTACGCAGATGACACCATTCTGTATACTTCTGGCTCTTCTTTGGACACTGTGTTAACAACCCTCCAGGCGAGATTCAATGCCATACAACTCTCCTTCCGTGGCCTCCAATTGCTCTTAAATGCAAGTAAAACTAAATGCATGCTCTTCAACCGATCGCTGCCTGCACTGGCCCGCCTGTCCAACATCACTACTCTGGACGGCTCTGACTTAGAATATGTGGACAACTACCCCCAAAACCTATTCTTCCTTTGGCCGCCTCTCCTTCCAGTTCTCTGCTGCCAATGACTGGAACAAACTACAAAATTCTCTGAAACTGGAAACACTTATCTCCCTCACTAGCTTTAAGCACCAGCTGTCAGAGCAGCTCACAGATTACTGCACCTGTACATAGCCCATCTATAATTTAGCTCAAACAACTACCTCTTTCCCTACTGTATTTATTTATTTATTTTGCTCCTTTGCACCCCATTATTTCTATCTCTACTTTGCATATTCTTCCACTGCAAATCAACCATTCCAGTGTTTTACTTGCTATATTGTATTTACTTCGCCACCATGGCCTTTTTTGCCTTTACCTCCCTTATCTCACCTCACTTGCTCACATTGTATATAAACGTATTTTTCTACTGTATTAATGACTGTATGTTTGTTTTTACTCCATGTGTAACTCTGTGTTGTTGTATGGTTCAAACTGCTTTGCTTTATCTTGGCCAGGTCGCAATTGTAAATGAGAACTTGTTCTCAACTTGCCTACCTGGTTAAATAAAGGTGAAATAAATACAAAATAAATAAAATCCTGTCTCGGAGCTCAACAGTCAATTCCTTTGACCTCATGGCTTGGTTTTTGCTCTGACATGCACTGTCAACTGTGGGACCTGATATAGACAGGTGTGTGCTTTTTCAAATCATGTCCAATCAACTGAATTTACCACCGGTGGACTCCAATCAAGTTGTAGAAACATCTCAAGGATGATCAATGGAAACAGGATGCACCTGAGCTCAATTTGGAGTCATAGCAAAGGGTCTGAATACTTATGTTAAGTGTTTATTTTTTATTTTATTTTTACTTGATTTTCAGAAATGTCTAAACTGTTTTCTCTTTTTCAATATGGGGTATTGTGTGTAGATGGAGGATAAAAAAAATAAAAAATGTTATAAGGCTGTAACGTAACAAAATGTGGAAAAAGCCAAGGGGTCTGAATACTTTCCGATGGCACTGTAAATCATTATAATGGTCTCCATGATTCGGAAGGATACAGTCAAAAAGAGAAGGCCCACCCTCTTCCGAAAGTCATAGCACAATGAGCGAAGAGCATGACACTCTCTCCCGAGCTCTCCTACAATCCAAGTGGGTGCGAGATGCACACATTGGACAATGGTGGGGAAGGCGACTGGCGAAAAGCCGTATGCTCTAAGTTGCAATAATGGGGAAAAAGCGACCTGGGACAAAAAATGGGGGTGAGGTATATTAACCTGAAAAACCTCTGGGCAGACTTTTGCCACGAACAGGTGCTGGTAGAGCACAGTCCGTCCATACGTTAGACACGATGGGGAAGGGCAGTAGTAAAGTGAAAGAAGCAATATGATCTCTCCACGCTTTTCAGAGACTATGAGCTGATGTGAATGGATTGTAAGCACAATAGTCATGTCCCAGGATGAGCTAAAAGCTTAGAGGCTGTGCATAAGCGACGTGCCTCCCTAAGAGACTGCACCACAATTATGGATAAACTGTATACTTCGGAGCTTGGCATGCTGAGAAAATGGCAAATGAACCTCGACAAGATTAACCTTCTCTCCGTGCAAAAGTACTGCAATGGTGTTGGGAGAAACAATCTCTATAGTCATACTACTTCTCCACAACAACAAAAAACACCTAAACTGTGATGACCGAGATCGTGCAGAAGAGGCTTGGCACTATTTTCCTAGAGTTGCAGGCCTGTCTTTCCTTTTATTGTGGGTGGGGGGTGGGCAGTAGGACGGCTACATCACTGGTTTGTCTTGGACCTGCACCATGGAGGAGTGTTGTCATGAGTGAAGATGGTTCCTCAGCTGCTCGCTCGCCCGGTTGCATGAACCAACAAACTAGATGAGGAAAAGCTGAGGCTTTGTGGACTCTGGAGTACCAGATAGCTGTCTGGGCCTGAAATTAAATTTTATTTGTCACATGCTTTGTCAACAACCGGTGTAAACTAACAGTGAAATGCGTACTTATGGCCTTTCTCAACAATGCAGAAAAATAATAACACAAGAAAAACATTTTGGATATTTGTTCCTGAGATAATAACTAACCGTAACTGATAATCAGTAACCGTAACTGATATCTATCTCAATGGAGAGTGTTCTCCATAAGTCATCTTGGAGTGAACCCTGGAAACCTGTCCTCCTGTAGAACAGGGGAGCGGGTGGTTAGGGCTCCCCTGACTTGTACAGAGTAGCGGTGCCCCTCTGGCAGGAAACTGGAGCGCCACATTCTATGAAATAAAATGTTATTTGCAACATGCATCGTAAACAACAGGTGTAGACCAGGGCTCTCCAACCCCAGTTGTAACTAACCTGATTTCAACTTATCAACCAGCTAATTATTACAATCAGGTATGATGGATTAGGGTTGGAGTGAAAACCTACAGGACAGTAGCTCTCGAGGAACAGGGTCAGAGACCCCTGGTGTAGACTAACAGAGAAATGCTTATTTACAGCTCCCTTTCCAACAATGCAAAGTTTAAAGGTTTTTAAATATATATTGTGACACGAGGAATAACTAATAACAATAATGAGTAGAAATAAAATGGCTGTATACAGGAAGTACTGAGTCAATGTTCAGGGGTGTGAGGTAATTGAGGTATCTATGTACATATAGGAAGGCGTAAAGTGACTAGACTACAGGATATACTGAGCTGTAGCAGCAGCATATGTGGAACTGTAGCAGGAGTGTGCGTGTGTTGTCAGTATGCGTGTGTGCGCATGTTATGTGTGGGCGTATATATTGTGTGTTGGGGTGTAAGTATGTGTGGGTAGAGTCAGTGCAAGAGAGTTAGTTAAAAAAAGGGTAAATGCAGGTAGTCCGGGTAGCTATTTAATTAGCTATTTAGCATTCTTGTTTAGCAGTCTTATAGCTTGGGGGTAGAAGCTGTTCAGGGTCCTGTTGGTTTCAGACTTGGTGCACTTGGTACCGCTTGCCATGCCGCAGCAGAGACAACAGTGTTTGGCTTGGGTGGCTGGAGGCTTTGACAATTTTCCAGGCCTTCTTGGTATAGAGGTCCTGGATGGCAGGAAGCTCGGCGCCAGTGATGTACTGGGCCGTTCTTACCACCCTCTGTAGTGTCTTGGGGTTGGGTGTCTTGCAGTTACCATACCAAGCGCTGATGCAACTAGTCAAGATGCTCTCAATGGAGCAGCTGTAGAACCTTTTGAGGATTTGAGGGCCCAAGCCAAATCTTTTCAGCCTCCTGAGTGGAAGGAGGTGCTGTCGTGCCCTCTTCACAACATGAGTGGGTGCGTGTGGACCATGGACCATAATTCCTTAGTGATGTAGACACGAGGAACTTGAAGCTCTCGACCCGCTCCACTAGAGCCCCATCGATGTGAATGGTGGCGTGCTCGCCCCTCTGTTTCCTGTAGTCCAAGATGTTGTTGAGGTTGTTGTCCTGGTCACGCAGCTGCTGCACAGATTTAAAAAAAAAAGTTTTTACGTAACCGTAATCAATCGTTAAACCCAAAGAGAGAGTAGGTAGGGCAGAGAGCTGTAGGAGGGATGGAAAGGTGTGTCCTTGCTGCAGCGTAAGACTGCTTTGCTAGCCTGAGTCTTAGCAGACTGCTGTGTAGCTGGGTACCTCAGTCCCCCAAAGCCAGCTTGTAGCCCCCTCCCAGCTGTGAGGCTGGGACGAGATGCAGGAACCGACGGGCTGCCACGGAGCCTAGGTCTGCAGGGCAGGCAGAAGTTAAAGGATTGGCCTTCCTTTTTGCACATATCACGCTTCTGCCGCATGGCGGTAAACATCTCCTTGGGTGTCACGGGCATCCATGAGGTCCACTTTCTGTTAAGCTAGATAAGCTCAGCCAAAGTGTCCTTTCTCCCACCACCAATACGCTCATGGTTCGACCCCAGCTTTGGATGGCACTATGAGAGGAACGGAGTCTCAAGTCTGTAATCATACACATCTCCCATGCATCTGGGTCTTAGGTCTCTGAGTCCAGTTGCTTCCCCACCTCCTCCAGTAACTCAGCCTGATAACAATAAAGAGGTCACGTTCAGGGCTCTAATCGCTTTAGCTGAGGCTTTGTATGTTTTCTGAAAAACAGCAGTAAAGCATTCCGTCTATCTAGGGAGTGAAGTGCTGGTGTCGTTAGTGACACGGCACAAGGGACTGAGGTGGTGAGCTAGTGACGACTCCACCATGGGAGGGTTACAAACCCGAATTTCGAAATGTTGTTAATTGCCAGGCTTGGGGTACCTTTAGCAATAATCCTGCTATTAAGTGGTTTATCCCACAAGCTCTTGGCTTCCCTTATTGAGGCTGTGTGGGACTGGAGTCTCTTCCCATCATACAGGTCTCTTGACGGGCACTGAGCTCCTACAGAAGACGGCCACTTGATGTTGAGTCAGGCCACGGCCCGCTTGCAGACATGGAGCACAGGATTCCACTGAAGGAGTGGCAGCTCCACGGCTCTTGGTGCCGTCAGGTCTGTGGGCCTCAGAGGGCGGGAAAACGGGGTCATCAGTCGCCCAACTCCTGTGCTATCTCAAGGACTTCTGTGAGATTGGTCTCATCATCATCCTCGTCATTCCCCAACTCGCCATCCCCTGACACTACGTCGTCAGACAGTGTTGGGAGGGAGTCGAGTCTATCCATGACCTTGCCCCAGCTGGACTTGGTTGCTGGCAGCTGTCAGCTGTCGCCTTTGGCTCGGAGGCAAGAGTGGCTAAGGAGATAGAAGCACATCCTCTTTAGACCTGCTCTGTAAGTACTTGGGGTCCTCGAGCGCCTCCTGGGCATGTTCCCTCTTCAAGCAATTAATGCATTAAGGGTGGGAATCTTTCCCCGCTATCATGGAGCCACAAGAATGTGGGGGTTTGAGTGCTTGGCTCGTCTTGTGACGGGATAGCAGTGGCCATTGCGAGGTACAAGGCATGATAGGGGAACCCAGAGAAAATGTTTGTTGTATGAACAACATGCAGATGGCGTAGGCCAGCTAGTTAGAAGCCTTCCGGCTGGTGACTAGCAAAAGAGTAGCCTGTGTAAACAGCCCACCAAGTTAGGAGCCTTGCGGCTAACAGCAAGCAATATTGAGCACTGTATAACGCTATAGCTGTGGGTATGCATGTGTGGTTAGCTTACCTTTCAGTAAGCAGAATCCTTGAAGTGTGGGCTAACTCAATAGCTTGCAGTGACACTAGCTACCAAAGTAGAAATAAGGAATTTCTACTCGAAAACAAAAACCTTCCGCTTAGTACTCTGAAGACCTATGCTCGGCAGCGATATCCTTCACGGTTTGCTTGTGAGCGGGCAACAGGTATCCAGTTTATATGAGGAGAGCAGGAGTAGTGACACTTTTGGTGAGGAAGAGAGCAAGAATGACAACTCTGCCCGTCTGTCTCCCACAGACACTTTTAATTGGTACTTCTGAGAGAATTTGAGATAAATCAAGTCACATTTTATTTGTCACATGCTTTGACAAACAACAGGTTTTGAACTAACAGTTAAATGCTTACTTACGGGCCATTCCCAACAAAGCAGACAGAAAGAAAACAACAGAGAAATAATAGAAAAGTAAAACGCGTAATAATAAAAGTAGTTGTAGATATACCAGTAGTTCCCCAAAAATATTAAAAGGAAATTGTTCTGAAGTGTTTCTCCTATATCTGAGAGATATAAGAAATATCAGGAAATATAATTTTTTATATATATATTTATATATATATATATATATATATATATATATATATATATATATATATATATATATATATATATATATATATATATATATATATATATTATACATGTATTTAACCCCATATTTTTGGCATTAAACAGTCTCCATATATACTTCCATTCATTTTTTCAACTTGTACTGGAGGACCTTCAGACGAGTTTTGTGAGGCCTGTGGGTGACCTAGAGCAACCGACATGTACATGTTTGTGAGAGTCTCACCTTTGCACAGAGGGGACGCTACAGACGTTGGCAGATCGGCTGTACCAACTTCAGACGTGTCTCCTGATACTTATGGAGGTCGTAGAACAAAACGGAGAACACCGTCGTGTTCGTGAGAGTTTGTAGACCAAACTGTTTTGGCGACTACAGCCGATTTTGTGAGCAGACCGATTTTTGGGATGTCTCATGGTCTGACAAACACCGCTCTAGCTCTGTCACCTTTCACCGCAGATGCGTAAGTGCAACATAGGCGGGTGCGGGGGATTGAGACGCTTCAATGCAAAAAACATGTCTCCTAGAATAAACGTGACATATTTTTATAGGGTCATCGACCTTAGGGGGTTAACTATTTAGCAGTCTTATGGCTTGGGGGTAGAAGTTGTTCAGGGTCCTGTTGGTTCCAGACTTGGTGCACTGCTTGCCGTGTGGTCTTTGCCAATTTTTAGGGCCTTCCTCTCACACCGTGATGTACTGGGCCATACTACCCTCTGTAGCACCTTGCGGTCCTATGCCAAGAAGCAGCTGCATAACTTTTTGAGGACATAAGGGCCCATGCCAAGTCTTTTCAGCCTCCTGAGGGGGAAGAGGCGTTGTCGTTCCCTCTTCACGACTGTTTTGGTGTGTTTGTACCATGATAGATCCTTAGTGACGTGGACACAGAGGAACTTCAAGCTCTCGACCCGCTCCACTTCAGCCCTGTCGATGTGAATGGGGGCCATGCTCAGCACTCCGTTCCTGCAGTCCAGGATCAGCTCCTTCGTCTTGCTGACGTTGAAGTAGAGGTTGTGCTGGCACCACACAGCCGGTTGTCTGAGCTCCCCCCTATAGGCTGTCTCATCGGTCTGTGATCAGGCCTATCACTGTCGTGTTAATGATGGTGTTGGAGACGTGCGCGGCCTTGAAGTTGTGGGTGAAAAAGGGACTACAGGAGGGGACTAAGCACGGAACCCTTGAGTGTATCGAAACTAACAATTGAAACAAATATTTGAAAGAGAACCTCCCTAGTCTTTGGTTGAATCTGTGCTTGAAATTCACTACTCAATTGAGGGAATTTACAGATAATTGTATGTGTGGGGTACAGAGGTGGGGAAGTCATCTAAAGAAATCATGTTAATCACAATTATTTAACTCGGAATGAGTTAAGCACATTTTTACCCCTGATCTCATATTGGCATGCCATAAC
This sequence comes from Oncorhynchus mykiss, assembly GCF_013265735.2. Taxonomy (NCBI): domain Eukaryota; kingdom Metazoa; phylum Chordata; class Actinopteri; order Salmoniformes; family Salmonidae; genus Oncorhynchus; species Oncorhynchus mykiss. The sequence continues at coordinate 31,270,965 of NC_048575.1, read as the reverse complement.
AAAGGGATTGAATACTTGTTGACACAAGACATTTCAGCTTTTCTTTTTTTTATTCATTTGTTACAATTTCTAAAAAACAAAATTTGACTTTGACATTATTGGGTATTGTGTGTAGATCAGTGACAGAATCTCAATGGAATCTGTTGTACAATTAACAACAATGTGGAAAAAATAAAGGGGAGTGAATACCTTCTGAAGGCATTGTATGTGCTCTGGCTTCAGTAACTGTCTGTGTAGGAAGCTGAACAGTGACTCTGTGGGTTGTTCTGGCCAGGGCTGAAGCTTGGCTGCTTTGGCCAGGTCATGGTGTAAGCCAAGTGCAAGATGTTTTAGTAACATGTAATTGCTGACTGGGTTGGCTTGCTAGAGAGCCAGGCAGGTAGTATGCTTTGGCTGGGTGTGTGGGCTGTTGAACTGCATCTGCTGCCTGGCTCTCTGATTGACTGGCTGTGTCCAAAATGGCACCCTATTCCCTACATAAGGCCATGGTCAAAAGTAGTGCTCTCTATCTTCTCTCTCCTCTCTCGCTCTCTGGTCAAAAGTAGTACACTATGAAGAGAATAGGGTGCTGTTTGGGACACATGCTCTTTAAGTTGCAGAAGGAAGCAGCCAGCCTGGTTAGGCTGACGATAGATGGAGCTGAGTTGACTGACTCCGTCTAATGATCGCTGCATGTTGTGCGATTGATCGTACCGCTGCAGGGCATTCTATCCACACACAGGATTCTTGTCAAAATGCTCTCCCTTATCTCTCTTTCGCTCTTGCTCTCTCTTTCCATTTCTCTCTTTTAACTCTCTCCATCCCTCACTCAAATGATCTTCCTTTGTCATGTACACGCTCTTTGATTGACACCAAATGTGTTATGTAGACTTTTTTTTTAATACCTTTTTCCTTCCCTTGAGGTTCCCACCCCTCCACTCCCCTATTATTGGGAAAGTTTGAGAAATGTAATAAGAGGCAAACCTCTCTGAAACGCAAACTTTCTGTCCGTAGCTCCTGCTTCCTGTAACCTCTTGCTTCCAGTGAGTCCATATCAGTGATGGCTCATCAAAAGCCCATAGCTGTTGAAATATAGCCCTTATTGTACAGTCAATATCAATATGAAAGAAAGCAGCCAGGGGTGGGTTTCTCCTTTTAGCTGCCGTAGGATCTTCAGAAGCAATATCTGCTGTGTAGGAGCATCTCCAGAGCTGTGGTCAATTCACGGTCAAACCACACATCTCAGCAGAGAGGGATGATGACCCCCAGACATTTTCACAATTTTGTTGTAGCCTTGAACTACCACACCTGACTCAAATAATCACAGGCATAGTGGTTAGTTGAATCCCGTGTGCTATCTCTGAAATAGGCCTAGGTCAAGTAGATCAAAGACATGGAATTGTCGTTAGTCCCCGTGGAGACGTTTGAAAACCATCTGCTCTGTAGGAGCATGTTGAGCCGTGGTCGACTCACAGGCAAACCATAAATCTAGGAGTGGGAAGATGTCCTTTAGACAAACCACTCCCCCCTCTTTGGTCCCCCTGCGGTGAAGATCAAGCGGACGCTTACACACAAACACAAGAATGCTCACACTGTGATGCCAAGATTAGAGGTCTCGACCTCAGAGGCAGCTGGAAGAGGTTTCATCACAGATAAGATGTGTTGCATTTTGTGTGTGCGTTTTTGGAATTTTGAGTGTGTCTGTGTGTTCGTATGTCTGAGAGCCTGTGTGTGTGTGTGTGTGTGTGTGTGAGAGAGAGCCTGATTGTAAACATTTGTGTGTGTGTGTGCCACGTGTATACGTGCGCCTGTGTGTGCGTCCGGGCACGTGTGTGTGTTTTGGTGGTTTGTGAGGCAATGGGCCTGTTGGCCATCTGAAAGCCGTTTCCTCGTCAGATGAGGAATCTTCCATATCCCTGTTTTATGTCCTCTACAAAAGCACTTTGAGCATTTAGACACTCAACCGCACATCACAACCATCTCAAATGGGCTTATTTATGTACAGTAAAGAATCACTATACCATTTGCCAGGTGTTTATTGCTTTTGGAAATTGAATGAACCTTTCTAAGTGTGACGTGTGATGGCGTTGAAGGCAACTTAACAGAGGAAGGCTGCACTACATCAATGTTATTAAAGCCCAAATGAACAAGAATGACTTTGGTCAAGATTAAGTTATTGGTGTTCTCAGATACGGGTTGGTCTGCCGAAGTGGCTCCCTCTGTACACCAGAGCGGGAAAGAGAGAAGAGACTCAGAGGGAGAGAGAGAAATACAGCAAGGGGGAGAGCGATGAAGAGAGAGAGAGACGGGGAAAGAGCGAGAGAGAAATAAGAGTGAGAGAGCGAGAAAGAGCGGTGTATTGTTATCATTACAACAGAGAAAGATACTGTGGATGCTCTCTCCGTGCTGTGACTGCAACCGTGTGGAGCGATCTTTCTCAAGTCGTTTTTTTTTTTTTTTTTGCCTTGTGTGTCGGTTTTTGTCTCACGTTTATCTTTTGAACATTTGTACAATTTGTCCCCTCATTCGTGTTTGTGTGCGCGCTGCTCCTATGAGAGTTGTATGTAGATGTGGACATTCGTGTGTGTGTTTGGCGTACGTTTGAGAGTTGTGTGTGTTTGCGCAGCACATCCTGTCACACAAAACACAGGGCCTGTTTTTTTATTTTTTATGTGACCTTGGTTAGTTTAATCGCTTGTCACCATGGTGATGAAGCTATCCCATCTCTCCCTGCCACCTACCGCGCTCCGTAAAAGAGGGGGGTGACAGACACACAGACAGTGGGAGGTGGAACACACACAGAGCAGGAACCCTGGGGTCATTTTAACATAAAAAAGCTATAAAACACACTCTTTTAATGAAGCAATTGTAACTCATTCACCTCATTTCCATTCCTTTCAAGTTTTTTTCAGGAAAGTGGTTGTCAGACAGACAGTGATTGCTCAAGTTGGAGCTAAGAAGGAAATGCCGTGGTAAAAAGCCCAAGATGTTTGTGTGGGTGGGGGGTGGCTGTGAAGTATTGGTCTATGTTGAATGTAGCCTAGCCAGCAGTATTCCTACAGTCAACATATCTAGCTTCTTCATTGCTTGCCCTTTGGGGTTTTAGGCTGGGTATCTGTAGAAGCACTCGATGACAACTCCTGATATAAAAAGGGCTTTATAAAACAAATGTGGTTTGAATGATCGTTACCCATCGGACTGGTATCTTTCTCTTCTTTATCTATGATTTTCTTTATCGTTAAATCTCATCCTACCTTCCTCCCTCTTTTTCTCTTCCTTTCATTCTGTCCCTTTTTTAGGAGCGGTATATTTGGAGGGCGGTCTGGAGGAGTCTAAGCAGCTGTTTGGGAGGCTGCTTTTCAACGGAGAGGTACAATCACTACATCACTAAATTACTAATTCACTTATACTGTCTGGAATGCTGTGTTCCCATCTCCCTCCTTGTGTGTGTGTGTGTGTGTGTGTGTGTGTGCACGTCTGTGTGTGCGCCTGTGATTAGATTTAGATTAGAGTTGATTGTGTGTGTATACGCGTGTGGGTGTGCACACTCGTGCTTCTTTTGTTGTGTGGACAGATTAAACGTCCTTGGTTCTTTCTAATTGCTGCCCTCTGGCCATGACGCTCAACAACAGTCTATTGAGTTAGTGTGTGTGATGCGGGGAGAGTGTGTGTGTTCGCCTGATGCTGTGATGCAGGGTTCTGTGTGTGTGATGCCTGGATCTGTGTTTCTACACCGAGAGAGAAACAGGGCCTTCGGATTGTATTCAGACGCCTTGACTTTTTCCATATTTTATCACGTTACAGACTATTTCTAAAATTGATGAGAGAAAAAAAGTCCCCTCATCTACACACACTAATTACAAAGCAAATGCAGATTTGTAGACATTTTTGTTACTTTAATAAATATAAAAAACTATCATATTTATGTACAGTTGAAGTCGAAGTTTACATACAAATTTGCCAAATACATTTAAACTCAGTTTTTTGCAATTCATGACATTTAATCCGAGTACAAATCCCCTGTTTTAGGTCAATTAGGATCACCACTTTATTTGAAGAATGTGCAATGTCAGAATAATAGTAGAGAGTGATTTATTTCAGCTTTTATTTCTTTCATCACATTCCCAGTGGGTCAGAAGTTTAAATACACTAATTTAGTATTTGGTAGCATTGCCTTTAAATTGTTTAACTTGGGTCAAACGTTTCAGGTAGCCTTCCACATGCTTCCTACAATAAGTTTGGTGAATTTTGGCCCATTCCTCCTGACAGAGCTGGTGTAACTTTCAGGTTTGTAGGCCTTGCTCGCACACGCTTTTTCAGTTCTGCCCACACATTTTCTATAGGATTGAGGTCAGGGCTTTGTGATGGCCACTCCAATTCATTTTGAAAAACCTGTTTTCAACTTGTCATTATGGGGCATTGTGTGTAGATTGATGAGAAAATAAAAACATGTTTTTTGAATAAGTCTGTAACGTAACAAAATGTGGAAAAATGGAAAGGGTCTGAATACTTTCCGAATGCACTGTACATGCTGCCAACGCTAGTCCTCTTACTCTGACTAGGGAGGCGTACAGGATCAAGGATGCATCCCAAATGGCACTCTATTCCCTATATGGGCCTATGGGCCCTGGTGAAAAGGAGTACACACTCTACCATTTGGGACGCAATCAGAGAGTGGGATCAGGGACTATGGGCTGTCTCTGTACACAGCCTATTGTATGGGTTTCAGCTACAGTAAATAGATACATTAGCTGCACCCGGATTTGCGTAACGGTTGTGTATTAAAGCAGTACCTCGGGGCTATAAAAAAAGAAAGAATTGTTGGTGAATTATCAAACGTTTCCACTTAAAACAACAAATCTTACAGAACAATGAGCAAACAACTTCCTCCTGGCGAAGGAATGGAGAACTGCTCACCTGCTAAATCCACAGAATGGCATTCTGAGTCAGAAATGCACAGAAAGCAGAAACCCACACATGAACACGCAGTCACACACACACACACACACACACACACACACACCTGCTCCCAGATGCATAGAAAATAGAAACAAAGCAGATCAGAGAAGAGCAGAGCGTATAAACAACCCTTGGCTATAAGCAGCAGGACACTGCCTACTGTGTTCTGTTTCTCTCTTATAGCAATAGTCTAAATAGTACACACACACAGACACACACTTTCTCTCTCTTATATGGTCAGTCTAAATTATGATTGGACTGATAACACAGGTGTTGGTTTCACTGCTGTCAGGGGAGATGGGGTGTGAGAGGAGAGGGAGAGATTTCTGGAAGGAGTGAGGGAGGAAGGGGGTATAGAAATAATTGAGGGAGTATGAGAAATGGGAGTGGGGGAGGGATAGAGTGAAAGATCATTTAAATGTGCAGTAGTTTAAAATAGCATTGTCATCCCCACCAGGAGCTGAGTATTCCACAGGGCGGAACAATAAGATTAAGATTTCCACCTTGTCTGCCATAGGAAACTCTGTCAAACTTAACATTCCCAAATTATCTGTACACACCACATTACCAAAGTTATGAGAAGAGGATGTGTCCCAAATGGCCCCCAATTGCTTATTTAGTGCACTAGTTCTGACCAGGTCCCATAGAGAAACCCATAGGGCTCTGGTCTAAAGTAGTGCACTAGGTAGGGAATAGGGTGCTGTTTGGGACGAGTGTGAGGTGTCAAGCTGAAGGCCTCGCCATTTCTCTGCATGTGGTGTTCTCTGCCCTCTGAGGGTTGTGTCTGTTCAGAGTGGTGTTAAATTCACACATGGATGCTCAGGGCTTATACTCTGTCAATTCACTCACCACACTCTCTCGCTCTCTCTCTCAATTGAATTCAATGGGCTGTTATTGGCATGGGAAACGTGATTACATTTCCAAAATAAGTTAAATAAACCAAAGTGCGAAGACGCAAGACAACATCAACAAAAAACAGTAAACATTGTGCTCACGAAGGTTTTAAAATGATATAGATTTCAAGTGTTATACAGTATTATCAGCAAAGTAAATAGTTGTGCTCCACAGTTTGCCGTTTTGTCATGGCAACGCACTGCTGTGATTGCACACAGCGGTACTTTGCCTAACAGATATGGAAGTTTATCAATGTTTAATTTGTTTTCAAATTATTTGTGGGTCCGTGTGATCTGTGGGAAATATGTATCTCTAAGGTGGTCATACATTTGGCAGGAGTTTAGGAAGTGCAGCTCAGTTTCCAACTCATTATGTGGGCAGTGTGCACATGGCCTGTCTTCTCTCAAGAGCCAAATCTGCCTATTTCAATAGCAATGCTATGCTATTGAAACGTAGTCCAGGATTTTCTTAATTTGGAGTCAGTTACTGGTCAGGTATTCTGCCACTGTGTACTCTTTTAGGGCCAGGTAGCATTCCAATTTGCTCAGTTTTTTTGGTAGATTTTTCCAGTGTGTCAAATAGTTGTCTTTTTGCTTTCTCATAATTTGGTTGGGTCTAATTGTGTTGCTGTCCATGAGCTCTGTCGGGTGTGCTTGTGAACAGAGCCCCAGAACCAGCTGGCTGAGGAGACTCTTTAGGTTCATATCTCTGTAGTGAGGGCTTTGTTGTGGAATGTGCTGGCATCACTTGCTTTTAGGTGGTTTGAGAATTGAACAGCTCTTTTCTGGATTTTGATAACTAGCGGTTATTGTCCTAAATGTATTGTTTGAGGTTTTGCATTGTACACAAAGTAGGTTTTTGCCGAATTCTGCATGCAGCCTCAATTGGGCATTTGTCCCATTTTGTGAATTATTGGTTGGTGAGTGGACCCCAGACCTCCCAACCACAGACGGCAATGGGTTCTATAACTGATACAAGTATTTTTAGCCAGAGCACTTTTTTTGTCAGATCCTTTTAATGGCATAGAAGGCCCTACCTGTGGTGTTGATGTTTAGGCCGAGGTAGGTATGATTCTTTGTGTGCTCTAGGGCAGGTATTCCCAAACTGGGTTAAGCGCAATGCCGTCGGAGGTACGCAAAATAAAACAATGAACAAAAAAAGGCCAGCATCCCGGAGTCGCCTCTTAACTGTTGACATTGAGACTGGTGTTTTAGCGGGTACTATTTAATGAAGCTGCCAGTTGAGGACTTGTGAGGCGTCTATTTCTTAAACTCGACACCCTAATGTACTTGTCCTTGCTAAGTTGTGCATCGGGGCCTCCCACTCTTTCTGTTATGGTTAGCGCCAGTTTGCTCTGTTCTGTGACGGGAGTAGTACACAGCGTTGTATGAGATCTCCAGTTTTTTGGCAACTTCTCGCATGGAATAGCCTTAATTTCTCAGAACATTAATAGACTTTCAGGACAAAGGTCTTTGTTTCTGGCCTTTTTGAGCCTGTAATCGAACCCACAAATGCTGATACTCCAGATACTCAGCTAGTCTAAAGAAGGCCAGTTTATTGCTTCTTTAGTCAGAACAACAGTTTTCAGCTGTGCTAACATAATTGCAAAATGGTTTTCTAATGATCAATTCGCCTTTTAAAATGATAAACTTGGATTAGGTAACACACCATGCCATTGGAACACATGGACAAAAAATGAGATTTTCTTTAAAAAAAAAACAAGCACACATCTAAGTGACCCCAAACTTTTGAATGGTAGTTTATGTACAGTGCCTTGCGAAAGTATTCGGCCCCCTTGAACTTTGCGACCTTTTGCCACATTTCAGGCTTCAAACATAAAGATATAAAACTGTATTTTTTTGTGAGGAATCAACAACAAGTGGGACACAATCATGAAGTGGAACGACATTTATTGGATATTTCAAACTTTTTTAACAAATCAAAAACTGAAAAATTGGGCTTGCAAAATTATTCAGCCCCTTTACTTTCAGTGCAGCAAACTCTCTCCAGAAGTTCAGTGAGGATCTCTGAATGATCCAATGTTGACCTAAATGACTAATGATGATAAATACAATCCACCTGTGTGTAATCAAGTCTCCGTATAAATGCACCTGCACTGTGATAGTCTCAGAGGTCCGTTAAAAGCGCAGAGAGCATCATGAAGAACAAGGAACACACCAGGCAGGTCCGAGATACTGCTGTGAAGAAGTTTAAAGCCGGATTTGGATACAAAAAGATTTCCCAAGCTTTAAACATCCCAAGGAGCACTGTGCAAGCGATAATATTGAAATGGAAGGAGTATCAGACCACTGCAAATCTACCAACACCTGGCCGTCCCTCTAAACTTTCAGCTCATACAAGGAGAAGACTGATCAGAGATGCTGCCAAGAGGCCCATGATCACTCTGGATGAACTGCAGAGATCTACAGCTGAGGTGGGAGACTCTGTCCATAGGACAACAATCCTATGCCAAGTATATTGCACAAATCTGGCCTTTATGGAAGAGTGGCAAGAAGAAAGCCATTTCTTAAAGATATCCATAAAAAGTGTTGTTTAAAGTTTGCCACAAGCCACCTGGGAGACACACCAAACATGTGGAAGAAGGTGCTCTGGTCAGATGAAACCAAAATTGAACTTTTTGGCAACATTGCAAAACGTTATGTTTGGCGTAAAAGCAACACAGCTCTGAACCCTGAACACACCATCCCCACTGTCAAACATGGTGGTGGCAGCATCATGGTTTGGGCCTGCTTTTCTTCAGCAGGGACAGGGAAGATGGTTAAAATTGATGGGAAGATGGATGGAGCCAAATACAGGACCATTCTGGAAGAAAACCGGATGGAGTCTGCAAAAGACCTGAGACTGGGACGGAGATTTGTTTTCCAACAAGACAATGATCCAAAACATAAAGCAAAATCTACAATGGAATGGTTCAAAAATAAACATATCCAGGTGTTAGAATGGCCAAGTCAAAGTCCAGACCTGAATCCAATCGAGAATCTGTGGAAAGAACTGAAAACTGCTGTTCACAAATGCTCTCCATCCAACCTCACTGAGCTCGAGCTGTTTTGCAAGGAGGAATGGGAAAAAAATTCAGTCTCTCGATGTGCAAAACTGATAGAGACATATCCCAAGCGACTTACTGCTGTAATCGCAGCAAAAGGTGGCGCTACAAAGTATTAACTTAAGGGGGCTGAATAATTTTGCACGCCCAATTTTTCAGTTTTTGATTTGTTAAAAAAGTTTGAAATATCCAATAAATGTCGTTCCACTTCATGATTGTGTCCCACTTGTTGTTGATTCTTCACAAAAAAATACAGTTTTATATCTTTATGTTTGAAGCCTGAAATGTGGCAAAAGGTCGCAAAGTTCAAGGGGGCCGAATACTTTCGCAAGGCACTGTAAATAGTTATTTCTGTTTTTTGTTTTTAATGTATAACAATTTGGTGCGCTTTGTCATTATGGGGTATTGCTTGTGTAGATTGAGTTTTTAAAATGTATTTATATAATCAATTTTAGAAAAGGCTGTATCATAACATGTTAAAGAAGGGAGAGGGGGTCTGAAGAAGGGAAGGGGTCCGAATACTTTCTGAATGCACAATTGTATTATTTGTGTACATTATAAAATGAATGTCATATGTTTTCCACCCAAAGCTGCACCCAACACTTTCCATCAATTTATATAGCGGACTGTAATGCCAAATTGTGTCTCAAGCTTTTTAGAAATCAACAAACCATGAGAAGATGTTGCTTTTGTTTTGTTTGTCAATAAGGGTGTGTACAGTGTATACGTGGTCTGCCGTATGGTATTTTGGTTAGAAGCCAATTTTATATTTGCTCAGGACATTGTTTTCACTCAGGAAATGTTGGGGTTTGCTGTTGACAGTACTGCAGAGGATTTTTCAGAGATTGCTGTTGACACAGATTCCACAGAATTTATTGGGGTCAAATTTGTCTCCACTTTTGTGGATTGGGGTGATCAGACTTTGATTCCAAATATTGGGGTAGATGCCAAAACTGAGGAAAAGAGTTTAAGAATATATTTTGTGATAGGTATATTTTATAGTTTAGCGTACCATCAACACCACAGGCCTTTTTTGTAAATTATCATGTACCGTATATGTTTTTGCTTTTGGTTCTTTGTTATATGTCTGAAAAGGTTGGAGAAGTGGTTTATCCATACATCTCTATTTTGGATAGATAGGCTCTTCGTGTTTGTTTATTGTGTTCCAATTTTCCTAGAAGTGATTTGATTCTATTCTTCATTCACATTGAGCTGTTTTCTGACATGCTGTACCTATTTAAAAAATATATATATATATATATGGTTTTAGTATTTCACCATAGTGAAGCTGTAAGCTTGGTTTTCTGCGTCACTGTACTTTTGGTTGGATAGTGTTTCTTAATTTATTTCTTAGATTTTTGCATTCGTCATCAAAACATTTATCGTTGTTAGTTTTCCTAGGTTTTCCGCCTGAAATACATTTGTATTTTGTTATCTGAATGGTCACATATATTGTTCAGGCTTCCTTCTGCTAAGTTTACAACTTCACTATTGCAGTGAAACATTTTGTCCAGGAAGTTGTCTAAGAGGAGTTGGATATTTTTTGGGTGGGGGGCAATTGTTTTTTGGTAGGTCTCGACACTACCCTACTTCCATCTGTGGCATTTCATAATAGCATGCAGTTTGTTCTGCTTCGATGCCTCATGGTTGAGAATTGCTCTTTTCAAGTAGATTGGGATTTTTCTGTGATCTGATAGGGGTGTCAGTGGGCTGACTGTAAATGCTCTGAGAGACTGGGTTAAGGTCAGTGATAAAGTAGTTTACAGTACTACTGCCAAGAGGTGAGCTATAGGTGTACCCACTGTAGGTGTCCCCTCGAAGCCTATCATTGACTATGTACTGACCCAGCGTGGGACAGACCTGTATTTGTTGGTTGTTTTGTCATGGTTATATCTAGGGGGGCATATTGGGGAGGGAATGCTGTCACGTTCAGGTAGGTGTTTGTCTCTCTGTGCTGAGAGTGTCATTTCTGGAATTTCTGTCGCCACATGTCCCTGGGTCTGGAAATTGTTCATCTCCCCCACTAGGTAGCACACGGGGACATTTTTCTTTGAGATAAGTTCCTTATTTATTTCTAACCAGATGTGAAATGCTCCTGTTTTAATTAATGTAATAGTGGGTTATGTCTGATGTATACCAAATTAGCATACCCCTTGAGTCCCATCCCTGTTCCACTCCTGGTAGTTTGGTGGATGGGACTACCAGCTCTCTATAACCTACCCTACCATACCATGTTTCTCGTAGGATAACAATGTCTGTATTTCTGATTTCTGGGTTCCTGCTCTTTTGGCCAAAGGCAGCTGACCTCAGACCTTGTATATAGCATGAGACAGTAAAAGCTTTGTGTTCCATAGTGTCCAGTGTTGTTATTCGTGTGGTTTACTTTCAAAACATTAGGTTTGAGCTGAGCATCTAGTGAATGTCTCTAAGGTTGCAGGTTGGGGCTTGGTTGGGTGTAGGAGTCGGGTTGGGCATGTTTGCCCGTTCACAGCCTTGGGCATAAGTGTGGCTGTCATGTTGAGGTCCGCACTGCTAAATTGCCATGAATGTTTAATGCTTTTCAACCTGTCCCCAAATTAATATACTTCGTTTTGATATTTCAACCTGCGTGTCCTAATCGCTCCTGGTGTGGATGAATAAAATCAACATGCGCGCGATTGCGTAAGCAGACTCACACGAGCGCCCGATCTAGTCAGCATGTAATCCACTATAATAATTTCCTTCCTCCAGTCATGTAGACTAGAGTGCAGAGTCTATAATACCGCCATGGTATCATCACACTCCAGCCTGGTAGGTGGTGATAATGCACATAACTCTGGTATGCACACTGCCATAAAACCCCAACAATGTCTTTCAGTGTCCTGGCAAAGGTGGTGACCGTGGCCTTGTAGAGGTGTACCTGGTTGTAGAGGCTGTCCAAATTCAGGGAGCGGTAATGGGCTAGGTAAACATTGGGTTTCGAGTAGGGCAATTTTGTCTGATATCGATATCTGATATTTTCCTTGCCCAAAAAAATTATCCCGTTATTTAACATTTTTAGCGGCCTTTTAAGCATTCTAGTATAGTTAAATAGTTGAAACACACACACACTGACCAAAAAGTTATTTTGTTGGCATTTACATATGTCCCCATTACCAGTAAAACGTTTCGTTGTTCATTTGTTCGGTCTCAACGGGGATTTCATCATACATGTCAAGCAGTGAAGTTTTAGCCGATTCCGATATGTTTACCGATATATCGTGCATCCCTAGTTTCGAGGCACAGTCACGGGAAATTCTTACATTGACCCACTGTATGGTGGCAGTATAGTTTTGTGGCAACCCTTTACTCAGGTCGTTTGTGCCTGTGTGAATTATGTGCAGCTCCAGGGCACACCGGGTGTTTGGACACCACAGTTTAGCCACTTAGTGTTTAGGAATGAGTTTTCCTGCACAAATCTTCCATTTGAAAATTGCTAGGATGGCTAAGGGGGTGGGGGGGTGGAGGGTCTGGTGGGTTGGTGGATCATGTCTGTCCTGCCTGTGGTTGGTGTCTGAATTGGGCTATTCTGTTGGCTTCTCTTGGGGGAGGGACTGCTCTCTCATGAGTTGTTCATTTTTCCCTCCATCCTGTGGGAGTTTTATCACCACAGCCCAGACTGAAGACACGTCTCTCTCCCTCTTCAGCTTTCTGGGTCTGGTTGAGTGGATGTTGTTGTGGTGGTCTGTCTGAAATGTGTTGAATTTCTGTTTGAGCTCTACCAGCTCGATCTCCCTCATCAATGCAGGAGCAGTGCTGTTTTTGGATCTGCTCAGTTCTGAAGGGATGATTCTCTTCTTGGGGCTGCTCATCTGTTGGGCTTTTGAGGAGGGTGTGTGACCTGACCTGCTCAGGATGGAGGGGTCGTCACCAGGAGTGAGCTTCTCCTGCTGCGCTCCCTCTTTGATCTTGTAAAAGTCGTGCTGAAACGGTTTGCGGTTGCCCTGCACCATTACTCTTCCAGGCGTGTACAGGTTGATACTGGCTGTCTCAGTGTACTCAATGTCCAGTATTCTGAGTTTCCACCCTGGGTTAATACCCTCTCTCTTGACATGCCAGGGGCTTGTCTGTGTGGAAGATGAGGTTGCTTACGTTTCCATTGCCGTAACAGTCAGCAAATAGTGTTTCTCTCTGGATTTTCCTTGAGGAGCATGTCTTTGTACTTTTTACGTGCAGCATAAAAACGAAATAATCTGGGGTTAACGTATTTTGATAGCCTCTGCATGGGCGTGTCTAGCCTCTTCATTTTGGTGGGGGGAGATTGCAGTGCTCTGCTGCTGCCATTGTTGTAGTCAAGCGAATTCACACTTCACATCTCAGTGAAAATTGTAGTTGTTGCCAGTGCGTCTGTCCAGTCCTAACTAAGCATTCGGGTCTTCATATAGTAAGATATCTTATAATAAGATATTTAGAGATTATTGTCATGTCTTTATTGTCCTTGGAAGTAGCTACAGACTCCATTGCAGGTTGGGTTGGCTTTTTCTGCTGGTTGTTCTACTGAGTGGTCCTTGGCAGTCTTTGCAATAAGAATCCTTTCCAGGTAATTCTGTCAAAATGTAATGTATGCTTAATGTTTTTATTTGGATTGATGGTTCTGTTGTAGAGAATACTTTTCTGAGTAAGACCCTGTGGGAAAAAAATCCAGGTTTATCCCACTCTAATTCTCAAGCTATCTTCCTCTCTCTGTTTCTCTGCTGTCAATTCCACAATGTGCTTTTATGGCCGGAGAACTTCAGGCCCACACCTGTTGTTTTACAGACCTAAACTAAATATTTGCGTCCCAAATGGCTCCCTATACAGGCCATCCCAATGGGCCTTGATTGTGCCCAAAAGTAGTCCACTACTTAGGGATTATGATACTATTTGGGACTCGTATAACGTCCCCAGTGTGTTTAATATGAATCCCTAATTGGTTTGACATCCATGCCCGGTTCACACAGAGAGTTACACAACTGTTTTTTTACACAACACCTTGCCTTCCACTAGTTTCTTAATAACAGCACTATGTTGCAATACAGGACAATCAAACTCCCAATAGGGAGCCTGTGAAATATCTAGATGTGAATTTCGTAATGAACTAAGAGAGAGGAGTAGTTTGAGGTTATTATGCCATCTTACAGTTTTAGGAAGGAAGAGCCTCTCTAGACAGACATACCTGCGGTGTTCTCAGCCCACACACACACACACACACACACACACACACACACACAGGTTACTGTGTTGGATACTGTTGAGATGCATGCCGTTCTGCTCCATTCTTGTAGAAATGGCCATCACCATCATGATGATCACACTCACTGCCCATAGGCTAATCCACTGTTGCCTATTGTCACCGCCGTCCTAGGAAAACGTGCCAGGGGTTGCCGTGACAACAGTGGTTGCCACAGCGATCTGCTAGAGCTTTTGTTTGGTTTTGAAGGGCAGCAACAGGCAGCCTTCACCTCTCCACGGCCACACTGATTGGAAAGATGCTATGTTTTGAGCGGTTTGGAATGGAGTGGTATCTAAAAAAAAACCATCAGAATCTAACCTGCCGGTCAATTTTTTCTCTCGATTTTAAGCTTTTGAGTTGTCACGTCTGCTGATTTAATGTCCACTTTGGGCCTGAAAGGCCTGAAAACCCTATGGGTAATGATCAAATTGATTCCCTTATAATAATACATAGGACATGAGAGTTGAGCACATTAAAACATGCCTGTCTAATCAATGTATACAATATCACACATTGCATTTAGATGGTTTATGCTAGATTTTATCCACCACTATTTTAACCTGTGCTACTTGGTTACTGGGCATAGGCTACCAGTAGAGTGTGCTAGGCTTGCATGCTGAAGACAAGGCTGAACACACACACACACAGACACACACACACACACACACAGACACACACACAGACACACAGACACACAGGTAGAAGTGGGCTGGCGCTCTGGCAGTTCCACTCCACTACCTCAGCCAGCTAACAGCGCCAAGCCGAGCTAGGGGGAGAAAATAAATGGCTTCCTAACACTCACCGTCACCACAGCCTGCATCTATCGCAATTGATTTAGCCCCGTGCTACTACATAAGTGAGCTTTTTTCCTTTAGAATACCCAATGGCTAAGTCTCAAATGGCACCCTATTCCCTATATAGCATACTACTTTTGATCACAAACGAGTGCATTAAATAGGGAATAGGGTGCTATTTGGAACTCAGGAAATGACTAATATCTACCCACGTCCAACTGTACTGGAGTGCACTCTCTCCATCCCTCTCCCTCCATCCATGTCGCAGTTTTTTTTCTCGCTTCCTCTCTTTTTCCTTTTCACCTCAGGTTGAGGAAAAAAAATGTGCCTGCAGTACTTTTCAGAATGTTCCTTATTCTGAATTTGTGTTTGTTGAAAATGGTTTGGGTTTGTATGTTTCTTCAGACACAATCAACATCTCTCTCCGGAGTTGGCGCTAGTCTACTTTTCTATTTGAGGAAGTTGTGTGTAGGTTTGCTTTTTCATTGGCTTTAGTACGCCACACTGTACAGATACAAAAAGACTCACAAATGGGTCCTGTTCACAACCATAAGTTGTATGAAAGATTTAACCAATAAAAAACTTTGTACAAAGGGTCTGATGGACATTTGACTTCCACTTCATCCTAACTCTTCATCACAATTCATATCTAAATTCAATTAAAAAAAGAAAACATACGTTTGAGGCTTGTTTCTCACCATTCTGGTTACCTCTGAAACCCTATACTGACCATGTATGTTCTCCCATTAATTGTTATTGATCTACAGTTGTGGTTTGAACTGGCTCTAAACTGTAGTTTGATGTATTGATTGACAGCCAGTCACAGGAGACTAATTTGTCAGGGTCCTCTATCCCCCAGAGAGAGGGAGAGGGAAAGAGTGGGACCGCTAGAAAGAGTGGTAGAGCGTGAGAGGAGGGAGGGAGAGAGAGCGAGAAGTATATAAAGATAGAGATTGATATGGGGAGAGAGAGGGGGGTGAGCGAGAGTAGCAGAGAGACAAGGCATCCCAATCATGGATGTCCAGTAATCCCAGGAGGTCCCAGCCAGCGTGATTGATAGGAGCCGTTTTGGAGTGTGCATTTGTGTGTGTTTGCTCGCACAATGTGCTGAGCCTTGGTCTTAGTGAAATGAATGAATGGGTCATCATGGGAGATTGATTCTCTGTGGGTTAGAGAGCGCAACATTTATTGAGTCCTATGACATCTTCAACAGGTTTTACTTGTTCACTCAGCCTGTTTTCTTTTACTTAAAAAAAAAAAAAAACTCATGAAGTCATTGTGATTCAAATAGTTGTGCGTTTGCGTCAGCTTAATTTGGAGAGCGAGACTGATCAGTGAGTGAGACGGGCAGAGTGAGACCGAGAGACGGGCAGAGTGAGGCACCGGGAGAGACCGGGCAGAGTGAGGCACCGGGAGAGACCGGGCAGAGTGAGGCACCGGGAGAGACCGGGCAGAGTGAGGCACCGGTTGAGACCGGGCAGAGTGAGGCACCGGGAGAGACCGGGCGAAGTGAGGCACCGGGAGAGACCGGGCAGAGTGAGGCACCGGGAGAGACCGGGCAGAGTGAGGCACCGGGAGAGACCGGGCAGAGTGAGGCACCGGGAGAGACATGGCAGAGTGATAGAGAGAGAGACCGGCAGAGAGAGAGAGAGAGAGAGCAGAATTGTTGAGCAGAATTGGGTCAATACCCCCTCCTCATTCGAATAGAAAAAAGAGCCATCAAATTTTTACAACCACCTAAAAACAAGTGACCCCAAAACATTCCATCACACAACTCTACAATGCCAAGAGAGTCCCCTCAGCCAGCTGGTTCTGAGGCTCAGTTCACCAACCCAAACCAACCCCATAGAGCCTCAGGACAGCACTCAGAAAATTTGGCCCAACAAAATCATCACAAAACAAAAAGAAAAATATATCACCTATTGGAAAGACACCACAAAAAATCAAAGTACACTTCAATGCTATTTGGCTCTAAACAGACAGTACATGGTGACAGACTATCTGACCACTGTGACTGATAGAAAACTGAGGAAAACATTGACTAGGTACAGACTCAGTGAGCACAGTCTGGCTATAGAGACCGGTCGTCACAGACAAACCTGGCTGCCCAGAGAGGACAGGCTGTGCTCACTCTGCTCTAGGGGAGAGGTAGAGACAGAGCTGCATTTCCTATTACACTGTGACAAATACTCAGACCTAAGAGAATATTTCTTTCCCAAAATGATAATTCAATACAAAGAATTTGAAACTATAAAAGATGAAGAAAAAATCTAATGTTTATTGGTTGAAAAGCCAAAATGTGCAGTTTTGGCTGCCAAATATGTGTCCTCCTGCCACAACCTGAGGGACAACCAGTGAAAAGTGCAAAGTAATGTCGATAATATTTCCCATCTTGTTTTGTTTTGACTTTACATACCATGTCATGTGTCTTCTCAGTCATGAGAGAGATTGTCTTCTCAGTCATGTTGACACTGGTCCACTACCATTGCTTTAATGTATTATTGTTCTCATTCATATTGTTGTTGTAGTTGTTAATGGTAATCCCATGACCACTGCTACTATTATTATTGCTGTTGGTACCACCATTTATTTATATATAAATATATATATATTTTATATATAAATATATATTTTTATTTTATTATTACAATATAAGTAATAATGAACTTGCCATGTCAATCAAGTCAATTGAATTGAGAGAGACTGGGCAGAGAGAGAGAGAGAGACCGGGCAGAGCGAGAGAGAGAGAGAGAGAGAGACTGGGCAGAGCGAGAGAGAGAGAGAGAGAGAGACTGGGCAGAGCGAGAGAGAGAGAGAGACTGGGCAGAGCGAGAGAGAGACTGGGCAGAGCGAGAGAGAGAGACTGGGCAGAGCGAGAGAGAGAGAGAGAGACTGGGCAGAGCGAGAGAGAGAGAGAGACTGGGCAGAGCGAGAGAGAGAGACTGGGCAGAGCGAGAGAGAGAGACTGGGCAGAGCGAGAGAGAGAGAGACTGGGCAGAGCGAGAGAGAGAGAGAGAGACTGGGCAGAGCGAGAGAGAGAGAGACTGGGCAGAGCAAGAGAGAGAGAGAGACTGGGCAGAGCGAGAGAGAGCGAGAGACTGGGCAGAGCGAGAGAGAGAGAGACTGGGCAGAGCGAGAGAGAGAGAGACTGGGCAGAGCGAGAGAGAGAGAGAGACTGGGCAGAGTGAGAGAGAGAGAGACTGGGCAGAGTGAGAGAGAGAGAGACTGGGCAGAGTGAGAGAGAGAGAGAGAGACTGGGCAGAGCGAGAGAGAGAGAGACTGGGCAGAGCAAGAGAGAGAGAGAGACTGGGCAGAGCGAGAGAGAGCGAGAGACTGGGCAGAGCGAGAGAGAGAGAGACTGGGCAGAGCGAGAGAGAGAGAGAGACTGGGCAGAGTGAGAGAGAGAGAGACTGGGCAGAGTGAGAGAGAGAGAGACTGGGCAGAGTGAGAGAGAGAGAGACTGGGCAGAGTGAGAGAGAGAGAGAGAGAGACTGGGCAGAGTGAGAGAGAGAGAGAGACTGGGCAGAGTGAGAGAGAGAGAGACTGGGCAGAGTGAGTGAGAGAGAGAGAGAGACTGGGCAGAGTGAGTGAGAGAGAGAGAGAGACACTGGGCAGAGAGAGAGAGACACTGGGCAGAGAGAGAGAGACACTGGGCAGAGAGAGAGAGACACTGGGCAGAGAGAGAGAGAGACTGGGCAGAGTGAGAGAGAGACTGGGCAGAGTGAGAGAGACTGGGCAGAGTGAGAGAGAGACTGGGCAGAGTGAGAGAGAGACTGGGCAGAGTGAGAGAGAGACTGGGCAGAGCGAGAGAGAGAGAGACTGGGCAGAGCGAGAGAGAGAGACTGGGTAGAGAGAGAGAGAGAGACTGGGTAGAGAGAGAGAGAGAGACTGGGCAGAGCGAGAGAGAGAGAGACTGGGCAGAGCGAGAGAGAGTGAGACTGGGCAGAGCGAGAGAGAGTGAGACTGGGCAGAGCGAGAGAGAGTGAGACTGGGCAGAGCGAGAGAGAGTGAGAGACTGGGAATAGCGAGAGAGAGAGAGACTGGGCAGAGCGAGAGAGAGAGAGACTGGGCAGAGCGAGAGAGAGTGAGACTGGGCAGAGCGAGAGAGAGTGAGAGACTGGGCAGAGTGAGAGAGAGAGAGACTGGGCAGAGAGAGAGAGAGACTGGGCAGAGCGAGAGAGAGAGACTGGGCAGAGCGAGAGAGAGAGGGCAGAGCGAGAGAGAGAGAGAGAGAGACTGGTCAGAGCGAGAGCGAGAGAGAGACTGGGCAGAGCGAGAGAGAGAGAGACTGGGCAGAGCGAGAGAGAGAGACTGGGCAGAGCGAGAGAGAGAGAGACTGGGCAGAGCGAGAGAGAGAGACTGGGCAGAGAGAGAGAGAGAGAGAGACTGGGGAGAGCGAGAGAGAGAGAGACTGGGCAGAGCGAGAGAGAGAGAGAGAGAGAGAGACTGGGCAGAGCGAGAGAGAGAGGGCAGAGTGAGAGAGAGAGAGAGAGAGAGAGACTGGGCCGAGAGAGAGAGAGAGAGAGACTGGGCAGAGAGAGGGAGAGAGAGACTGGGCAGAGCGAGAGAGAGAGAGAGAGAGAGAGAGACACTGGGCAGAGTGAGAGTGAGAGAGAGAGAGAGACACTGGGCAGAGTGAGAGAGACTGGGCAGAGTGAGAGAGAGACTGGGCAGAGTGAGAGAGAGAGACTGGGTAGAGAGAGAGAGAGAGACTGGGCAGAGCGAGAGAGAGAGAGACTGGGCAGAGCGAGAGAGAGTGAGACTGGACAGAGCGAGAGAGAGTGAGAATGGGCAGAGCGAGAGAGAGTGAGAGACTGGGCAGAGCGAGAGAGAGTGAGAGACTGGGCAGAGCGAGAGAGAGAGAGACTGGGCAGAGCGAGAGAGAGTGAGACTGGGCAGAGCGAGAGAGAGAGAGACTGGGCAGAGAGAGAGAGAGACTGGGCAGAGCGAGAGAGAGAGACTGGGCAGAGCGAGAGAGAGAGGGCAGAGCGAGAGAGAGAGAGAGAGACTGGTCAGAGCGAGAGCGAGAGAGAGACTGGGCAGAGCGAGAGAGAGAGAGACTGGGCAGAGCGAGAGAGAGTGAGACTGGGCAGAGCGAGAGAGAGAGAGACTGGGCAGAGCGAGAGAGAGAGAGACTGGGCAGAGCGAGAGAGAGAGAGACTGGGCAGAGCGAGAGAGAGAGAGACTGGGCAGAGCGAGAGAGAGTGAGACTGGGCAGAGCGAGAGAGAGTGAGACTGGGCAGAGCGAGAGAAAGTGAGAGACTGGGCAGAGCGAGAGAAAGTGAGAGACTGGGCAGAGCGAGAGAGAGACTGGGCAGAGCGAGAGAGAGAGACTGGGCAGAGTGAGAGTGAGAGAGAGAGAGAGACACTGGGCAGAGTGAGACAGACTGGGCAGAGTGAGAGAGAGACTGGGCAGAGCGAGAGAAAGAGAGACTGGGCAGAGCGAGAGAGAGAGAGACTGGGCAGAGCGAGAGAGAGAGAGACAGGGTAGAGCGAGAGAGAGAGCGAGAGAGAGACTGGGCAGAGCGAGAGAGAGTGCGACTGGGCAGAGCGAGAGAGAGTGAGACTGGGCAGAGCGAGAGAGAGTGAGAGACTGGGCAGAGCGAGAGAGAGTGAGAGACTGGGCAGAGCGAGAGAGAGTGAGAGACTGGGCAGAGAGAGAGAGAGAGAGAGACTGGGCAGAGCGAGAGAGAGAGAGACTGGGCAGAGCGAGAGAGAGAGAGACTGGGCAGAGCGAGAGAGAGAGACTGGGCAGAGCGAGAGAGAGAGACTGGGCAGAGCGAGAGAGAGAGAGACTGGGCAGAGCGAGAGAGAGAGAGACTGGGCAGAGCGAGAGAGAGAGAGAGACTGGGCAGAGCGAGAGAGAGAGAGAGAGACTGGGCAGAGCGAGAGAGAGAGAGACTGGGCAGAGCGAGAGAGAGAGAGAGACTGGGCAGAGCGAGAGAGAGTGAGAGACTGGGCAGAGCGAGAGAGAGAGAGAGACTGGGCAGAGCGAGAGAGAGAGAGACTGGGCAGAGCGAGAGAGAGAGAGACTGGGCAGAGCGAGAGAGAGAGAGACTGGGCAGAGCGAGAGAGAGAGAGAGACTGGGCAGAGCGAGAGAGAGAGAGAGACTGGGCAGAGCGAGAGAGAGAGAGAGAGAGACTGGGCAGAGCGAGAGAGAGAGAGAGACTGGGCAGAGCGAGAGAGAGAGAGAGAGAGAGACTGGGCAGAGCGAGAGAGAGATAGAGACTGGGCAGAGCGAGAGAGAGAGAGAGAGAGACTGGGCAGAGAGAGAGAGAGAGAGACTGGGCAGAGAGAGAGAGAGAGAGAGAGACTGGGCAGAGAGAGAGAGAGAGACTGGGCAGAGAGAGAGAGAGAGACTGGGCAGAGAGAGAGAGAGAGAGACGTGGCAGAGCGAGAGAGAGAGAGAGACTGGGCAGAGCGAGAGAGACTGGGCAGAGCGAGAGAGAGAGAGAGACTGGGCAGAGAGAGAGAGAGAGAGAGACTGGGCAGAGAGAGAGAGAGAGACTGGGCAGAGAGAGAGAGAGAGAGAGACTGGGCAGAGAGAGAGAGAGAGAGAGACGTGGCAGAGCGAGAGAGAGAGAGAGACTGGGCAGAGCGAGAGAGACTGGGCAGAGCGAGAGAGAGAGACTGGGCAGAGTGAGAGATAGAGAGAGAGACTGGGCAGAGTGAGATTGAGAGAGTGAGAGAGAGCCTGGGCAGAGTGAGAGAGAGACTGGGCAGAGTGAGAGAGAGACTGGGCAGAGTGAGAGAGAGACTGGGCAGAGTGAGAGAGAGACTGGGCAGAGCGAGAGAGAGAGAGAGAGAGACTGGGCAGAGAGAGAGAGACTGGGCAGAGAGAGAGAGAGACTGGGTAGAGAGAGAGAGAGAGACTGGGTAGAGAGAGAGAGAGACTGGGCAGAGCGAGAGAGAGAGAGACTGGGCAGAGCGAGAGAGAGTGAGACTGGGCAGAGCGAGAGAGAGTGAGACTGGGCAGAGCGAGAGAGAGTGAGACTGGGCAGAGCGAGAGAGAGTGAGACTGGGCAGAGCGAGAGAGAGTGAGACTGGGCAGAGCGAGAGAGAGTGAGAGACTGGGAATAGCGAGAGAGAGAGAGACTGGGCAGAGCGAGAGAGAGTGAGACTGGGCAGAGCGAGAGAGAGTGAGAGACTGGGCAGAGCGAGAGAGAGAGAGAGAGAGAGAGAGAGAGACTGGGCAGAGAGAGAGAGAGACTGGGCAGAGCGAGAGAGAGAGACTGGGCAGAGCGAGAGAGAGAGAGAGAGAGAGACTGGTCAGAGCGAGAGCGAGAGAGAGACTGGGCAGAGCGAGAGAGAGAGACTGGGCAGAGCGAGAGAGAGAGACTGGGCAGAGCGAGAGAGAGAGACTGGGCAGAGAGAGAGAGAGAGAGAGAGAGAGACTGGGGAGAGCGAGAGAGAGAGAGACTGGGCAGAGCGAGAGAGAGAGAGAGAGAGAGACTGGGCAGAGCGAGAGAGAGAGGGCAGAGTGAGAGAGAGAGAGAGAGAGACTGGGCCGAGAGAGAGAGAGAGAGAGAGACTGGGCAGAGAGAGGGAGAGAGAGACTGGGCAGAGCGAGAGAGAGAGAGAGAGAGACACTGGGCAGAGTGAGAGTGAGAGAGAGAGAGAGAGACACTGGGCAGAGTGAGAGAGACTGGGCAGAGTGAGAGAGAGACTGGGCAGAGTGAGAGAGAGACTGGGCAGAGAGAGAGAGAGACTGGGTAGAGAGAGAGAGAGAGACTGGGTAGAGAGAGAGAGAGAGACTGGGCAGAGCGAGAGAAAGAGAGACTGGGCAGAGCGAGAGAGAGTGAGACTGGGCAGAGCGAGAGAGAGTGAGACTGGGCAGAGCGAGAGAGAGTGAGAGACTGGGCAGAGCGAGAGAGAGTGAGAGACTGGGCAGAGCGAGAGAGAGTGAGAGACTGGGCAGAGCGAGAGAGAGTGAGAGACTGGGCAGAGCGAGAGAGAGAGAGACTGGGCAGAGCGAGAGAGAGTGAGACTGGGCAGAGCGAGAGAGAGAGAGACTGGGCAGAGCGAGAGAGAGAGAGAGAGAGAGACTGGGCAGAGAGAGAGAGAGACTGGGCAGAGCGAGAGAGAGAGACTGGGCAGAGCGAGAGAGAGAGACTGGGCAGAGCGAGAGAGAGAGAGAGAGACTGGTCAGAGCGAGAGCGAGAGAGAGACTGGGCAGAGCGAGAGAGAGTGAGACTGGGCAGAGCGAGAGAGAGAGAGAGACTGGGCAGAGCGAGAGAGAGAGACTGGGCAGAGCGAGAGAGAGAGACTGGGCAGAGCGAGAGAGAGAGACTGGGCAGAGAGAGAGAGAGAGAGAGAGACTGGGGAGAGCGAGAGAGAGAGAGACTGGGGAGAGCGAGAGAGAGAGAGACTGGGCAGAGCGAGAGAGAGAGAGAGAGAGAGAGAGAGACTGGGCAGAGCGAGAGAGAGAGAGAGAGAGAGAGAGAGAGACTGGGCAGAGCGAGAGAGAGAGGGCAGAGTGAGTGAGAGAGAGAGAGAGAGAGAGACTGGGCCGAGAGAGAGAGAGAGAGAGAGACTGGGCAGAGAGAGGGAGAGAGAGACTGGGCAGAGCGAGAGAGAGAGAGAGAGAGAGACACTGGGCAGAGTGAGAGTGAGAGAGAGAGAGAGAGAGATACACTGGGCAGAGTGAGAGAGACTGGGTAGAGTGAGAGAGAGACTGGGCAGAGTGAGAGAGAGAGAGAGAGACACTGGGCAGAGTGAGACAGACTGGGCAGAGTGAGAGAGAGACTGGGCAGAGCGAGAGAAAGAGAGACTGGGCAGAGCGAGAGAAAGAGAGAGAGACTGGTTAGAGCGAGAGAGCGAGAGAGAGACTGGGCAGAGCGAGAGAGAGTGAGACTGGGCAGAGCGAGAGAGAGTGAGACTGGGCAGAGCGAGAGAGAGTGAGACTGGGCAGAGCGAGAGAGAGTGAGAGACTGGGCAGAGCGAGAGAGAGAGAGAGAGAGAGAGAGAGAGAGAGAGAGACTGGGCAGAGAGAGAGAGAGAGAGAGACTGGGCAGAGAGAGAGAGAGAGACTGGGCAGAGAGAGAGAGAGACTGGGCAGAGAGAGAGCGAGAGAGAGAGAGACTGGGCAGAGAGAGAGACTGGGCAGAGCGAGAGAGAGAGAGACTGGGCAGAGAGAGAGAGAGAGAGACTGGGCAGAGCGAGACAGAGAGAGAGACTGGGCAGAGCGAGAGAGAGAGAGACTGGGCAGAGCGAGAGAGAGAGCGAGAGACTGGGCAGAGCGAGAGAGAGAGCGAGAGACTGGGCAGAGCGAGAGAGAGAGAGAGACTGGGCAGAGCGAAAGAGAGAGAGAGAGACTGGGCAGAGCGAGAGAGAGAGAGAGAGGCTCGGCAGAGCGAGAGAGAGAGAGAGACTGGGCAGAGCGAGAGAGAGAGAGAGAGACTGGCTAGAGCGAGAGAGAGAGAGCGAGACTGGGCAGAGTGAGATTGAGAGAGAGAGAGAGAGAGAGAGAGAGAGAGACTGGGCAGAGTGAGAGAGAGACTGGGCAGAGTGAGAGAGAGACTGGGCAGAGTGAGAGAGAGACTGGGCAGAGCGAGAGAGAGAGAGAGACTGGGCAGAGAGAGAGAGACTGGGCAGAGAGAGAGAGACTGGGCAGAGAGAGAGAGAGAGAGACTGGGTAGAGAGAGAGAGAGAGACTGGATAGAGAGAGAGAGAGACTGGGTAGAGAGAGAGAGACACTGGGCAGAGAGAGAGAGAGACTGGGCAGAGTGAGAGAGAGACTGGGCAGAGTGAGAGAGAGACTGGGCAGAGTGAGAGAGAGACTGGGCAGAGTGAGAGAGAGACTGGGCAGAGTGAGAGAGAGACTGGGCAGAGCGAGAGAGAGAGACTGGGCAGAGCGAGAGAGAGTGAGAGACTGTGCAGAGAGAGAGAGACGGGGCAGAGAGAGAGAGAGAGACTGGTTAGAGCGAGAGAGCGAGAGAGAGACTGGGCAGAGCGAGAGAGAGTGAGACTGGGCAGAGCGAGAGAGAGTGAGACTGGGCAGAGCGAGAGAGAGTGAGACTGGGCAGAGCGAGAGAGAGTGAGACTGGGCAGAGCGAGAGAGAGTGAGAGACTGGGCAGAGCGAGAGAGAGAGAGAGAGAGAGACTGGGCAGAGAGAGAGAGAGACTGGGCAGAGAGAGAGAGAGGGAGAGACTGGGCAGAGAGAGAGAGAGAGAGAGATTGGGCTGAGCGAGAGAGAGAGAGACTGGGCAGAGAGAGAGAGACTGGGCAGAGCGAGAGAGAGAGAGACTGGGCAGAGCGAGAGAGAGAGAGAGACTGGGCAGAGCGAGAGAGAGAGAGAGACTGGGCAGAGCGAGAGAGAGAGAGACTGGGCAGAGCGAGAGAGAGAGAGACTGGGCAGAGCGAGAGAGAGAGAGACTGGGCAGAGCGAGAGAGAGAGAGACTGGGCAGAGCGAGAGAGAGAGAGAGAGACTGGGCAGAGCGAGAGAGAGAGCGAGAGACTGGGCAGAGCGAGAGAGAGAGCGAGAGACTGGGCAGAGTGAGAGAGAGAGAGAGACTGGGCAGAGCGAGAGAGAGAGAGAGAGACTGGGCAGAGCGAGAGAGAGAGAGAGACTGGGCAGAGCGAGAGAGAGAGACTGGGCAGAGCGAGAGAGAGAGAGAGAGAGAGACTGGGCAGAGCGAGAGAGAGAGAGACTGGCTAGAGCGAGAGAGAGAGAGATAGACTGGGCAGATTGAGAGAGAGAGAGAGAGAGAGACTGGGCAGAGTGAGAGAGAGACTGGGCAGAGTGAGAGAGAGACTGGGCAGAGTGAGAGAGAGACTGGGCAGAGTGAGAGAGAGACTGGGCAGAGCGAGAGAGAGAGAGAGACTGGGCAGAGTGAGAGAGAGACTGGGCAGAGTGAGAGAGAGACTGGGCAGAGTGAGAGAGAGACTGGGCAGAGCGAGAGAGAGAGAGACTGGGCAGAGAGAGAGAGACTGGGCAGAGAGAGAGACTGGGCAGAGAGAGAGAGAGAGACTGGGTAGAGAGAGAGACTGGGCAGAGCGAGAGAGAGAGAGACTGGGCAGAGCGAGAGAGAGTGAGACTGGGCAGAGCGAGAGAGAGTGAGAGACTGGGCAGAGAGAGAGAGAGAGAGACTGGGCAGAGCGCGAGAGAGAGACTGGGCAGAGCGAGAGAGAGAGGGCAGAGCGAGAGAGAGAGAGAGAGAGACTGGTCAGAGCGAGAGAGATAGAGAGAGACTGGGCAGAGCGAGAGAGAGAGAGACTGGGCAGAGCGAGAGAGAGAGAGACTGGGCAGAGCGAGAGAGAGAGACTGGGCAGAGCGAGAGAGAGAGAGACTGGGCAGAGCGAGAGAGAGAGAGACTGGGCAGAGCGAGAGAGAGAGACTGGGCAGAGCGAGAGAGAGAGAGAGAGAGACTGGGCAGAGCGAGAGAGAGACTGGGTAGTGCGAGAGAGAGAGAGAGACTGGGTAGAGCGAGAGACTGGGTAGAGAGAGAGAGACTGGGTAGAGAGAGAGAGACTGGGTAGAGCGAGAGAGAGAGAGAGAGAGAGACTGGTTAGAGCGAGAGAGAGAGAGACTGGGTAGAGCAAGAGAGAGAGAGAGACTGGGTAGAGCGAGAGAGAGAGAGACTGGGTAGAGCGAGAGAGAGAGAGAGAGACTGGGTAGAGCGAGAGAGAGAGAGAGACTGGGTAGAGCGAGAGAGAGAGAGAGACTGGGTAGAGCGAGAGAGAGAGAGACTGTGTAGATCGAGAGAGAGAGACTGGGTAGATCGAGAGAGACTGGGTAGAGAGAGAGAGAGACTGGGTAGATCGAGAGAGACTGGGTAGAGAGAGAGAGAGACTGGGTAGAGCGAGAGAGAGAGAGAGACTGGGTAGAGCGAGAGAGAGAGAGAGAGAGACTGGGTAGAGCGAGAGAGAGAGAGAGAGAGAGAGACTGGGTAGAGCGAGAGAGAGAGAGAGAGACTGGGTAGAGCGAGAGAGAGAGAGAGACTGGGTAGAGCGAGAGAGAGAGAGAGACTGGGTAGAGCGAGAGAGAGACTGGGTAGAGCGAGAGAGAGAGAGAGACTGGGTAGAGCGAGAGAGAGAGAGAGAGACTGGGTAGAGAGAGAGAGAGAGACTGGGTAGAGCGAGAGAGAGCGAGAGAGACTGGGTAGAGCGAGAGAGACTGGGTAGAGCGAGAGAGAGAGAGAGAGAGACTGGGTAGAGCGAGAGAGAGAGAGAGAGAGACTGGGTAGAGCGAGAGAGAGAGAGAGAGACTGGGTAGAGCGAGAGAGAGAGAGAGAGACTGGGTAGAGCGAGAGAGAGAGAGAGAGACTGGGTAGAGCGAGAGAGAGAGAGAGAGACTGGGTAGAGCGAGAGAGAGAGAGAGAGAGAGAGACTGGGTAGAGCGAGAGACTGGGCAGAGCGAGAGAGAGAGAGAGACTGGGCAGAGCGAGAGAGAGAGGGACTGGGCAGAGCGAGAGAGAGAGGGACTGGGCGGAGCGAGAGAGAGACTGGGCGGAGCGAGAGAGTGAGAGACTGGGCAGAACGAGAGAGAGAGAGACTGGGCAGAGCGAGAGAGAGAGACTGGGCAGAGAGAGAGAGACTGGGCAGAGCGAGAGAGAGAGAGAGAGAGACTGGGCAGAGCGAGAGAGAGAGAGAGAGACTGGGCAGAGCGAGAGAGAGAGAGAGAGACTGGGCAGAGCGAGAGAGAGAGAGAGAGAGAGACTGGGCAGAGCGAGAGAGAGAGAGAGAGAGACTGGGCAGAGCGAGAGAGAGAGAGAGAGAGACTGGGCAGAGCGAGAGAGAGAGAGAGAGATACTGCGTAGAGAGAGAGAGAGACTGGGCAGAGCGAGAGAGAGAGAGAGAGACTGGGCAGAGCGAGAGATAGAGAGAGACTGGGCAGAGCGAGAGAGAGAGAGAGACTGGGCAGAGCGAGAGAGAGAGAGAGACTGGGCAGAGCGAGAGAGAGAGAGAGACTGGGCAGAGCGAGAGAGAGAGAGAGAGAGACTGGGCAGAGCGAGAGAGAGAGACTGGGCAGACGAGAGAGAGAGAGAGAGAGAGACTGGGCAGAGCGAGAGAGAGAGAGAGAGAGACTGGGCAGAGCGAGCGAGAGAGAGAGAGAGAGAGACTGGGCAGAGCGAGCGAGAGAGAGAGAGACTGGGCAGAGCGAGAGAGAGAGAGAGACTGGGCAGAGCGAGAGAGAGAGAGAGACTGGGCAGAGCGAGAGAGAGAGAGAGACTGGGCAGAGCGAGAGAGAGAGAGAGACTGGGCAGAGTGAGAGAGAGAGAGAGAAAGAGAGACTGGGCAGAGTGACTGGGCAGAGAGAGAGAGAGAGAGACTGGGCAGAGTGAGATAGAGAGAGAGAGACTGGGCAGAGAGAGAGAGAGACTGGGCAGAGTGAGAGAGAGACTGGGCAGAGTGAGAGAGAGACTGGGCAGAGTGAGAGAGAGACTGGGCAGAGTGAGAGAGAGACTGGGCAGAGTGAGAGAGAGAGAGACTGGGCAGAGTGAGAGAGAGACTGGGCAGAGTGAGAGAGAGAGAGACTGGGCAGAGTGAGAGAGAGAGAGACTGGGCAGAGTGAGAGAGAGAGAGACTGGGCAGAGTGAGAGAGAGAGAGACTGGGCAGAGTGAGAGAGAGAGAGACTGGGCAGAGTGAGAGAGACTGGGCAGTTACAGAGAGAGTTACAGAGAGACAGGGCCCAGAGATAGAGTTACAGAGAGAAAGTTACAGAGAGAGACAGAGAGAGAGTTACAGAAAGAGACAGAGAGAGAGTTACAGAGAGAGTTACAGAGAGAGACAGAGAGGGAGAGAGAGAGAGAGAGAGAGAGAGGCAGAGCAGAGGTCAGGATCAGAGCTCCTGCATTTTTCAGCATTTTCTTTAAAAAAGATAGGTTAGGAGTTAGATAAACTTGGATTTTTTGTCAGGAACACATACTGGATTCTACCCTCTTCAACATAACCCCTACTTCAAATCAAAACTTAAAACCTACAACCTCATTTTGGACGGAATTACGGAATCACCTGGAAAGTTCACAACAACCAAGGATTTTTTACCCTATACAGCAAATTCTCTGGAAAACAACAGAAACCTGAAAACACCATCCAACCTGGAACTGAGTGAGTAATGTTTAGTCTGAAACAATATTTTATTTCCAAAAGCCAAGAAGAAAAATACACAACATTACTTTATAAGGACTGAATTCTAACATAATTCTGCCAAGCTTGATACAGCTTCAACTAGCACTGACGTGTCAAGTGAGAGGTGTCAAAGCCCATTAGCCCAACAATGGCAGGAGAGTCACACAGTCTACCCCAACCAAATGGAGAGGCCTTAGAAGCTCCCTCCCGCTGTTCAGAGGTAATTAAAATACAGTACCCTTTGCATGTAAAGAATGATAAGGCAAGAAAAGACCACAAGAAGAAGCTCCTTATGGAAAATCAAGAGACACTTTTTGCTGACTATTACAAAAATGGGAACATCAGCAACCTCATCTTCCACACAAACCATCCCCTGGCATGGCACAGTGCTATATTAGCACACTACCCCTTTGTTACGAGAGGGGGGATTAACGAGGGGTGGAAACTCAGAATACTTGATAACGAGGACTCTGAGTTAAGTAATATAAATATCTATAAATCCGGATCAGTAATGGTACAGAATAACCACAAACAGTTTCAGCTGGACTTTCACCTAATCAAAGAATTAGCCCAGCAGGAGAAGCTCTGCCTTGATAATGATACCCCCACACAGAGCGGGTCAGACCAGACCTCTTCATTATGTAACCCCACAGATGAGCAACCCCCAGTGGAGAGTCAACCTCCCAGCACAGATTACCACTCCCTCATTGAAATGAAGGACAAATTCACCCAGCTGGAGGTAAGACAGGTGGAGCTGGAACAGCAGGTGATTACACTTCAGTCAGCGCAGACCCAGACAACAGTCCAGCACAACAACAGCCCCTTAACCAGACCCGGAGAGCTGGAGGTGGACAGAGACATATCTGCACTTTGGACAGTGGTGAGACAAATACAACAGAGGAGCAGAACAGAGCACTAGAGGAGAGTATCAGACTGCTGGTGGAGGAGAGGTTGAGGGGGATGGAGGAGAAGTTGATGGGGACGGCGTGTGACAGAGAACAACCCACTAGAGAGGTGGCCACCCCCACAGAGAAGCCAGCAGAACAGCCCACTTCAGCACCCAACAAAAGTCTCGACACCACAGCAGAACAGTCCACACCAGACCCTGAACATAGAGTCGACACCACAGCAGAACAGTCCACACCAGACCCTGACCATAGAGTCGAAATCACAGCAGAACAGACAAATGAAGAACCCCAAGCCCAGAGGCTCTCACCCCCTCTGAGCACCCCCCCTGTCAGCCACCCTGATAGCCCTTTTGACAACCCCCCCACACCCACTGAGGACAAACACAAGACACAGATTGTACTACTTATGGACTCAAATGGGAAATATATAGAAGAAAAAAAACTTTTTCCCAAACACAGTGTGTCTAAACTCTGGTGTCCAAACACCCAGCGTGCCCTCGACCTTCTGTCTGAGGCCAAACTAGGCTCACCCAGCCACATAATAATACACACAGGCACAAACGACCTGAGAGCACTGCAGGAAAGAGTGGCCACAGCACTGAAGAGAGTGATTGAAAAGGCTTCTTCTACTTTCCCCAACGCACAAGTGGTTATCTCCACCCTGCTACCACGAAAAGACTTCCACCCTGCCACAATACAGCGGGTAAATGCAAGTATTTCCCGTGACTGTGCCTCAAAACCAAACGTTTTCCTGGCCCACCACTCCACCCTGGACTTGAACAGCCTCTATGACCAGGTCCACCTCTACAAGGCAGCAGTGCCCACCTTTGCCCGAACTCTAAAGGACATCGCTCTCAAACGTATCCCCAACACTTCACACAGGAGCAACAGATCAATAGACACCCCATCCAGACCAGCGAGACACCCTCCCAGATCTGTAGGACCCCCCCCTGGACCTACACATAGAGGACCCACGCCAAGAGGAATTACATCCAGACCACAGTACACCCAGACACATCCACACCCCCACCCCAACCAATCAACACCCCCCCACGTCAACCATGCCCACACCCCATTTAGGCCCACCCAGGTCAGACCTATGCCACTCCTGCCCACCCCATGCACCCCACCCCCGCAAAGAGGGCCTCAACATGGAAGCCACACATACGCCCAGGTAGTGAGCGGGCAAACAGTCCCAACCCCCACTCTCACACTCGCCGAAGCCAATGGCATGTACCAGATGCTCAGCAGGCTCTGCTCACACTTACTGGCCTGAGGCCAAACCACGACCAACAACATTGGACACTCTATGGAACAAAAAGCCTTCACTATATTATCATGGAATATCCAAGGCCTGAGGTCATCTGCCTTTGGCCTAAAGAGCAGAAACCCGGACTTCACCAAAGAAATCGGTAATACAGACATTGTCATCCTGCAAGAAACCTGGTATAGAGGAGACGGACCCACTGGTTGCCCTCTAGGTTACAGAGAGCTGGTAGTCCCATCCACCAAACTACCAGGTGTGAAACAGGGAAGGGACTCAGGGGGTATGCTAATTTGGTATAGAGCAGACCTAACTCACTCCATTAAATTAATCAAAACAGGAACATTTTACATTTGGCTAGAAATTCAAAAGGAAATTATCCTAACAGAGAAAAATGTCCTCCTGTGTGCTACCTATATCCCCCCACTAGAATCCCCATATTTTAATGAAGACAGCTTCTCCATCCTGGAGGGGGAAATCAATCATTTCCAGGCCCAGGGACATGTACTAGTCTGTGGCGACCTAAATGCCAGAACCGGACAAGAACCTGACACCCTAAGCACACAGGGGGACAAACACCTGCCTGGAGGTGACAGCATTCCCTCCCACATATGCCCCCCTAGGCACAACTATGACAACATAACCAACAAAAACGGGTCACAACTCCTGCAGCTCTGTCGCACGCTGGGTATGTACATAGTCAACGGTAGGCTTCGAGGGGACTCCTATGGTAGGTACACCTATAGCTCATCTCTTGGCAGTAGTACTGTAGACTACTTTATCACCGACCTCAACCCAGAGTCTCTCAGAGCGTTCACAGTCAGCCCACTGACACCCCTATCAGACCACAGCAAAATCACAGTCTACTTAAACAGAGCAATAATCAATCATGAGGCATCAAAGCCAAAGGAACTGAGTAACATTAAGAAATGCTATAGATGGAAGGAATGCAGTTTGGAAACCTACCAAAAAACAATTAGGCAACAACAAATTCAATCCCTTTTAGACAATTTCCTGGGTAAAACGTTCCGCTGTAATAGTGAAGGTGTAAACTTGGCAGTAGAAAATCTTAACAGTATATTTGACCTCTCAGCTTCCCTATCAAATCTAAAAATCTCAAATAGAAAACCGAAGAAAATTAACAATAATGACAAATGGTTTGATGAAGAATGCAAAAATCTAAGAAAGAAATTGAGAAACCTGTCCAACCAAAAACATAGAGACCCGGAAAACCTGAGTCTACGCCTTCACTATGGTGAATCACTAAAACAATACAGAAATACACTACGGAAAAAGAAGGAACAGCATGTCAGAAATCAGCTCAATGCAATTGAAGAATCCATAGACTCTAACCACTTCTGGGAAAATTGGAAAACACTAAACAAACAACAACAAGAAGAATTATCTATCCAAAATGGAGATGTATGGGTAAACCACTTCTCCAATCTTTTTGGCTCTATAACAAAGAATAAAGAGCAAAAACATATACATGATCAAATACAGATCTTAGAATCATCTATTAAAGACTACCAGAACCCACTGGATTATCCAATTACATTGAATGAGTTACAGGACAAAATAAAAACCCTCCAACCCAAAAAGGCCTGTGGTGTTGATGGTATCCTCAATGAAATGATCAAATATACAGACAACAAATTCCAATTGGCTATACTAAAACTCTTTAACATCATACTTAGCTCTGGCATCTTCCCCAATATTTGGAACCAAGGACTGATCACCCCAATCCACAAAAGTGGAGACAAATTTGACCCCAATAACTACCGTGGAATATGTGTCAACAGTAACCTTGGGAAAATCCTCTGCATTATTATTAACAGCAGACTCGTACATTTCCTCAATGAAAACAATGTACTGAGCAAATGTCAAATTGGCTTTTTACCAAATTACCGTACAACAGACCATGTATTCACCCTGCACACCCTAATTGACAACCAAACAAACCAAAACAAAGGCAAAGTCTTCTCATGCTTTGTTGATTTCAAAAAAGCCTTCGACTCAATCTGGCATGAGGGTCTGCTATACAAACTGATGGAAAGTGGTGTTGGGGGTAAAACATACGACATTATAAAATCCATGTACACAAACAACAAGTGTGCGGTTAAAATTGGCAAAAAACACACACATTTCTTCACACAGGGTCGTGGGGTTAGACAGGGATGCAGTTTAAGCCCCACCCTCTTCAACATATATATCAACGAATTGGCGCGGGCACTAGAAAAGTCTGCAGCACCCGGCCTCCCCCTGCTAGAATCCGAAGTCAAATGTCTGCTGTTTGCCGATGATCTGGTGCTTCTGTCACCAACCAAGGAGGGCCTACAGCAGCACCTAGATCTTATGCACAGATTCTGTCAGACCTGGGCCCTGACAGTAAATCTCAGTAAGACCAAAATAATGGTGTTCCAAAAAAGGTCCAGTCACCAGGACCACAAATACAAACTCAATCTAGACACTGTTGCCCTAGAGCACACAAAAAACTATACATACCTTGGCCTAAACATCAGCGCCACAGGTAACTTCCACAAAGCTGTGAACGATCTGAGAGACAAGGCAAGAAGGGCATTCTATGCCATCAAAAGAAACATAAATTTCAACATACCAATTAGGATTTGGCTAAAAATACTTGAATCAGTCATAGAGCCCATTGCCCTTTATGGTTGTGAGGTCTGGGGTCCGCTCACCAACCAAGACTTCACAAAATGGGACAAACACCAAATTGAGACTCTGCACGCAGAATTCTGCAAAAATATCCTCCGTGTACAACGTAGAACACCAAATAACGCATGCAGAGCAGAATTAGGCCGATACCCACTAATTATCAAAATCCAGAAAAGAGCCGTTAAATTCTACAACCACCTAAAAGGAAGTGATTCACAAACCTTCCATAACAAAGCCATCACCTACAGAGAGATGAACCTGGAGAAGAGTCCCCTAAGCAAGCTGGTCCTGGGGCTCTGTTCACAAACACAAACACACCCTACAGAGCCCCAGGACAACAGCACAATTAGACCCAACCAAATCATGAGAAAACAAAAAGATAATTACTTGACACATTGGAAAGAATTAACAAAAAAACAGAGCAAGCTAGAATGCTATTTGGCCCTAAACAGAGAGTACACAGCGGCAGAATACCTGACCACTGTGACTGACCCAAAATTAAGGAAAGCTTTGACTATGTACAGACTCAGTGAGCATAGCCTTGCTATTGAGAAAGGCCGCCGTAGGCAGACATGGCTCTCAAGAGAAGACAGGCTATGTGCTCACTGCCCACAAAATGAGGTGGAAACTGAGCTGCACTTCCTAACCTCCTGCCCAATGTATGACCATATTAGAGAGACATATTTCCCTCAGATTACACAGATCCACAAAGAATTCGAAAACAAATCCAAATTTGAAAAACTCCCATATCTACTGGGTGAAATTCCACAGTGTGCCATCACAGCAGCAAGATTTGTGACCTGTTGCCACGAGAAAAGGGCAACCAGTGAAGAACACACACCATTGTAAATACAACCCATATTTATGCTTATTTATTTTATCTTGTGTCCTTTAACCATTTGTACATTGTTAAAACACTGTATATATATATATATAATATGACATTTGTAATGTCTTTACTGTTTTGAAACCTCTGTATGTGTAATGTTTACTGTTAATTTTTGTTGTTTTTCACTTTATATTTTCACTTTGTATGTTGTCTACCTCACTTGCTTTGGCAATGTTAACACATGTTTCCCATGCCAATAAAGCCCTTGAATTGAATTGAATTGAAATTGAGAGAGAGAGACTGGGCAGAGTGAGAGAGAGAGAGACTGGGCAGAGCGAAAGAGAGAGAGAGAGACTGGGCAGAGCGAGAGAGAGAGACTGGGCAGAGCGAGAGAGAGAGACTGGGCAGAGCGAGCGAGAGAGAGAGAGAGAGAGAGAGACTGGGCAGAGCGAGAGAGAGAGAGAGAGAGAGAGACTGGGCAGAGCGAGAGAGAGAGACTGGGCAGAGCGAGAGAGAGAGAGACTGGGCAGAGCGAGAGAGAGAGAGAGAGAGAGAGAGAGAGACTGGGCAGAGCGAGAGAGAGAGAGAGAGAGAGACTGGGCAGAGCGAGAGAGAGACTGGGCAGAGCGAGAGAGAGAGAGAGAGAGAGAGAGACCGGGCAGAGCGAGAGAGAGAGAGAGACCGGGCAGAGCGAGAGAGAGGGAGACCGGGCAGAGCGAGCGAGAGAGAGAGAGACCGGGCAGAGCGAGAGAGAGAGAGAGAGACTGGTCAGAGAGAGAGATAGACTGGGCAGAGCGAGAGAGAGACTGGGCAGAGCGAGAGAGAGAGAGAGAGAGACTGGGCAGAGCGAGAGAGAGAGAGAGAGAGAGAGAGAGAGAGAGAGAGACTGGGGAGAGCGAGAGAGAGAGAGAGAGAGAGACTGGGCAGAGCGAGAGAGAGAGAGACTGGGCAGAGAGAGAGCGAGAGACTGGGCAGAGAGAGAGAGAGAGAGAGCGAGAGACTGGGCAGAGCGAGAGAGAGAGAGACTGGGCAGAGAGAGAGCGAGAGACTGGGCAGAGAGAGAGAGAGAGAGAGAGAGAGCGAGAGACTGGGCAGAGCGAGAGAGAGAGAGAGAGAGACTGGGCAGAGCGAGAGAGAGAGAGACTGGGCAGAGCGAGAGAGAGAGAGAGAGACTGGGCAGAGCGAGAGAGAGAGAGAAAGAGACTGGTCAGAGCGAGAGAGAGAGAGACTGGGCAGAGCGAGAGAGAGAGAGACTGGGCAGAGCGAGAGAGAGAGAGACTGGGCAGAGCGAGAGAGAGAGAGAGACTGGGCAGAGCGAGAGAGAGAGAGACTGGGCAGAGCGAGAGAGAGAGAGACTGGGCAGAGCGAGAGAGAGAGAGACTGGGCAGAGCGAGAGAGAGAGAGACTGGGCAGAGCGAGAGAGAGAGAGACTGGGCAGAGCGAGAGAGAGACTGGGCAGAGCGAGAGAGAGACTGGGCAGAGCGAGAGAGAGACTGGGCAGAGCGAGAGAGAGACTGCGCAGAGCGAGAGAGAGACTGCGCAGAGCGAGAGAGAGAGAGAGAGAGACTGGGCAGAGAGAGAGAGAGAGAGACTGGGCAGAGAGAGAGAGAGAGAGAGAGACTGGGCAGAGCGAGAGAGAGATAGAGAGAGAGACTGGGCAGAGCGAGAGAGAGAGAGACTGGGCAGAGCGAGAGAGAGAGAGACTGGGCAGAGTGAGAGAGAGAGAGACTGGGCAGAGTGAGAGAGAGAGAGACTGGGCAGAGCGAGAGAGAGAGAGAGACTGGGCAGACGAGAGAGAGAGAGAGAGACTGGGCAGACGAGAGAGAGAGAGAGAGACTGGGCAGAGCGAGAGAGAGAGAGAGACTGGGCAGAGCGAGAGAGAGAGAGAGAGACTGGGCAGAGCGAGAGAGAGAGAGAGACTGGGCATAGCGAGAGAGAGAGACTGGGCAGAGTGAGAGAGAGAGAGAGAAAGAGAGACTGGGCAGAGTGAGAGAGAGAGAGAGAGAGAGAGAGACTGGGCAGAGTGAGAGAGAGAGAGAGAGAGAGAGACTGGGCAGAGTGAGAGAGAGAGAGAGAGAGAGAGAGAGACTGGGCAGAGTGAGAGAGAGAGAGAGAGAGAGAGAGACTGGGCAGAGTGAGATAGAGAGAGAGAGACTGGGCAGAGAGAGAGAGAGACTGGGCAGAGTGAGAGAGAGACTGGGCAGAGTGAGAGAGAGACTGGGCAGAGTGAGAGAGAGACTGGGCAGAGTGAGAGAGACTGGGCAGAGTGAGAGAGACTGGGCAGAGTGAGAGAGAGACTGGGCAGAGTGAGAGAGAGACTGGGCAGAGCGAGAGCGAGAGAGAGAGACCGGCAGAGCGAGAGAGAGAGACCGGGCAGAGCGAGAGAGAGAGAGAGACCGGGCAGAGCGAGAGAGAGAGAGAGAGAGACCGGGCAGAGCGAGAGAGAGAGAGAGACCGGGCAGAGCGAGGGAGAGAGACCGGGCAGAGCGAGGGAGAGAGACCGGGCAGAGCGAGACAGAGATGGATGTAGTGAGATGGCTAGAGAGGATGGGTGCTTGAGAAGGACAGAGACGGAGTGTGAGAAAGAGAGAGAGAAATCTCCATCTTCCTTCCAACTGCAGTGATTCACTCATCCGTAGCTACCCACTGATGATTTGTCCCCTGTAATTATACCTCGCAAGCTTGGTCAGGAAAACGTTATTCTTAAATCCCCACTCGATGCGGGCGTAATCATTTAAACCTGTTGTCTGGCTTGTCTTAGGGACGCCGCCTGTAATTGAAACATTAGTGCTTCTGGTCTATATGTGGCTGGTGGGTCTGCGTGTGCCCCACGTTCCCATTTTAATCACATCCTTGATCAGAGACTACACACTCAGGAGTTTGTGTGTGTGTATGAGTAAGTGAAAGAGAGGGTGTGTGTGTGTGTGTATCTGTTGTGTGTGTCTGTGCATCTGTCTCATTTGTGTGGGTGTGAGTCCAGTGTTCACCTGAAAGCATCTCTAGTGTTATTGACTTGCCTCCTGAGTGATGCCAGGGCTGAAGAACCCATGCATGGTTTCTTACTCAATACGAAGTTGACTCGATACGTGATATGTACTTACAGCCTTATTACCCGTGAACAGATGTGAAAACGAATGGAAGCATTTGCTCAAACATATTGAGCACGTTCAGAACATTTTTTTCAGTGCCTTGCCATGAAGACGGTATGATTGGTGGGTTGCTGAGGTGTGTGTGCTCCATTATGGTGGGCCGATATATCAAATCAATTTGAATGTTTGTTTTTGCACGATATTCCAAATGCCAGTATTTGCAAGAATCAAGGTTTTGTTTTATTTCATTTTTTTCTGTTTTCATGTGCGTTTGTGTCCCTCTGTGCTGTGTGTGCCTTCCCATTTACACCAGAGATCTGTAATGGAATGATGAGATGCTCATGTCTCCGCCCTAACAATTGTAGTCGTTGCCCCAAAGTCGGGTTGGCAGGCGACAAGTTTACGTCCAAAATAACCCCGTAGAAAATACATGTGGCTTATTTTTGGACAGATTTAGTCAAGAGTGAAACCCCTCGCTTCACCTCTTCCTCTCTGTTTACATACACAGCAAGTCCCTCCCCCGGCCACTCACAAAAACAAAGATGAAAGATCACGTCTACCTCTGGCAAGCTGTTTCAACTCACAAATTGCATTTGAGGTTTGGCCCAACGGAATCGGTCAAATAGACACCGCTACACATTGAGAAGTTATCCTCTCTGACAATACCCTTTTATGTGTCATCACTACTAATACGGGAGTATCAACATTGATTCTGGCAAATGAATGCTCATTTTGCCATACCGCTAGCAGCATTTTACCCAAAGACTGTTATACTAGCTGTCTAGTCTGGTGTTTTATACATGTGAGAGATAAGTCAGGCCACTTGATTTCAATATCTGAACAAAGTGGACAGGCTGCAGTTGGAGACAGACACGGGTGGGTTCGTAACAATTCAACTGTCCTGCCTTTTTAACTAGCAAGTAGATCCACGTTGGCTAAACTGGAAGTATCAAGATTAGCTGGCTACTCACGAGCACGTGGGCTTTTTCTTGAGGGATTGTTTGAGAACTGTGTTAATTTTCTATAATGCCTGCGACAATAAGTCATTATTAGTTAATGTGCATTATGCGTGGTACTGATTTATTAATTTTTTTTACAAAAAGGCCATTTTCAAAGACTGACTTGAAAGCCAGATCAGTGATTATAGTAAAAAAAAATTTTAAAAAATCAGGTTAAACTATTTTGATTAAAATAATACAATTTATTAGTTAATCTTGGTTAATGGTTGTGGGAGGCTTGTATTTAGCATAGGGGTCATTTCACAAGCCCTGGATTCATTAGATTATTGCTGACTGTTTTAAATGCAGTGTATCTGTAATGACTACTCAGGGAGAAAAGGGTGTAGATTCACACGCAGCGCGCAGCAGGTCTTTATTTCGCCTTCGCAGCTGGCAGGAATCATGGTCATACACAGGTAGGCAAACAGGCAGGTGAAACAACTACGACTGAAGGCTCTAACTGGTTCTCACAAACGAGCTAGGAAAAGGCTTAGCACAGTCGTGGCCCACGATTTTGAGTATGACACAAATATTGATTTCCACAAAGTTTGCTGCTTCAGTATCTTTAGATATTTTTGTCAGGTGATACTATGGAATACTGAAGTATAGTTACAAGCATTTCATTAGTGTCAAAGGCTTTTATTGACAATTACATGAAGTTGATGCAAAGTGTCAATATTTTCAGTGTTGACCCTTCTTTTTCAAGACCTCTGCAATCCGCCCTGGCATGCTGTCAATTAACTTCTCGGCCACATTATGACTGAGGGCTGCCCAGTCTTGCATAATCAATGCTTGGAGTTTGTCCGAATTTGTGGGTTTTTGTTTGTCCACCCGTCTCTTGAGTATTGACCACAAGTTCTCAATGGGATTAAGGTCTAGGGAGTTTCCTTGCCATGGACTCAAAATATCGATGTTTTGTTCCCCGAGCCACTTAGTTATCACTTTTGCCTAATGGCAAGGTGCTCCATCATGCTGGAAAAGGCATTGTTCATCACCAAACTGTTCCTGGATGGTTGGGAGAAGTTGCTCTCGGAACTGAACTAAATAAGGTGCTGATGAGACCAGGTAACTAACACAGGTAAAATCAATGAACAAAAAGGAAAGACAGGGCTACGTTCAAGAACACAAAGAAACAGGGCTACGTTCTAGAACACAAAGAAACAGGGCTACGTTCTAGAACCCCACGAAACAGAACACAAGGTTGACTAAGAAAATAAATACAGAACCTTGCAGCATTTGACATTTTAATTGACCTGAAAAGCTTATTTAGAGAGAAAATGTGAATTGCCCGTGAGTAAAAATAAATAAAATAATAATAATATCGGGACAATTTTTAAGCCATATCGTCCAGCCCTATGCTCCGTCTGGCCAAACTCACTTGGAATGGTTCTTATCTTTAATGGTTGATCTTTTTTCCACTTCGGAAATCCCTTATGACAGACAACGTCACCGGCTGTCATTTATCTGTCTCTGTCCCTCCCTTTCTCTCCCCCTGTCTCTCTCTGGAATGACTCACCCAATATGACACCAACACCAAACTGGGTCCTGACGACCTGTCTCCCTAGCAACCAGCCCATCTCACCGGCGTTAATGCAGCGTGGCACACAGCGAGACTAAGTGACCGAATGGGAGGAACACACAGCACAAATGCATATCTCTCTCCACAGGCCGAGGAAAAGGAGGGCACTGTCTGTCAGTGTGGGGTGATGGGAGCTTTCAAATGTGTGTTTTTAGTGTGTGCGTGCCTTCCCCTGGTGTTCTAATGGTCATTGAGGAGACCTCTGTGCTCAGAATGACAAGCTGCTGACTCATTCAGGCTGCGTCTCAAATGGCACCCTAGTCCCTACATAGTGTTTTGGTCAAAAGTAGTGCACTATGTAAGGAATAGGGTGCCATTTGGGATGCAGACACACAGTCAGTCAGACACCAGGCAGCAGATGCTTCAGGCTGTGTCTGAAATGGCACCATATTCCCTATATAGTCCACTATTTAAAAAGGCACTAGTGCCTTCAGAAGCAGGTCTTCTTGGGTTTGACGCTACAAGCTTGGCACACCTGTATTTGGGGAGTTTCCCCTATTCTTCTCTGCAGATCTCCTGCAAGCTCTGTAAGGTTGGATGGGGAGCATTCCTGCACAGCTGTTTTCAGATCTCTCCAGACAAGTTCGATTGAGTTCAAGTCCGTTCTCTGGCTGGGCCACTACAGCCCTATCGATGAGAATGGGGTTGTACTCGGTCCTTCTTTTTCTGTTGTCTACAATCATCTCCCCTGATCAAGACAAAGGATATGATTGTGGACTACAGAAAAAGGAGGACCGAATACAACCCCATTCTCATCGATAGGGCTATAGTGGAGCAGGTTGAGAGCTTCAAGTTCCTTGGTGTCCACATCACCAACAAACTATCATGTTCCAAACACCAAGACAGTCGTGAAGAGGGCAGGACAATGCGTATTCCCCCTCTGGTTGCATCACCTCCTGGTATGGCAACTGCACGGCCTCTGACCACAAGGCACTATAGAGGGTAGTGCGTACGGCCCAGTACATCACTGGGGCCAAGCTTCCTGCCATCCATGACCTCTATACCAGGCGGTGTCAGAGGAAGGCCCAAAAATGTGGAGTACTGCAGAGATGGTTGTCCTTCTGGAAGGTTCTCCCATCTCCACAGATGAACTCTGGAGCTCTGTCAGAGTGACCATTGGGTTCTTGGTTACCTCCCTGACCAAGGCCCTTCTCCCCCGATTTCTCAGTTTGTCCGGGCAGCCAGCTCTAGGAAGAGTCTTTGTGGTTCCAAACTTCTTCCATTTAAGTGTGATCGAGGCCACTGTGTTCTTCAATGCTGCAGAAATGTTTTGGTAACCTTTCCCAGATCTGTGCCTCGACACAATCCTGTCTCGGCGCTCTACAGACAATTCCTTCGACCTCATGGCTCATTTACTAGAGGTGGACTCTATTCAAGTTGTAGAAACATCTTAAGGATGATCAATTGAAACAGGATGCATCGGAGCTCAATTTCGAGTCTCAAAGCAAAGGGTCTGAATACTTATGTAAATTAAGTTTCTGTTTTGTGTGTTTAATACTTTGGAAAAATTTTTAACCTGTTTTTGCTTTGTCATTATGGGGTATTGGGTATAGATTGCTGCAGAATTTTTTTTATTTCATCAATTTTAGAATAAGGCTACAACGTAACAAAATGTGGGAAAAGTCAAAGGGTCTGATTACTTTCCAAAGGCACTAGTGCACTACTTCAGTATGGTGCCATTTGGTACACTTTCTGTTATTGTATCTCCCTCCATGGAGTTATGAAGGCTTCTCCCAAAAAAAATCACTCAGTAACCTCTCTCCCCCCTCTTTCTCTCTTTCCATCTCCCCTTTTACAGGACCTCCGAGAAGTGTGGCTCAACTACCCGCCCCATCCTCTGCAGGTTGGTTGGAAATAATATATTTGTCTGTTTATCCCTGCAATGCTCGGAATGGATATCGTATATACAATGACGGCCTACCGGGGAACAGTGGGATAACTGCCTTGTTCAGGGGTAGAACAACAGATTTTTACCTTGCCAAATCCATTCATTTGAATGGGTGTCCACATACTTTTGCATATATAGTATATGTAAGGCCCCCCTCCCCATAGAGCACAGCTTTCCCTCACACTCACATACACACACACACTGCTCCAGTTATCCTCTCCACATGAGTTTTGCTGTCTACTATGGGATATGATCAATGTAAATGCTGCTAAGACAGTAGCACACGTCTGTGTGTTTGGCGTGTGCCTAAAGCAGAAACGGCTCGTATGTATCGGTGCAGCAGGGGCGGTGTGTTGTGTGAACACACTCCATTTCTAGTGAGTTCACTCTGTTGTCTAGCTGCTGTTTCTGCTCTCCATAATCCTCTTTCTTACTGTTACCCAGACACCCGCTCGCTCGTTCATGCTCCGTCTCTGTCTCTCTGTAACTTTTATTCTCTTTCGATATATTTGATTCTCTTTCTTTCTCTCCTCATACTGTCTAATTCTTTCTCTCTGCCTCTCTCTCTCCCCCTTGCTTTGCATGATCTGCCTAGAAACATTGGGTTGTAGAGTGAAGAGCATGTTTGTTTGAAATCAGGATTTGGAAAAAGAGATCAAAGATGGTGTAACAGGATTATTCTCCAGTCCCAAATCACATGGGGCCTCCAGGGACCCAAACACTGCTTGTGTGTGTGTGTGTGTGCGCGCGTGCGTGTGTTTTTGTGTGTCAGTTCCACTTATTGTCTTTGTTTTACCAAAATGCTCCAGCCACTCATTCTTGACTTGTTACTAGCTTCTAACGATGGTAGCTGATGGTAATTTCAGCCGTGCCCTTCCCACCAGCAGCCTTTGAGGTCAGGGTGGAGCCTTGAGGTCAATCCC
This sequence comes from Oncorhynchus mykiss, assembly GCF_013265735.2. Taxonomy (NCBI): domain Eukaryota; kingdom Metazoa; phylum Chordata; class Actinopteri; order Salmoniformes; family Salmonidae; genus Oncorhynchus; species Oncorhynchus mykiss. The sequence goes on along the minus strand of NC_048575.1, from coordinate 31,227,817 downwards.
ACAATCCTCAGCGGTCAGGGAGGGACCACTCCTGGGTAATTACGAGGTTCGGAGCAAAAGGCCATCCTTCCATCTCTCCATATTTCCACCCTGAGTCAGTCTGCTGTGGGTTAGTCAGGGTGGTCTCCCTCTCCTACTTACCTTGTGTGGCTGGCTTAGTTTATGTACGCTTGATTTCAATGACCTTTAACATGAGTTAATCAATTTACAATAAGATTATTATTTAAGTGAAGACATCTGTTTTTGGTAATGTTGGTGAAGTTGGTTAGCAAAGAGAAACCACATCTGGCACAAAGGCTCTCTCTCTGACCTTAAAGGGTTACCAGGTGCCTCTTTCGCTCTCTCAGCCTAAAGGGTTACCAGGTGTCTTTCAGCCTAAAGGGTTACCAGGTGTATCTTCTCTCTCAGCCCACAGGGTACCAGGTGCCTCTTTGACTCCAGGCAGGACACAAAGGCTGATGATCGTCAGGAGTTAGTTTGCTGAAAGAGATTCACCAATAAAGAGGCCCAGGCTTATGGTGATGCCAAGCCATCTCCAGGATCCTGTTCTGTAGTAATGGTGTGTGCGTGCACCTCTGTGTCTGTTGGCCCATGTGCTACATTAGCATAAGCACCATGGCTAAGTGCTGCCTGCCTGCGCAGCGCTCCTGGCTCAGTCAGTCTGTGGAGAAAGTGAACAGAGCAGAACGATTCCTGGTTGACAACATGCACATCTTCATGTCCTCCCTGTTCCCCTCTGCTCTCTCTATCTGCACCAGCACCTGCCTCATCACCCCCCTCGGCTCTCCGAAATCATTTACCACTGTGTCAAACACGTCAACACGCAACGCAAGCTTCACATCCCCTTTTGGTTCAGTGTGAATGGGTATACCGCCAAAACGCCGGTATTTTTCATCCTATAGCTTGTTCTCCAACTTTTTAAATAGTGGGCCAACATGTTTTCAGCACTTTTATTTCCTTGATTGGTCAAAACTCGTTTTCTCATGCTCTTGTCTCTCTGCAGCAGCCATATAGTGAGCAGTGTGTTTGGAACATATCACAATAAAATCACAGTATCAAATCGCAAACCATATGAAATCGCGAGAATGGCAATACTTATCGTATCGCCACCTAAGTATTGGGATGATATCGTATTGTGAGGTCCCTAGCAATCGCGAGAATGGCAATACTTATCATATCGCCACCTAAGTATTGGGATGATATCGTATTGTGAGGTCCCCAGCCCTATCAGAGATACACCTGGGCCGGAGTGTGCTCAGATTTACACTTTATTATGGAAAGGGGATACCTAGTCTGTGCCACAACTGAATGCATTCAACCAAAATGTGTCTTCTGCATTGAACCTGGTCATTTTTCCACATTGTTTTTATTTCTCACGATTGATTTTTCCTTTTGAACCGTTGCTAGCAGGCCAGCCATCATCCCCTTAGAAAAACTCCACATAAAAAATGTGTCAAACTAAATGCCAGACTAAAAGTATGTGTTTGTGTGATACAGTGTTATGAATGCTGGACTCGTCAAATGCCGTTAGTGGTGACGCATGGCATTTAAACAGTTGTCGTTAATTAAGAGGAAGGCAGATGTGAAAGTCTTCTTTGGGGCTAAAGTGGGAAGACGGAACCATGACATTTCCAGCAGCCGTCCAATTAAAATGTAGAGTTGGCAACCAACCACTCTGTCTGTTTGACACTTGGCGTCTAGCTATTCCACCACTGCTTAGTCTATATTGCTTCAATGAAAGCAGGTAAACTCAGAGGGACAATGTGCAATATTTACTGCTCTCCAGTGCTCAATGGAATATATACTGTGTGTACAAAACATTAGGAACACCTGCTCTTTCCATGACGGAGACTATCCAGGTGAAGGCTATGATCCCTTATTGATGTCACCTGTGAAATCCACTCTAATCAGTGTATATTAAGGGGATGAGACCTGTTAAATAAGGATTTTTAAGCCTTGAGACAATTGAAACATGGATTGTGTATGTGTGGCATTCAGAGGGTGAATGGGCAATGCAAAATATTTAAGTGCCTTTGAAAGTGGTATGGTAGTAGGTGCCAGGCGCACCAGTTTGTGTGTCAAGAACTGCAATCCTGCTGGGTTTTTCACGCAAAACAGTTTCCCTTGTGTATCGAGAATGGTCCACCATCCAAAGGACATCCATCCAACTTTAAAAATTAAAAATATATATATATATTTAACTAGGCAAGTCAGTTAAGAACAAAATCGTATTTGCAATGGCGGCCAAACCCGGACGACACTTGGCCAATTGTGCGCCGCCCTATGGGGCTCCCAGTGGCGCAGCGGTCTAAGGCACTGCAGCTCAGTGCTAGAGGCATCACTACAGATACCCTGGTTTGATTCCAGGCTCTATCACAACCGGACGTGATTAGGAATCCCATAGGGCGGCGCACAATTGGCCCAGCATCATCTATGTTTGGCCGGGGTAGACCTTCATTGTAAATAAGAATTTGTTCTTAACTGACTTGCTATACATGTGAAGCTAACAAGGTCAATGTCTACATTTAAGTTATGAAAATGTCCCAAATGGGACCCTACTCTCTCTATAGTGTACTACTTTTGACTGTCATACCGCTCAGGAAGGAGACGTATTCTGTCTCCTAGAGATGAACATACTTCTGTGCGAAAAGTGCAATTAATCCCAGAACAACAGCAAAGGACCTTGTGAAGATGCTGGGGAAACAGGTACAGAAGTATCTATATCCACAGCAAAACGAGTCCTATATCGACATAACCTGAAAGGCCGCTCCGACAGAAGATGCCACTGTGCTAAAACCGCCATAAAAAGCCAGACTACGTTTTGCAAATGCACATGGGGACAAAGATCATACTTTTTGGAGGAATGTCCTCTGGTCCGATGAAACAGAATGACCATAGTTATGTTTAGAGGAAAAAGGGGGATGCTTGCAAGCCGAAGAACACCATCCTAACCGTGAAGCCCGGGAGCAGCATCATGTTGTGGTGGTGCTTTGCTGTAGGAGGGACTGGTGCACTTCACAAAATAGATGGCATCATGAGGAAAGACAATTATGTGGATACATTGAAACAACATCTCAAGACATTAATCAGAAGTTAAAGCTTGGCCACGAATGGACAATGACTCCAAGCATACTTCCAAAGTTGTGGCAAAATGGCTTAAGGACAACAAAGTCAATATATTGGAGTGGCCATCACAAAGCCCTGACCTCAATCCTATAAAAAAATGTGTGGGCGGAACTGAAAAAGCGTGTGCAAGAAAGGAGGCCTACAAACCTGACTCAGTTACACCAGCTCTGTCAGGAGGAATGGGCCAAAATTCACCCCACTTATTGTGGGAAGCTTGTGGAAGGCTACCCAAAACATTTGACCCAAGTTAAACCATTTAAAGGCAAAGCTACCAAATACTACTTGAATGTATGTAAACTTCTGACCCACTGGGAATGTAAAAGCTAAAATAAATCATTCTCTCTACTATTATTCTGACATTTCACATTCTTAAAATTAAGTGTTGATCGTAACTGACCTAAGACAGGGAATTTTTACTAGGATTAAATGTCAGGAATTGTGAAAAACGGAGTTTAAATGTATTTGGCTAAGGTGTATGTAAACTTCTGACTTCAACTGCAGATACTGCTCTCTGCTAGAGGCTGATGAATGCATCTATACACACAGCCCTCTCCTGATTTCACACATGCGTTCTAGCATATCCCTTCCCCTAATAAGGGAGGTCATCATTATTATGCAGTGTTCTTTCTCTGTTAAAACCATATTGCACTGAACTAGCATCCATGGGGGAGAGGGGGGTTAGGAAAACATCTGACTAGATAGAAAGAGTATAGAAAATATGATGGACTTATATTTTCAAATAACTGCCCTATTCCTGGCCCGCAAAGGAATCAGTAAAATCAAATCTGAGCGGCCCTCCGTTGAATTCTGAAATCCCGATGTGGCCCTCAAGCCAGAAAGTTTGCTCACCTCTAGTCTTCTACCTGCCCTTCAGATCCAGACTTGTCTATCCCTGCTCTAATCTAAACCACAGCTGAATTCCACGGAGGTGCCGCTCTTTTCATGCGGTGTTGAGCTGTAAATGCTGTGTTGTGTTTTACCAGGTGCAGGAGCCGCAGACGGACAGGCAGCTGATCGAGACGTCTCCGGTGCTTCAGAAGCTGACAGACTTTGAGGACACCATCGGTGTTATGTTCACACACTGTCGCCTGCTGGCCAGAGCTTTCACACTGAGGACCGTGGGCTTCAACCACCTCACACTGTGAGTATGGGAGGGGTGCGTGTGTGCTTGCGTGCGTGCGTGGCTCCCCGGTCTATCCTCCGTCCCAGTACCGTAGTGATTGATGGACTGTGCAACTCGTAGTTGTCCCACTGCCTAATCCTGGGTCTTTTACAGCCTGTGTAGTCCTCCCAGGGGACACTAAAACCCCTCTCCAGCCATTGCCTGACTCCGCTAGTGAGGTCACAGCCCCGCTCCCCCATGGGAAATTTAGTTTTTAAATGTTGATTATATTTACTAGCTGGCCCGAGGCTTTGGTTCTTATTCATTCTCGCTCGTGCGAATGGTCTTTCCCTCTCTCCCTCTGTTAATTTCTCTCTTTGTTTCTCTCTTTCGTTCCCTCTATCCTTCTCTCCCTCGTTCTCTCTCTTTCTTAGTTTATTGCTACAGGTTTTTATTTACTTTAATTGACACTTCATGTGTTATGGATACACATTTTTTTTTTTTACGAATGTTTGAGATGTTCTTTGACTTGATTTGACCCCAGAGTTCATTTCAGATGCCAACATCAATATAATTGTCTCAAAAGGCTTATATATCAAATCAAACTTCATGTCTAAAATAATGGGGAAATCATTGATTTTATAAAGTTTCTGACATTAAGGATTTCAATTGAGTGAACAACCACTGTGTTTCTCTGCCTGCTTCTCACCTTTTATAGAAGGCTTTCATTGCTTGCAACTTACTGTAGAAAAATAGTGTGAAGAATGGGTGTTTTTACTCGAGTGTAAACTATGTGTTATTGAGTAAGTCTGTATGAATCATACTTGTCTCGAGATTAACATTGTTACCTTTGGTGTTAGACTGTAGCATTATTTTAAAAGCAAAATAAAAGCTGCACACTGATGCAATACTTTATTCATCAACGTTTCGACAGCAAGCTGTCTTTATTAGATTTTCACCAACTGTACTGTAGCATTGTTCATTCATTGTGTTAAAAATGCTGTTAAAAATGACATGTAAGGAACGTAATTGCACGAGTCATGTAGGCTTTTAGGAGATGTGCACAAGGCTTAAACGATACATTCACAATAGTGAAATGTTAGCAACACAATAGTGAGCTGGACAGCTAAACCAAATTACCAACTAGGACGTTTAAGCGTGTGTGCATGGCGTGTGTGTTTTAATCCATCACTTTAATGTCAGATCCACTCACGGTCAGTGAAGTCGATTAGAGGGCTGGAAGTTGAGCTGTTAAGGTTACTTTTGAATGTTGTCCTCCTCAAGGTAGAGAAAGACGCCTGCATTGCTAACCCATTATTAATTGTACCTTTATTTAACTAGGCAAGTCAGTTATGATCAAATTCTTATTTTCAATGAAGGCCTAGGAACAGTGGGTTAACTGCCTGTCGTTCTGACAGATTTGTACCTTGTCAGCTCGGGCGTTTGAACTTGCAACCTTCCGGTTACTAATCCAACGCTCTAACCACTAGGCTACCCTGCCGCCCCAATTCTCAATTTATTATTATAAACTGGGTGGTTCAAGCCCTGAATGCTGATTCGCTGACAGCATGCATGACAAAACATTTATTTGTATTGCTCTAATTACGTTGGTAACCAGTTTATAATAGCAATAAGGCACCTCGGGGGTTTGTGGTATATGGCTAATAAACCACAGCTTATGGCTCTATCCAGGCACGCCATGTTGCATTTTGCGTAAGAACAGCCCTTAGCTATGGTATATTGGCCATATACCACACCCCCTTGTGCCTTATTGCTTAAATAGATTGCACATTAGTCAAGCCCAATGTAAGTACTCCGGTGTCCTTAACACTAGAACCTCTGGGCCTTTCAGCCTAAAAGTACCCGCTAGAGAATGTTGAGACCGTTGCTGGAAGTCTCCTTTTGCAAACGCGTCAGATGCATGTCAACCCACAAGGTGTGCAAACATAAGCACCAACGCTTGATAAATAGTGCATAAACAATTGTAAATTATGAATTGCATTAAGAAATATTTGTGGAAATATAGCCATGACAAGATACTGTATCCCACGTACTGTTAACCTTTCTGTGCGCATGAGCGACAGTACAATCTCTCATGTGCTGCAACATCTGCGTGACACTATCGTGACGTGACTCTCATTAATGTGATGACTTCTATTTACCTACTATGTTTAATTGTTACTAGATGAAAGTAATCATGTAACAATTAACTCATTAGAAATTTGGGGCACCACGGGAGAAGTTCTCTGGGATAGGTGGCAGTATTTTCACGTCCGGATGAAAAGCGTGTCCAAACTAAACTGCATGCTACTCAGGCCCAGAAGCTAAGATATGCATATTATTAGTAGATTTGGGTAGAAAACACTCTGACGTTTCTAAAACCGTTTGAATCATATCTGTGAGTATTACATAACTTATTTGGCGGGCAATGGGCTTTCATTGGGAATCCAGATTTCTAAGGGACTTTCTTGCAGTTCCTATCGCTTCCACTGGATGTCAACAGTCTTTAGAAATTGATTAAGGTTTTTCCTTTGAGAAATGAAGAAGTATCACTGTTCAGAACGAGGCTAGAGAGAAGTGTACTCTTTGTTAGAGGCGCGGACCTGAAAAGCACGCTCCACTTTGTTTTCCTCCGGTATTGAACACAGTTAATGCCGTCTTAAATTTGATTGATTATTTACATTTAAAAAATACCTAAAGTTGTATTAGGACAGTAGTTTGAAATGTTTGGACAAAGCTTACAGGTAACTTAGAAATGTTGTAGTCATGTTGTGCGAGTTGGAACCAGTGTTTTTCTGGATCAAACACTCCAAATAAATGGACATTTTGGATATATATCGATGGAATTAATCAAACAGGAGGACCATTTGTGATGTTTATGGGACATATTGTGCCAACAGAAAAGCTTGTCTAAGGTAAGGCATGAAATATATCTTTATTTCTGCGTTTTGTGTCGCGCCTGGCGTGTTGAAATATGATTGTCTGTGAATATTTGCTGGGGTGATGTCCTCAGATAATAGCATCGTTTGCTTTCACCGTAAAGCCTTTTTGAAATCTGACACGTTGGCTGGATTCACAACAAGTGTAGCTTTAGTTTGGTGTATTGTATGTGTGATTTCATGAAAGTCAAGTTTTTATAGTACTTTATTTGAATTTGGGGCTCTGCATTTTCACTGGATTTTGGCCAGATGGGATGGCGTCCCACATATCCCAGAGAGGTTAACGAGTTACCATCTCCCGAAGTAAACTCATGAATATCATTGGGGCAAAAAAGTATTTAGTCAGCCACCAATTGTGCAAGTTCTCCCACTTAAAAAGATGAGAGAGGCCTGTAATTTTTATCATAGGTACACTTTAAATATGACAGACAAAATGAGGGGAAAAAATCCTGAAAATCACATTGTAGGATTTTTAATGAATTTATTTTCAAATTATCAAGATCTTGAGAATCAGCTGTACATGTGATGGAAGAATGCACTGTACATTTGATGGAAGAATACACTGCACATGTGATGGAAGAGTGCACTGCACATGTGTTGGACGAATGCACTGTTCATGCAGAGGGTTGCAATTCCATTGAATTGGGGATAGTTTAACCAAAATATGCCACAAAACCTAGAATTGCCTATAATCCCACAAATGTCTATAATCCCACAAAAAAACGTTCACTGTTATAAGCTAACTGTTTTGATGAATTTAACCATAATTCCCCAAATTACCTGGCTTAACTTCCCATGTAAAATTCCAGGAAAGATTCTGGAAAGTTTCCGACCCCTTGAAGACCTAGCCGCAGCTGGTGGTTTAACTCTTACGGTATGTTAATTTTTAACTCAATCTTTTATACCCTCGAGTAAAAAGGGATGTTTGAGCTCCCTCCGGCGTGTCTAGTTACGAGGCAAAGTATATTTTCAATGTTTAATTTAATCTTTATTTAACTAGGCAAGTCAGTTAAGAACAAATTCTTATTTACAATGACGGCCTAGGCACATTGGGTTAACTGCCTTGTTCATAGCGGCTGCTATGATCTCGTTAGAGAACTAAAATCACAATCCTATCATCACAAAAAATAGAAAAGGGAGAGATTCCCCTCCTGCCTAATTTACTACCGAGTGTTAACGTGTCCAAACCGGACCAACCGGTTGTAAGCTATATACCAAGCTCATTTGAGGCCTTTGACCCACCCCCAGGAGAGTAATGACAGCACATAAACAAAGAGATATGTCCAGTGCTCTGGAAATATCTCTTTACTTGAGGTGTAAGGCCTGCTCTCTTTGTGAAGTCCCCCTTGTTGCGCTCTCGTCAGTCTTTTCTACCCAAATCGTGCCATTCATTCCAGAATGCTGTCTCACCGTGGCAGTTGGGATCAACGTATGTTGGCTCAGTTCTGGTTTTTCTGCGGTGAGGCTCAGGCATCGGAGGCGGAGGCTCAGTGAACATCAGAAACAGATGACTCTTCATCAGCAACGTCAATTTCGAGCTCAATATCCGATCCAACATCCGACTCCAGCTCATCTAAATTCTGCAGCGTTGTAATGCTGTCAGTGCGTCTGATTTGACTCTCTGAGGGGAGATAATATAACATTTCCAGCCTTTCATGATAAAATAATTAGACCGCCCACAATTCTTCATCATTGATTAAAATGTGATGCTGATAGAACTGAGTTTGAAATTTAATCAAATCTAGCTTCAGATAGTGTGAATTGTGTTCATTGAGAACAAGAGGTCGGTAGCAATGTGAGTCTGACACCTCTGATGTAGGGCAACCTTAAAACTGATCTCATTACACTGGAAACTGGAATGAAGGTTGTACAATAGGAAAGTACAGTTAATAGAGGAGACGGGCACACGCACACACACACACCGACACAGTAACGTCATGGTGGTGGAAGTAGATGGATAGAGGCTGACCTCTTGGAGGACGTGGAGCTGTGAGTTCATCCCTTTTAGAGATCCCAGAGACCGGAGACCAGCTCAGTCTCTACCCACTAAATCCCCTCGGCTGCCTCCCAAATGGGACACTATTCCATATGTAGTGTCATACCTTTTACCTGAAAGTAGTGCAATATAAAGGGGATTCGGGTGCCATTTGGGAAGCAACCCTTTTTCTCATAGGCCCCTAATGATTAGGTCACTCAATGGCTGCCAGGATCAATGATCCCAAACCACGAGAGGCCGCACCACTACTCTCCTCCCGCTTCGCTCCGCTCAGGTTATATACAGTGCATTTGGAAAGAAATTCACACCCCTTGAATTTTTCCACATGTTGTTACATTACAGCCTTATTCTAAAATTGATGGAACATTTTTTTCCCGGCAATCTACACACAATACCCCATAATGACAAAGCAAATACGGATTTCAAATTTTTGGGGCAAAATAAAAAAACAGAAATACCACATTTACATAAGTATTCAGACCCTTTACTCAGTACTTTGTTGAAGCACCTTGGGCAGCGATTGCAGCCTCGAGTCCTCTTGGGTATGACGCTACAAGCTTGGCACACCTGTGTTTGGGGAGTTTCTCCCATTCTTCCCTCCAGATCCTCTCAAGCTCTGTCAGGTTGGATAGGGATCGTTGCTGCACAGCTATTTTCAGGTATCTCCAGGGATGTTCGATTGGGTTCACGTCCGGGCTCTGGCTGGGCCACTCAAGGACATTCAGAGACTTGTCCCAAAACCACTCCTGCATTGTCTTGGCTGTGTGCTTTGGGTTGTTCCTGTTGGAAGGTGAACCTTCGCCCCAGTCTGAGGTCCTGAGCGCTCTGGAGCAGGTTTTCATCAAAGATCTCTCTCTACTTTGCTCCATTCATCTTTCTCTCGATCCTGACTTGTCTCCCAGTTTCTGCTGCTGGAAAATTATCCCCACAGCCTGATGCTGCCACCTCCATGCTTCACCTTAGGGATGGTGCCAGGTTTCCTCCAGACGTAACGCTTGGCATTCAGGCCAAAGTGTTTAATCTTGGTTTCATCAGACCAGAAAATCTTGGTTCTCATGGTCTGAGAGTCTTTAGGGGCCAAGCGGGCTGTCATTTGCCTTTTTTACTGAGGAGTGGGTTCTGTCTGGCCACTCTATTGGTGCATTGGTCCAGAGATTGTTGTGCTTCTGGAAGGGTTCTCCCATCTCCACAGAGGAACTCTAGAGCTCTGTCAGAGTGATCATTGGGTTCTCGGTCACCTCCCTGACAAGGATCCTTCTCCCCCGATTGCTCAGTTTGGCTGGGCAGCCAGCTCTAGGAAGAGTCTTGGTGGTTCCAAACTTATTCCATTTAAGGATGATGGAGGCCACTGTGTTCTTGGGGACCGTCAATGTTGCAGACATTTTTTGGTACCCTTCCCCAGATCTGTGCCTCAACACAATCCTGTCTCGAACCTCTACGGACAATTTTGCTCTGACATGGATTGTCCACTGTGGGACCTTACATAGACAAGTGTGTGCCTTTCCAACTCTTGTCCAATCAATTTAATTTACCACAGGTGGACTCCAATCAAGTTGTATAAACATCTCAAGGATGATCAATGGGAGCAGGATGCACCTGAGCTCAATTTCCAGTCTCATAGCAAAGGGTCTGAATACATAATTAAATGTATTTTAATACATTTCAAAAATGTCTGTCAGTTTACGCTTTGTCATTAGGGGGTATTGTGTGTAGATTGATGAGGAAAAACATTTATTTAATCTATTTTAGAATAGGGCTGTAACGTAACAAAATGTGGAAAAAGGGAAGGGTTGTATTTTTAAATATTTTCCGAATGTACTGTGTAGCCTCCCCGGTCGGATCAGGACCCCTGCTGTGGGGAACACTATTCCCCTAAAAGATAGAACTCCCAAGTCGCAGAAAAGCCACTTGCACACAGTCATACATTTCCACAGGCGCTACAAAATGGAACAGTCGTCCCTGAAACGTGGTGCTCCTGAAGCTGTTAAAGGTGTTTTAGTTGAAAGTCAGGGCGGAATAAAGACCTGGGATTCACACTTTACTTTAATTTCCCCCTTGCTTTCCCCTCCCTTAACCTACCCACTACTACCGCTGCATTGTGCCTCCTGTTGGTGGGAATAAGGGACGGCTCTTTGTGCCTTTCACACTGAAATGCTTTTCTTCTTCCCCGACCCTCTCTCACACGCCTTCTCGCTTTTTTCTCTCTCGTTTTCTCTCTCGCTCTTTTTCTTTCTCTCACACAAACACATGCTCACTCACATCTAACACACACATCTTGAGGTACAGTATGCTGCAGCACTCGTTTCGCGCTTTCTCGCTCTCTCTCTCTCTCTCTCTCTCTCGCGCGCTCTTGCTCTCACCAGCCTAATGAAGCACATTCCAGAAGAATTTCCCAGTTCAGATATGCCGCATAACATAAAACGCGCCAGCCGACGCCACAGAAAGGGGACAATAATCTCTGACCTTTGATGTGATGCTCCCCCCTCTCTCCCCCCTTCCTTATCTCCCCTCATCTCTAACTGTACTCTCCTGCTCTCACCTGCTGATCCTCACATCTCTGGCTGCTTCCCAAATAATGCCCTATTCAGTGCACTCTTTTTAACTAGTGCCATATGGGCCCTGGTCAAAAGTAGTGCACTAAATAGGGAATAAGGTGCCATTTGGGATGCAACCATATCTATGTAAATCTCCCCCTTGGATCCACTCTTCTCACTGTGGTCTGTGCTACCCGCCCTGGCTCCTTGGCACAACATCAACCTACATCTGCAACACTGATCTATAATTCTGTTTAATTAAAGAGCATTGCTGCGCAGCGCCTCTCCTCCATCTCCTACCACACTGCAGTTACAGTAAAGTGCACCCCCCTGTCCAGCATGGTACTACTGCATAGAAAGTATGATGCTTGGTCACTCACTGAAGATGATCAAACACATCCATGGATATCAGTAGGGGTGGGGGTTTAATGTTGGAAAGGGTGTTTTTGTGCACGCCTGTGTTTGCACACGTGCTGTGCGTGTCTGCTTGTCCTAGTTAATGCAACACAATCAATTGAAACTCACCTACGTGCAGCGGTATCATTTATCCAATCCAAGCTTGCAATTCTATTTAACAGTAACCGTATAGACTTTGTGCGTGCGCGCACATGAGTGGTTTAGAACATCTCATTCAGCACGCAACTCTTAAAGATGCGCTATGCAGAATCCCTCTGCCATTTCCTAGTTGCTAAAATTCTAATAGTTCACCTAATTTCAGTGGATGTGAGAAAACAAGTGTTGAGAATCATTGTATCGTCTAAACCACTGTGAAATATATATTCCATAGCCCAAAATGTTGTATTTTCTGTTTGACGCTGGTGTACAAAACCGAAATTAAAAGATGCAAAAACGAACTTAAAACCGGGAAGCATAGAAATGGTGCACATAGAACAGATCTATCACTTCTTAGACTTGCTTTCAATGAGATTGACAGATCTGTAACTCACATTTCTATGTGAATTTTGTCTAGGTCACCCAAAAAGTTACATATTGCAGCTTTAACAAACCCCATGGGTTTGACTGAAAGTTGAAACCGCATTTTGAGTTGAAGCCAAAATGCTGTGTACCTGAATAAACCCGTCTTTCCTCTCCCTCACCCCTCCTTTACCCATCTCTCCCGGCCTCCACTTCTCTCTACCGCTCTCTCCTCCCTCCCTCACCCCTACCCCTTCTCCCCCTGTCTTCCAGGGGCCACAACCAGAGGATGGAGTTCCTTGGAGACTCCATCATGCAGCTGGTGGCTACAGAGTACCTCTTCATCCATTTCCCCGACCACCACGAAGGACACTTAACGGTAAGGACTTCCAAGCAAACCCCTAATGTCTCTCCATCTTTTCTTCCTCCTCATCTTGCACTCCTCTTTCTCTCTCTGTGCTTTCCATCGCTCTCCCTCCATCTTTGTCTCCCCGTCGGTTCGTCCCTTTACTATGAACATCTATAAGCAGCAGTGTGTACGTATCTTTGTTTTCTCTGTTATTCACTGCATCCTTTACTCCCCCACTGCACTTACTAGTGCACCTCTCTTTAACTCTCCCTCCTCTTTGTGTCCCTCGCTCTTTCTTCCCATGTCTTTGTGTGCTGAAAAAAGTGTGTCAGGGGGAGAGAAAGAGAGAGCACAAGAGAGTTGGGTAGCCATTTGTTGTATGGAAAAGTGGCTTTGTCTTTAATAGCTGGCCCTTTGTTGATAGGAAGCTCTCTCTCCCCTGTGATGGCAGTAGAGTACAGATGGAGAGAGATGGACTTTCTCCATATTGATGGTGCTGTAACAGTGTGTGTGTGGTGTTAGGGGTGTTTCTGTGTGCCTCTTATATAAAGGTAACCTCCGGAACATTCCATTCATGAATTTTCCATATTTTCAATCAATATTGAATGCCCCCCCCCCAAGAAAAAGCCACTCTTTATTTTTTGGTTCCTTTTTCTTCCGTTCTCTGCAGTCAGAAAGAAAGAACATACAGTGTTAGTTCTGGAACCAATTTGTCATAGAGACGTCTTAACTAAAAGCTGCTAAGTAAAATCAGATCTCCAGTTAGATATTTGTTAGTGGAAGAGAGTAGATGTGACATCAATGGGATAAAAGCTCTGCAGTGAAGCATAGCTAAGTGACGCCAAGCTCTACTGAGGATGTGATGGTCCCGGCCTGACCAAGAGTAGAAACAGACTCCGACTCAAATGGATTACAAGTAGATTAGTGCTCATTCAACACGTGTAGCTTTTTATATGTGACTGTGTGTCGTTGAGACTGAGTTAGCCAAGACGTCACACAGCCTTTTTCTCAACTCATCTCTACTTCTGTACTTTCTTTTCCCCTCTGCTATAATTATATTTATCATGTTTTCAGCTGTCTCTTTTAGAGCAGGAAATGCACTTGTCTTGTTTTGACATATCTTCATCTGGATAGCTTTGAGTCACAAAGTAATATTTATGTGAGTGAAACATTGAATATCTTGCACTGTAAAGCATCTGTGATGTGTTAGTCCATATGTTGTTGTTGTTTTGGGGGGTGGAATATGTGCAAAAGTGCATCTGGGACTTGGATATGTCTGTGTTTGAGCTAAATTTGATTTCTGCATGTGTGTGTGTTCCACAGCTGTTGCGTAGCTCCTTGGTCAACAACCGTACCCAAGCCAAAGTTGCAGAGGAGCTGGGCATGCAGGAGTTTGCGATCACTAACGACAAAACTAAACGGCCAGTGGCCCTCCGGACCAAGACCCTTGCTGACCTGCTGGAATGTACGTATACAGTTCACAGCCCTTTTGAATATACATTTGTCACCAAATATATTGGCACCCTTGTACTTTTCTTAAATAATTCCCTTTTTTCTTCTAAAATAAGTCGAAATTGAAGAAGAAAAAAAACGTTTGATCTCCACACTTTATTTGATTTTCAATATGGCAGAACAATTTTCTATAAACTTAGGTTAACAATTGTTCTGTGTGTTTTAATAAAGACAAATGACAGGGACAAAATTATTGGCACCCCGGAGCTAGTACTTGGTTGAACAGCCTCTGGCCAAGATAACTGCGGACAAATGCTTCTTGTAGTTTTAATGAGCTTGCTGCACCTTTCTACTGGGCGATTGGCCCACTCTTCAGCAGCAAACTGTTTTCAGATCTCGGCATAGGTAGATGTGGTTCAGATCTGGACTCTTTGATCGATAATTGAGAATAGTCCAGCGTTACTTCTTGAACCATTCCTTGGTGCTTATTGATGTGTGTTCGGGGTCATTGTCCTGCTGGAAGACCCATAACCTTTATTTTCTAAATGAAAATTGTAAACTGAAGTTTACAAAAAATTAAAGGTGTGCTGCAATCCCTTAACGTGGTGTGGAGACCCAAAGTTTGTTTCAATTGTAACTTATTTTAGAAAAATTGGGAAGTATTTAAGAAAAGTGCAAAGGTGACAATATATTTGACCGTAACTGTATATAATATATGCCATTTAGCAGACACTTTAACAAAAGCGACTTAGTCATGCATTTTACGTATGGGTGGTCCCAGGGATCGAACCCACTATCCTGGCATTGTAAGTGCCATGCTCTGACTACTGAGCTACAGAGGACCACAATCATTGTCATTTCATGTGTACTGTATTTACAAGGTCTCTCTTCTGACTTCTCTCTTCAAAACGGATCAATTGCCATTTTGTGTGTACTGCATGTATGTCCGAGGACTCTCCTTCTCTCCTTTCTCTCTGTCTGAGATTTTTAAACACAAACCATTGTCATTTTGCATTTATTGTACGAACAAGGCATAGATTTCCTTTATTTAATGGATTATACAGTGCATCCTTCACTTTTTCCACATTTTGTTACATTACAGCCTTATTCTAAAATGTTTGTTTTTTAAAACGACAAATCTACACACAATACCCCATAATGACAAAGCAAATATAGGTTTTTAGAAATTATGTCAAATGTTACATTTACATAATTATTCAGACCCTTTACTCAGTACTTTGTTGAAGCACCTTTGGCTGTGATTAAAGCCTTGAGTCTTCTTTGGTATGACACTACAAGTTTGGCCCACCTGTATTTGGGAGGTTTCTCCCATTCTTCTCTGCAGATCCTCTCAAGCTCTGTCAGGTTGAATGGGGAGCGTTGCTGCACAGATATTTTCAGGTCTCTCCAGAGATGTTCGATTGGGTTCAAGTCTGGGCTCAGGCTGGGCCACTCAAGGACATTCAGAGACTTGTCCCAAAGCCACTCCTGCAGTGTCTTGGCTGTGTGCTTTGGGTCGTTGTCCTGTTGGATGGTGAACCTTTGCCCCAGTCTGAGGTCCTGAGCGGTCTGGATTAGGTTTTCATCAAGGATCTCTCTCTACTTTCGTTCATTTTTACCTTGATCCTGACTAGTCTCCCAGTCCCTGCTGCTGAAAAACTTTCCCGCAGCATGATGCTCCCAACACGCTTCACCGTAAGGATGATGGCAGACTTCCACCAGACGTGATGCTTGGCATTCAGGCTAAATAGTTGTCTTGGTTTCATCAGACCAGAGAATCTTGTTTCTCATGGTTTGAGAGTCTTTAGGTGCCTTTTGGCAAACTCCAAGCGGCTGTCATGTGCCTTTTACTGAGGAGTGGCTTCCGTCTGGCCACTTTACCATAAAGGCCTGATTGGTGGAGTGCTACAGAGATTGTTGTCCTTCTGGAAATTTCTCCCATCTCTACAGAGGAACTATTGTTGCTTTTTTGACCAAGGCCCTTCTCCCCCGATTGCTCAGTTTGATCGGGCAGCCAGCTCTAGGTAGAGTCTTGGTGGTTCCAAACGTCTTCCATTTAAGAATGATGGCGGCCACTGTGTTCTTGGGGACCTTCAATGCTGCAGTCATGTTTTGGTACCCTTCCCCAGATCTGGCCCTCGACACAATCCTGTCTCGGAGCTCTAAGGATAATTATTTTGACATCATGGCTTGGTTTTTGCGCTGACATGCACTGTTCACTCTGGGACCTTATATTGACAGGTGTGTGCCTTTCCAAATAATGTTCAATCAATTAAATTTACCACAGGTGGTCTCCAATCTAGTTTTAGAAACATTTCAAGGATGATCAATGGAGACACCATGCACCTGAGCTCAATTTCGAGTTTCATAGCAAAGCTTTAAAATTTATATTTCTTTTTTTTCTTTTTTTTTTCTTTGTCATTATGGGGTATTGTGTGTAGATTTATGAGGATTTGTATTTAATCCATTTTAGAATTAGGCTATATCTTAACAAAATGTGGAAAAGAGGCCTGAATACTTCCCGAATGCTCTGTATATGTAAATCTGTGGTATCCCTTTGTGGACAATGCTCTCTCCTTGAGGTTTTAAAAATTGTTGTTTGCATGTTTTTGTACGTAGGCTACATGACCTCTCATCTCTCCTTGACGTCTTTAAACCTTGAACTATTGGCGTTTTGCATCGTCTCTTTCCAAAGGCCAGTAAGAGATGTTTAATTGTCCTGTGGGAGTACATGGACCTGGCCTTGTCCTTTTGGCTTCTGAGTCCTTTGCTGCTTGCTTGGTGACCGGAGGGTTGATGAATGAGTGAGGGCTCTGTGTCATGGCTAGTGAAAAGACATGTTACAGCCCTCCTTCCACTCACTTGGCCTTCCAGTCAGACATCAAGGCTGTGTCCCAAAAGGCACTGTATTCCCTACATAGTGCACTACTTTTGACCAGGGCTCATATGCGTCTGATCAAAAGTAGTGCACTATGTAGCTAGCCGGTCACGATTTGGGACGAATCCTAAGACCAGGCCTGAGCATTAAGGGGTTGGGCGGTATTGGGCGGGCTCAAGTGGCAGCAGCATGACTAGGTGTATCATACTGGATGCTCTTCAAAGGCCAAGACACAAGAGGATGACATGCACTGTACACACACACACACACACACACACACACACACACACACACACACACACACACACACACACACACACACACACAATGTGAACATGAAACACTCAGAGAGAGCGTCTTAAATCCATCAAAGGCAACATTATATAGGGAGAACTTTGTACTTGGTGCCACGTACACGCTCACACACACACACACACACACACACACTAGATTATTTGCATCCTCAAATATTATTCAAATGCTATAGCAGAGATGATGACAGCTGGGTTGAGGGGTTTGGGCTGAATTGAGTGCTGCTCTTGAGCATATGAACAGTCATGCTATTTAGCTAGACTGAACAAAAATATATTTCAAATTTCAAAAGTTTTACTGAGTTACAGTTCATTTAAGGCAATCAGTCAATTGAAGGAAATTCATGGCGGCCGTGCATTATCATGCTGAAACATGAGGTGATGGCAGCTGATGAATGGCACGACAATGGGCCTCAGGATCTCATCACGGTATCTCTGCTTTCAAAATGCAAATGTGTTTGTTGTCCATTGCTTATGCTTGGCCATACCATAACCCGACAGCCACCATTGGGGCACTCTGTTCACGAGGTTGATATCAGCAATCCGCTCTCCCACAGCGCCATACCATCTGCCATCTGCCCTGTACAGTTGAAACCATCCGTGAATAGCACACTTCTCCACCATGCCAGTAGCCATTGAAGGTGAGCATTTGCCCACTGAAGTAAGTCATGACGCCGAACTGCAGTCCGGTCAAGACCCTTGTGAGGAAGACGAGCACACCGATGAGCTTCCCTGAGACCGTTTTTGACAGTTTGTGCAGAAATGTTTAGGTTGTTCTAACCCACAGTTTCATCAGCTGTCCAGTTGGCTGGTCTCAGACGATCCCGCAGCTGAAGAAGCCAGATGTGGAGGTATTGGTCTAGCTTGATTACACCTGGTCTGTGGTTGTGAGGCCGTTTGGATGTACTGCCAAATTCTCTAAAACGATGTTGAAGGTGGCTTAATTCTCTAACAAAAGCTTTGTTGGATATTCCTGCAGTCAGCATGCCATTTGCATGCTCCCTCAAAACGTGAGACGTCTGTGGCATTGTTCTGTGACCGCTGCACATTTGAGTGGCCTTTTTTTGGTCCCCAGCACAAGGTGCACCTGAGTATTGAAAATACTGCAGTGTAGCTCAGTTGGTAGATTATGGCACTTGCAACACCAGGGTTGTGGGTTCGATTCCCATGTGGGCCCTGGTCAAAAGTAGTGCACTATATAAGGAACAATGTGCAATTTGGGACACAGCCTCTCTCTACACGGCATCTGAAATATTACTTATTACCTTCTCTCTTCACTTTGACTCCAGCCTGCCTTCTCTTGTGTGTAAGGTGAGAATAAAACACTGTGTAGTAGAATGTGGTGACAGGTGTATAGTCTGAAGGGACTGGGAGGAGGCCCAAAAATGGTTTAGACAACCTGAACAAGGGGGGTGACTGGTGTGTAGTCTGAAGGGACTGGGAGGAGGCCCAAAAATGGTTTAGACAACCTGAACAAGGGGGGTGACTGGTGTGTAGTCTGAAGGGACTGGGAGGAGGCCCAAAAATGGTTTAGACAACCTGAACAAGGGGGGTGACTGGTGTGTAGTCTGAAGGGACTGGGAAGAGACACAAAAATTAACAAGGGCCTTCTGCACAATACTTTTTTCATTCTTGCTCACTTTACAGAAAAACTGAAGAAATGCAGAATTTACATCATTAAAATTTGCATCGAAAACAGCATAAGAATGTATCACTTATATTCATAATACAGGTCATTTATTTTCTTGATGGGAAAACTGAATTGTTAAAAAATATGACTGAAATCATTTAAGAGCTAGAGGCTGTTATTGTACAGTCTGACAGTAGACAGACTAGGTTATATTACCCTTTTTTATACTATGGTACTGCTAACTTTGCTGCTCTGGCTGAAATATTCTCTTTTTAAATGGTCCTTTCCAGCACGGTTCCATTAACTATGGTGGAAGATCATATTTTTATATTTAGTGTGTTATTATGTTCCATTTCCTTTTGATGTCTGTGCAACTTGTATGGAGCCTTTATTATTGAGTCCAGGGCCAATATCAACAAAGCATCTCGGAGTAGGAGTGCCAATCTAGGATCTGTCCATATAACCTTATTCATTATGATCTAAAATATATATATTTTTAAAGGACCCTAGATCAGCACTGCTACCCTGAAATGCATAAATGGGCCCAGATAGGCAGCAGCCAGCCATCATGGTCCATCCGGTTCCGTTCAGTCGATATATAAACCCCCTTTTAGTATACCCATTCCATAACCTCCCCCCTCTCCTCTCGTGTTAATGTTGTTCTTAACCACAAAGCAGTTTTTATATTTGTACGACGTTACTTCTTAAACATCGACTCTCCCTTTCATCCCTTCCGTTATGTAGTCTCTCCTCTCTTTCATCCCTCGTTCATTGTTCTTTCCTCTCTTCTCTTCTGTCACGGGCAGCTTTCATCGCGGCGCTCTACATCGATAAGGATCTGGAGTACGTTCACACCTTCATGAACGTCTGCTTCTTCCCTCGACTGAAGGTGAGTGAGCGTGTGTGTAATCTCCCCTGTGCGTCTGAGCGCGTGCATGTCTGAAGGTGAGGTCGCACTCACTCTCTTCTGATCCCATCGACAGCCAGCATCCCCACGACCGCGAGAGAGGCCACTCACTCGCCAATCAATGACCACTCTTCTCTTCTCTATGTACCACCGGTAGAGAGGGGAGGCGATGGAAGCTAATGGCTAAACTAATAGCACTAGCATTGACGAGCGGCACTCAAGTGGTGCTAGACTCCTCAACGGTCTTAGCATGGCTGTACAGTCCTATTGTAGTCATCTTTAATGGGCGCCGGTTCCGGTTGGGTCTTTGCTAGCTACTTTATTGGGTTGTTACTGACTGTTTAGATATTGATCCCCTACCACCACTTGTGTAGCCAGCTCACTGACCTGTTCTAAGGTGCTGTTGTTTCTCAAGTGTTTCAGGTGGTGGGTGTGGTGTTCATTCAGAAAGACCTCAGTTAAGCCTCCTCTCGTATTAGATGGCAGAGGGTGTGACGTATCAGTAAATTGGTGAGATTTAGCGAAGTGAGTCTCTAAATTGGTGGACCTGCCTCCCTCCTCTCCCTCCCTCCCTCCCTCCCTTTAGAGAAGACATTCTGTCTGTAGGATGAATAGCTTGGTGGACCTGCTTCTTCCTGTTAGAATGGTCAAGAGAGACTACTGCTTACACACACACACACACACACACACTACGGCTACCTCCTTCACACACTCACACACATCCTGCACACTGTGTGAAGGTGATGGCTCAGCCTACAATGGTGTACTAATTGCTGTCTGTGTGGGTCTCCTGGGAGTGTGGGTGGCCATGGAGGATCTGAACCGTGTGTGTGTGTGTGTGTGCGACTACAGAGAGAGAGCACCTCATTTCCACTTCCACCAAAAAGTTGTGAAAAAGACCAACACATCTCTTCACATAGCCTTTCAGACTTCGTCCCAAAGGGCACCCTATTCCCTATATGATAATGTGGTGGGTGCTTATATTTGTCCTGGCCCCATAGGGGCCACTATTCTCTAAAGTAATGCACTATGTAGGGAATAGGGAGCTATTTGGAACATAGCCTCTTAGAAACCAGAGCCCTATTATTGCTTTATAGAATCTTCTGGAAGAAAGTCAATGGACTTATATGGAACCATTATGTCCTTGTAGGATTTACGTGTGTGTACACCTGTGTGTGTATGTATTTGTGCAATTTATGTGCATGTGTTTTGGTATCAAAACAGCCAGTACAAATCTCTTATTGCTGAAGGCAGGAAGGAGGGGTAGGGATGCCCCCCAGAGAGGGAGAGGGAACACCAAAGAGGGAGCAGGCGAGAGCATTGGCTACAAGGCATGCCGAACCCATCTTTGTAGAAAATTAATAGGAACAGACAGTTATAGATTCAAAGTGTCCCTTTTTTATAACAGGGCTGCTTTCCAGTTAATGGAAGTGCTTTTAGAAGTCCCTTTGGATTGGAGAATGTATCAGGCCTGCACACCTGGGAGACTCCCAGACAGACCCTGAGAGAGAGCTCTGTATTTCTGTCTCTGCTAGGAGCAGGCTGGAGACGCTTTTGTCTTAAGTAGCCTGTGATTTGTGCCCACTGCAGAGAGAGAAAAGTCAGGGAGATGGAGAGAGCGGAGAGGCAGAGAGCGCCAGAGAAGAACAAAAAGTGAGAGTAGGATAAGAGGTGGAAAGCAGGAAAGAGTCAGGGAAGCAATGAAAGCAGGGGTAAGGGAGATGAATAGAGGTAGAGTTTGTAATTGTTACTCTACAGTATTTGTGATGTGTAAAGCATGTGCGCGTGTGTGTTGCAGGAGTTTATCCTAAACCAGGATTGGAACGATCCTAAATCCCAGCTCCAACAGTGCTGCCTGACCCTGCGCACGGAGGGCAAGGAGCCCGACATACCCCTCTACAAGTAAGCTAGTCCCCCCCCCCCACGCACACACACACTAACCACACACAGGCATAGTGAATGTGCTCTGTTGTGTAAAGGTCTTTGTTGTTGGGATAAAAAGCACCACTTCCAAAGAAACCTCTTATTTGACATAAGGTCAAGGGACAAGTGTCATTTGACGGACAGCTTCCCAAGTTCCAAGGCGAAATGAACTAGGCTAAATGTCACTGACAACTGCGTGTGTGTGGGTTACAGGACCAGCCTGTTTGGAATTCACCACAGTGTATACTTCACTTTCTTGTTAAGATAACTTGAGAGATTTGATTTGAATTAAGGTCTGAATATTTCATGGGAAGCAACTGATAGCAGGCTTTGTGATGTGTCTGAAATGGCACCCTATTCCCTATATAGTGCACTACTTTTGACCAGAGCCCGTATGTTCCCTGGTCAAAGGTAGAGCATTATATAGGGAATAGGGTGCCATTTGGGATGCAGCTTGGAGGTAAACGTATTGCAATTCTACACATTTTGCCATGGGGCAGAGAGAGACGTGCAGTTTTATGGCAAATGTCATGCTACATTGAGAGAGACATATACGCAACAAGGGACAGTCCCATTCTAAGACTGAATGAAGGGTTACAGTGATGAGTATTATTCCACACATTTTGCAATGAGGATGTGAGAACATTTTTATTTTTTAAAGCTAATTTACTGTAATTCTAAACATTTTGCCATGCCTCCTGACGTGTTCATAATGCTATCTGGAGGCGTGAGGGGGCCTCTCAAAAAATGTGCTCGCATGGTGGCATGCCCCAGACCCAGACATGCGAAACTCAACCCCCACCAAACAGACTGAAATTCCAGGTGCTCTTTTCAACCAGCGCTTACTATAATAGGTTATTATCATAATTTTCAGATTTTCACAGTATTATTCCAACCTCATAGTGTGGATATAAACTCCTCTCACTGTCAACTGCGTTTATTTTCAGCAAACTTAACATGTGTAAATATTTGTATGAACATAACAAGATTTAACAACTGAGACATAAACATAAAAGTTCCACATACATGTGACTAACAGAAATTGAATAATGTGTCCCTAATGAAAGGGGGGGGGGGGGTCAAAATCAAAAGTAACAGTCAGTATCTGGTGAGGCCACCAGCAGCATTAAGTACTGCAGTGCATCTCCTCCTCATGGACTGCACCAGATTTGCCAGTTCTTGCTGTGAGATGTTACCCCACTCTTCCACTACGGCACCTGCAAGTTCCTGGACATTTCTCGGGGGAGTGGCCCTAGTCCTCACCCTCTGATCCAACAGGTCCCAGTCGTGCTCAATGGGATTGAGATCCGGGCTCTTCACTAGCCATGGCAGAACACTGACATTCCTGTCTTGCAGGAAATCACGCACAGAACGAGCAGTATGGCTGGTGTCAGGATGAGCCTGCAGAAAGGGTACCACAGGAGGAAGGAGGATGTCTTCCCTGTAAAGCACAGTGTTGAGATTACCTGCAATGACAACAAGCTCAGTCCGATGATGCTGTGACACACCGCCCCAGACCACGGACCCTCCACCTCCAAATCGATCCCGCTCCAGAGTACAGGCCTCGGTGTAACGCTTATTCCTTCAACGATAAACGCGAATCCAACCATCTACCCTGGTGAGACAAAATCGCGACTCGTCTGGTGAGGACCTGCCTTTACATCAGGCCTACAAGACCTTAGTCCAGCCTCTCTCAGCCTATTGTGGATAGTCTGAGCACTGATGGAGGGATTGTGCATTCTTAACTCGGGCAGCTGTTGTTGCCATCCTGTACCTGTCCCGCAGGTGTGATGTTTGGATATATCCTGTGCAGGTGTTGCTACAAGTGGTCTGCCACTGCGAGGACGGTCGGCTGTCCGTCCTGTCTCCTTGTAGCGCTGTCTTAGGCGTCTCACAGTACGGACATTGCAATTTACTGCCCTGCCACATCTGCAGTCATCATGCCTCCTTGCAGCATACCTAAGGCACATTCACACAGATGAGCAGGGACCCTGGGCATCTTTCTTTTGGGTTTTTTTTCCTAGTCAGTAGAAAGGCCTCTTTAGTGTCCCAAGTTTTCATAACTGTGACCTTAATTGCCTACCGTCTGTATGCTGTTAGTGTCTTAACAACTGTTCCACTGGTGCATGTTCATTAATTGTTTATGGTTCACTGAACAAGCATGGGAAACAGTGTTTAACCCCTTTACAATGAAGATCTGTGAAGTTATTTGGATTTTTATGAATTATCTTTGAAAGACAGGGTCCTGAAAAAGGAGTTTATATATATTTCCAGTACCAGTCAAAAGTCTGGGCATACCTACTCATTCCAGAGTTTTTCTTAATTTTTACAAATTCTACATTGTAGAATAATAGTGAAGACATCAAAACTATGAAATAACACATATGGAATCATGTATTAACCAAGAAAGTGTTAAACAAATTAACATATATTGAGATTCTTCAAAGTAACCACCTTTTGCCTTGACAGCTTTGCTCAATATTGGCATTCTCTCAACCAGCTTCATGAGGTAGTCACATGGAATGCATTTCAATGAACAGGTGTGCCTTGTTAAAAGTTAATTTGTGGAATTTATTGTTTTCCTAAATGCGTTTGAGCTAATCAGTTGTGTTGTGACAAGTTAAGGCTGGTATACAGAAGATACCTCTATTTGGTAAAAGACCAAGTCCATATTATGGCAGGAAGAGGTCAAATAAGCAAAGAAAAACAGCAGTCCATCATTACTTTAAGATGTGAAGGTCAGTGAATCCGGAAAATGTCAAGAACTTTGAAAGTTTTTTCAATTGCAGTTGTAAAAACCAAGAGCTATGATGAAACTGGCTCTCATGAGGACCGCCACAAGAAAGGAAGACCCAGCATTACCTCAGCTGCAGAGGATAAATTCATTAGAGTTACCTGCACCACAGATTGAAGCCAAATAAATGCTTCACAGAGTTCAAGTAACAGACACATCTCAACATCAACTGTTCAGAAGAGACTGTGTGAGTCAGGCCTTCATGGTCGAATTGCTGCAAAGAAACCTTTATTAAAGGACCATAAAATCAATACAAACATACATATTATGTCTGTCTGTACTGTACTGAATGTGTGACCTGCTTGGATGTGACAGCTGACTAATGCTTCCTCATATCCCCATTTCTCTGGTTTCTGCCGCTTTCAGAGAGATTCTAATTCCAAGTGACAGTTTTCCCTGTCGAGGTTTGTTTCAGAATTCAGCAGGGCTGAAGAACCGTTAGTATTTGTTTCGGAACATGCCACAGGCTTCTTCATTTGTAAGTGAGAAATATGATTGAATTATTGATGAAATGCCGTAAGTGACCACATTGCATTAAAAATTAATAGCACCCCTGAAATAAGTAAATTGTTTGTTAATAATTTAGGGTGTCGGTGTGTGGTTTATGCTAATGTTAACATTTTAGACATCTACAAGTGTTGTTTACTTGTACTCCCTTCTCCCTGCTGATATCTAACTAAAAATGGTGATGTCTAATGTATTTTTAAATGTTTCATATGATATGAATGTGATATCGTTTTCCAGGACTTTCTCCCTGAGTTTGCTGGTGGCTCATGTATTTCCACATAACACCAAAGCCTGGTGGGGACTGTCATAGAGCATTATCATTATTTTACTACTTTATTCTATTTATTTTCTTTGTAGCAGAAGAACACACATATTTTAACCGTCCAGAGATGATGGGGGGCCTTTTTATTGTTTAACTGTCCCTCAGATTGCTTCTGTACACTGTCAAACCACGCCCAGACGAATCAAAGTATTCTCCTGTATTTTCCTCTCTCCCTTTTTCCTCTCTCTCTGCAGATGAATTATATTAGCTCCAAATGAAAATGTTTGTTTTCTTGTTCTTTTCCAGAAGGACGATACCAACATTGAGTGTCCTTGAGCTTTCTCATGTCTGTCATTATTTCTCTATTGCTCCTTTTTTCCTCTCCTCCATCGCTCATCCCACTCTCCTTTTCATCCGTTTGCTGCAGGACCCTGCAGACAGTGGGGCCGTCTCACGCGCGAACCTACACTGTGGCTGTGTACTTCAAAGGAGAGAGGATAGGCTGTGGCAAGGGCCCAAGGTACGTAGACCGACCCATTAGACCGAGTTAGCATGTGTCCCAAATGGCACCTTAGTCCTTATATAGTGCACTGATTTTTGACCAGAGGCCCATTGGTTCTTGGTCAAAAGTAGTGCACTACACAGGGAATAGAGTGGCATCCAGGATGCAGTCTTCAGTGTGCACCGCTCTGCTCAATGCACGGCTAATGGGCTCTAGAAATAATGGCCATGTTTTATTGATGGTGTTTATTATAGCAATTAAGCGCTGTGGCTGTTCTATTGGGAGGGACTTTATGCGGAATGAAAATGAATCGATTCATTATTGAATTGACATAAATGGTATTATAGAAACATCATTTTGAGGAGGGGAAATGCCCTGTGAGAGCGAGAGACCGCACACAGTGTCTCTCTCTCCAGAGCTAGCTTAGCTCTGGTCCAGGACATTAATACGGTTTGCTAACGCTGAGCATGCCTTCACTAACGCCCTGGACTAGAGCTAGGGCTAGCTGATATGGCTGGAGAAAAGCTCTGTGACAAAAAAAAAAGTCTGCACACAGTGTGTCTTAGGCTGCGGCTCAATAGGCACCCTGTTCCCTTTTGTTCAAAACTAATGCACTATGAAGGGAATAGGGTGCCATTTGAGACAGATTTTCTCCAGGGCTAGCTAGGGTTTTGTTTGGTTCTACCTGTGATGTTTCTCTTCAGAGGGACGAGGGGAAAGGATGGGGAGGCTTTTATAAAGAACCGTAGGGTAAAGAAAATGTGAATCGCTGCGTGAAGGAAGACCCTTTCAGAGAGGAGATAAAACCATTCTACTCAGCTTAAGAATAATACAAAATCCATCAAACATCTCTCACCCCTCTGCATTGAAAATCCCTCTCATGGCCCTCTTGAAAGAGCGCTCTCTGCCTCTAAGCTGGCGATAACTTTGTCCCCTCCATAGTATCTCTACCCAGCTTACTGTTTTATATTTACTAAACGTAAGCCCCGTTACCCCCCCTGCCACTTGCCTATGATCACATAATATAATATTTACAGAGAGCAATACAGTAAACAGTGTACATGCTGAGAGAGCGCCTGGCCCAAAGGCTTAGCTACCTCTGTGAGATGTATGCATGGTGCTAGCTACCTGGGAGGCTTTGGGGAAAAACATTTTTATATAATCCTCTGTCATTGGCATGCTCTCAGACTACAGCATTTGAAAGGGATGTTTTGAATATGCTAAATACCTTTTCTTTCTTGTCCGTCTTTCTCTCTTTTTTTTCTCTTTTTTTTTCTCTCTTTTTTTTTTTTCCTTCTCCTTTTCAATCCAGTATCCAACAGGCGGAGATGGGAGCTGCTATGGACGCACTCGAGAAATGTGAGTAGTTTGAAGAAGTTGGAACCACCACTAAGTGTAATATGTTTAAGCCCTTCACATACTGTAGTACCCTGCTTTGGTTCTTTTGTTCAATATTTGCTTTGTCTTTTCAAATATTTTTCAAAATGACTGCCAAAGTGTAGTGGCCTGTCCAGTCATTTGAAGAGGTTCGAACCACCTCGACGTGTTTAAGCCTTTCACAAATAACATATACCCTGCTTTGGTGTCTTTTAAATTACGAAATGGCTGCCAAAGAGCTTTGGAGAGCGGTGGTCACTGCCCTGTCCAGTCGGTTGGCTGCTGGATACGGAGCATTAGCCTGTTGGAAGAGAAAGTCCAGAACACAGCTAGCATGTGGCCTGGCCTGCCTGCATTATGGGCCAAGGATGCTAAGCTAACACCAGCTAAGGGCCCTCTGCAATGCTAATAGCCTTGGAGGACCTTGTTGAAGTCTCTGTTTGGTGTATTTAAAACAAAAGGGACAAAATGAGAATAGGCCTTGGTCTGTGTGTGAGACTTGTGTCTAGTATGATCCCGGTTCTTGAGCTGTGTAGTGCTGTGACTTGCATCTTAGGGCATAGGGTTCCATTTGGTAAGCAGACTATTTAGATCCCTATGTAACAATTCGCCAATATGCATCGGTTGCTGGTTTAAATGTTTAAGATATGAGTGCATCGGTCTGCGGGACCCCAAACCGATCCAAATGTAGCATGATTCGGTCAGAAAATCCATTAAAATGTTACGAATCGCTGGTTCACTAAAATGTTTTACTCAATTACTCAAATTGCTTTCTTTCCATCTTCTGAAAATACCTCATCTCTTGTGACAACTATGCAGTCTGACAACTCTCCTTCAGTGTCGGACTAAGCATGTAATTATGTTGACAGTCATTGATCTACGTGTCATTTTGCATGCCGATCAACCCCATGCAATATCAGTAGCCTAGACAAATTGCGCGCTGCGCATTTCTTCGCTCACTGACAAACGAGAGGTAGGCCTATTCCTGATCTGACATGTCTGCGTGTGATTTTCAGCTTTCAAAAGATTGTAAAATGACTTGCGCAATATTTGACTTTATTAGTTGAGTGATAACCAATGTAATTTCAGAGCTAATTTTTTTATCAAATGTGCTGTTTACAATTGTGTTTTACTGGATCAGAGCTTACAGTATATTTTATTTAGATTGTTCAGGTTCACCATCACAAATAGTTTTGGTAGTTTTCCTTGAAACAATCAGTTTCAGACCTCTTGACAGAAATGGATTAAATAAAAAAAACATCAATCTACACAATATTGACAAAGTGAAAACAGGTTGATAAAAATGTTTGCAAATGTATTAAAAATATAAAAACCAAATAGGGAAAGTTGTTCAACTGAAATGTCTTCCGCATACCTTTATTTACATAAGTA
The DNA here is from genome assembly GCF_013265735.2 of Oncorhynchus mykiss. Classification (NCBI taxonomy): domain Eukaryota; kingdom Metazoa; phylum Chordata; class Actinopteri; order Salmoniformes; family Salmonidae; genus Oncorhynchus; species Oncorhynchus mykiss. The sequence continues at coordinate 31,198,921 of NC_048575.1, read as the reverse complement.
TTCAGTCCCTTTCCTATGAGACGAAATTGAGCACAGGTGATCCTGTTTCCATTGATCATCCTTGAGATGTTTCTAAAACTAGATTGGAGTCCACCTGTGGTAAATTCAATTGATTGGACATGATTTGGAAAGGCACACACCTGTCTATGTAAGGTCCCATGGTTGACAGTGCATGTCCTAGCAAAAACGAAGCCATGAGGTCGAAGGAATTGTCCGTAGAGCTCCGAGAGAGGATTATGTCGAGGGACAGATCTGGGAACATTTCTGCAGTATTAAAGGTCCCCAAGAACATGGTGGCCTCCATTCTGGAATGGAAGAATGGAACCACCAAGAAATTGGAACCACCAAGACTCTTCCTAGAGCTGGTTGCCTGGCCAAACTGAGCCATCGGAGGAGATGGGCCTTGGCAGGGAGGTGACCAAGAATCCAAAGGTCACTCTTGAAAGAGCTCTAGTCCCTTTGTGGAGATGGGAGAACCTTTCAGAAGGACAACCATCTCTGCAGCAATCCACTAATACAGCCTTTATGATAGAGTGGCCAGAAGCCACTCCTCAGTAAAAGGCACATGACAGCCTACTTTGAGTTTGCTAAAAGGCACCTAAAGACTCTTACTACGAGAAACAATATTTTCTGGTCTGATGAAACCCAGATTGAACTATTTGGCCTGAATGTCGTCTGGAGAAAATCTGGCACCATCCCTACATTGAAGCATTGTGGTTGCAGCATCATGCTGTGGTAATGTTGTTCAGCGACAGGGACAGGGAGACCAGTCAGGATAGAGGGAAAGATTAATTGAGCAAAGTACAGAGATCTTTTTTGAAAACCTGCTCTAGAGCGCTCAACCTCAGACTGGGACGAAGGTTCACCTTCCAACAGGACAACGACCCTAAGCACACAGCCAAGACAATGCAGGAGTGGTTTTGGGACAATTCTCTGAATGTCCTTGAGTGGCCCAGCCAGAGCCCGGACCTGAACACGATCGATCACCTCTGGAGAGACCTGATAAAAGCTGTGCAGCAACACTCCCCATCCAACCTGACAGAGCTTGAGAGGATCTGCAGAGAAGAATTGGAGAAACTCCCCAAATAGAGATGTGCCAAGCTTGTGGCGTCGTACCCTAGTATACCCAAGGCTGTAATCGCTGCCAAAGGTGCTTCAACAAAGTACTGATTAAAAGGTCTGAATACTTATGTAAATGTAATTTTTATTTTTGTATTAATTAGTTAACATTTCTAAACTCGTTTTTGCTTTGTCATTATGGGATATTGTGTGTAGATTGTGAAAGAAAAAAAAACATTTAATACATTTTAGAATAAATCTGTAACCTATCAAAATGTGGAAAAAGGCAAGGGGTCTGAATAATTTCCGACGGCACTGTATATGGTCATTTTTAGAAATACAGGAAAATAGCACTTCAATCGCTTTTGCTACCCGCACTTCATGGTCAACGCAAGAGAAGCGTTGTCTATTTTAATGTCGAAAAATATTTAACCCTCTCTGGTCATAGGAACAACATGAATTTGTGCATGAAGCAGATGCAGTGCGACTTGAGTTTCGCCATCAGGGGGAAGACTGTGTCCGGTGGTCAGTCTCACCGGAGGAAAGGAAGGAGAGAGCAGGGACCGTGAGAGGCGGACCCTCTGCCGCTTTCTCCCTCCCTCCTCTGAGGCGTTTTTTTTTCGGAACTCGGAAATCTCCGACTTCAGTGCGTTCAAGACAACTTCGATAAAATTGGGAAATTTTTTTTGAATGGTCATCCAAATCGGAACTCCAAGTCAGATGTTCAGGCATCTTTCTAGATAGAGCTCCGACTTTCCGACCTGAAGATCACTGACGTTATGATTTGACCTCGTTTTCTTTTTTTACATTTTTGAGTAAACTGTTGTCTTGAATGCATCATGACCACCAGATGCAGATACCATCAGTCCAGTAAAATAATACAAATAATAATATGCAAATGATTTATGCTCAGCTATGCCTCGCAAGTGCTACACAAACTGAGCTATTTTGTTATCAAAGCTTGAGTTTTGAAATATAATATTGTCTGAGGAGCAATATTGGCAGGCCAGGAATATAGCCAACATGCTGTGATAATGAATTAGGCCTTGTGCACAAACCTCATTCCTACAGAACTGTTTTGATTAGGTTAATGTAAGAAAATATCTAGATGTTTAAAAATAATCTGAGCTGTAGATCTTGACTAAGGATGTGATCTTGTTGACCACTGGTCTAAACCATTTGATTATGACGCGGGGGTGAAATCCAAAGTTGTACTTTATATTCTTTGGCTATGTCATAGCAATTTTTTGAGGATAAATATTGATACAATTCTAGCTCTAACACTTTCAATCTGCAAAAATGATACATTAATTAGTGGGTGATGGTGATTTCAGATCAAAAGTGAGGTGGGGGCCTCATTTGCGTTGCCTCATTCACTGCCAGGTAGAACACAATTATAGGCTCTCAGAACCTGATATGAAAGAAATCCCCATCATCATCATCCCCATACACCAATCACCTCCTCCGAAACTCTGCACATCTATGTGCATGTGTAATGCATTAGTTTGAATACATTGAGAGTTAGGTGTGTGCGGACCAGTAACACATTAATCAACAGTCTAATTTGTTCCTCTTCACCTGACCTAATTAGCGTGTAGCTGGGTGAAGCCAGCCTTGCTGGAGTACGGAGGAAGCAGACGAAGTTGTGAAGGTCACTAAGGTCAAAGATTTTATTTGGTTTCGGCCTGCAAATGAGTCCCCTAGGGGCCTGTGATTGATACTGTTTGGGCATTCAAACCCTCGCTTTTATGAAACATTAGCGTCTTAGGGTGTTTGTTTTTTTAACAGCCCCACCTTCCCTCCTTATCTGGAGGCGTAGAGAAGACATGCTCTCTCTCCCTCTCTCAATCCCCCCCCTCCTCCAATTCTTAATTCCCTCCATTCTCTCTCCCCTGTGTAATGCCCCTGTCATAGTGATTGATAGATGCTCATTACTAGTAAATGAACATTTCCCTCCTCATAAATTGCCGTTTCATGTGACTAGTTTAGCGATACCTCCTGAAAAGGTCAGTTCATTTAAAATCATCTCTCCCTGCAAAGCCTCTTCCTCTCCCTCCATCAGACATTACAAACTGTCCAGGTCTGCATCCCAAATGGCACCCTATGCCGTTCAGTGCCTTCAGAAAGTATTCACTCCCTTTGACTTTTCCCGCATTTTGTTGTCACGGCCTTAATTTAAAATGGATTAAATGTAAATGTTTTGATGCTAGCCTACACACAATATCCCATAATGTCAAAGTGGAATTATGTTTTGTATTTATTTTTACACGTTAATTAAAATGTGTAAAATGTCTTGAGTCAATAACTATTCAGCCCCTTTGTTAAGGCAAGCCTAAATAAGTTCAGGAGTAAAAATGTGTTTAACAAGTCACATTTTATTTTTTACATTTAACCTTTATTTAACTAGGCAAGTCAGTTAACTTATTCTTATTTACAATGACGGCCTACACCGGCCAATTGTGTGCTGCCTCATGGGACACCCAATCATGGCCGGTTGTGATTTTTCTTATTTAACCTTTATTTAACTAGGCAAGTCAGTTAAGAACAAATTCTTATTTACAATGACGGCCTAGGAACATTGGGTTAACTGCCATGTTCAGGGGCAAAAATACATAGTTTTACCTTGTCAACTTAGGGATTCGATCTAGCAACCTTACGTTTACTAGTCCAACGCTCTAACCACTAGGCTACCTGCCGCCCAAAATACATGATACAGCCTGGATTCGAACCAGGGTGTCTCTAGTGACGCCTCTAGCACTGAGATGTGGTGCCTTAGACAGCTGTGCCACTCGGGAGCCCATAAAGTTGCATGGACTCACTCTGTGTGCAATAATAGGGTTTTAAATGATTTTTTAATGACTACCTCGTCTCAGTACCTCACACGATTGTCTGTAAGGTCCCTCAGTCGAGCAGTGAATTTCAAACACCGATTCAACCAATAAGACCAGGGAGGTTGTCCTATGCCTTGCAAAGAAGGGCACCTATTGGTGGATGGGTGAAATTAAAAAGCAGACATTAAATATCCCTTTGAGCATGGTGATGTTATTAATTACACTTTCGATGATGTATCAATAAACCCAGTCACTACAAAGATAAGGAAGGAATCCGCTCAAAGAATTCACCATGAGGCCAGTGGTGACTTTAAAACAGTTTCAGAATTTAATGGCTGTGATAGGAGACTGGGGATGGATCAACAATGTTTACTTACTCCACAATACTAACCTAATTGACAGAGTGAAAAGAAGGAAGCATGTACTGAATAAAAATATTCCAAAACATGCACCTGTTTGCAATAAGGCTCTAAAGTAAAACTGCAAAAATGTGGAAAAGAAATAGCGTTATGTTTTGATTGCAAAACGTTATGTTTGGGGAAAATCCAACACATCACTGAGTACCACTCATCATATTTTCAAGCGTGGTGGCTACATCAAGTTATAGGTATGCTTGTCATCTGCAATTACTAGGGAGTTATTTTATTTAAAAAGCAACGGAATAGAGCTAAGCACAGGCAAAATCCTAGAGCAAAACCTGGTCTGCTTTCCATCAGACACTGGAAGACACAATCACTTTTCAGCAGGACAATATCCTAAAACACATTGCCAAATCTACACTGGAGTTACTTACCAAGAGGATATTGAATGTTCCTGAGTGGCCTAGTTACAGATTTGACTTAAATTGGCTTGATAATCTATGGCAAGACTTGAAAATGGCTGTCTAGCAATGATCAATAACTTGATCGAGCTTAAAGAATGTTTGAAAGAATAATGTGCCAGTGCTGCACAATCCAGGTGTGCAAAGCTCATAGAGACTCACAACTGTAATTGCTGCCAAAGGTGATTGTTGACTCACGGGGTTGAATGCTTATCTAATCAAGAAATGTTTTCTTCCACTTTGACTTTTAAAGTATTTTGTGTAGATTCTTAACAAATTACAATTAAATCCATTTGAATCCCACTTTTTGTAACAACAAAATGGGGGAAAAGTCAACATACTTTCTGAAGACACTAGGGAATAGTAGGGTGCCATTTTGGTCGCAACCTCGGGCTGCGTTGGACTGTTTCCCCCCCCTTTCCCAATAAAGCTAGCTACTTGCTGAGAGAGTGCAGTCAAAATCCAGTTTTTACTGTGATTTGTATCATATTGTTACAGCAGCTGATAAAACTGTAACATTGGAAAGGTGCGAAGACGTTGGATGGATGTTATTTCTTGATAGTGGCCGGGAGGGCTGGGCGATTTGGCCAAAATGTCACATCACAATATCTTTCTTATTTGTGACGTTATGTTTCTGAATAACAAAAGTTTCAAGTATGTTTTTTTTAAAGAAGTGCATGACAATAGAAGTGCAACAAATGAATTCTACATGATTTTAAATTGCCATTCTTTGTTCTGTTGGTTTAATGCTCGACAAAACAGATAAAGTAGTCCAATTTGTACAATTTTTCATTTATTTAGCAATTTATCAAAATATTGTTATAAACGATATGTATCTACAGTGCCTTCAAAGTGTTCATACCCCTTGATTTATTCCACATTGTTATAGCCTGAATTCAAAATGGATTAAATGTATTTTCTCACCCATCTACACAGGGTACCCCATAATGACAAAGTGAAAACATGTTATTAGAAATGTGTGCAAATGTATTGAAAATGATATGGAGAGAAATCTCATTTACATAAGAATTCACACCCCTGAGTCAATACTTAGTAGAAGCACCTTATAGCAGCGATTGTAGATGTGAGTCTTTCTGGGTAAGAGCATTCCACACCAGGATTGTGCAATATTTGCCAATCTTTTTTTTTTTTCAAAATTCTTCAAGCTCTGTCAAATGTTTTGTTAACCATTGTTAGCCATCCTTTTTCAGGGATTACCATAAATGTTTAGGTAGATTTTAATCAAAACTGTAGCTCTGCCACTCCAGGGAACATTCACGGTCTTCTTGGTAAGTAACTCCAGTGTAGATTTGGCCTTGTGTTGTAGGTTATTGTCCTGCTGAAACAGGAATTCATCACCCAGTGTCTGGTGGAAAGCAGGTTTTCCTCTAGGATTTTGCCTGTGCTAAGCTCCATTTATTATCCTGGACAAACCTCCTAGTCCTCAACGATTACAAGCATACCCATAACATGATGCAAAATATGGAGAGTGGTACTCAGTACTGTGTTGTATTCTATTTTCCCCAAACATAACACTTTGTATTGCTTTGTCACATTTTTTTCCAGTATTATTTTAGTCGGGACACATGTTTTTGAATATTTGTATTCTGTACCAGCCTCCTTTTTTTCACTCTGTCAATAAGGTTAGTATTGTGGAGTAACTACAATGTTGTTCTTTCATCCAACTCTTAACTGTTTTAAAGTCAACTTTGGCCTCATGGTGAAATGCCTAAGCAGTTTCCTTCCTCTATGGCAACTGAGTTAAGAAGGACTCATGTATCTTTGTAGTGACCAGATGTATTGATACACCATTTGAAGTGTAATTAATAACTTCACCACGCTCAAAGGGATACCCAGGTGCCCTTCTTTGCGAGGCATTGGAAAACCTCCCTGGTCTTTGTGGTTGAATCTGTGTTTGAAACTAAAGGACTGTACAGTTAATTGTATTTGTGGGGTACATAGTCATAAAAAAATTGTTCAACACTATTATTGCACACAAAGCGAATCCTATTATGTGACTTAAGAAAATGTACTTATTTAGGCTTGCCATAACAAAGGGGCTGAATACTTATTGACCCAAGACATTTCAACTTTTCATTTTTAATTAATTTGTAAAAAATTATAATTCCACTTTGACATTATGTGCAGGCCAATGACAAAACATTTACTCAATTTTAAATTCAGACTGTAACACAACAAAATTTGGAAGAAGCCAAAGGGTGCAAATACTTTCTTTAGGCACGGGTATGTTGAGTCATAACGGTATAGCGTTATTCAATTACATCGGCCAGCCCTAGTTGCTGGTTGAAAAAACAATCTACACAGCTCCTTCTTATCAGCATGTTTTGCATGACATCACCAGGTGATATAATATAGACCAATGACAGCTATTTTTCAGATTACATATCCCTCACATACTGTATCCCTCCTCCTCCCCACTCAGACCACTCCCAGACAATCCTAGCAAAATATTAGTTTATTATTGCAAAATATATATTTGTTTATTTTTGACCTTTTGAATTGAAAACTATTACAGTAAGGTGCTTAGTTGTTACCCCAAAATAATTTTTTTATTGAATTAAAAAACGCAGCGTTTTGTAGTTTAACATTTTTATTGAAAGGGATGGACAGAAATGAGCTAGGAGACAGATAATTAAAGAGAATGTAGTGTTAACCAGTGGGGCCAGGATTCAAACCCACGCAGTCACGGGATCGCACAATGTGACGCAGCAAGTGCTCGACCAACCTCAGGGCATGCACACATTTTCTCCCCTTAAACTAACAATATCTTACAGTAACTACCTACAGTATGTCTGACTGTCCAATGGCTTCCTACGTTGCTGTATGATTCTGCCTGTCAGGATTCATTTCCATGTTTTATTTAAGGCCTTCTTTGGTATCGGGCCGCTTTAGAGTGGAATTTAAGTTTTTGTTCAAACCGTACGACCGCCGATTCCCTCCCTGACAGGCAGCTTAACTGCAGCAGAAGAGAAGTAAAGAGGTAAGAGAGACAGAGCTGTGCTCAGCCCTCGCTCAGACAGCTCATTAAAGAGAAATGGGCCCAATATTTGGTGTTCGTTACGCTGTAGAGATCCGCTGGTGGCTCCAGGGATTCTCATTTTATTAATTGATGGCCTCTCATTTTGACAATCTCCTGCCTGTATCTGTCGAGGCAGAATTAAATGTTAACCAAGGCCTGAACTAGAGGAGGGGGTGCAAACAGAGCTAAGGCTGAGACTGCTAGGTAGGAGGAAGAGGGGGAAGGAGAGTAGAGAGCGAGAGAGAGAGGCAGCCCAGTGGCCTCACACACCTCGGCCCTGAAAGGTCGGAGAACATGAAATATACATGGGGAGACGAGTTAACCATTCGTCAACACATCGCTCATCCTTTTTTTGGAGCAGCCGGAGATAGTTTTGTTCTCTCTTTATCTCTTTCGCTCATCTGATATCACACGCTTTCTCCATCTCTTACCCTCTTCCCATCTCTCTCTCTCTCTCTCTCTCTCTCTCTCTCTCTCTCTCATGCTCTCAATCTATTCCTCTCTCCTTTATGCTCTTACTCTTGCTCTTTTTCTCTCTCTCGTGGTCTTTCAGTCTCTTTTCTTTGTCACCACCACTTCATTTCATACGCTTTCCCCCCTGCAGCTGCATGTTTCCTAAACAATGCTGTTTCTTCTCCTGAATACTACAGGAAATAGTCTCTGGATGTGTCCCAGATGGCTTCCTATTCCATATATAGTGCATTACTAAGTAGGCTTTGGCTGGTAGCGAGCAGGGAGGGGACTAGATTCTCTCTCCTCAGCTGTCACTAAACCCTTAATCTCTTGGTAAAGGCTTCTGTGAATGCACAACAAGTACAATACAGTATGAAGGATGGATGGGTGGATGGATGGAGGATCTGAATGTGCTGCTTCTGTGTGTGTTTATTTATTTGCTCCCCTTGGCAAAACAGGGAGGTAGGGTCTAGACAAAGATAGATGCAGTGTTAGTGTTGTGGTTGGCCTATAGGTGATATGTATTCAGTCTGTTCGTAATAAAGCCGAAGCTTAGTGCTGGAGAGAGCATTCCCCCATCCACGTTGATGGGGCCGAGGTAGAGAGGGTACAAAAGCTTCAAGTTCCTCGGTGTGCACATCACTGATAACCTGAAATGGTTAATCGACAGCGTGGTGAAGATGCAACAGCGCCTTTTCAACCTCGGGAGGCTAGAGAAATTTGACATGGCCCCTAAGACCCTCACAAACCTCTACAGATACACCATTGAGAGCATTCTGTCTGGCTGTATCACCGCAGTGCTCTCAAGGGTGGTGTGGTCAGCCCAACGCATTACTCTCGGCACACTGCCTGCCCTCCAGGACATCTACAACACCCGGTGTCACAGGAAGAACCAAGAAGATCATTAAGGACCTCAGCAACCCGAGCCACGGCCTGTTCACCCCTCTACCATCTAGAAGACGTAGACAGTACAGGCGCATCAAGGCTGGGACCGAGAGACTGAGATACAGCTTCTATCTCCAGGCCATCAGACTGTTAAACAGTCACCACTAACCTTAGTTCAGCGGTTCCCAAACTAGGGGTGATATGATAATGGAGTCGTGGAAGAATTTCCCTTATAACATAAATCTATTGTACATATATACAACAAAAGATGTACTATAATATTTTCTTTATCTCAAAATCATTAATGTGGTTAACCTTAAACATCTAAATGAAAATTATTCAAATCTAAAAGATCAAATTAAACCATGGAGGGCCCTTAGATTATGGGAAAAGGCTGTACTTGACCGTTGCACTTGAATCATTCCCACGGTGAATGGCTAGGCCTGCTACGCTATGAAACCACACACTACTGCAGAGACTTTGATATTACCGAACGCAATTGATATTGTGAGAACAATTTGTGGGGAGGCACAAAAACTCACATCAGTTAACAATGTTAAACACATCATTTATGCTATTGCCAGCAGTCAAGAGGAAACTCTGAACGTTAACTGTGAGGGCTTCCAAATGGACGTTAACTGTGAGGGCCAAGATGCCCATTCATTGACTTTTGTTCGCTATACATGTCAGGGGATGCTATTCACAAAGATATTGTTCTGTCTCACAATTTCTGAGCATGAAACGGCATATGGGATGTTCAGTGTGCTGCCCGGCTATATTGACGAAAAACGGATTCCATATGGGATCGAATGGTGGGCTTTTGCTCAGATGGGGCGCCATCTATCACGGGATGGCGGGCAGGCCAAAAGGACTCGAAGGGAATAATACCCTGCCATCTCCCTCTGAGCATTGATGCCGAGTTCAAAACAAACCGGAACTCTGAACTTCGGAAAATCTCGGACTTCCGTCTTCAGTGCGTTCAAGACAACTGGGAACTCGGCAAAAATCTAACTAGGAATTCCACCTCGGGCCTCTTTCTAGTGCTCTGCCTCTGACTTTCCAACCTAAAGATTACTAACGTCATGATTTTACCTCATATTTTTCCAAGTTCCCAGTTGTCTTAAAAGCACCATTCATGGTAGGCTACCATTGGCCAGCTGATATGTGTGAAGCTGGATTCAGTGCTCTGGTCTGCATTAAAACCAGATATCGATCCAGGTTGGATGTGACGGCAGATATGAGGTGCGCGCTGTCGACCACGCCCCCCTGACTTTGAGAAGCTAGGACGCGACATGCATCAAGCACACCTATCTCATTATTGGTGGTGAGATAAGAGACATGTCAGACTCATTTGCAATTGACTGCCCCACATTTGATGGTGAGTTAAGACAAATCTGAAATAATGTTTATTTAATAAAAAATGTATTGACTGCCATAGCCAAAAATTTTAACAATTTCAAATTCTGTAATTAACCGCAAATGTTTTCACAGGGGTGGGGTTGTGAGAATGTTCAGTTAACAGAATAGGGTAATGGGCCAAAAAGGTTTGGGAACCCCTGTCTTAGTCACTGTTCTAGCCGGCTACCACCCGGTACTCTACCCTGCACCTTAGAGACTGTTGCCGTATGTACAGTTGAAGTCAGAAGTTTACATACACCTTAGCCAAATACATTTAAACTCAGTCCTGACATGTAATCCTAGTACAAATGCCCTGTCTTAGGTCAGTTATGATCACCACTTCATTTTAGGAATGTGAAATGACAGAATAATAGTAGAGTGATTTATTTCAGATTTTATTTCTTTCATCACATTCCCAGTGGGTCAGAAGTTTACATAAACTCAATTAGTATTTAGTAGCATTTCCTTTAAATTGTATAACTTGGGTTAAACATTTCAGGTAGCCTTCCACAAGCTTCCCACAATAAGTTGGGTGAATTTTGGCCCATTCCTCCTGACAGAGCATGTGTAACTGAGTCAGGTTTGTAGGCCTCCTTGCTCGCACGCGCTTTTTCAGGTCTGCCCACAAGGGCATTGTGATGGCCACTTCAATACCTTGACTTTGTTGTCCTTAAGTCATTTTGACACAACTTTGGAAGTATGCTTGGGGTCATTGTCCATTTGGAAGACCCATTTGCGACCAAACTTTAACTTCCTGACTGATGTCTTGAGATGTTGCTTCAATATATCCATATCATTTTCCTGCCTCATGACGCCATTTATTTTGTGAAGTGCACCAGTCCCTCCTGCAACAAAGCACCCCCAAAACATGATGCTGCCACCCCGTGCTTCACGTTTGGGATGGTGTTCTTCATCTTGCAAGCGCCCCCCTTTTATTTCCAAACATAACGATGGTCATCATGGCCAAACAGTTCTATTTTTGTTTCATCAGACCAGAGGACATTTTTCCGAAAATTGTTTTTTTCCCATGTGCAGTTGCAAACTGTAGTCTGGCTTTTTTATGGTGGTTTTGGAACAGTGGCTTCTTCCTTGCTGAGCAGCTTTTCAGGTTGTGTCGATATAGGACTCGTTTTACTATGGATATAGTTAATTTTGTACCTGTTTCCTCCAGCATCTACACAAGGTCCTTTGCTGTTGTTCTGGGATTGATTTGCAATTTTCACACCAAAGTACGTTCATCTCTAGGAGACAGAACGCGTCTCCTTCCTGAGCGGTATGACGGCTGCGTGGTCCCATGGTGTTTATACTTGCGTACTATTGTTTGTACCGATGAATGTGGTACCTTCAGGTGTTTAGAAATTGCTCCCAAGGATGATTAATATCAAGCAAAGAGGCACTGAGTTTGAAGTTAGGCCTTGAAATGCATCGACAGGTACACCTCCAATTGACTCAAATTATGTCAATTAGCCCATCAGAAGCTACTAAAGCCATCATTTTCTGGAATTTTCCAATTTCTTTATAGGCACAGTCAACTTAGTGTATGTAAACTTCTGACCCACTGGAATTGTGATATAGTGAATTTTAAGTTAAATAATCTGTCTGTAAACAATTGTTGGAAAAATTACTTGTGTCATGCACAAAGTAGATGTCCTAACTGACTTGCCAAAACTATAATTTGTTAAGAAATTTGTGGAGTGGTTGAAAAACAAGTTTTAATGACTCCAACCTAAGTGTATGTAAATGTCTGACTTCAAGTGTGTGTGTGCGTGTGTGTGTGTGAAAGAGAGTCTGTCCCACGGGTGGGTACACACACAATGTTTGTTCCCACACTTGGGACTCTCTTTTGGTTACTCAGACTTTTGGCCTCCCATCCTCCCATTTTGGCCTCCCACTCTAACCACCTCTCACCGGCTTTGTATTCATGTTACCTGATGAAATTGTTGTACAATATGATCGTGTTGCCATCTAATGCACATTCAAATGTCGTAAATCAGCACTGCAGAGCTCTCCCTGTCCTATGCCGTGTCTTGATTATATCACTGTTGATGATATCTGGAATTGTGCATATACACCCCAATTCTGACTTGTGCTCTGATATCTGCTTCACTGATTTCTGCTCTCATAAAAGCCTGGGTTTTCTGCACGTTAACACAAGAAGCTTATTACCTAAAATGGGTCAGTTGAAAGTGGGTTCACAGCTCCAAGCCAGATGTGTTGTTCATTACTGAGAGGTGGTTAAGGAAGTGTGTTTTGAATACTAATGTTAACCTTTCTGGTTATAACCTTTTTCGGCAAGACAGATCTTCCAAAGGTGGGGGAGTGACAATCTTTACCAAGGATCACCTTCAGAGCTCGGTTGTCTTCACCAAGTCTGTCCCCAAACAATTTGATTTGCTGGTTTTAAGCATTAACATTTCTAATGGCTCTTTGTTGACTGTTGCTGGGTGTTATCGTACTCCATCAGCACCGGCCTGTCCCCTCCTGCCATAAGCTCTCTCCTGGCCCCTTACACTAACTCTGTATTTGTGCTGCGAGGTGACCTAAACAGGGACACACTTAAACCACCTGACCAAGTCCTAAAGCAATGGGACTTCCTAAATCTTTCTCAGATAATTATCAATCCCCAAGGTATGACTCCAAACACCCAGAAAAGGCTACTCTCCTCGAAGTTATCCTCACAAATAATCCTGATTGGGATCAGTCTGGTGTTTTCTGTAATGACTTTGGTGATCACTGTTTTACAACCTGTGTTCGTAATGGCTGCTCAGTGAAACGACCTGTCCTGATTTATCATAGACGCTTGCTAAAAAAAATTAAATGAGCCTTCCTTCATGACCTCGCCTCTGTAATTTGGTATAGAATCAGCTTGATCCCCTCTGTTGAAGACACTTGGACCTTCTTTTTTTATATTTTCAGTGGTATTGTTAACGAACACGCCCCATAAAGAAAATTATAATTAAAAACGGGTTCAGCCACTGGTTCGACCGTCATCTTGCAGAGTTACTCCACCTCAAGAATTGGCACGCTCATACTCACGCTGACTGGCTCTCGTTCAGGCAAATGAGAAATAAGTGCACTCAGACTCTCCGGAAGGCAAAAGTTAGTTACTTTAAAGAGCCAGTTTAAAGAGATCTCTATGGGTCTAACCCCAAGAAGTTCTGGAAAACGGTTAAAGACCTAGAGAATAAACCCTCCTCCTCACAGCTGCCCATATCCCTTAATGTTGATGATGTGATTGTTACTGACAAGAAGAACATGGCTGAGCTCTTTATCACCACTTCATTAAGTCAGGATTCCTATTTGACTCAGCCCTGCTCCCTTGCCCGTCCCTTCTAATGCAACTAGCCCCGATGCTCCTCCCTTTTTTTCCCCTGTCCTGCTACAAAGTTTCTCCCTGCAGGCAGTCACTGAGTCCGAGGGGTTAAAGGAGCTCCTTAAACTTGACCCCAAAAAAACATCTGGGTCAGATGGTATAGACCCTTTCTTCTTTAAGGTTGCTGCCCCTATCATCGCCAAACCTGTCTGACCATTTTAACCTGTCTCTCCTTTCTGGGGCGGTTCCCATTGCTTGGAAGGCAGCCCCGGTGTGCCCTTTAAATAAAGGGGAGATCAAGCCCTAACTGTTGTGGGCCAATTTCTATTTTGTCCTGTTTATCAAAAGTGTTGGAAAAACTTGTCAATAATCAACTGACTGGCTTTCTTGATGTCTATACTATTCTCTCTGGTATGCAGTCTGGTTTCCGCTCAGGTTATGGGTGTGTCACTGCAACCTTACAGTTCCTCAATGATGTCACCATTGCCCTTGATTCTAAGCAATGTTGTGCTGCTATTTTTATTGACTTGGCCAAGGCTTTTGATACGGTAGACCATTCCATTCTTGTAGACCGGCTATAACGAGGTTATATACAGAGGGTACCGGTATGTGCGGGGGTACAGGTTAGTCGAGGTAATTTGTAAAGTGACTATGCAAAGATAATAAACGGGGCAGGGTCAATGTATGTGTTGGGAGGGACCGAGAAGATGGAGGGGATGCTGTAAGCGAGGCTTATGATGGGCTTTAGGCAAATTATTGCAATGGGGATTTCTTTTTGATTGAGCAGCAGCTGCTGAAAAAATTAGCTCCTACAAATATTGAAATGTACATGGTCTTTAGGGTGAAATACATTGGAAAAAAGCAAAAGAAAACTGCACGACTGAATTGGAGACAAAACAAGCAACAAACAAAGAAGATAGGCTTTTGGAAAAGTATCTATTTTTCATAAAATTGTACAGTTATCTTAGCTAGCTGAATTGTTTACCAGTTGCTAAGCTATCTTCTTCAACATTTCCAAGATGGCGTAGCAGTCAGACATCCTTTGTCCTTGTCTTGTCCCATGTGTATGTGTTTTTGTCTTTTTCTTTGCATATCTTTTTGTATATTTTTTCTAGAAACTCAACTTCGAAACACTCTCCTGCAACCCGCCTCACCAAATGTGGTGCGGATCTGTTTTTAGTTTTTTTTTTTTTTCAAAAGTATTATTCACCTCGTATCCGATATCCACAACAGAAGCTAGCCAGCTCACTAGCTAACGTTAGTATTCAGCTAACCACGGCCAGCGGTCATCAGCTATCGCCAGTTTTGTACAACGCGACTCAGGCCAGAGCATACCGGACCTATTTTCTCTCCATTTCCCCTGATTTCTACCACAAGCTCTGGACATTTACACCTGGATCTTGCAGCGAACTAGCTGCTATCCGAGTGACTATTGGCTAACGTCGATTCCAAACACCAATTATCCCGGAGCTAGCCAGCTGAAGAGTTCCATCAGCCACTCCTGGGCTACAATCACCTATCCGGACCCTTTTTACTGCCGATGCGGAGCCCCAATGGGCCTTCACGACTGGAATTCCAACGTTATCTGCCCGAGGGAGTTATTCAACTGGCCCCTCCTTCGCGACGTAACCTGAACGCCCATCTGCAAACTGCGGCCCGCTAATCGTTAGCTGTCTTGGGCATATCAGCTGCTATCTGAACAGGTCTATCGAACAATCTTCTTGGGCCACTATAACTGTAACTATTTTGACAATTGGATTAGTCCCCTCTACCACACGGAACCCACTAATCTACCGACGGAACCGCACGGGGTGGCTAAAAACAGACCTCCATCTTCTGCTAGCTTGCTACCCATGGCTCGACTAGCTGTCTGAATCGCCGTGACCCCAACCAACCTCACTACTCACTGGACCCTTATGATCACTCGGCTAAGCATGCCTCTCCTTAATGTCAATATGCCTTGTCCATTGCTGTTCTGGTTAGTGTTTATTGGCTTATTCCACTGTAGAGCCTCTAGCCCTGCTCATTATACCTTATCCAACCCTTCAGTTCTACCACCCACACATGCGATGACATCACCTGGTTTCAATTATGTTTCTAGAGACAATTTCTCTTTCATATCACTCAATGCCTAGGTTTACCTCCACTCTATTCACATCCTACCATACCTTTGTCTGTACACTATACCTTGAATATATTTTATCGCCCCCAGAAACCTGCTCCTTTTACTCTCTGTTCCAGACATCCAATTCTCATGGTTTTTAGCCGTACCCTTATCCTACTCCTCCTCTGTTCCTCTGGTGATGTAGAGGTGAATCCAGGTCCTGCAGTGCCTAGCTCCACTCCTATTCCCCAGGCGCTCTCTTTTGATGACTTCTGTAACCGTAAAAGCCTTGGTTTCATGCATGTTAACATTAGAAGCCTCCTCCCTAAGCTTGTTTTATTCACTGCTTTAGCACACTCTGCCAACCCGAATGTCTTAGCCATGTCTGAATCCTGGCTTAGGAAGACCAACAATAACTCTGAAATCTCCATCCCTAACTACAACATTTTCAGACAAGATAGAACGGCGGTGCCGGGCGGTGTTGCAATCTACTGCAGGATATCCTGCAGAGTTCTGTTTTACTATCCAGGTCTGCACCCAAACAATTTGAACTTCTACTTTTAAAAGTTCACCTCTCTAAAAACAAGTCTCTCACCGTTTCTGCCTGCTATAGACCTGCCCTCTTCCCCCAGCTGATTGACCCCCATATGTGAACTGATTGCCCCCCATCTATCTTCAGAGCTCGTGCTGCTAGGTGACCGAAACTGTGACATGCTTAACACCCCAGCCATCCCTAAATCTAAGCTTGATGCCCTCAATCTCACACAAATTACCAATGAACCTACCAGGTACAACCCCAATGCCGTAAACACGGGCACCCTCATAGATATCATCCTAACCAACTTGCCCTCTAAATACACATATGCTGTTTTCAACCAAGATCTCAGCGATCACTGCCTCATTTCCTGCATCCGTAATGGGTCAGTGGTCAAACGACCTCCACTCATCACTATCAAACGCTCCCTGAAAGACTTCAGCGAGCAGGCCTTTCTAATCGACCTGGCCCAGGTATCCTGGAAGGATATCAACCTCATCCCGTCAGTAGAGGATGCCTGGTATTTTTTTTTTAAATGCCTTCCTCACCATCTTAAATAAGCATGCCCCATTCAAGAAATGTAGGACCAGGAACAGATATAGCCCTTGGTTCTCTCCAGACCTGACTGCCCTTAACTTCTTTGGGATAGGGGGCAGCATTTTCACTTTTGGATGAATAGCGTACCCAGAGTAAACTTCCTCCTACTCAGTCCCAGATGCTAATATATGCATATTATTAGAAGTATTGGATAGAAAACACTCTGAAGTTTCTAGAACTGTTTGAATGATGTCTGTGAGTATAACAGAACTCATATGGCAGGCAAAAACCAGAGACAAAATCCAAACAGGAAGTGGGAAATCTGAGGTTTGTAGTTTTTGAACTCAGTCCCTATCGAATACACAGTGGGATATGGGTAATTTTGCACTTCCTAAGGCTTCAACCGTCTTTAGAACGTTGTTTCAGGCTTCTACTGTGAAGGGGGGCCAGATGAGAGGGGATTGTGTCAGAGGTCTGGCAGCAGCCTCGATCTCAGTCACGCATTTCACGTGAGAGTTACCTCTCGTTCCATTGCTTTTCTACAGACAATGGAATTCTCCGGTTGGAACATTATTGAACATTTATGATAAAAACATCCTAAAGATTGATTCTATACTTAGTTTGACAAGTTTCTACGACCTGTAATATAACTTTTTGAACTTTTCGTCCGACGTTTGGCTGGACCTGAACGCACGTTTGGATTTGGTTACCAAACGCCCTAACAAAAGAAGCTATTTGGACATAAATTATGGACTTTATGGAACAAATCAAACATTTATTGTCGAACTGGGATTCCTGGGAGTGCATTCTGATGAACATCATCAAAGGTAAGTGAATATTTATAATGCTATTTCTGACTAATGTTGACTGCGCAAAATGGCAGATATTGATTTTGGCTGTTTTGGGCTCTGAACGCCATACTCAGATTGTTTTTTTCGTAAAGTTTTTTAAAAATCTGACACAGCGTTGGCATTAAGGAGAAGTTTATCTATATTTCCATGTTTAACATATGTATTTTCATCAACATTTATAATGAGTATTTCTGTAAATTGATGTGGCTCTCTGCAAAATGACTGCATGTTTTGGAACTACTGAACATAACACGCCAAGCATTTTTCTACGGCTGGCCATGCTTTACACCTGGCCACCCCTACCCCAGTCAACAGCACTGCACCCCCCATAACAACTCGACCCAAGCATTCACCATTTCTCCTTCTCCCAAATCCAGTCAGCTGAGGTTCTGAAAGAGCAGCAAAATCTGGACCCCCCAAAATCAGCCGGGCTCGACAATCTGGACCCTTTCTAAAATGATCTGCCGAAATTGTTGCAACCCCTATTACTTGCCTGTTAAACCTCTCTTTCTACGGCTGGCCATGCTTTACATGGACATCTGAGATTCCCAAAGATTGGAAAGCAGCTGCGGTTATCCCCCTCTTCAAAGGGGGGGACACTCTTGACCCAAACTGCTACAGACCTACAGTGCCTTGCGAAAGTATTCGGCCCCCTTGAACTTTGCGACCTTTTGCCACATTTCAGGCTTCAAACATAAAGATATAAAACTGTATTTTTTTGTGAAGAATCAACAACAAGTGGGACACAATCATGAAGTGGAACGACATTTATTGGATATTTCAAACTTTTTTAACAAATCAAAAACTGAAAAATTGGGCGTGCAAAATTATTCAGCCCCCTTAAGTTAATACTTTGTAGCGCCACCTTTTGCTGCGATTACAGCAGTAAGTCGCTTGGGGTATGTCTCTATCAGTTTTGCACATCGAGAGACTGAATTTTTTTCCCATTCCTCCTTGCAAAACAGCTCGAGCTCAGCGAGGTTGGATGGAGAGCATTTGTGAACAGCAGTTTTCAGTTCTTTCCACAGATTCTCGATTGGATTCAGGTCTGGACTTTGACTTGGCCATTCTAACACCTGGATATGTTTATTTTTGAACCATTCCATTGTAGATTTTGCTTTATGTTTTGGATCATTGTCTTGTTGGAAGACAAATCTCCGTCCCAGTCTCAGGTCTTTTGCAGACTCCATCAGGTTTTCTTCCAGAATGGTCCTGTATTTGGCTCCATCCATCTTCCCATCAATTTTAACCATCTTCCCTGTCCCTGCTGAAGAAAAGCAGGGCCAAACCATGATGCTGCCACCACCATGTTTGACAGTGGGGATGGTGTGTTCAGCTGTGTTGCTTTTACGCCAAACATAACGTTTTGCATTGTTGCCAAAAAGTTCAATTTGGGTTTCATCTGACCAGAGCACCTTCTTCCACATGTTTGGTGTGTCTCCCAGGTGGCTTGTGGCAAACTTTAACCGACACTTTTTATGGATATCTTTAAGAAATGGCTTTCTTCTTGCCACTCTTCCATAAAGGCCAGATTTGTGCAATATATGACTGATTGTTGTCCTATGGACAGAGTCTCCCACCTCAGCTGTAGATCTCTGCAGTTCATCCATAGTGATCATGGGCCTCTTGGCTGCATCTCTGATCAGTCTTCTCCTTGTATGAGCTGAAAGTTTAGAGGGACGGCCAGGTCTTGGTAGATTTGCAGTGGTCTGATACTCCTTCCATTTCAATATTATCGCTTGCACAGTGCTCCTTGGGATGTTTAAAGCTTGGGAAATCTTTTTGTATCCAAATCCGGCTTTAAACTTCTTCACAACAGTATCTCGGACCTGCCTGGTGTGTTCCTTGTTCTTCATGATGCTCTCTGCGCTTTTAACGGACCTCTGAGACTATCACAGTGCAGGTGCATTTATACAGAGACTTGATTACACACAGGTGGATTGTATTTATCATCATTAGTCATTTAGGTCAACATTGGATCATTCAGAGATCCTCACTGAACTTCTGGAGAGAGTTTGCTGCACTGAAAGTAAAGGGGCTGAATAATTTTGCACGCCCAATTTTTCAGTTTTTGATTTGTTAAAAAAGTTTGAAATATCCAATAAATGTTGTTCCACTTCATGATTGTGTCCCACTTGTTGTTGATTCTTCACAAAAAAATACAGTTTTATATCTTTATGTTTGAAGCCTGAAATGTGGCAAAAGGTCGCAAAGTTCAAGGGGGCCGAATACTTTCGCAAGGCACTGTATATCTATCCTACCCTGCCTTTCTAAGGTCTTTGAAAGCCAAGTTAACAAACAGATCACCGACCATTTCAAATCCCACCGTACCTTCTCTTCTATGCAATCTGGTTTCAGAGCTGGTCATGGGTGCACCTCAGCCACGCTCAAGGTTCTAAACTATATCTTAACCGCCATCGATAAGAAACAATACTGTGCAGCCGTATTCATTGACTTGGCCAAGGCTTTTGACTCTGTCAATCACCACATCCTCATCGGCAGACTCAAAAGCCTTTGTTTCTCAAATGATTGCCTCACCTGGTTCACCAACTCCTTCTCCGACAGAGTTGAGTGTGTCAAATCTGAGGTCCTGTTGTCTGGGCCTCTGGCAGTCTCTATGAGGGTGCCACGGGGTTAAATTCTTGGGCCGACTCTCTTCTCTGTATATTTCAATGATGTCCCTCTTGCTGCTGGTGAGTCTCTGATCCACCTCTACGCAGACGACACCATTCTGTGTACTTCTGGCTCTTCTTTGGACATCGTGTTAACAATCCTCCAGACGAGCTTCAATGCCATACAACTCTCCTTCCGTGGCCTGCAACTGCTCTTAAATACAAGTAAAACTAAATGCATGCTCTTCAACCGATCGCTGCCTGCACCTGCCCGCCCGCAAAGCATCACTACTCTGGACGGTTCTGACTTAGAATATGTGGACAACTACAAATACCTAGGTGTCTGGTTAGACTGTAAACTCTCCTTCTAGACTCACATAAAACATCTCCAATCCAAAGTTAAATCTAGAATTTGCTTCCTATTTCGCAACAAAGCACCTTTCACTCATGCTGCCAAACATACCCTCATAAAACTGACCATCTTACCGATCCTCGACTTTGGCGATGTCATTTACAAAATAGCCTCCAACACCCTTTCAACAAATTGGATGCAGTCTATCACAGTGCCATCCGTTTTGTCACCAAAGCCCCATATACTACCCACCACTGCGACCTGTACGCTCTCGTTGGCTGGCCCTCGCTTCATACTCGTCGCCAAACCCACTGGCTCCAGGTCATCTACAAGACCCTGCTAGGTAAAATCCGCCCTTATCTCTGCTCGCTGTTCACCATAGCTGCACCCACCTTTAGCACGCGTTCCAGCGGTTATATCTCACTTGTCACCCCCAAAGCCAATTCCTCCTTTGGCTGCCTCTCCTTCCAGTTCTCTGCTGCCAAAGACTGGAACGAACTACAAAAATCTCTGAAACTGGAAACATTTATCTCCCTCACTAGATTTAAGCACCAGCTGTCAGAGTTGCTCACAGATCACTGCACCTGTACATAGCCCATCTATAAATAGCCCAAACAACTACCTGTTCCCCTACTGTTATTTATTTATTTTGCTCCTTTGCACCCCAGTATTTCTACTTTGCACACTCATCTACTGTCAAATCTACCATTCCGGTGTTTTAATTGCTATGTTGTATTTACTTTGCCACCATGGCCTATTTATTGCCTTTACCTCCCTTATCTCACCTCATTTGCTCACATTGTATATAGACTTATTTTTCTACTGTATTATTGACTGTATGTTTGTTTTACTTCATGTTTAACTCTGTGTTATATGTGTCGAACTGCTTTGCTTTATCTTGGCCAGGTTGCAGTTGTAAATGAGAACTTGTTCTCAACTTGCCTACCTGGATAAATAAAACATTTAAAAGGAGTATTGGTGTCTCCTAGGGGTCTTTGGCCTGGTTTGCGAACTACCTCTCTGAGTGCAGGGTATAAAGTTAGAACATCTGCCGTCTCAGCCACTGCCTGTCACCAAGGGAGTACCCCATGGCTCGATCCTAGGCCGCATGCTCTTCTCAATTTACATCAACAACATAGCTCAAGCAGTAGGATCTCCCTCATCCATTTATATACAGATAATATAGTCTTAAACTCAGCTGGCCCCTCCCCGGATTTTGTATTAAACGCTCTACAACAAAGCTTTCTTAGTGTCCAACAAGCTTTCTCTGCCCTTAACCTTGTTCTGAACACCTCCAAAACAAAGGTCATGTGGTTTGGTAAGAATGCCCTTCTCCCCACTGGCGTGATTACTCCCTCTGAGGGTTTAGAGCTTGAGGTAGTCACCTCAAACAAGTACTTCGGAGTATGGCTATAGAAGGTACACTGTCCTTCTCTCTACACACATCAAAGCTGAGCTGCAGGCTAAAGTTAAATCTAGACTTGGTTTCTTCTATTGTAATCGCTCCTCTTTCACCCCACC
Source organism: Oncorhynchus mykiss (assembly GCF_013265735.2). NCBI lineage: Eukaryota > Metazoa > Chordata > Actinopteri > Salmoniformes > Salmonidae > Oncorhynchus > Oncorhynchus mykiss. Next base: position 31,176,610 of record NC_048575.1, on the reverse strand, counting down.
TGCCAAACTAACCCTGATTCAGATGACCGTCCTACCCATGCTAGATTACGGAGACGTAATGTATAGATCGGCAGGTAAGGGTGCGCCCGAGCTGCTAGATGTTCTTTACCATTCAGCCATCAGATTTGCCACCAATGCTCCTTATAGGACACATCACTGCACTCTATACTCTGTAACTGAACTGGTCATCTCTGTATACCTGTCGCGAGATGCATTGGTCGATGCTTATTTATAAAACCCTCTTAGGCCTCACTCCCCCCCCCCCCCCCCCCCCCCTCTGAGATATCTACTTCACCCCTCATTCTCCACATACAACACACATTCTGTTGAAGTTCCCCAAAGCGCACACATCCCTTGGTCGCTCGTCTTTTCAGTTTGCTGCAGCTAGAGACTGGAACGAGCTGCAACAAACACTCAAACTGGACAGTTTTATCTCATTCTCTTCATTCAAAGACTCAATCATGGACACTCTTACTGACAGTTGTGGCTGCTTTGCGTGATGTTTTGTTGTATCCACCTTCTTGCCCTTTGTGCTGTTGTCTGTGCCCAATAATGTTTTTACCATGTTTTGTGCTGCTACCATGTTGTGCTGCTGCTATGTTGTTGTTGTGTTGCTGCCATGCTATTTTGTTGTCTTAGGTCTCTCTTTATGTAGTGTTGTTTCTCTTGTCGGGATGTGTGTTTTGTCCTATATTTATCTTTATACATTTTTTAAATCCCAGCCCCCGTCCCCGAAGGAATGCCTTTTGCTAGGCAGTCATTGTAAATAAGAATTTGTTCTTAACTGGCTAAGAACAAGCGTTTCGCTGCACCTGCGATAACAATCGGCTTCAATTCGATTTGATATAGGCTACTCTAAATGTGTTCATTCGTTAGTGAATGGGGGTTTAAATATGTTACTTCGTTAGTGAATTGGGCTTTAAATGTGTAGGATGCCCATAAAACCAATAAGCATGTGGTTCTGTAATCAGTGTGTGTGTGTGTGTGTGTGCGCGCGCGCTCTCATGTCTGTGCGTGTGTATTCTGTGGCACCCTGTAAATGAGACAAGTGTTGCTTGCTACATTCCAGCGTGGCAGTCATTATGTGGCACAACAAGCCTGGATGTTGACAGGGTCCCAAACTCCAACCCAGTCCCCTCTCGCTCTCCAAACCGCAAGCCCAACCCTGTCCTTGAAAGGAATTACTGCATTGTCGATAAACAAAAGACTTGAGTCAAGCTAAGTGTGCTAACGCCTAGGTGATCAGTATGCATGAGCACGCCGCCTCGAAGGTGATTTTCTCTACACAACGCTGGACTGCGGAGAATTCTCAATGTGTTTTCACTCAATGCAAATCCTCAAATGTTAAATGGAAGACCTATTTCGGTTGAATGCGTTCAGTTGTGCAACTGACTAGATATCCCCTTTCCAACACCGGTACCCTGTTGTCTTTTCTGTCTCTTCAGCTACCAGACGGGAGCTTTGAAATAAATGAAAAACATTGTAATATTCTTTAGGAACCTCAATTTCGGTTGCCTCCACACACTTTATGCTACTGCATGTTAAACAATGCAAATGACCAAAGAAGCATTTTCCTCCCTCTCAAGTGGTGTAATTCTCATCTCTTATAAGTCCTCTCCAGACTGAAATGCCGCCAGTGATTTCCATATTTTAACTGCATGTAGTTTTAGTTTCTCGCTGAGGCTCATCATGTGTTGCTTAGTCATCTAAGGCCAATCGCACTACAGTGTATCCCTCACTGTTTCTTTGAGTGAATATGTTTGCCAACTAGATGTTGGCCTCATCTCTGTTGGAGACATTGGGGTCTTTTGCTGTACGTTTTGCATTCACAGTTGTCATTTAGCAGATTTATCCAGCTTGACTTACTCTCTCTAGTCAACATATGGTGGAGTGACCAAAGATTAGACCTGGATTCAAATAATGTTTGTTTTCTTTCAAATTGCTCTAGCTGCACTTTATTGAGCTTGAAGTGAAGTGAAAATTCAGAATCTCCTGGAGGACAGTGGAAGTTGATCAAAATGCCATTGATATTGTTAAAACTAACGCCTTTCCACCCGTGGCCTTCATCTGGGTTTTTCTTGATTGAGCTTGACCCATAGATAGTTTGTCAAAAGGCTAAGTCTTCGAGTCAGTGTGAGATCTTTGACGGGATAACATACCGTATGGAACTAACACGGTCTGTTCTTTTATGATGTCCTAATCTACACATCTAAATTTGTGACGTAAATGGTTTGATACAGAAGACTGGGCGTCACTTCATGCGTACGATTTTAAATTGAGATGTATGCGGTGCTAAGCAGTGATACGCCTTATCAGCTTTTAAACATTCATTTTCTGTTGTCCTTATTACAGATCTCATTTAGAGATGTTCTGTGCTAATTAACTTATCTGATCTCATTTTCATCACAATGACATCAAATGAGCCCTGTCTAAGTCCGTTATTTTCCTTAGTTAAGGACAATAATGAGGTACTAGAGCCATTCAGTGCTAATAATTGTTGAAGTGTGTCACTAGCATCAAAAAGGAGTATGTATACATTGCAATTTTAACAGGGTAGCATAGTGGTTAGAGCGTTGAGTCAGTAACCGAAAGGTTGCTAGTTTGAATCCCGACTAGGGGGAAAATCTGTCGATCTGAACTTGACCAAGGCACCTTAACCCTTTTTCTCCAGGGCCACTGTCAATAATGGCTGATCCCTGCTGTGACTCCATTCTCCAAAGTTGTCTCAGGGGAGTGGGATATACACAAAATACATTACCACTTCACACCACACACTTGTACAGGTTACACACTTGTATATGTGTGAAACAGGACAGATATAGGCAGACCCTATTTTACCTTTATTTTGATCTTGCCATTCTAAACACTACTAATCACTGTCCTAGATCTGTCGTACAGCTGACCATGTTACTTCCCTTTCCCCCCGCTCTTTATCTCCTTTCTTTGGTCCACCTTTCTCTTTTCTCCTCCTCTGTCTCACTCTACCGCTCCCTGCTGCAGATAACTTCCCTCAGATGGCTCATCAGAAGCGCTTCATCGAGCGGAAATACAGACAGGAGCTGAAAGAGATGAGACGAGAGAGGGATCGCCAGGAGAAGGAGGGAGACGAGCCAGAGGACAGCAGGAAGTAACAGAGCCCCTCTCCGACCAATCAATATGGACAGAGAATTTTTTCGACCAGTCAAGATGGACGATATTGGAGAGTGTAGGGAAGGTGCAAGAAGTGGAGGGATAAACTACTTCCAAATACTCTGAATTGCTAAAAAAATATATGTCCTCTCCTCGACTACTCTCTTTGATTTGACAGGTGAAAACAATGGAAGCTTATCATAAGGCTAACTTTCACCTGGTCAGTTCATTCATAACAATTGCAAGGAAGGAGAAGATTGCGAGGAGAGGACATATTTTTGGGACAATTCAGAAAGAGCACTAGTCTACAGTACACACCCTCTACTGTCTCGTCCCATTGGCTTGAGGATTGCCTTGCATTTTTTAGTGTTTGTTTGGGTTTGTTGTTTTGAGCTGCTTTTATGTGTAGGTCTTAATCAATTCCATGTTGATTATGTACAGTCACGTTTTAAACTAAATCTAGAACATGGTTGGTCGTCAATCATGGTTATAATGAAGGGCAACAGAAATGCTTTGTTTTAAATGTTTTTGTTGTTTTTTTTGTACCGCTAGTGACATTGATAGTAATTGCTATTAATAAAGGTATTTCAAATGTTAATTGATTTGTCATCATGGAATCTGTCCTCTTGATAGCCATACTCATCATAATCAGTGTCTGACACCAAATCGCTCAATGGGAAAACTAGTAGTGGCATATCACGTGCACGTTTATGAAGAGGAGAGCGTTAATATGATTCAATGACATTAAATATGATGTAAAATGCCACCATCTGTCTCACATCTGCTGCCTCTTTCTCTAACAATTTCAAATTTGTGTCCCCCCCCTCCTCCCCAAATCCGATTGCCAGTTTTTAAAGATCTTAATTATAGATTGTGTGTAATTAATGATTTCTTCAGTTCAGTAGCCACAGGTTCCATGCTATTAACCACTTTATTGTCTTGAATTTCAACATTCACCATAAGAACTTAAGCTACCTTCAAGCCAGGCTGATGTCATCCTAGGCAAAAACTAAGGGAACATGGCTAATGTGCAGACATTTTTCCATTTCCAAATTAGTTCAAATGTCATTAGGGTTAAGGAAATGGTCTGTCCGTTTTAGATTGTCTCGTCAGGCTGTCAAGGGGATGCTGTTCAGAAAAGTCCCCTACTTTCTTCCTACTGTTATGTCTGTCAAATTGCTCAATGTTCGGATAAAGCTTTTCTGAATTCGAAACACTGATGATTACACGTAGAAACGGAATAAGGATTTTAAAGATCTTTAATCGTGTTGAGTCATATAAATATCCAGTACAAAAATCACATTGTACAAAGCAGATGAATGGGCATTGGATCATGAGGGCCCCTTTAAACTACTGCACATACTGTAACCTATCATAGTATTAATCCACATAGACAAAACTTAGGCTGCATCCCGATTCTCCACTCTTCTCCTGGAGTGTGCACGTCGTCGCATAGTTAGTAAGTAAGCCATGGACAAGCCAGAACGGCCCATCTCCTGTTTCTGTAGCATGAGGCAGCTTGATGTACAACCCCTGGACATGACGCTACTTGGATGGATTTAACAATGGTGGAAACTCCCCCCTAACCAATGCTGACACAATTCCTATGCTTTTAAATCCATGACTGTAAGTGTGCACGCTTTAAGGATGGGTGGAGAATCGGGATGCAGCCATAGACTGCTCAATCACATAGTCAACAACATAATATAGAGGCAACCTTAAGGCTAACCAACCGTGTCTACATGAACACCCAACAGACCGATCATATCTTTAGAAAGAGGACATCAGAACTATCTCTGGTCCAGAGTGTGAGCAGGAAGCCTCAGCATAAGAAAGCCACACTAACGCCCTGGACCAGAGCTTTCTATAGGATAACCATATCTGGCAGCTAACATTACTCTACAATCCCCCAATAGCATTGGACACTGGACGCTTGATGGACTTGATGTTTGTTTAATGCATGTCCATAGCTGAGCATGGTGTTAATGCTGAAAGGCAAGAACAGTCCCAATAAAGAAGCACAAATATGTATTTATAGTGAGATGCTGCTGACACCCTGAATTAAAGCGAGAAAATGGATGTACCAAACCCAGATTGCCCCTTTTTAAAATTTAACCTTTCTGATCTCCCCATCCCGGATCCGGGTTCGTGAATACAGACTCAAGCTCATTACCATAACGCAACGTTAACTATTCATGAAAATCGCAAATGAAATGAAATAAATATGCCATCTCTCAAGCTTAGCCTTTTGTTAACAACACTGTCATCTCAGATTTTCAAAATATGCTTCTCAACCATTGCAAAACAAGCATTTGTGTAACAGTATTGATGGCTAACGTAGCATTTAGCATTAACATTCAGCTGGCAACATTTACACAAAAAAACAGAAAAGCATTCAAAAAAATCATTTACCTTTGAAGAACTTCAGATGTTTTCAATGAGGAGACTCTCAGATAGCAAATGTTCAGTTTTTCCTGAAAGATTATTTGTTTAGGACAAATCGCTCCGTTTTCTGCGTCACGTTTAGCTATGAAAAAACCCCTGTATCCAGGATTGTGTAAATCTATCAGCAAGCTCATTAGCATAACACAACGTTAACTATTTATGAAAATCGCAAATGAAATGAAATAAATATGCCATCTCTCAAGCTTAGCCTTTTGTAAACAACACTGTCATCTCAGATTTTCAAAATATGCTTCTCAACCATAGGAAAACAATCATTTGTGTAAAAGTAGCTAGCTAGAGTTAGCATTTCGCGTTAGCATTTAGCGTTAGCATTAGCGTTAGCATCCAGCACGCAACATTAACAAAAACATAAAAGCCTTCAAATAAAATCATTTACCTTTGAAGAACTTCTGATGTTTTCAATGAGGATACTCTCAGTTAGATAGCAGATGCTCAGTTTTTCCAAAAAGATTCCTTGTGTATTAGAAATAGCTCCGTTTTATACATCACATTTGGCTACCAAAAAAAATCCATAAATTCAGTCCCAAAACATACAAATTGAACAATAGCATCATTGCAGAAGGATGACATTTAATCAGACATTTCAAACTAATAACACAACTGACATAATTGCCACAACGACGGTGATATTATTTCCCTGTCTCTGTCCGCAGCATTCACAATTCACACAAACTGTACATATATTATTTTTCCCAAAAACATCTATGGATGTAAACAATGAAAATGGTGAGGTAGCTTAGACAATCCTCTGAGTCAAGAACACACTTGTTAATAATGTATACTATATTATATGCTAAATAATTGTAATAAGCAAGTTATTTTCTCATTCTATTTCTTTGACCATTGAGCGCCCACTGTGTAAGTGACTATTTGAGATTGTGGCAAACATTGCTTTGATAAGCATTCATTTGGGTTCCTAAACCCTCCGAACTGAAAATCAACCGTTTTTCTTCTGCCCTTGAACGGTAGACATAAGAGTTTAAATTAGAAGAGAAAATGACAACAGAAGAGTGCTTTATTTTTCCCTCATTATTGAAATGTCTGATTAAATGTCATCCTTCTGCAATGATGCTATTGTTCAATTTGTATGTTTTGGCCTTGGGCAAGTTGCTTCATTTGAATTGCTCAATTTTCTTACTATGTATATGTCAAACCATTTCATGATGGCAAACCAATCTAATGACCATTTCATATGTATATGTCAAAACATTTTATGATCCCAATATTATGTTGACCTGTACCTCTTATGTCAATGACAATCCCAACGGAATGTCAACATTCTTTCTTACAACTGAAAATGGCATATTACCCTTAATGTCTAGCCTTCCTCCCCCACATACTGTCGTCCCAATATGTCAGACCTGGAAACTTTGTCAGTGTGCACATCACAAATGGATGTTCAACCATCAATCAATTACTCAGTTTAATTAACCAAGAAAAGCATAAAGTAAAACACTGAGTAAAGAATCATGTTTAATTTGAACATGTTCAGTTCATTAGGGTAACACTTTCCATTAACCCTTTATATAGAGTACCTTATTGCAAAGTGTTATTGACATTAGTTTTTTTCAGATAGCACTCTGAGGAGCTTTTTGGTCCGGGTGTTTCAGCTCCCCCCTACAGAGAATGATCTCCTAAATGGCACACTATTGTAGCCTGGTGCACTATATAGGGAATGGGTGTCATTTGGGATGCAGAATATGTAAAGCTATGTGGATCAGGTGTTATTGACGGTCAGGAAGGTGACGTACAACCCATAGAAATTCAATGAGTAGAGTGGGTGTCCCCATTCAAGTCAAGGATGCCACAGTCGGTGGACTGGTGGCCATTTTGACTGTACCCATAGAATTAGAGTATTCTATTTCTATGGTTGAACCCCTCAGTCTCTTAGCATGGCTTTATGTGACTTCAAAAGAAAATGGTGACATACATAGCCAATGCTATAAGGGAATGGGACGCTAGAAACCTGATAACAAAACAGAACTGTACAGCATATTGTATCAATACACAGATACACACAATATAAGATATATCTCACAATATGCAGCTTTTCATTCCAGAAACTCTGAACAATTCATAGATGTCTCTCAAGTTCACCAGAAAACCGCTTGCTTTTCGTCCCTCTATTGCAGGCAGCTTTTGAAAAACAAAAGAGAAGAAGTATGTTTGTATATAGAGATATATGTGGGGCCTGATGCACAGAGTACAGTACCCCCATATACAACGAAGCGTCTTCTTGACAAGTCTTTTCCTCATGAGTCCCCGGCTGCCTTGCAGAGAGAGAGACCACTAAGCGCCGTCGTCCAGGTCCTCCAGTGAGGTCAAAGATCAACGGTGATCAACAACGGCAAAAGAGCACTTTGAAAAATACTGCCTTGTCTGTTTGTGTCCTTCTTGTTTTGTTCTATTGTTTGCCACTTTCACAAAGTACCAGGAGTTAAGTTCACTTTAGCTAGTGCATGAGTGTTTGTTGTACATTTTCCTTTTTCCTCTTACGAGCTCCCTTCTCTCTGGTTAGGAATCCCTGTAGCCGTCACTGTCCTCTCCCCCGTACATGTCAGCTAGTTTTCTAAACCTGGGTCCCCACTCGCTCAGGTAGTTATAGTCCTGGTCTCCCTCCGTGGTCACGGAACCCAGGGAGCTCAGGGACTCAGCCACCGAGCCGCTTCCCTCGTAGGCGTAGGTGGCCAGGGAGTCATAGGGCGGCGCTGTGGGGTCCTGGTCGTTGTCCTGGAGCCTTTGGTTTATGAATTCCCTGACGTCCGAGTTGTCCCTGTAGGCAGGAGGGAGGACCACGGTCCGACGGACGGGAGGGTTCAGGGTCTCGGGCTTGATGTCCCTGCGCTGTTTGGTCTCCTCGATAGCCTCCGGGTTGCGCAGCGTGCCGATATCAAAGGCCTGGGTGTCCTCCTCTCCGCCCCCCTCATCATTGTAGCTGACGACATTGTCTCTCACATCCTCTTTGGAGATGATCAGAGGCTCCTTCTTCCTCTGCTGCCTCCTCAGGACAGCGAACAGCACAACAATTACTACAGACACAGAGAGAGAGAGATGAACTTGAGCATGAGATGGATAGGAGAGGAAAGCAAATGGGTTGAGGAATGTGCCTCTACTCAGGATTTTTTTTTTTTTTACATGTATTTAACTAGGCAAGTCAGTTAACAACACATTCTTATTTACAATGACAGCCTACACCGGCCCAACTCAGACGACGCTGGGCCAATGCATCGATCACGATTATTTCAGAAACAAGACAAAAGCTTTTGAACTTTTGTTTTATTTCCCACCTGTGTTCCTTCTATTTCCTGAAGGATAGTTGGTGTCTGTTGGGGAACCATTGGTGGTGTGCATACAGTATGTTGATACACTCACTGATATACAGGGCTTTGGTGGGCTGAGACAGGCTTGAGCTGCCACAAAAGACTTGCCGTATGGATTTGTATCACATATCTAACTCTCTGCAGTTGCAGTGAAGATAGGTAAACAGCAACGAAAGGTTTGGCTAACAGAGTTCAGAATATGACATGGCGTAAATCAATGTCTTCTGAATGTGTTGCTGATCATTTGTGTGTGTTGATGTGCTGTATGTGAGCCACATGCAAAATGAAATGTTCTGTGTTGTGTTTAAAACTTTTTTTAAAAAGGACAATAAAGCGTTTTGAATTTAACTGAATTGTACAGTACTCACGGAGAAGTATGAGGACACAGATGATGATGGCCATGAGGGCTCCAGTGCTGAGCCCTGCGGTGAGGACCAGAGCCTCCTGGTTACACAGCTGCATGTTCCCCTCGCGGTCGCAGGTACAAACACGCACAGTCAGGGTGTTGGTGCTGCTCTGCATGGGAAAGTCCCCGTCCGATATCACCACGGGAACCAGGTAGGTGCTCCTCTGTAGCCGGCTGTAGCTGTTCCTTCTGGTCAGGATCCCAGCCGTGTTGTCTGTTGGAGATAGACGTCTTAGAGTTGGATACTAAACAAGTAAGCAGTGTTGTCTGTTGGAGAGGCACTGAGGAGTAAGCAGTTATGGGCTGTTGTTATCTGTTAGACACTTTAGAGGTAGCTACTATACAAGTTAGATGTAGGAATGTCCCCCAGTTTCTAAAATGTATCTTGTCTCCAATTAACAGCCTTAAATATTATATTATATTAGGGTGTGCTTAAATATATTTGAATGGGTAAGATTGACAAATTGCAGTATTGGGGAAGCTACTCTGAAAATATAGATTATTAAACTACCAATTAAGCTACACTAAAGCTACCATTAAGTGTTCACTTAAAGTAATTCCAATGTTTCCAGATTTAAATTAAATATTACCTATAATTAATTACAATATGAGTGAAATATACTTTTCCCCCAAAATAATGATGCATGCTAAAAAGCAGCTTTTCTGTGTTGGAATGGTGTGGACGTATACCGGTCATTAAAAACGAGTAGATCGCTGATTGGTCAGCTCAGCCAATATAAATAACATCATGTTCAATGAGGAAACGGCATGCATTTTTTTCTGATTGAGATACAAGTTTGAGGTGGGGTTTTTTCTCCAATTTATGCTTTGGCCACAAATATGAGTGTAAGACATATCAACAACATTATTTGGGTATGAGTTAAGAGAATATGAACTTATACAAATTTGTTACTTTTAAAAAGTAGTTCACTACTTCTTGGTAAATTATCATAACTAAATCTGAAATGTCAGACTACAAATTGCAAGAACAGATTTAGCCAATTAAAACAAAAAATGTTTCAATGTGAGAATTTGGCAGATCTGATGCTGAAAATGTAAGGAAATGCTTGCCTCCTTCATATTTAATACAATTTTTGCCCAAAAAGTAATGTGTAGTTCAAGTAGTTAGCTACACCGCTACATGGCAAACACTACCTATATTTGAATATAGTTCAACTACCACCAAACTACTGCAAAATGTAGTTACTAGTTGATCTAGTTGTACTTCACTACTCCGCAACACTGACACATTGTGATCACGGCTGCTGTGGAATACAGTTGTTCTGGGGAGAATTTTTTTTTTGCCGAAACCAGAAATTAATTAACTTGTGTGTCAACTGTTTTCCTCCAAGAAGAAGTGTACCTTTGTTGTCTCGGACGGTGAAGTTGGCTTTCCCTGAGACCTCGTGTGCTAGACTGAAGAAGAATCTGTGTCCACCGATAGGCTCGTCAGCATCTTTAGCGCTCACTGTCTGAATCCTCTGAGAAAAGGTAAGAAAAATATGATCTAACACAGATGACATACTTCATCATCTTCTTTGGACATGTCTTTTATCCTGAGGAACAAGACAAAAGGGTTCAGGAGAGTGGGGAGCTCTGAGGTGAAACCTGAAAACCTTCCGGCATAAGGCCAATTTCTGGGATCGAGGCAAGGGTTAACTGATGAAGATACGATCAGTTGGGGGATCTCAGGCGGGAAAGAAGACATTCTGTAGTGGTTTAAATTAAAATAATAGTACATTGTTTTCCATTACCTGGTTAGCCTTGGTGTTTTCACAGACAAAGGTTTCGTAGTAAGCGGCGAATGTAGGAGCGTTGTCATTAACGTCCAGTACTCTGATGTCCACTGGTATGCGGCTAATCAGCCGTGGGTTGTCTATAAAACACAGAATCATGACGTTTAATAACCACACCAAGGAAACACAATAACTGCCTTTGATACGATTACTGCTCAAACTACTGTACATGTAATTACTAGAAGTAATTGTGGTAGTTCACTGACACACATGTACACGCACTCAATTTCCTCTTGTTCTGATAGAGTGGAGCGTGTGTGTGTGTGCGTGGGTGCGTGCATCAATGATCAACATGCTACTTACTGAACTCCGTGGCGATGACAGAGATGTTGTGCCAAGGGTTCTCCTCTCTGTCCAGAGTCCTTAGCATGAAAACTGAGCCGTTACCCGGGTGCACGTTGAACACCCTGTCCATGTCTGTACGCCGGTCAATAGAGTACCTGCACATAGCAAACAACAACTATAAGCATCCTCTTCACAACACAAACAAGCATAAGCATCCTCACTTCCTTTCACATAAACCCAATGCACCGTGTCCTTGGCTGTGAGGCAGTTTATTAAGTGTACCTGCACAACACAAACAACAAATATACGCTTCCTCACAGCAAATATTCACGGGAATATTATGCCCCCTGTCTTTGTCTGCACCCTGTTCTATCAGGTACCTGTATCTGCACAAAACAAACAAGTATAAATGTCCTTGCTTTATTTCACTGAAACCCAGTGGAGGAGTATCACAACAATACATCATACTGCTGCATACAGTATCATCCAATTTGAAAGCAATTTGGATGACTGACAGTTGTGGTCTGGTCGTTCCCCTAAAAAAAAAAAGTGACTCCAAAATGTTTATCTGTGCTATCATGGTGTAGTGGTCCTAATGGCTGTTTGGAGATACACTCGCAAAAAACACACACGCGCGAATGCATGCACACACAAACACGCACGCACACAAATGCATAAACACACACAGGTTATCTAGTAGTGTTGTTTTTCTTCACTTCCTGAGGACTAGTGTGATACATCAGTTTGATTAATAGAGTAGTGGATGTAGGGTTGCGTCCCAAATGCACCCTATTCGCTATATAGTGCATCACTTTTGTCCAGGGCTCATAGTGCTATATAGGAAATAGGGTGCCATTTGGGACACAAACGTAGATATGGAAGAGAGCAGGGAAGTGGAGGGGAGAGGCAGACCCCCGGGGGAGGGGGGAGGGGGGCGTGAACCAGATCTCTCAGGTACCATGCACCACCGCACCCCTACCCCCATCTCCTTTCTCCCTATCTCCCCTCTCCGTCTACTCTCTAATCCTCTACCCTTCCTCAGACAGTATTTTTGTTGTTGTTTACCAGCACAAACAGTTTGACTTTTTACCTCAACACACATACACCGCACCACACACTCACTCTCTCTTTGCTCCTCTTGCTTCTGACAGCAAGTCTAAACTCGTTAAATCTGTCCTGTTGGGGTGCCAACTGCCTTTCTAATATTCTCAATAATTCAGTTGGCTGGGCCTGGCCCCTCCCCTGATTAATTACACCAGATAAAAGTGTGTGCGTGTGTGTGCTACTCTCGTCCCCTCCTCTCTCCTCTTCTCATTCCCTCTCCTTGCTTCTTATCCCCTCTTCTTTCCTAACTTCTCATCTCTTCCCCTACCCTCGTCTCGTCACCCTACTCTCTAAATGCTACAAAGCACAGCCTTCCTGATGAGCGCTGATAAAAACGAATGATGCCATATTTGACACCAGTAATAAAGAGCTCTAACTTCTAGCTTCAGCAGGCACTCCAGGATAACACTTCTCTGTGATCACTGCACTGTGATTGAGGAAAGCGCTGATACTGGCAGGAGTTGTTCAAGGTGTAATTTTAGCTGAAATACAGTAAAATATTAATTTGAAAGAAAGTAAATAATATGTTGACCCAGGTCTGCTGACCACTAGTAGGTGTCTCAGGCACTGTGCACGTGTGTAGTACCTGACAGGGCTGCGGCTGCTGTCTGGGTCTGTGGCACTGACCGATCCGACGATGGTGCCTACGGCTGAGTCCTCTTTGACCTCCATGACGTAGCTGACCCGGTCGAACACCGGCGGCTCGTCCACATCCTCCACGATCAACTTGACCGTCGCCTCGTCCGTGGTCGCCGCGTAGCGCAGGAACCGTGGGTCAGGGTTGGAGTTCTCCACCTGGATCCTTAGAGTGTACGACCGCTTCCTCTCAAAGTCCAGAGGCTGAGGAGAGCGAGAGAAGAGGGTTAACAACTCTCTCACACACACACACACTCACTCACACACCAGTTAGCACGTTGTTGTTTAACTTTCCTTCCCTCTCACTCACACACATCCTGTGACATGCAACACTTTTCTCGTCTAAGCAATAAACACACAGACACACACACAGCAAGATACAGACACACATACGCCAAACAACACACACATCATCAACAATTGAATGAATTCAGTGTGAGTATTTTCAGTATTTTCCAAAACAGAGATTTGTGGGATTTAAGAAATCCAGTGTCCTTGTATATTGAGGGTTTGGATTTCAGTCCACAATTATGCCCAGTAACATGGAACAGCTGGCAGCACCCATCTAAATGATCGGAGCATGCAATAAGGGTGAATGGGAAAACAGCTGTGCGCTAAACAATCATAGCAGGGGAATCAACCTAAATAAAGCCTGCCCATTTCTTTACAGACAGCAGAACTATCCATTAGCACGCAGTGCCTCAGACTTGTTTACATGAGACAACAAAAGGTACAAGACATCGTCGCCAATGCTATTTTGAAAGAACAAGAAATGGTTTGAGTTTCTTACAACATTTGTGAGCTAATACTAGCATCACAAACACAATTTATTCCTTTGGCCAAAGTCCTGGTACGGTCGCAGGTTGGGGATATCTCAGCTACAGTGAGTGAAGAGGAACAAACAAAAAATACGATATAGCGAGCATAACACACCCATATCAAAACACACCCATATCAAACCACACCCCTAAGATGCAATTCGTGTTTCAGAAATTGTATCTCTTAATGAGGCGAAAAAGCCAGGCGAGTTCAGACCCCCTTTAAACATCTATTCTCTCCTCTCTCTCTGTGTGCATCCCAATAATCTCTTCTTTCTTCAAAAGAAATGACTGGTATATGGAAACACCCATCTCGCTAATGCATACACCAATTCAACTCTTTTAAACTTGTAGGGAGTAGTTTACGAGTGCACACTTCAGGAGGAAGGCGTGTGCACTCGTAAAGTGTGACCTTTAAGGCCACACTAATGCTGTCTGGAGAGAACATGTCTGACGTGTGTTTCTGGTTGTGAGGTAGCTACTAACAAAATCCAGGCCTCCTGTCATTTAACAAGAGAGGGGTGTGTGTGTGTGTGTGTGTGTGTGTGTGTGTGTGTGTGTGTGTGTGTGTGTGTGTGTGTGTGTGTGTGTGTGTGTGTGTGTGTGTGTGTGTGTGTGTGTGTGTGTGTGTGTGTGTGTGTGTGTGTGTGTGTGTGTGTGTGTGTGTGTGTGTGTGTGTGTGTGTGTGTGTGTGTGTGTGTGTGTGTGTACGTGCAGCCGTGCAGGTTTTTCATTGAGCTTTCAACTGAGCACCGTCTGTACAGCGCTTGATATCAATCAAATACAGTAATTTGATATGACCCTTCATATTCTAAGTCGTTGATTTATTTTCTCCTGTTCTCTAGACAGGGGTTTGATGATGTCAACATGAACATGTGTTGTTTGGGGACAGTGGTGCAGGAAATGCCCTTTAACTAGACAAGCCATTTAATTAGAGTAGGTTCAGATGTAGACCAGACCCTGTACACACACACACCCACACACACCACACACACAGACATAGAGAGAGAGCTTAGATCCCTTCCAATATCATTACAAGAGTAACATCAGCAGAAGGCAATTACATCTTCCTCCACTCAATGATGACCTGATGGAAGTTAAGTGATCGATTTCAAGCCACATTGGAGGAGGGGGTTCTTGAAAAAGCAACGATCCGATTATTTTTAATACATCAAAACATACTACAACTCAGTACCACTGGCTGGTGCTGGTGAAATCCATACCTAGTATAATTTCATCCTAGCTGAACATGTGTACGGTATGTACAATCTGACATGACTGGATAAATGTAAGCAATATGGGAGAAAAAAATCCAACCATCCAAAAGGCAAGGTAAAGCAGTTAAAGGGATACCTCGGGATTTTGGCATTTTATCTACTTCCCCATGTCAGATGAACTTGAGGATACAATTGTTGTATCTACGTGCGGTTTGAATGGGGTTGTTAACTAGCACTTGTGCAATTACTAACTAGGTTCTAGGGAGACGGCCTCAGAGCCAAACGAAACATACTTTAATACTTCTTGTAGGTGCTCAGAAATACTTATGCACACATAATGGTCTAGTTACTTTAGACAGGACGTTGGTCAGGGAGGATGGGTGGTTGTAATTCACGACCGTCGAGCAATCCAAAGGGTGCGTGTCCGAGTTACATCTGGAACAACTGTAGCATTTTATTCTCCCGTTCCTCTAACCCTTATTCTAAACTTAACCCAATTCACCTAACCTGCTATGTAAATTGGTAGGGATATTTAAGACAAACCGAAAGTTGGTTTAAGCAGTAACGCGTTTGTTATGGCATCAATTTTGACAAGGGAAACACAGCCTATTCAGCCCATCCAGCCTATCCAAGCTCATTCTTTTTTTTTACATTAGCGACAAAGTTAGGCTACATCTGTCCATGCACATCATGAAACGAGAGATGAGTACCTTGGTGAATAGCGGTGAACCTCATATTTAGAAGTTATTTTCATGTAACAATTGCTTGTTTTCCATGTCATATGTTCAAAACCCAAGCCCTCCGTAGACTACCCTTACCCTAGGCCTGCTATAACGAAGGCTGGTTCAACAGCAATTATTTTTATTCGAATTTGTTTCGAATTATAAACTGTATTTTAGACCTTATCAACAGCCTAGTGAATTTAATCTTGCTTATTGACGACGTTTGGCATGTCCACAGACTGCAATTTACAGTAGGCCCAGCCCCTATATCAGTGTGAATGCTATAGCCTATGTTTAATGTACACTATATATACAAACGTATGTGGAAACCCCTTCAAATGAGTGGATTCGGTTATTTCAGCCACACCTGTTGATGACAGGTGGGGGGGGAAAAAATCGAGCACACCGCCATGCAATCTCCATAGACAAACATTGACAGTAGAATGGTTGAAGAGCTCAGTGACTTTTAAAGTGGCAATGCCATAGGATAACACCAACAAGTCAGCTCGTCAAATGTCTGCCCTGCTAGAGCTGCGCCGATCAACTGTAAGTGCTGTTATTATGAAGTGGAAACGTCAAGCTCATAGAACGGGACCGCCGAGTGCTGAAGCGCATAAAAATCGCCTGTCCTCGGTTGCAACACTCACTACAGAGTCTTAAACTGCCTCTGGAAGCAATTTCAGCACAAGAACTGTTCGTCGGGAGCTTCATGAAATGGGTTTCCATTGCCAAGCAGCCACACACAAGCCTAAGATCACCATGTGCAATGTCAAACCTTGGCTGGAGAGGTGTAAATCTTGCCGCGTTTGGAATCTGGAGCAATAGAAACTTGTTCTCTGGAGTGATGAATTGCACTTCACAATCTGGCAGTCCTACAGACGAATCTGGGTTTGGAGGAACCCAGGAGAATGCTACCTAGGAGGAATAATTGTCTGGGGCTGTTTTTCATGGTTCTGGCTAGGCCCCTTAGTTCCAGTGAAAGGAAACCTTAACGCTACAGCATACAATGGCAGTCTAGACGATTATGTGCTTCCAACTTTGAGGCAACAGTTTGAGGAAGGCCCTTTCCTGTTTCAGCATGACAATGCCCCCTTGCACAAAGCAAGGTTCATACAGAAAGGATTTGTTGAGATCGGTGTGGAAGAACTTGGCTGGTCTGTACAGAGGCCTGACCTCAATCCCATCGAACACCTTTGGGATGAATTGGAAGACTGACTGCGAGCCAGAACTAATCACCTGTCACGACTTCAAAGGATTGGAAGACTGATGAGGTGTTTCAATTCCCATATCATGTTCCTTATTTAACCCTCTGGCATACATTTCTGTTCTGTCCGTGATTGTTGGTGTCTTTAGTGGTTGTTGATTGTACTAGTGTGTATGTATGTTCCTATTTGGAATTTTGCATGACTTTTTGAGTAAACTCAGTTGTGTTGCTCATAACCTGTGTCCTGCGCCTGACTCTGCTCCATCTCTTCACCCAATCGTTGACATCACCCAACATCAGTGCCCGAACTCACTAATGCTCTTGTGGCTGAATGGAGGCAAGTCCTCGCAGCAATGTTACAACATCTAGTGGAAAGCCTTCCCAGAAGAGTGGAGGCTGTTCTAGTAGCAAAGTGGGGACCAACTCCATATTAATGCCCATGATTTTGAAATGAGATGTCCGATGAGCAGGTCATGTAGTGTATTTTCTTTTTGAAGCAATGCAATTAGAATAATGTAAACCGCAAACATGTTCAACATATTTTGCAAATATGGGGCAGGCTATTTAATGAACTAGGCTATAGCGGACAACATTCAAATTGGATTTGATGACAATACAATACATGAAAAACTGTAAATAAACAATTTGAAGCGACCACATTACAAATTGTTTAATCATCAAAACCCAGCACTTTCTCGCCACCGCCAGGAACTGCGCCCATAATTGGTTGTGAAAATAGAAACAATATTTCTGACACACCCCGGAACCTAAAGCGCTACCACCAGCCCTTAGATTTACCATTGCGTTAGGTTTATTGAAATAGAGCGCTAGGAGTGATTGGGAATCCAGCCATACTGAAGGAGTGTCCTAGGAATTAGGGGAATAAGGATATGGGCTAGTGGTAGATTAGGAATCCAGCCAATCACTGACCTTCCTGAGGGTGATGACACCCTCCTGTGTGCTCCTATTGGTTGAAATGTCGAACATGGCTGGGCCGTCACTGCTGGTGATTCGGTAGTTCATCTCAGCGTTCCTGCCAATGTCAGCGTCTGTAGCTCGCAGCACGGCCACCGTCGAGCCGGGCTCTGACGACTCAGGAGCTTTGAACTCATACAGACCTGGAGGAAAGACACGGACACACACACATTAGTTGTTGTTATTCTGTAACACCTGGATCAACCCATTAATTCAAACATTTGAATCCATCTTAAAAGCCTACATTAATCAAACATGTATCATTTGTTCAACGTGAATATATTGGCACATACATTGTTATTTTTAACGGGTGATTTCCTGGTTTGTGCCAGATAAATGAATGCTTCCCTGTCTGCTAGCTAAAGCACCTCACTGTATCTCATATGCTTAAATAAATAGCTGGCTTGGTCTGCAAAGGGATGGAAGTGATATACACACAGGCTGCAGAGACAAACACTACTGACACCCTCATAAAACACCCTGACAGCATTCTGGCAACGCCTGAGTCGGCAGGTCTCTGTCTCACGCACACACATACGCAGGCAGGCGTGTACACGAGCATACGCACACACACACAGGCATGGAAACACACACACACCACTATGGAGAGGTTTCCCAGGCTAACAGGTATTTAGCATTGGGTCGAGAGGAGGAAGCATCAGTCTTGCAGACAACAATGATATCGCTGCCTGACACTCTGCCTCCTCCGGGTGTCCCATTACAATATCCACTTGCTCTCACTCCCTCTTTCTCCCTGGCCCCTCCCTTCATCCCTCCTTCCATCCCTCTATTTATTCCTCCCGTCTCACCTTCATTTACTTTCTATCCATCTCTACCCCCTACCTCTCTCTCTCTCCCTCCTTCCCCTCCTCCCCTCCTCCGTCCCTCCCACCCTCCCTCCCTGTCCTGTCCATTGAGGTGAGGTGCAGTGACAGTGTTTGTCTCCCTGTTGGGGAGGGTGATAAATGGAGGTAGGGTTTCTACGGTTGTGTGCATTTTGTCATGTGAAGAGCTGTTTGGCTTGTGTGCGTAACACACACACAGACACAGTGCTGTTATTGAGGGGAAACAGAATGACACCAGTAATCTGTCAATCTGATATATTTGCAATTCGCCAGATGCAACAGAGAGGGAAAGAGCAAGGGAGAGAGAGGAGAGAGGGGGACAAGACACAGCGTGTGAGAGGACATAGAGGGGGTGAAGGAGAGAAAGATGGTTGGCAAAAGAAACACTGAAAAGAAAAATAGAAACAAAGGACATTAGCGGAGCCACACACAGTGACATTGAGCGCATTGAAGGTGCAGGACCCTTCCCTCTGTCATATGGCTTTACATTTAATTATACCCAGCCTTCCAGAGAGCGCTGCAGTCGTACATGCACACACACACCGCAGCTGCAGCATCGCAGTACCAATCCACATTAATTTTGAAATTGACACCAGATGGAGGCTGCCTGTTTGGCACGAGCCTTCTGTATGGTGAACTAGGTTTGATTTTGTGTGTGTGTGTGTGTGTGTGTGTGTGTGTGTGTGTGTGTGTGTGCGTGTGTGTGTGTGTGTGTGTGCACATCTGTCTGTATATGTGTGCACTATACTCACTCTTGGGGAAGCGTGGTGGGTTGTCATTGACATCAGACAGGGTGATGCTGACTGTGGTGGTCCCTGATAGTCCCCCCATCTGGCCAGCCATGTCTTTAGCCTGGATCACAACGACATAGTTCTCCTTCGTCTCCCTGTCCATGTTTGGCAGGGCTGTCTTGATCACACCTGTAAGAAAAAGACAGAGAGATTAGATACTTTTGATACATACATTTCTTCATATATCAGTGTTCTGTAAGAATATATTTAAAATAATAATAACCAAATAGCACTCATGCCTTTCTTGCACTAACACTTACAGTACACTTGTCTTTTCTTTATAGCACTGACTTTGCTGATAGCTGTTTTATTGAGGAACATTTTTACTTACTATGACTGTGATACATGATTGCCTTTACCTAGCTATCTTAAGATGAATAACTAACTGTAAGTCGCTCTGGATAAACGTGTCTGCTAAATGACTACATATAATGTATGCATCAGTCGTGTAGTGTAGGGTAAACACACGTATATGCAGTTTAACACCTTTGTAATTTTGTGCAAGCATTTTACCCACCTTTTGCGAGAAAATGCACTGAAGGTATAGGGAGCATTACTCACCTCGAACGGCGGTCAGCCCTCACACACTGTTTTTTTTTAATCACTGCATCACTGTTATGTATGTATGCATGCAAAGTAATATCACAGTGTATGATGCACAAAATATAACTTTTGCACATTTCTTTAGAGCTCAGACACAAAGACATTGAGGTGAATATAGATGCTCTGTCTCTCTCTGGTACAGTTGTGTTCCATATACTGTACACATAAAAAATATATATCTCTGGTTTATCAGTCAGGACAGAGGTTCAGTGAAGCTCTAATTGACTACAGTTGAAGTCTGAAGTTTCGATACACCTTAGCCAAATACATTTAAACTTAGTTTCACAATTCCTGACAATTAATCCTAGTAAAAAGTCCCTGTCTTAAATTAGTTAGGATCTCCATTTTTTTTTAAGGATGTGAAATGTCAGAATAATAGTAAAGATAATTATTTATTTCAGCTTTTATTTCTTTCATCACATTCCCAGTGGGTCAGAAGTGGGTCACATACACTCAATTAGTATTTGGTAGCATTGCCTTTAAATTGTTTAACTTGGGTCAATCGTTTCAAGTAGCCTTCCACAAGCTTCCCATATTAAGTTGGGTGAATTTTGGCCCATTCCTCCTGACAGTGCTGGTGTAACTGAGTCAGGTTTGTAGGCCTCCTTGCTCGCACACGCTTTTTCAGTTCTGCCCACACATTTTCTATAGGATTGAGGTCAGGGCTTTGTTATGAGCACTCCAATACCTTGACTTTGTTGTCCTTAAGCCATCTTGACACAACTTCGGAAGTATGCTTGGGGTCATTGTCCATTTGCGACCAAACTTCAAATGATGACTTGAGATGACTTGAGTTGCTTCAATATATCCACATAATTGTCCTGCCACTCCTGTGCTTCACGGTTGGGATGGTGTTCTTCGGCTTACAAGCGTCCCCCTTTTTCCTCCAAACGTAACGATGGTCATTATGGCCAAACAGTTCTATTTTGTTTCATCAGACCAGAGGACATTTCTCCAAAACGTACGATCTTTGTCCCCATGTGCAGTTGCAAACCATAGTTTGACTTTCTTTATGGCGGTTTTGGAGCAGTGGCTTCTTCCTTGCTGAGCGGCCATTCAGGTTATGTCTATATAGGACTCGTTTTACTGTGGATGTAGATACTTTTGTACCTGTTTCATCCAGCATTTTCACAAGGTCCTTTGCTGTTGTTATTGGATCGATTGCACTTTTCACACCGGAGTACGTTTATATATAAGAGACAGAACGAGTCTCCTTCTTGAGCGGTATGACGTCTGCGTGGTCCCATGGTGTTTATACTTGTGTACTATTGTTTGCACAGATGAACGTGGTACCATCGGGCATTTGGAAATTGCTCCGAAGGATGAACCAGACTTCTACCATTTTTTTCTGAGGTCTTGGCTGATTTCTTTTGATTTTCCCATGATGTCAAGCAAACAGGCACTGAGTTTGAAGGTAGGCTTTGAAATACATCCACAGGTACACCTCCAATTTACTCAAAGTATGTCAATTAGCCAATCAGAAGCTTCTAAAGCCATGACACCATTTTCTGTAATTTTCCAAGCTGTTTAAAAGCACAGCAAACTTAGTTCATGTAAACTTCTGACCCACTGGAATTGTCTGTAAACAATTGTTGGAAAAATGAATTGTGTCATGCACAAAGTAGATCTCCTAACCGACTTGCCAAAACTATATTTTGTTAACAAGAAATTCGTGGAGTGGTTGAAAAACAAGTTATAATGACTCCAACCTAAGTGTATGTAAACTTCCAACTTCAACTGTACATATTAAAAGCAGCGCTCTGCCTTCTTCTCCTCCTGTCTGTCAGATATTGAGCTGCCGTGGCTTTTGTCATCCATTTGAAGCATCAAAACTACAGAGACTGTTACAGTAAAATACAGAAATAGAAGTAAAAAACACTAGATCAATTGCATCGACAGAGTTCACGGGATCCAATCTCTTTTTCTAAAGAGGAAATTTGTTGAATATCAAACAATAGGCGATGTAAGGGCTGATGCAGCACATCACTCAACCCGAGATCTATGCAGCATCGGTGAAATGCACAGTGAATGCAGGGCTCTACAACTCTCATCCTGCTCTTTTATCACATAGGATGTGGCAGCAGGAGAGGAGTAAGGCACAAAGGTGCGTGTGTGTGTGAAGCGCTGAGAGATGACGCAGCAGCGTTCGTTTTTCCTAACAAAGCACAATCTTACTCGCTGAAGGACCGCCAGCGACTCGCTCCTGAAAAACATGCTAGTCCGTTCAAGTAGTGCTGAGGGGGAAAATACACACGTGTATTCAATATAGAGTTACAATATATTGTGTGCATGTGTACACCAATACACAGTCTCTGAATGCATCTCTCTTCCCTATCTATTTTTATCTTTCTTCTCTCTCTCATTCTCCCTCGCTCTACTTGTTATTTCTCTCACTCTCTGTCTATTCTCTCTCTTTCTCTCACTCCACACAAACAAACAGGGGAAGACATACAGAGAGAGAGAGAGAGAGATTCATGCTGTTGTCCAAGCCTGCCTTTGTGTAGGGGGGATGTCAGCTTACATGGCACATCTGGGATAAACCATATTAATGTGAAGCCCTGCACTAATCTGCAAATAGATTTTTTTGTTGCAATTTCCCTTTTGTTTAAGCAAACAAAACACCAGGGTCCATTCCAAAGCACACATGACACATTATTAAATCTAGCAGTGATGGCTGAGCCATGGGATTGAAAGGCGGTGGTTGGCAGAGGTTCTGCCCTTCTTTTCTGTCATGTCGCTTCAGTCTGACATGGGAGTTAATGGTCATGTTGCACGCACACTCACACACAAACACACACACACACACACACACAGTCTCCGTGGTAATGACGGGTAGTGCACTTTTCGCAACCTGGTTCACTCTCAGTAGGTCTTTAGGTTGCATTCGGGTGCAAGATGACATCAGTAAGACAGGGAAGTGGCACCTTGTGTGTGCTGTTCCCGGTTGACTCTCTGGGAACATTTGCTCCCTCAAGCCACCGATAGACTATAGAAGGTAATTATTATAGAACTCTGTATTTGCATTGTAATTGACCCTACCTCTCCTTTCTGTCTACAGAAGAAGAAGAAAGATGGGGTGCCTGTTTACACTGACCTGTGTTGGGATCTACAGAGAAGTATGGCTGTCCCTGTAGGATGCTGTAGACCACCCTGGCACTGTTACCATACGTGGCGTCGTCAGCGTCTGTAGCGGTCACCTGCATCACCACTGTGCCTGGGGAAGGAAGGAGGGAGGAGAAGAAGAAAGAGAGTGACTTGGTGAGCAAAGTTATACACATGAAATGGAGTCTAGGGGTGTTGGGGAACGCTCTCAATAGCACAAGACAACTTCCTGAATAAGGCCAATAAAGTGAACTGGACTGAACTGAAGTATATGTATGTCTGTGTCACAAATTTCACCATATTCCCTTTATAGTACATTACTTTTGACCATATGGCTCTGGTCAAAAGAAGTGCACTATCTAACTGGAAAACCTAATGAATTTAATGTGATCTTATGTGAAGTTAATGTGATAACATGTGACAACATGTAAAATCAACATGTGATAATATGAAACTACATATGAAATCAATGATCTCATGTGTAATAAATGTGACAACATGGGGATGCGATTTTTCAACGTGATACCATGAATCTACAAGTGAAAACATTTTGAACGTTTTTCACATGTGAAAGTGCAATTCCACATTAGGGTTGAATGGCAGCAACCTGGTTACCGAGATTAACCGGGATTTATCCGCCCAAAACCACACCCTTTTGCAGGGATAAATAACTGCGAGAAACCGGTAAATTATGATAAATTATTTATATGAACAGCATGGTGTGAAATGGAACTGTTAAATGATATAACATATCTAAATATGGCTTCTCTATGGCCTCTGCGTGAGGAATCATCAACACTCAGGGTGGGGACAGACAGCCCATCTCGGGATGGAGCACAGTTCACAATGCATGTAGAACTACAGTATCATCTCATCATGGTAACTTTTTTTGTGACAGGTAGGCCTACATTTGCTGCAGCATAGTCTATGCTACAGTAATAAAGACTGAATGTGCGTCTCATTCACACATCTCCATCTGGCTTTCGGGGTGGGGGGGGTCACCTTATTTTTGAATTGTAAAGATGTTTTATTGCAGCTGCAGACTATTTAAAATCAGCCTATCACTCGGATATCGTTGCTTTAAATCAGTGCACGCGCGAGCGCACTCTCGCAGTCTTTCTCTCTCTCCATCAACTCCATTCAAATTGCATCCAAAATAGATCATCCTTCTCTAGATTGCTATATAGCCCTATAAATAGATGTCCTGGCCCGCCTCTTTCAGGTAACAAATTCAATGCAGTATTAGCCTTATATTTAGCTAATGAATGAGGGGTTATGTATAATAAGCTTCTAACTTATAGCTTCTGTTTCTTGCGCAATAGGAATGCACCGTGTGCTCCACTGGCCTCTCTCCTTAAAAAATGCTCCTCAGCTCTTGGAGTCTCATGCAGGAAAAGCTAGACTAGAATAGCTTGCTGAACATTTGTTTTTACATTTCTTATACCAATAGATTATTCGAAGAGGGACGCAAGCTATTGTTTGCTGATTGTAAAATACAGCAGCCAGTAGAACTCACGGGTAGTTTGAAAGAAAGGGTGAATGCGCGATGCTATAGCAGTTAGTTTATTCAGACCCATAACCATTCTATCTTTGTCAGGAGAAGTGAAAGCCTTCTGCTTCTAATTCTAGTTCTTTATTATTCAAGGATGTCATTACAATGATGAAGATTAGGACAACAAAAGTTATTTAATTTAACTGTTGAAAGCGAGGAAGGAATGAAGCAACAATAGAGAGAAAGAGGAGGTAGGCTAATAATATTAGGGGAAATATTATGAAATGTATATATGCGTCAGGCTACTAATTATACAAATAAGCTCTATTATATTTCTAGAAATCAAATTAGTTAGCCTATACTTGTTACTTTGTAGGCCGCATGTGCTGCATCAGAATCACATGTTCTCTCCCTGCTTTATCAAGGTTTGAACGATGTGTGTAATTCCAGTCCATATAATACAGTATAATACAGTAATACAGTTCACACTCAAAAGTATTTGCCTACTGGAGCTTGTTTAATTTATTTACCCAAGAGAGCATAGCTACATCTATGGACTTTTATGTTTTTATGTTGTGCGTAATGTGCAGTAGCCTATATCATATAGCCTATGTATTGGATAACGCCACAATCATTCGTTTTTTTTTGGGGGGGGGGGGGCTTGGGCTCATAAAACGTATTTAATTTAGGGCTCATAAAATGTATGTAATGTATGGCTCATCAGACTCAGGTAGCATCAGGCTTGAATTTAAAAAAAAGTCTAATCCATACATAGGTTTATTTATATGCTTTATGATGCTTTTGAATGACACTTCCGGTTTTGGCAGGAGAAAAGTGATTTATTCTCGGGATTGAACATATGTCAAATACAGTGAAAATATTCAACCCTATTCCACATGTGAGTTAAGGTTTTCTTACAAGAAGCTCTTTCACATGGAAATGCTCATTCCTGTAATGAGTGCGCTGAGAGTCGGGAAGCAAGTTCAGGGAGTGTTTTAAGAAATAAATGTAACATAATACAAAACACAGACAGGAAACAGAAACGGAAACAATAGCGCCTGGGGAAGGAACCAAAGGGAGTGACATAAATAGGGCAGGTAATCAAGGAGGTGATGCATTCCAGGTGAGTGTCAAATTGGGCAAATGCGCGTAACGCTGGTGACAGGTGTGCGCCACAAACGAGCAGCCTGGTGACCTAGAGGCCGGAGAGAGAGCACACCTGATAATTCCAGATGTGAGGTGGATATATGTTATTCTCCTCACATGTGAAAAGGTGGTGTTAACATGTTAACTTTACATTGAATACACGTGAACTATACACAACTGACCGCACACGTGTCTTTTTTGTTTTCACGTGAATATTTCAGCTCCACATGTGAAAACAGTTATTTCACATGTGAAAATGCGATTTTCAAATATTAATATCTGATTTTCACATGTGAAACTGCAAATGTCTTGTTTTTGTTTTTGTAAGGGAAGTCATGAAATGGAATCGGGATTTTAAGGTAACTGGTATGCTGTTCAGCTAAAATAGTGTAAAAATCTTTAATCAATGACAATATGATTACATTTGGCATGATCACTTAGGCAACGGCTATGATCCATTTTCCTTATCAAAGAGGCAGAGAATGATATTCCAAGGGAACAAAGGAGAGAAGTTTTAGTCAAATGGTACGTTCCAACGATGCCTAGCGGGGCCCAGTGTTGCCTCATTAAATGCATAAGAAGAATGAATTTAGTTAATGGAAATTAACATAAATATAGAATTGTGCTACAGATTGGAATTGGGAATTGTAACCAACTGAAACTTGTTCTAATTCAGTGGCAAAGTGAGATCTGCAAGGATGAATATAAGTGGGCACGTTACATTACTGCCAAACTGCCAAACATCTGAAGTTTATTTTCTCTTCAACCTCTTACTTTATAAATAAACTAATGTTCAAGCTTAGTGATATGATGATATCTCCTCTCTGAAGAAGGAATTGTCAGGATTTCACAAGACAAATAATGTACAGTGGATTGCACTATAAAGGCAGGTTCACAACAGGTCCACTTTCAGGCTGTGGCATCACACCTCACTTGTTACAACAGGCAACTGCTTTTCCTACTTAGATGTGGTGAACGGAGTGACGGGGTTTGTCACCTGCCTGTGTTGTGTCACCACTGTCACTCACACTTACAGCACCAGGAGAGAACAAAGTTCTTTAACTCTGTAAAGTTAGACGTTCTAAGTCGTCATTTCCATCAGTTGCGTTTTTTTTGACGTGAGCGATGATGAAAGCTAATGTACTGATGAGAGTGTGGCTTTACGCAGGTGTTAGAGAGTGTGTTCGTGTTCAGAGTACACGTCATATATCTTCAGCCATCTACCCACTGAACTGGATAGATTATGCAGATTCCAGCTATTGGCATACACATGACCGAAATATAGACTGTTTCATCCCGTGTTTAATGTGTTGTAATTGAACACTGAACAGTGTATTCAAAAGATTAGCTTAAGTATCTGATATAATCAGCATTGTTGGACCGCTTTACCTTGTTTGTTTCGCTGTAATGAACCAGTGCATGGCCTGTAATCATTCTCATTTAATGACTCAATATCTACGTCTCAAATGGCACCATATTCCCTATGTGGTGCACTACTTTTGACCGTGGCCCAGAGCCATATGGGACCTGGTTAAAGGGGTGCAGTATGTACGTAAGGAATAAAATGCCATTTGGGACGCATTCAATCTCTCCTCTCATTACTATGATTGATAAAGCCCTCATTGATCCAATGAGATAGGCATTTGCTTGTAACAACTCTATCGTGTCTCACACATCATAAGCCTTCTAATGCTGCTATTCATTGCAGATACAAGACTGGAATGTATTATTACCACTGACTGCATGGAATCCCCCTCTTTCATAATGATTTCCAGGCTATCAGTTTAACTGCGCTGTTTAAAAACGTTCGGTCAAGCTGTGAGTTAGTTACACCCAAGGCACAAGTGGTTGATTTGGATTTAGGGTTGCACTCTGTAGCCTATGTATCCAGTGGTGACATCTCTGGTACATGTGTGAAGTAGGGGCTAATGCAGATGTAGGATCTTAATTTGATCACTCTTTTGTAGCTTAGAATTTTCCTGCAGAGCAAGAAATGCAAAATTGTGGTGTATTTCAGCTTAAAAAGGCTTTTCAAGTTAGTTATTTCCCATTTGAAATTTCAGACATATTTTCTCGAAAGAAAAGTGCATCAACCCGTACAAAAATGTTCATTAATTATAATCCGTATAGTAATTCACATTTCCTGTTGCCACAAGATTATTTTCCTGCTATAGCAAACAGGCAAATGTTCAAATCCTACATCTGTACCAAGTGGGGACATCTCAGGTACATTTGTGATGTAGAAGCTCATACGTACCCAGTGGGGAGATCTTTACATGTGTGAAGTAGGGGTTAGGGTGTAGGAGTTCATACATACCCAATGGGGACATCTCAGGTACGTGTGTGAAGTAGGGATCCTTGGTAAACTTGGGTTCATTGTCGTTGATGTCATGGATCTTGATAATAAACTCTGACTCTCCCTCTAGAGAGGTGTTAGTGATTCTGTTGACGGCTTTGGCCCGGAGTGTGTAGTAGGCCTTCTCCTCCCGGTCTAGCCTCTTAGTGGCGTGGATATCTCCTGAGTTCTCATCAATGATGAACAGAGTACCGGCTCCGTCGCCAGTCAGGACGTACCGTATGCTACCGTCACCCCGGTCCCCGTCTGAGTGGAGCTGTGGAGCGATGAGAAGTCAGTTCTCAGTAGCACTAGATCACAATAAAAAATATTTGTAATTAAACGGTTGCTAAAATTCTATCACCTCGCCAAATGTCAGTTTGTGACAAAACAAGCAATTACTGTAAAGAAACATTGTACACTCTAAACCTCTGTGAAATATATTTTAATAACCCCAAATATTGTATATTCAGCTGTTTGAAGCTGGTGTACAAAACCGAAAGGACAAAGAAGCAAAAGTGATGTGTGTTCATACAACCTGCCATTTACTAACTCGGAGAAGATCAGATGCCTTTATTAACATGTTGTAGAAACATGACATGACCGTTCCACTTCTGACTGGGTCTTCTCTCCTCATCTCCTCTTCATCCCTCCTCTCCTCTTCAATCCTCTCCTCTCCTCTTCAAACCTCTCCTATCCTCACCTTCTCCTCTCCCCTCCTTTCCTCTACACTCCTCTCCTCTCCACACCTCTCCTCTCTACTATTTGCTGTCTCTCCTGATGCGGCCTGTTTCTTTCTGCATGAACAACAGCTTAGCTTGCGCTGACATTTTAATTCAGCCACCAAATCCCCTCAACATATTTATCTCCGGGAACTCATCAAAAGCTTGTCTACGTCCTGAATGGCACCCTATTCCCTATATAGTGCATTACTTAGGAAATGCAATAAATAGGGAATAGGGTGCCATTTGGGCCACAACCCTTGTCTTTCCTATTTTTCCTCATGCTGTCTTCCCTCCTTTTTTATTTATTTTAACCACCAAGGACATGGTGATAATTGCAGATGAAAGTAAAGGGCAGAGGCAGACACGTTTGCATGCACACAAGAACACAGTGCACATACAGTATATGCTAATAAACATACACATGACCAAATACATCTTTCCACCTATACAGGCATACGGTATCTGTCTGTGTGTGTGATGCGTACAGTATGTGCGTCAGCTGAGGAGCTATCGGAGTGGTGGGTGTGACCTCTGAGTGTGTGTGACCATATGTGGTGTGTGACTTGCTAGCTTCTGGTTCTGGACAGAAGGAGTATATTAGATTGTGCAGTGAGTGGAGCACTGCAACAGAATGGCACCCTATTCCCTAAATACAGTACAGTAGGAAAAATTGAGCCATTTGGGATAAAGACAGTATGCAACCTCACTCTCGTTATGACATATGAATGAGTTTTTATTCCAGGTGCTGGAAGGCTTAATATTACTAATTCATTGTGTTCTGTGTGGAAACAAAGCTGTGGAAGCAAAATGGCTGCCTTTTAAGATTAGTATCTTTAAGATTGTTGCATTTGCTTGTTGTAAACACTGAAAGATACAGTAAGTGAAAGCAATGATAACCAAGCTGGGAGAAGCTAGCTACTGACTGTTTATGTGTGTGGTTCTGTTGTGCCGAACCATCTGAAAAGTCAGAGAGTCAGTTGAGTGAAAATAAAGTTATTCAACATCATTATCTTCCAAACTGCTTTAGCGCGCAATGCCTCATTACAGCCCTGCGTGCGTCTTTCTCTGTCTGCCACTGTTTGTGACCCCTCCCGTCTCCCTCCTCTTTCAGTCACCCACTCTACCACCCCTCGCTATGATGGAAGTTAATTTACGTCCCAATCTGGGTGCCTCCTACTCAAATTAGGAGAAAAACCTCTCCCAGAAATCAATCCAGCAGCCAGACGTGCATTCACAATGGCCCCTGATCAATTTCTATTGAAAATGTAATTAAAGCGTCACTAGGGGAAGAGCGAAGCCACATGTGCAATGAGCATGGCCACCAGGCGCCCTCCAGAAGTAGATGCAGGGCCCTTTCTCCTCCGTCCTCCGTGATATCACTTCATAATGACATAGAGCAAAGGAGGGGCACTATGTTCAAAAGTAGTGCACTAGGGAATAGGGTGCCATTTGGGATGCACACGAAGACAATGCTTCAGTGTTACGGCCACTAGCTCCATAGGAGACATTTGGTAACGTGTGCATCCCATAGTCTAAAAAATAAAAATAGGTTACGAGACAATAGTTTGGAAAGGCAACATCAACCAAATTTGCAAGATAAACTGTTGAACATTTGTGTGTGTGTGTGTGTGTGTGTCAGGGGTGGGGGGGGGGGGGGTCTAGGTGAGAGAGGGGCAGAGGTCTGTTTGGGAGGGATTGGGTGAGTGAGTGACAAAAATGTAGACTTCCTACTACAGGCCATTGTTATGGGTAACAATCCTTCGTAGAAGTGCTTATATTATTACATGTATTATATGTGGGAATATATATATACACTGCAAAAAAAAATAAAGGGAACACTTAAACAACACAATGTAACTCCAAGTCAATCACACTTCTGTGAAATCAAACTGTCCACTTAGGAAGCAACACTGATTGACAATAAATCTCACATGCTGTTGTGCAAATGGAATAGACAACAGGTGAAAATTATAGGCAATTAGCAAGACACCCCCAATAAAGGAGTGGTTCTGCAGGTGGTGACCACAGACCACTTCTCAGTTCCTATGCTTCCTGGCTGATGTTTTGGTCACTTTTGAATGCTGGCGGTGCTTTCACTCTAGTGGTAGCATGAGACGGAGTCTACAAACCACACAAGTGGCTCAGGTAGTGCAGCTCAACCAGGATGGCACATCAATGCGAGCTGTGGCAAGAAGGTTTGCTGTGTCTGTCAGCATAGTGTCCAGAGCATGGAGGCGCTACCAGGAGACAGGCCATTACATCAGGAGACGTGGAGGAGGCAGTAGGAGGTCAACAACCCAGCAGCAAGACCGCTACCTCCGCCTTTGTGCAAGGAGGAGCAGGAGGAGCACTGCCAGAGCCCTGCAAAATGACCTCCAGCAGGCCACAAATGTGCATGTGTCTGCTCAAACGGTCAGAAACAGACTCCATGAGGGTGGTATGAGGGCCCGACGTCCATAGGTAGGGGTTGTGCTTACAGCCCAACACCGTGCAGGATGTTTGGGATTTGCCAGAGAACACCAAGATTGGCAAATTCTGACATGACAGAGTCTGGAGACGCCGTGGAGAACGTTCGGCTGCCTGCAGCATCCTCCAGCACTACCGGTTTGGCGGTGGGTCAGTCATGGTGTGGGGTGGCATTTCTTTGGGGGGCCGCACAGAGGTAGCCTGACTGCCATTAGGTACCGAGATGAGATCCTCAGACCCCTTGTGAGACCATATGCTGGTGCGGTTGGCCCTGGGTTCCTCCTAATGCAAGACAATGCTAGACCTCATGTGACTGGAGTGTGTCAGCAGTTCCTGCAAGAGGAAGGCATTGATGCTATGGACTGGCCCGCCCATTCCCCAGACCTGAATCCAATTGAGCACATCTGGGACATCATGTCTCGCTCCATCCACCAACGCCACGTTGCACCACAGACTGTCCAGGAGTTGGTGGATGCTTTAGTCCAGGTCTGGGAGGAGGCCCCTCAGGAGACCATCCGCCACCTCATCAGGAGCATGCCAAGGCGTTGTAGGGAGATCATACAGGCACGTGGAGGCCACACACACTACTGAGCCTCATTTTGACTAGTTTTAAGGACATTACATCAAAGTTGGATCAGCCTGTAGTGTGGTTTTCCACTTTAATTTTGAGTGTGACTCCAAATCCAGACCTCCATAGGTTGATACATTTGATTTCCATTGATAATTGACCCTCCATAAAAGTAACGGAAATATACCAGGAGCTGTGCCAGGTCCACCACGTCTGTTGACTTATCCAGCTGTAACCAATAGAATTCACAGGCTTGTATGCGAAGCAATAATTGATTCAAAACATCTCCTGCCATGTTACTGATGCGTTGTAAAACAGTGTTGTTTGATGAACGATTGTATGTATAGTTTTTTGGGCCTTTTCCCCCAGCATTGTCCCAGCCATATCCGCGGCAGCAGGAAGAATTAAGTCCCCCAAAATAGTATGGGGCTTGCCTGTCCTAGCCACTCGGTAGCTCACCATAAGACGCATCTAGACCTTTCTTATTAATGGTATCTGTTGCTTTTATACATGTCTTACTACTCGAAAGTCATCTTAATTCTCGCTCAAAAAACTCCTGTGGCTTATTTTTCAACTTGGCATGTTTTGTTTCTAAATGTCTGCACAAGAGTGAAGGTTTCATCGAGTTGTGAGATAGTACTTTTGCACATATAACACACTACTGCTGAGGAAAGGCACTACTCCCAATATAAGTGAACCCCAAATCAATGTAGTTCTCATCATATTTGCGCCTCTTCAATGGTCCAACATCCCTGTCTGTTGTTCGGTGCTTTCCCGGGTAAGGGGGCAGTAGCTCTTCGGCTGCATCAGATTCACAACTGTCAATGTCCATGCTCGATGGGCGAACAACAAATGTAGAATTACTGATGCTAGCATTGGATGTGCTCGTGGAAGCAGAACAACTTGTGTCGTCGACAGGTGCAGGTGTAGTACTGCTGGTAGTAGCAGTACTACCAGTAGAGCTGGTATGTGTCTCTATTGACGCAGGCCTTACTTCTTTTAACCATTTATACCCTTTTGAGCAAACGGAATGAGCAGCAGCTACATTTGGCTACACACGACAGTTAGTGGAATTCCTGCAATAGAGTAACGGTTAATGTGATTAGATGTTAATTATTTGACTAGGCTACCTGTATTTGACATTGTGTTATTATTTCGCTGAACACTAAATGGTTTAATTACATTTTTGGCAGTGAAACGAGGCTACTCAGGCGAGAAAAAAAACTCACGCAAATGCATAGCCCCGTTGCAAAATATAAATCGACTGTTTTTTAAATGTGATAAAAAAATCACATTTTTATTTGGCGTACCCCCGATGGTATTGCACATACCCCCAGAGTCCAACGGTGGAAAGCTTTACACCCCTCCAGCCAACTCTTGGCATTGCGCTTGGTGATCTTAGCTTTGTGTGCCGCTGCTCAGCCATGGAAAAACCCATTTCATGAAGCTCCCGACGAACAGTTCTGGTGCTGACATTGCTTCCAGAGGCAGTTTGGAACTCAGAAGTGAGTGTTTCAACTGAGGACAGATGATTTTTCCGTGCTAAACTCTTCAGAATTTGCCGGCAAATTTTGCCTACCATTTTGTGGCTGAGCCGTTGTTGCTCCTAGACGTTTCCACTTCATAATAGCAGCACTTATAGTTCACCGGACAGCTCTAGCAGTGCAGAAATTTGACGAACTGGCTAAAACAAGCAATAGAAAACTGGTTGACATTTTTGTTTAATCTACCGGAAAAGACAGAACAAATACCATAACAAATATTATGGTTAAACTCGAATATACTAATTGATCAAAATACTTTTTTGGGGGGAGAAATAAAATCTAAAACGACATAATCTTTGTAAATTATATCATAAATAGGACTGGTGGAGTTGTCACACATGCAGTTAAGAAAATCTGGAAATGTCTGCTCTATCCAAAATTACAACCAGTTTATTGCAACGTCACAGCAAAAATGGAGGAGGCAAGTGGAAAGGGGAGAAGGTAAAGAACTTGTCTGTCGGACCTGCATTAAATACCAAAATTGGATAAAGAAAATTGTGATAAATAAAAAAGTATACCAGTTTCAGTTTTCGATGTACCGATTCCATGGCACATGGTTTATGAAACATTTATACAAAACGATGCCAGATTCAAAACTTAGAGTTTTACAATTTAAAATATAATACTAAATTATTGCAACCAATATAATGTTATAAATACAGGGGATACAACCATCCCAGCTCTGTTGATTTTGTTGCAAAGAGACTCATTAGATCATTTGTTTTGTTACTGCTTGTTTTTGGACACATGCTCAATAACAGCTGAAATATTGCAACATATACTTGGAGCTAACTCTGCAAATAGCACTGCTGGGTGATTTGAAAAATCTTAGTCAATCAATCAATAATATAATAATACTCTTATATTTCATTTACAAACTATGAAACTATGAGAATAGAAAGGTTCAGAACATTTGTAAAAAATACCAGCACAGTAGAAAAATATATGCTATTTAGAAATTAAAACTGGATGGTCTTCAGAGATACATGTGGGAGTAGTTGAGGTTAGCTGAAGGCTGGGACTAAAAACAAACAAAAATAACTAACGTAAAATATACTACCCATGAAATTAATATATAAGCTGGAAGTGGAAGCCTAATTATTGTTGTCCATTAGCATACTCCAATTAGGGGAGGGTGTCAGTGTTTGTGAAAAATAATAAAGAAGGAAAATATATTTAAAGATATACAGTACCAGTCAAAAGTTCGCACACACCTACTCATTCAAGGGTTTTTCTTTATTTCTTCAATTTTCCACATTGTAGAATAATAGTGAAGACATCACACCCTTGGCATTCTTTCAACCAGCTAAATGAGGGAGTCACCTGGAATGCATTTCGATTAACAGGTATGCCTTGGTAAAAGTTAATTTGTCACGCCCTAACAATAGAGAGCTTTTTATGTCCTATGTTGGTTAGGTCGGGGTGTGTCATCTAGGTAATTATATTTCTATATTGGCCTAGCATGGTTCCCAATCAGAGGCAGCTGTTTATCGTGGTCTCTGATCGGGGATCATATTTAGGCGGCCATTTCCCCTTTGTGTTTTGTGGGATCTCGACTATGTATAGTTGCCTGGGAGCACTATAGCAGCTTCACGTTTAGTTTTTTGTGCATTTATTGATTTCTTTGAGTTTCACTTCATAATAAAGGGGATGGAACCATACCACGCTGCATCTTGGTCCACTCATTATGACGATCGTGACATAATTTGCAGAATTTTTATGTGTTTGAGACAATCAGTTGTGTTATGACAAGGTAGGGTGGTATACAGATAAAAGCCCTATTTGGTAAAATACCAAGTCCATATTATGGCAAGAACAGCTCAAATAACCAAACAGAAACAACAGTCCATCATTACTTTAAGACATGAAGGTCATTCTATCAAGAAAATCTCAAGAACTTTTTAAAGTTTAAAGTGCAGTCGCAAAAACCATCAAGCGCTATGATGAAACTAGCTCTCATGAGGACCACCACAGGAAAGGAATATCCAGAGTTACCTCTGCTGCAGAGGATAAGTTCATTAGAGTTACCAGCCTCAGAAATTGCAGCCCAAATAAATGCTTCACAGAGTTCAAGTGACAGACACATCTCCACATCAACTGTTCAGAGGAGACCGAGTGAATCAGTATTCTTTGTTTTCTTTATTATTTTGGTTAGGTCAGGATGTGACAAGGGTGATTTATGTGTTTTTGTCTTGTCTAGGGGTTTTGTATGTTTTAGGGGGTGTTTACTAGTATATGTGTTATATATGTCTATGGTTGCCTAGATTGGTTCTCAATTAGAGGCAGCTGTTTATCGTTGTCTCTGATTGGGAACCATATTTAGGCAGCCATATTCCTTAGGTTCTCTGTGGGTTATTGTCTATGTCTAGTTGCCTGTGTCTGCACTATTATATTATAGCGTCACATTCATTTTGTTGTTTTTGTAAGTTTGTTTAGTGTTTTCTTAATTAAATAAGTATGTATTCACATCACGCTGCGCCTTGGTCTCCTCCATATAACAAACGTGACAGGGATGAGTTGGACCGCAGAGTGTAGGAAAAGCAGCCATCAAGTGCTCAGCATATCTGGGAACTCCTTCAAGACTGTTGGAAAAGCATTCCAGGTGAATTTGGTTGAGAGAATGCCAAGAGAGTGCAAAGCTGTCATCAAGGCAATGGGTGGCAACTTTGAGGAATCTCAAATGTAAAATATATTTTGATTTGTTTATCACATTTTTATTTTTTGGTTACTACATGATTCCATATGTGTTATTTCATACTTTGATGTCTTCACTATGATTCTACAATGTAGAAAATAGTAATAAAAAAAATAGGTGTGTCCAAACTTTTGACTGGTACTGTATATATATTTACCCAAAACATATTGTGGATTCGAAATGATGCAGACAATTACACTGATAGAAGCCACAATCAATCAGCAAAATATTAAATCTGATTTACCCCTCCCCCACCCCACCCCATAAAATAAAGATATACTGTATATCAATAAATAAACTTTGCAAGATCCATTAATCATAACATTTATGAATGGTAATAATACATTAATTAATACATTAAACATTTATTTTTTTACATCACATCATTTTTAACACTAATTCTGCAAATTAGGAGATGGAATATTGTATTATTTTTTTCTGTCAGTTTAATGTATGTTATTAGCACAGCAGATGTCATGGTAGACACATTTGGCTGCCATTTGAGTATCACAGCATTATTGGGCATGCTTATGGTTTTAGAAAAGACCCTTAGTCCAACAAGCCAGTTACCCTTTTAGCCCTGTGGTGTCCGCCAATAGTCTGAGTATGTCCCAAATGGCAACCTATCGCCTATGTAGTGCACAAATTTTGACCAGGGCCCATAGGGACTTAGTTGACTCATATAAACACAACTAGCCTTCCTGGCAACAATTGTAAATTCAAAATAAACTGTAATAGATTTAAAATAAATAAACACTTTAATGTTAAACATATATTTCAGAATAACATGTTGGGAATTAATCAAGTAAGCGTGTATTTTTTCTTTCATATAATTCATATAAACTTATTCAAAGTTTGGACTCACGTTGCAGCTGAATTTATTTTCTCCTCTAATTTGAATATTACCTCGCTGACAGAATTCAGAACAAAGAAAGTAACTACAGCAACGAAATGATAAATAATATGATTCCACAGCTGACTCAGCGGGAGAGAGAAGTCTTAAACGATTCTGACTGACAGCAGTTAGGGGACAGGAAATAGGAGAGAGAGCGAGAGAGAGGAGTGTAGGAGTATTGGCCTAATCTGTGTCCCAAATAGCACCCTAGGCCCTATACACTGCACTACTTTGACCAGAGCACTATATTATTCCACCATATAGGGAATAGGATGCCATTTGGGACGGGCCCCTAGTATCTTATTCAGACATCTCGTCCTACTCCCTGTAACACTGTCAGACAGATGTTCAACAGCCTCGTCACTGCCCGACCTCATCACACCCCATAACGCAGAGGGACGCACAAGAGACACACACCACACACATGCATGCACACACAGGAGAGACACATTGCTACAGTTCCATAATCTTTCTGTCTCTCTGTCTCTCTCTCTCAATTTAATTCAAGGGGCTTTATTGGCATGGGAAACGTATGTTTAAAGTGCCAAAGCAAGTGAAATGGATAAACAAAAGTGAAATGAACAATAAAGTGAACATTAAATATTACACTCACACAAGTTCCAAAATAATAGAGACATTTCAAATGTCATATTATGTCTATATACACTGTTGTAACGATGTGCAACTAGCTAAAGTACAAAAGGGAAAATAAATAAACATACATATGGGTTGTATTTACAATGGTGTTTGTTCTTCACTGGTTGCCCTTTTCTTGTGGCAAAAGGTCACAAATCTTGCTGCTATGATTGCACACTGTGGTATTTCAACCAATAGATATAGGAGTTTAATCAAAATTGGATTTGTTTTC
Organism: Oncorhynchus mykiss; assembly: GCF_013265735.2. Taxonomy (NCBI): domain Eukaryota; kingdom Metazoa; phylum Chordata; class Actinopteri; order Salmoniformes; family Salmonidae; genus Oncorhynchus; species Oncorhynchus mykiss. Next base: position 31,138,457 of record NC_048575.1, on the reverse strand, counting down.
AAATTCTTTGTGGGTCTGTGTAATCTGAGGGAAATATGTGTCAGGAGGTTAGCTCAGTTTAGCTCAGTTTCCGCCTCATTTTGTGGGCAGTATGCACATAGCTTGTCTTCTCTTGAGAGTCAGGTCTGCCTATGGTGACCTTTCTCAATAGCAAGGCTATGCCCACTGAGTCTGTACATAGTCAAAGCTTTCCTTAATTTTGGGTCAGTCACAGCGGTCAGGTATTCTGCCAATGTGTACTCTCTGTTTAGGGCCAAATATTATTCTAGTTTGCTCTGTTTTTTTGTTCATTCTTTCCAATGTGTCAAGTAATTATCTTTTAGTTTTTTCATGATTTGATTGAGTCTAATTGTGTTGCTGTCCTGGGGCTCTGTGGGGTCTGTTTGTTTTTGTGAACAGAGCCCCAGGACCAGCTTCCTTAGGGGACTCTTCTCCAGGTTCATCTCTCTGTAGGTGATGGCTTTGTTATGGAAGGTTTGGGAATCTCTTCCTTTTAGGTCGTTGTAGAATTGAGCGCATCTTTTCTGGATTTTGATAATTAGCAGGTATCGGCTTAATTCTGCTCTGCATGCATTATTTGGTGTTTTACGTTGTACCCAAAGGATATTTTTGCAGAATTCTGCATGCAGAGTCTCAATGTGGTTTGTCCCATTTAGTGAATTCACAACCATAAAGGGCAATGGGTTTTATAACTGATTCAAGTATTTTTATGTTCCTTTTGTTGTCATAGAAGGCCCTTCTTGCCTTGTCTCTCAGATCGTTCACAGCTTTGTGAAAGTTACCTATGGCGCTGATGTTTAGGCAGAGGTATATATCCGTTTTTGTGTGCTCTGGGGCAACGGTGTCTAGATGGAATTTATATTTGTGGTCCAGGAAACTGGTCCTTTTTTGGAACACCATTATTTTTGTTTTACTGAGATTTACTGTCAGGGCCCAAGCCTGAATGAATCTGTGCAGAAGATCTAGGTGCTGCTGTAGAACCTCCTTGGTTGGGAACAGAAGCGCTAGGTAATGTGCAAACAGTAGACATTTGACTTCATATTCTAGCAGGGTTAGTCTGGATGATGCAGACTGTTCTAGTGCCCTTGCCAATTCTTTTATATATATATTGAAGAGTGTCGGGCTTAAGTTGCATCCCTGTCTCACCCCATTGCCCTGTGGAAAGAAAAGTGTATTTTTTGCCAAATTTAACCGCACACTTTTGTGCACATGGATTTCATAATGTTGTCCCCAACACCACTTTCCATCAATTTGTATAGCAGACCCTAATGTCACATTGAGTCAAACGCTTTCTTGAAGTCAACAAAGCATGAGAAAACTTTGCCTTTGTTTTGGGTTTGTTTGTTTGTTTGTCAATTAGGATATGCAGGGTGAATATGTTGTCTGTCATAAAGTAATTTGGTAAAAAGCCAATTTTGTCATAGTTTTGTCGGGTGGGGGCATATTTGGGAGGGAATACTGTCACCTCCAAGTAGGTGTTTGTCCCCCTGTGTGCTGAGGGTGTCAGGTTCTTGTCCAGTTCTGGCATTTAGGTTGCCACAGACTAGTACATTATATGTCCCTGGGCCTAGAAATGGTAGATCTCCCTCTCTAGGATGGAGAAGCTGTCATCGTTAAAGTATGGGGATTCTATTGGGGGATATAGGTAGTACATAGTGGGTTAGGTCTGCTCTATACATAATTAGCATACCTCCTGAGTTTCTTCCCTGTTTCACCCCTGTTACACCCCTGTTAGTTTGGTGGATGGGACTACCAGCTCTCTGTAACCTAGAGGGCAACTAGTGGGTCCGTCTCCTCTATACCATGTTTCTTGTAGGATGCAATGTCTGTGTTTCCAATTTATTTGATGAAGTCTGGGTTCCTGCTCTTTAGGTCAAAGGCAGATGACCTCAGACCTTGTATATTCCAGGATGAGATAGTAAAAGATTTGTGTTCCATAGTGTTGTTTTCCTTTGATTTCGAGCCCAGACATTTACAGTAGGTGTGAGCAGAGCATGTTGAGCATCTGATAAATTACCTCTCAGGTTACAGGATGGAGCTTTGGGGGGTTGCATTAGTAGAGCATGGGCCTGTTACTCTGTTCACGGCCAGGGCATATGTGAGTCTCTCTGTCACTCTCTCTCACACACTTACATACACTAGGCAGACAGGGGGTTATCGCCTTCATCAACAAACACAGCAAATGTGTGCTCCAGGTTGCTGCCGGAGACCGAGGCGTTTCCATGGCACAGATACAGAAAGAGCTTCTGTGTGTGCCATATTACAAACTCATACCCCTCTCTACGCCAAGGTGAGCAGCTGGGGATGGGGGAGCATGAAAAGAAGCGGAGAACAGAGAAGAGCCCCCCCCCCCCCCCCCCCCCCTTTGGGGACTCTGAGGCTGGACTGCTCCCCACATAGCCTACGGGTTTGTCCCAAATGGCACCCTAGTCCCTATGAAGTGCACTACTTTTGACCAGCGCCCATAGGGCTCTGGTCAAACATATTGCACTAAGTAAGGAATAGGGTGCCATTTGGGTTGCAAGCTATGTATGTTTCAGGCAGACACTGACTCAAACACAGCTAGACTAACTAGGGGTGGGGTGCCAGCCTAACCCTGTGCATTATTATTTCTCTAATTTGCTTTTTTCCCATTCATTTCCCGGCCCATTACTGTGGGGTAAGCAGGGCCGGGCGGTGAAGGGAGAGGAGCAGAGGGGAGCTCGGGGGAGAATATAGATAGAATATAACTGCTTGCTTGGGATGCGGGAAGAGACCATACCCACCAGGCCAAGCGAACCACTGGGGCCTATCAGGGTCTGTAAATACTTTATGAGATATGATCGTACAGCACAAATACTCCTCAACCACAGGCCATTAACCATTTTCACTAGGAATGTGCCCTTTGGTAAAGCAGGAAAATAATGAAATAAGCAAACAAACTCTCCCCCAGTGACAGCCCAGGCTCTCTGAGGTACGATATGCGGCTCGACTGCTAATGAGACTCACTGTACGATGATTCTCTTTTCTTCCTCCAGGAAAACCAACCACCCGGCCCGTACACACCAAGACAACAACCAATTCAGGGGTCCCAAATGGAACCCTATTCCCTATTTACTGCACTACTTTTGAGAAGTGCCCATAGGGCTCTGGTCAAATGTAGTGCACTATGTAGGGAATAGGGTGCCATTAGGGACGCACTAAACCAGTAACACTGACTGGGCTATGGTCTACTTCTCCAGTCGTTTATTTTTCTCCTTTTCCATCCTTTCATGCCTCTCCTTCATTCATCTGCCTTTGTTTTATTCTCCCCTTTGTTCGGGAGAGATTTCATCTGATTTCATTTGTTAGCATTTCAGAACCCAATAAAGAAATCATAAAAGTAACTCCGGAGATGGAGTTTATAGAATAACTGTTTTAAAGGAGGGATAAGGGGGAAGAGGAGGACCTAATTCAACTGCAGTAGTTTCATAATTTTATATGTGTGTAGAAAAGCAAGAGAAGCAACCCCTTGGTTGCATCCCCAATTGCACCCTAGTCCCTATCTAGTGCAACACTTTTGACGAGGGCCTTGTTTGACGAGGGTGCCATTTGGGACTCAGCCCTTGTTTATAACCTGCCATTGTGTTATTTCCAATTCATTGTCTCCTTCTGTAACAAAAATGTTATTGTTCTGTGCTGTGTTCCCTCACTCAGATAGAGTCAACCTCAATGACAAAAGGTTTCCCTTTTGTGTTGCTCTGTTCTGGCGCCTGTGATGTGACTTTCTGTGTGTGTGTGTGTGTGCGTGTGCGTGTGCGTGCGTGCGAACAAAAGTCCCCACAAGAATAGTAAACAAACAAAAATTTGACCAACTGGGGACATGTTAAATGCTATTTCTAATGTGTTTAGGGATACGGTTAGAATTAGTGTCAGGGTTAGAACTAGGTTTAGGGTTAGGAGCTAGGGTTAGTTTTCAGGGTTTAGGTTAGGTTTTTGGGTTAAGGTTAGGGTTACTGTAGGGTTAAGAGTACGGATTAGGTTTAGGGGGATTATGGTTTTGAATGGGACTGAATTGGTGTCGCCATAAAGTTAGCTGTACAAGACTGTGTGTGCATGTGTGTGCGCAAAGGTCCCGGAATCTGTGTGTATTTGTGTGATAACACACATCGCTCAGAGAGGCTTCATTAAGTGAAACACTCCTCCATGGCTTGATGCTTCAGTAGAAAGCCTCTTAATTTAAGGGTAAGACACACAAAAAAATCTGACTGCTGATAGGTAGACTACTTAGTACCTCTGCCCAGAGTGTCGGCAGTTCATTTTTTGTTGTTCACATAGAACCGTTTAATCTTCAATACTGCAGACCACAAAGTGGCAGTCTTGTATGGTAGTCTTGTGCCTGCTGTAGCTAATTTAAGCTAACTGGCAAGCTGTGCTAATGTTGTTGCAGGCTAGCTAGAATTTGTAGAAAACTCTTGTTGATACTAACCAGTTGGCCATAACTAGTGTAGTTAGCAACATTATAATTAAATCACAATGGATTTGTTTTTTAATGAAGCAGCTGCCCTTTTAGCTGTTGAGATGCTAACTGTTTAGCTAACATTAGCTAGCAAGCAAACTGGCACTTGCAGTATGGGATAATGGAGAGTGAATTAAAATATTTCTTTATTTTCTTTCTAGATAGCTAGCATGGTAAAGCATTTAGTGTTGTGTGCGCTGTGCTGCACTTACCACGCCATTCCTTTTATATCTAGACTTAAAATATGTATTTCACAGCTTTATAGTTTTAGTTAGTTAATTTAATTAGTTAGTTAATTTTGATGAAAAGGGGGTGGATTACACTGGGAAAAGTGCCCTCATTTGACCTTTTTCTTGTCACTTCTGTCAGCTCCCCCACATGGAGAATCGTGCTCTCTGATTCGCTCAAAGTCAAGTTCCCGGCCACTAACGAGCATTAGAATCTACGAACAACCTCCAACTGTGGCAACCAGATTCCTCAGTGTGTCTGTACCAGGGGTTGGATCTGGTTCAGGGAACAGAACCGAAAACCGGAAAATAACAAACATTTTCAAGGAACAGAACGGAACCTGGAATGAAAGTGATCCATACTGTTCCGGAACAGAACCGTTATTTGAAAAGCACAGGAACCGGTTAATAACAATAATTTACGTTCCAGAAATGTTTCTCTCGTCCCACAAAAAAAAAACGGGCAAAAAAGCACCTATGCAAAGCCCCGACTTTGTCACTCAGAAACATATTCCAGTGTCTGCCTGCAAGCTGAAAATCTTTGCCAGTGTGTGTGCGTGTCTAGGCAACCTGCCCCTTCTCCCTCCGAACCATAGGCTACTGTACAATTGTGATTCAGAAGATAGGAATATATTAATTAGCTAGAGAAGAATTGATCAACTTGTTCAATGCTAGTTAATGATACTTTAGGCCTAGTTATCACGTTTAACGTTGAATGTATTAACCACAAAAAGGTAAGACTTGCTTTTAATTCTGGTGCCACTCCGCACACACAAGCTTGTTAGCTGGCTAGTTCAAGCTCAAAAGACATTCAAAGGACCTCCATAGAAGCCGCTCCTCAGTCCCTGAGTGACGCAGCGGTCAAAAGCACTGCATCACAGGGCTCAGGCGCCAGTATAAGCCTGGGTTTGATCGGGAGCCACATAGGACGGCACACAATTGGCCCAGCGTCATCCTGGGTAGGGGAAGGGGGGGCTTTCCTTAGCTAATTGCGCTCTAGCAACTCCTTGTGGCACGCTTGTGCACCTGCAAGTTGACTTCGGTCATCAGTCAAACAGTGTTTCTTCCGACACACTGGTGTGGCTGAGCAAGCAGTATACGCAGTGTGATTTGAAGTAGCGTGGCCAAGCATATATAAAAAAGCTCCTCCTAGGTATAGCTCTGTGGACCTAATTCAGATAATGCATGTCATAACACGATGCCCAGCGCTTCAACCATCCTCCTTAACCCTTTCTCGCTCTCTCCATAACCCATAAAATGTAAGTCGCATCTTGCGCCATAAGCTACTGTCTGTCCATCACGCATGTAAACAGCTACCTTGCCAGCTATATCCGTACTGATTGGTGAAGTAATTGAAGGCGCTAAATATGAAAAACATACATTTCATAAGGAAGAGAAAGTAACGATATAAACCGTTCGTTTCTTTGGGGTTCGTACCGGTTCGGAACGTTGTTTTGCTGGTCGGAGCAGTGGAATGGAATGAAAAAAAGTGTTTCTGTTCAGGATGAAACGACTGGAGAAAATGTTTTTGTTCCATCCCCACGGCCACACCGCAGCTCAAAGGTTTGTTGCTGTGAGTGTGCGTGCTGTCTATTAGTCCTTTACACAGTAAAGGATGAGCCTCCACATCAATCAGTGCTCAAAGGAGATAAAGTGTTTTGATTATGCTCCAGTGGTTGACTTTTGATGTCGAACGTCTTATACGTTCTTTTATTATTTTTCTTGTCTTTATTTCTTTTTTTTCCCTGTCTAAACGTCTTTTCTTCTATTTTCTCGTTTTTGTTCTTCCCCTCCTCTGCTTCGTTCGTTCACGAGCTGTGTAATCCTTTTAGAAGCCAGGCTGAATGTCTCACTTGGGGACTTCGTTGTGTTGTGGAATCTCATTTGGGTTGGGTGACTCTATCCCCTGGACGGACGGAGGGAGGGACTGACGTCACGGCCACGAATGCAAAGCAAACATACCCTATTCATTCATTTTTGCGTCCCAAATGGCACCCTATTCTCTATATAGTGCACTACTTTTAATGCACTATATAAGGAATAGGGTGCCAATTGGGACAAATACCAATCCTCACAAAACATCCGCACTTTCTCCCTCCTCACTCACTCGTCTTAAAATGGCTGGGATGCTTCACTTTAATAGTCTTCTCAATTACAGTACGTAGTACGACAGAGTGATATCTTGACTTCCTTGACTCTCTTGTCTAGCATGTAATGCATGGGCTTTTTTGATATTGTTCCTTGTAGGCATACTCTCCGCAATGCTATCTAGGTCAAAGTTGTGTTTTTTGTTGGACAAATAATGGCTGTAAGAAGCCTGTGTGTTTGGCTGTAGGCCTCCGCTAGTCCGCTACCTCCGTAGGATGCTTTGATACTATAACTGGAGTGGACATCGGCCGAGCTACCACATATAGTTGCTGACAGTCAGCACTAAACACATCAGACAACTCTACATTTGACTCAGCCTAGGAGGCAGTACTACGGGTACAGCTTTCCCCTAGGTACAGCTTCAGGATCAGCTTCCCCTCTCCCAATCTTTTAGTAGGCCATTAGTTGGGGAAATGCTAAATTGACCTAAATCATTGTCTAGGTGTTATAGTATCCCGAACAGAATTCACTCTGGGAAATGATCACATGTGAGGTGTATGGATTATATTGCAGAAAGAGTGTATTACTGACATATTCATGTCTTATTCAACCAACCAACATCACATTTTTCATTATAATGAAAAGAAAACAGAAAAGAGTGAAAGAGAGAGTTAACATCATGCTGTACCTTTCCAACATACTGGTTATCCAACCCTGTGTACTCCTCCAGCAGGAAGAACTGATTCCACATCCATCCTCGTTTGGAGCGTCTCAGAGGCACTCCGTTGGCATCCTGCCCCGTCAGCGTCAACGCCACCCCCCGCCGACCCCCTGTAGTCCTCTTCAGGGCACGCAGCCCGTCCCCATGGGAACAAAGGTACGCCCAGAGGACCAGCAGGAGAAGGACAGTTCTGCCTCTCAACATGACTGCCAGGTCAATAGTTACAAAGCTTCAACCACAGCTTGATTGTAGTTTATGGTCTCTTCCCTCTGGGTGTTAGTTTGAAATGATCAGTGGTCTTTAGTCAGACATTTAGTCATTGGGTCACTCCTCCTGGTCTGGGTATAGGTCTGCAGCAGCAGCATGGGCCATCAGTCTGCCTTTAGGGCCTCAGATCCAGCCAGTATCTGGAACATAGAACACACAGTCAGTGCTGTTAGTGCTGTTAGAACAGTTTGCCACTATGATAATGTAGGGTTCTGTAGCCTCTCTCTCAGAAATGACACTTCCAATTGCCCCTTTAAAGAAATAGGAGTCAACATAATGAGTCTAATTCTCCATTCACACGTTGACACAGCTATAAAGGGCATAATTGGAATCCTACACATCTATTATATACAAAACACTAAGGACACCTGCTCTTTCCATGACATAGACTGACCAGGTGAAAGCTATGATCCCTTATTGATGTCACTTGCTAAATCCACTTCAATAAGTGTAGTTGAAGGGGAGGAGACAGGTTTATTAAGGATTTTTAAGCCTTGAGACAATTGAGACATGGATTGTGTATGTGTGGTATTCAGAGGGTGATTGGGTAAAACAAAAAATGTAAGTGCCTTTGAACAGGGTATGGTAGTAGGTAACAGGCACACCGGTTTGCATCAGGAACTGAAACTCTGCTGGGGTTTTTACGCTCAACAGTTTCCTGAGTGTATCAAGAAGTGTCCACCACCCAAAGGACATCCAGCCAACTTGACACAACTGTGGGAAGCATTCGAATTGACATGGACCAGCAACCCTGTGGAACTCTTTCGGCACCTTGTAGAGTCCATGACCTGACGAATTGAAACTGTTCTGAGGGCAAAAGGAAGGTGTTCCCAATGTTTTGTATACTTTTGTTTTCTGTGTATACTGCCACACATCATATCTCAATTAAGAAACTGAATTAACATTTAAAAGACTGCCAGGTCTGCATGTTCAGCTTGATGTATCTCTTTAAACAATCTGCGTGGGAACACGTTGTTATCAGAGCCAGCAGGCTGTCAATGGAGACCCTGAGCAATGTCAACTTGAGTTTATTACTTTGAGATCAATATAAAGATACTGTGTTTTAATATTATATTTGATTTAACTAGGCAAGTCAGCTAAGAAAAAATCGTATTTACAATGACGGCCTACCCCGGCCAAACCCTCCCCTAAACAGAATGACGCTGGGCCAATTGTGCGCCGCCCTATGGATCTCCCAATCACAGCCAGTTGTGATACAGCCCGGGATCGAACCAGGGTCTGTAGTGATGCCTCTAGCACTGTGATGCAGTGCCCAAAATGGCTGTTTGCAAACCACACAATCGGGCCCTGTCTTGAAAGCACAGATCACACACTGCCACACACATTCTCACTCACTCACTCACTCACTCACTCACTCACTCACTCAAAAAACAATCCATGAGGAAGGACATGCTCCTATGCTCATTATTCCTGTCTGGGTGCTCATTATTCCTGTCTGGGTGCTCATTAATCCTGTCTGGGTGTGGCACCGTTGGGGTGCAGGCACTGGGTTATCAGTGGGCACACTGGGAACCAGCAGCACCATTATCACATACAGATTGTGTCCAGAAATGGCACCTTATTCACTCTATAATGCACTACTTTTGACCAGGGCCAATACTATTACTGGTCAAAAGTAGTCCACTATACAGGGAATAGGTTGTCATTTGGGACACACAAACACAGGCTCGGCTCAGATATAGAGATGCAGACCGCTATACAGCAGCTCTGCTTTTCACAGGACGAAAAGGAAAAAGTATCTGGACCTGCATGCAGAAAGTGGAGGGAGATTGAAAGAGAGAGGGAAAGACAGAATGGTCAAGACACATTGAGAGGGATAGCGAGAGGGAGGGAGAAGCTGAAATTGAGATGAAGGGAGAGGTAGGGTCAGGGTAGGGTGGGCACAGATAGATATGGAGGGAGAGATGGAGAGAGAGAGGGAGGGTCAGACTAGGCAGAGAGAGAGGATAGAGAGAGAAAGGGAGAGATGGAGGGAGAGATGGAGAAAGAGGATAGAGAGAGAAAGGGAGAGATGGAGGGAGTGAAGGAGAGGTAGAAATGTCCTGTCAGAGCAGAGTCAGCAGGACAGTCAGGAGAGGAGCTGTGTGTGTGTGTGTGTGTATATGTGTATGTGTGTGTGTGTGTGTGTGTGTGTCTAGCCCATCCATTACCCTACCTGTCTTCTCTCTCTCCTTCTAGCCATCCAAGCCAAGGCTTCTCTCCCTGCCCCACCTCCCTGCTTTCAACCCTCCTTTCCCCTTATGAGGCAAAACTTAAATGGTAAAAGTTGATGGGTTAGGTCCCCCTTTCTCTTTTTCCTCATGCCTTGCAGTTTATTATAGCCTATGTCAAAGCTCCTCTAATTTGCCTGCTGTATGCGCTTCAGCTGATATTCCCTATCATAGGGATTTTCGGACGCTTGCGATGCGGGAGTCACTTTGCATGTGTCCTTTGCCTGCCTCAGCAGGGGAATAAGAACCCATTGGTCACAACAGACAGCAGGTGAGAGTGACGGCCTGTCATCCTTTTAATAATGTCCAGGGCGGGAATATAGGTCACATCCCAAATGGAATCCTATTTCCTATGATGCACTAGAGTACCCGAACCCATAGCCCACTCACAATCTCTCTCTAAGTAACTCTCACGTGGAAAGCTCTGGTTCAAATCTAAATGTTCCTATGAGCGTGTTCATTTCCCTCTCTTCTATTTCCCTCCATCTCTTTCCATCCTTCTCTTTCCATCCTTCTATTTCCTCTCTTCTATTTCCTCTTCTCTTTCCCTCCTCTTTCCCTCATTCTTACCCTCTTCTTTCCATCCTTTTCTTTCCCAAGTCCCCACGCACTTGGCTTGATGAATTTCCTTAATTGACAATGGTGAGGGGGCGAGGGGGACTGGGAGCTATTGATTTGCTGTAGGACTCAGCAGTGTAGTTGGAAATACAATGTGGTCTCCGCGGTCACTTCTCAGAGCCTTCTAATACCTCCAGTCTTCAGCTCCTCCACACACACACACACACACACACACACACACACACACACACACACACACACACACACACACACACACACACACACACACACACACACACTTTTTCCCCGCCAACATTTCCCCACAATACACCATAATGAATTCTGTAAAACACATTTATATTTTACTGTACTTTCTATAGTGTTTTTACTGTTGAAATTAAAGAAATGTCTTACAGTTTGGGGTGTCTACTCTAAAGAGCCCAAAGTGGGCAGCCTGCACCCATCTCTCTCTCTCTCTCTCTCTCTCTCTCTCTCTCACACACACACAAAGTTCTGCTCTGGTGGGAGGCAGGCAGTCTGTCCTTTCAATAGATTTCTTCATAATGTCACCATGGAAGTCTGGAAGCTAATGCCTGACTAACTGTATAGAAAGGCCCTGCATGCTGTCCCAAATGGCATCATATTCCCTATGTAGTGCACTACTTTTAACTGTGAGGATACAAAAGTAGTACGCTGTATGAAATAGGGTGCCATTTGGGACACCGCCCCAACTCTCTGACCCCATAGTTCTCCAGACAGTGGACCAGTAGGTCAGTTACATTCATAGCTTAGATTTCTCTACATCTGTGTGCCTGTGCGTGATGAGTATTTCTCCTCTCTTTTCTTGGTTCCCAGCCCCAGTGAGTGTCAGCATCATAATGAACCTGTGTAATGGAACATGACACAACAATTATATCCTCCCAGTTAAGAGAATGTGTTTACAACAACCCCAACACTGCTTGATTTTCTCCCTCCACCTTTTACTCCCTCTCTCTCCTTGCATCCAGTTCTGCACCATTTAATTGCAACTGTTTGAAAAAAAAAGATTGCTTGAAATTGCCTGTCACAGATTGTCTGGAGACACTACATATGGCAATAATACAGCATTGTGTTCCATGCAGGGTGAGCAAAATGAATGTGTCTGCTGGCAATTTGGAGCTAAATGATTCTACACTCATACAATTACATGAAATAACATTTCAACGCATAACAATTAGCTATTAAGTATCTATTGCTCTTATCAAACACAGGGACACAGAGATAGAGATGGAGACACAGTGAGTCACACAAATATATCCATGAATGGCTTTTCCAGTATGGATGTGTAACTACACCAAATACCATTGGCGGCATTTCGTGCATACTGTCTGGAAGCAGGCAGAACAGAGCTGACCTAGGAGCAGCAGTCCTACCCATCCTCCTCTTGTTCTCTCCTTTCTTCCTTCCTCTATCTTTCTCTATCTTACTCTCTCCCTCTCGCTCTAGGTCTTCTCTCTCTCTCTAGGTCTTCTCTCTCTCTCTCTCTGTCTCTCTCTCTCTAGGTCTTCTCTCTCTCCTTCATTTTGCTCTCTCTCTCCTTCCTATCTCACTCTCGCTCTCTCCCTTTGTCTTTTTTCTCCTAATGAGAGAGGATGAGCGACACTGCGAGGCAGCACCCTATCGCGCCCGTTGAGCCACGGCAACCCAGACTTCCACGGCAACCCAGAAAGAGCCCCCAGGGGGGCAATTAAAAGTGAGAGAGGAGAATGTCAGCCAGGGGTGAGCAAGGGTGTGTGTGTGTGTGTGTGGGGGGGGGGGGGGGGGGGGGTAGTTGGAGGGTAGAAGGGGTTGGCAGGTACACAGCCCTGTTACAAACCACAGAGGAGGTCCTTATAGGCTGCTAATGTGTGACACTGTCAGCGACAGGTTGTTCCACAGTTTCCGTTCCCTTTGCCTTGACTCATGGTTGCCTCCCTCTGACTTTATTAAGAGCTTCATGCTTTATGTCCTAAATGGCACACTATTCCCAATGTAGTGCACTAATTTTCAGCAGGTCCCTGGTTAAAGTAGTGCACAACATAGGGAATAGGGTGTCATTTGGGATGCATGCACGGACACAGACAGAGGTACTCCTATAGTATCCCTCTTCTTCTTGGCTAAATTTATCACTAAATCCCACTTGGTACATTGGGAATAGTGCAGCTGACCCAAATACAACGCTTTGCTTTTTTTGTGTCTTTCCTTCAGTTATTGTTCATATGTGGGTTGAGAGTTTACTAATCAGTTGGCTGTCGGTGAGAGGATGCGAACCAAACAGATGGGATACTGGGGGAGGGTTAGGTTGCCTTGTCCTCGCATCACAAGGATGCGTCTAATCACACTCCCTTTAAATGGGGATATGGCTATTCCGCTGAGAGGAGACGAGGAGACAACCTTTTAAAGTATGTAACCTAGTCCAAGTCAGAACAGCCCATAGGGTAAGAGCCAATCTCTTGTTTCTGTAGCGTGAGGCAGCTTGATGGAAAAGTACACCCTTTGGACAGGATGCTAGTCTATCACAATGTATTTAGTAATGAGCCAAACCATAGGGTAGCTAGTGTTTGGCTGGCTGGCTGTCCTTGTTTTGCCAATCTCCTCGTCTCCTCTCAGCGGAATAGCCATAGGACTTGCTAGATTCTCATTCTGAAACCTGTCAATATATATTGATCTTTGGTTTCGCTGGGGGTGAATGTCTAGACGCAGCTGTGTCTTAAAAGTATTTTCATGTCGCCTTACTTCAATAATGACTGAGGATTCAGCCGAGAAACTGGAAGATGTTGAGAAGTATGTAGCAAACTGAGTAATTCACCTTTACAGAGAAGTAGTGTGCGAGAGGCGTATGTTCACCCTTTCTCTCCAAGGAAAGTTTGAGACATTCAAGGTTCCTCCTCTTGTTTGTACTCATTGTTGGCTTTGCTCAGGCTGTTTTGGGGGTAATTAGTAGGACCTGCTTATTCTCTTAGGAGATGTGACTAAGGTGTGATTACGGTTCAGCCTTAAGGGGACCCTAATCACACCTTAGTCACATCTCCTAACTGTACTCAGGGGAAGAGAAACAACCCTCAGCTCTATCTGAACCAGGTTAATACAGGCTGTCATATTCCCATTTAAAGGGAGTGTGTTCAAGCTCTTGAAAGGAACATGACTCCATCATCAAATTTGCCGATGACACAACAGTCGTAGGCCTGATCACCAACAAGATGAGAGCCGATAGGGAGGAGGTCAGAGACCTGGCCGTGTGGTGCCAGGACAACAACCTCTCTCCCTCAACGTGATCAAGACTAAGGAGATGATTGTGGACTACAGGAAAAGGAGGACCGAGCACGCCACCATTCTCATCGATGGGGCTGCAGTCGAGCAGGTTGATAGCTTCAAGTTCCTTGTTGTCCACATCACCAACAAACTATCATGGTTCAAACACACTAAGGCAGTCATGAAGAGGGCAATATAAAGCCTATTCCTCCTCAGGAGACTGAAAAGATTTGGCATGGGTCCTCAGATCCTCAAAAGGTTCTACAGCTGCACCATCGAGAGCATCCTGACTGGTTGCATCACTGCCTGGTATGGCAACTGCTCGGCCTCCGACCGCAAGGCACTACAGAGGGTAGTGCGTACGGCCCAGTACATCACTGGGGCCAAGCTTCCTGCCATCTAGGACCTCTATACCAGGCGGTCAGAGGAAGGCCCTACAAATTGTCAAAGACTCCAGCCACCCTAGTCATAGACTGTTCTCTCTGCTACCGCATGGCAAGCGGTACTGGAAGGCTTCTTAACATCTTCTACCCCCAAGCCATAAGACTCCTGCACAGCTAATCAAAGGGCTACCCATCTCTCTTTTAATCTGCTGCTACTGTTTATTATCTATACATAGTCACTTTAACTCTACCTACATGTACATATTACCTCAATTATCTCGACTAACCGGTGGCTCTGCACATTGACTCTGTACCGGAACCCCCTGTATTTAGCATCTCTATTGTTATTTTAAATTCATTATTTGTAACTTTTATTTTCTTCTTAAAACTTCTTAAAGGCATTGTCGGTTAAGGGCTTGTAAGTAAGAATTTCACTGTAAGTGTCACGTTCGCGCAGCGTGATAAGAATACGTTCTTCTTTAATGAAAGAGAACCACTGAACAAAGTATACAAAACAAATGTGCCGCTATAAGCCATGAGTGCTGACAGGCAACTACACATAGACAATAACCCACAAAACCAAAATGAAAATGGCAACCTAAATAGGATCCCCAATCAGAGATAACGATAAACAGCTGTCTCTACTTGGGAACCGATTCAGGCCACCATAGACCTACATACCCCTAGACATACTAAAACCCTGTGGATATACAAAACCCTAGACAGGACAGAAAACACCTAGACAATACAAAAACTAAACCAACCACCCTTGTCACACTCTGACCTAACCAAAATAATAAAGAAAACAAAGATATCTAAGGTCAGGGCGTGACAGTAAGGTTGTAGTCGGTGCATGTGACACATAACATTTGATTTGATCTGAAAGTATGTAGTGCATCTGGAATATGATGGTTTATCGTAACAGTTTGCTAACATCTCTCCATCTGCGCCCGCTCTCAGAGTAGCCAGGCCATAAACCAATGAGTGCCTATCAATTAAGAAGGTTCAAACCAATAAGGAGGATGCATACTTCGATCATGCCCTGAACAAGTGCATGTCTGTGTATAATAACACTGATGTATATTCTCATACACAAGACCAACAAATTAGCCTGTACCATCCTTGTCAGGGGGAGGAGCTGTGTCTGTCGCATATCTGTCAGAGGGTGGGGATGTATTAGCTTAAACCATCTCTGTCAATGTTCCGGGGGTGTTCCCTCAGCAATACATCCACATGTAGTGCTCCAGAGCTCATTGCAAACACATTACCTTGCCTGGCTGCCCAAATGCTTCCCAAATAACCAAATAAATCATCAGATCTGGGCCAAGTCAATGAGACGGGTTCGTTTCTCAGTGTGCGTCCCAAATGCCACCCTATTCCCTATATAGTGCGCTGCTTTTGACCAGAGCCCTATGGGCCTATATAGGATTTAGGGTGCCATTTTGGAGCAGATATCTCATTATATCCAGCCCTGCTTCCATTCAGAGACGACCCCATCACTCAAACAAGCGCACTGCCGCCACCACTCACACTCAGAAAGAACACTTGTCTTTACTGCATGTATAGCCCAGTTTCGATACTGCAGACAGTATACTGGAGTAACCCTTTCTTGCCAGTCCATTTGTTGTCTTAACCTCTTCAGCTAGGTTGTGTGTTAAATTGGGGTTACTGCTATACCAGCTCTCTCAACACACTGTTCTTTAATCCCTTACTTTTTATCACTCTCTCTAGTCTAGTGGATGGCCCTGTGATTTTTACTGCCCTGGAGTGACATAGTAGTTAAGGAAAAGTCTCCCTCTCTCTCTCTCACTCTCAGCTGGAGTCCTCACAGTGACTAAGGGCTAATAGATAGCTGGTGGTTTGATCCCCCCCAATGAGGCACCACCAGTCATGGAGCTCCTCCTAGATGATTGACATCTAGGACCCTGGTTGCAGACAGATGGGAATGCTTTGTTGCATAATAGGACAGGTCTAATCTGCGACAGAAGCTTACAAATAATAGTTAAAAGAAGGGGGCAGGCTAAAAAGATTAGTATTCAGCTCAGTCTGTCGGTCTGTGACACCTATGTGACACACTGGTGGTTTTGTGATTTCTCTTTGCAGCGGTAGATCAGAGCTCTATGGGCTGTGTCAATACGGACCAGACCTGCGTTCAGATATTATTTGTTTTCTTTCAAATCAAACCCAGCTGAAGTTTTTGAATGAGAACAAATACAATTTGAACTTGTCTGGTGTCAGTGTGGTCTGGGCTGTCTGTCTCCTGACGGCCAGTGTTTATGTTTGTCCCAAATGACACGCTATTCCCTATATAGTGCACTACTTTTTTTTTTTACCAGGGCCCATATGACTCCAGTCAAAAGTAGTGCACTATAGGGAATAGGGTGCCATTTAGGAATTATCCTTTCAGTTGTTTACAATAGAGAAGGAGGAGAGTTCTCAGCGCGGGTTCCCCTGGCCTTACTAATTTCCTGTTTCGGCCAATGTGCCGCGGTATGGAAGCCTCTATTCCTATGCAAATGGGACAGGTGTGTGTGCTTGTGTGTCAGTGTGTGTGTCTGTGTGTTCCAAGTGTATGTGCCTGCCGTATGCAGTCAAGTGTTGAAAGCCTATTCTCTCAACAGTTAACCCAATACACTGTCCACAGGAAAAATAAAATACCCCCAAAAAATCAACACAGAAATAAACACACATCAAAACAAATGTAATTAAAAATGTGTTTTTATTTTCCATTATTCATTGTTTGGGTTGTTCTGATTAAATAACGTACCTGGAGATTAGATCGACTGCTACCAAATCGTTACTTTTTCAAATGAATGGTGCAATTTTGAGGCGGACGCATTGATTCAGCAACACAAAGGTCAAGCTGCGCACTGTGAATTGAAAAATCAGAGCAGCTGTTGCAATCCCACGTTTAGTTTGTTTCGTTTCCCTCTCTCCCCCTTTCTAGCCTGGTTGTGACAATTACAAACAGGGGGACCTTTTTAAAAACACATTGCTATTCAAACAGCAGGTCAGCTACATAAAATAGATAAAGCCACAGACCCAATTGTCAGACAGCAATACATAATTCATGGAGCTTCAACAGAAAACACATTACAAATCTAAAGTAGTATGACTCTAACAAAATAATCTGTAGGGAGGAGAAAATATGTGTTTCTTAGTCTTCCTTGGCGGAGAAGAATGCATTTTCCTGTAAGCTCACAGTAAACCAGCACATTTTACACTATGGATGGTTCAGTCACACATGTTGTGTACATGCAGAGGTGATACTTGCACTTTGTAAAGGTGTTTTGTATACGCCTAGGCTTTGGACCTCTTTTTCAATTGGACATATAGTTCTCTCATAATGTATCTGGCTTAAAGCACCACTTAAGCCTCTTGATATAAAAAAAAAAGAAACTTCCTCATACAGTGGAATAGCCTTGTTACCCATTGAATCATGGTGAGCATATACTGTGCATGTATTGCGTGTGCAACTTTGTAATACATTTGTAATTGGGATATAGCCTTGGAAAATGTATCTACATAGTGCCTCCATACGATGTACAACTAGATTATTGTAAGGTATGGATAGATGTCCTTGTCCTAATGAAAGGTGTGTTTGCCATGCTTTTCCATTCAGAAATATTGGTTATCCAACAGCACTCAATTTCTCTGTGTTTCATTGTTTTCCTATGAATGGGTTGGTGGAATTAGCTTATTTCATCCTCTGTTGACCATAGCAGTGACCGCTCGCCCCTGGCACACACACACACACACACACACACACACACACACACACACACACACACACACACACACACACACACACACACACACACACACACACACACACACACACACACACACACACACACACACAGTACCCTCGACCGCCATAAAAAAACACAGATTTAATCATGCTCACCTTTCCTAGTGACCATGGTGACTTCCAGTGCATGTTTAATTATCAGGCACCTCAGGGGTCTGGCTGAACAACAACCCCAGCCACAGGTCACTGTGATACAGTGTATCTGACCATATGGGCCCATGGGCAGAGAGGAGAGGGGGCAGAGAGGGGTGGACACAAGCCCTTGGCACCAGGCAAAGCTACCAGGCAGCCACAACCGGCTCACTAGACAAGGGCATAAGACTGAATATGAATTTGAGGATGCCTTATCGTACACGAGCCACATCACTAACATTTCAACCTCAGTTTCTATTCCATTTAACCCCTGGGCTGTTACTGTACTGACAGGTACAGGAAAATGAGGTTTCATCCTAAGATACAGGATCACAACCAGCCTAGTTTTATTTCATTTAACCTTTATTTAACTAAGCAAGTCAGCTAAGAACAAATTGATATTTACAATGATGGCATACCCTGGCCAAACCCTAACCCGGATGACGCTGGGCCAATTGTGCGCCGCCCTATGAGACTCCCAATCATGGCCGGTTGTGATACATCCTGGAATCAAACCAGGGTCCATAGTGACGCCTCTAGCCCTGAGATGCTGTGCCTTGGACCACTGCGCCACTCGGGAGCCCTAGTCAAAGGAGACAGTCTGTTAAGCGTGTCTGTATATCCATCACAACCTTACCACCCAGCCTTGTTTCCCCACCACCCCTCTCCACCCTCTACCCAACCCCCATTGCCACCAACACGGCTCCAGCACGGTGGTATTTCAGATAAACAATCAATACCGCATTAAAGAGGCAGAGGAGGCTACCTGGTCTTAAACAGCTAGATGAAGAAAATCATTCAGCCTAATGTCATGGGTGGACTACAGGCAACCAATCTCCCTCATGAATATCGAAAATGTAGGCCACTTTCTTTCATTATCCCCCGCCATCATTTCTTTGTGTTTGAGGTCAACAGACACACACACACACACACACACACACACACACACACACACACACACACACACACACAAAAACATTTCTTTATCTTTTTTCCTGCCTAGAGTCCCTGAATGAAAGCCCCCACTGCATTAAAAAAGTAATACCCTGTTTAAAAAAAAGGTGACCATGGATATTGGAGAGCCAGGCCTTTTTGCTTCGCGATCGATGGTGCAGAGCGAGGAATGGAAATGAACACAACTCCCAGGCCAAGCATTTCTACTCCAAAGTATCTGACCCTTTTCTTTTTGGATGATTGCTTCTAATACACATATCTGACCTCTCCATTTCCACATTGTGACGACGATGACTATATCTAGAAAAGGGCAGAGCGGGGCGGGTCATGCTGATGTTAGCGCTAAGGCCCCGTGTTGCCCTTTACAATGCCTTTGTGTAATCAATACATTCCCTAATAAAGTCCATGCGCAGGCATCGAAATAAGCCATTTTTTGGAACTTCTGTGAATAGCTGACAACAAAGCTGTAGTTATCAAGATTCCCACCCAATAACCCCTCCTCCAAACTGGGACTGAAATATGTTCATATGTTATATGTTATCTGCATGTAAATACCCAATTGCCCACTACTGTTTAGCTCTAGTTTTCTTGGATATGTCACCTTTAAGTCACGCACGCATTAACACACAAAAACAAACGCTGAGTGAGGCAGAGCTTGGACCTGGCTGAGTCAATACAGGTTCTGTTTACTAATACTGCAGCTCACTCTCAGCGTTATTAGGGCGCACCAGGCTTTCCATTACAGAGGGAGGAGGGTTAGCCGTTCGGGAGGGGGAAGGAGTGGAGTAGGGGAGGCAGGCTGAGAGGCCCGCGAATGCCAGATTTAAAAAAACGGCTCAGTTGATTTACACCTTCATTACTCTCCCTAACTCTGCTTATTGCAAATCATGATGCTGCTTTATGAGCTGAATCCTCCATTAGGACAAGGCTGAGGAGACAGTGCTTTAGTCCATAAACCTACTTTAGCAGTACAACCGTACAGTGCAGTACAACCGTACAGTACAGTACACCCTACCTGCCTCCCAATTGGCACCCTATTCCCTACATACTGCACTATTTTTTACCAGAGCCCAATAGGCCCTGGTCAAAAGTAGTGAACTACTGTATATAAGGAATAGGGTGCCATTTCGGACACAGACCCTGCCACCACTCTTTCTACTCAGCACCTCGACCAGGGTGAGAAGGGAGAGGCGTGAAAACAGAGATTCAAAACGTTGAGATACATCTTTCACTGCCTCTTTTAGAGTCATGTCAGTGAGCTTAGAGGCACGTTGGTTCCATCGACCTGAGCTGCCTAGTTAAGTCAGTTCTGGGATCTATCAATAGATTCAGAAGTAACAGGTACAGGTACAGTACTATATGCCTGCAGAGAGAGAATGTGAGATCACTCACAGAGTGTTCTTTAAAAGTGTGTGGGGAAATAAAATAACTGTTGAAAATAGTCTTTGGGAGTTCTGTCCATTTCATTCTTTATGAAAAGTAAGAGTGCCCTCCATAAGTTTACAGATACAGAGGCATAGCCACGGGAAGTAGGGGTGGAGGGTGCTGCAACACCCCCAGAAAAATCATAATAAATTATATATATACAGTGGGGCAAAAAAGTATTTAGTCAGCCACCAATTGTTCAAATTCTCCCACTTAAAAAGATGAGATAGGCCTGTAATTTTCATCATAGGTACACTTCAACTATGACAGACAAAATGAGAAAAAAAATTCCGAAAATCACATTGTAGGATTTTTAATGAATTGATTTGCAAATTATGGTGGAAAATAAGTATTTGGTCAATAACAAAAGTTTCTCAATACTTTGTTAAATACCCTTTGTTGGCAATGACAAAGGTAAAATGTTTTCTGTAAGTCTTCACAAGGTCTTCACACACTGCTGCTGGTATTTTGGCCCATTCCTCCATGCTGTCATGTACTGTCATGTTGTGTCTTGTCTCTGTCCTTTCCCTTCACCCTGTCTCCCTCTGCTGGTCGTTGTTAGGTTACCTTTTCTCCCCCCCTTTCCCCCAGCTGTGCCTTGTCTCCTCCTAACCACCTCGTCACCCCTTTTCCCACCTGTTCCCTTTTTCCCTCTGATTAGTCCCCTATATCTCTCTCTGTTTTTGTTCCTGTCCTTGTCGGATTCTTGTTTGTTGTGTTTCATGCCTGAACCAGACTGTCGTCATGTTTGCTGTAACCTTGTCTTGTCCTGTCGGAATCTGCCGGTCCGTCTGAGCCTACCTATGTTTGGTAATTAAAGAAGCTCTGTTTAAGTTAATTCGCTTTTGGGTCCTCATTCACGCACCGTAACAGAAGAATCCGACCAAGAATGGACCCAGCGACTTCGGATCCTCTCCACTCAGCCGTCGGGATCCAGGGAGCGATGCTAGGCAGACACGAGCAGGAAGTGTCTGCTGCTCGACATGCCGTTGAGACCCTGGCCACCCAAGTCTCCAACCTCACAGAACAGGTTCACCATCTCCGCCTCGATCCACCGGCCACTTCCAGGGCTTTCGAATCTCCGGAGCCCAGAATCAATAACCCGCCGTGTTACTCTGGGGAGCCCACTGAATGCCGCTCGTTCCTCACCCAGTGTGATATTGTGTTTTCTCTCCAGCCCAACACTTACTCCAGGAGCACTGCTCGTGTCGCCTACGTCATATCTCTCCTTATTGGACGGGCTCGTGAGTGGGGCACGGCAATCTGGGAGGCAAGGGCTGAGTGTACTAACCAGTATCAGGACTTTGAGGAGATGATACGGGTTTTTGATCGATCTGTTTTTGGGGAGGAGGCTTCCAGGGCCCTGTCTTCCCTACGTCAAGGCAATCGATCCATAACAGACTACTCTATTGAGTTTCGCACTCTTGCTGTCTCCAGTGGCTGGAACGAGCCGGCCTTGCTCGCTCGTCTTCTGGAGGGTCTCCGCGCAGAGGTAAAGGATGAGATTCTCTCCCGGGAG
The DNA here is from genome assembly GCF_013265735.2 of Oncorhynchus mykiss. Classification (NCBI taxonomy): domain Eukaryota; kingdom Metazoa; phylum Chordata; class Actinopteri; order Salmoniformes; family Salmonidae; genus Oncorhynchus; species Oncorhynchus mykiss. The sequence continues at coordinate 31,116,394 of NC_048575.1, read as the reverse complement.
GTTCCTTCCAGCGTGGATTCCTTGATTGAACTCGCTATTCGCATTGAGCGACGGGTTGATCTTCGTCACCGAGCTCGTGGAAAGGAGCTCGCGCTCTCCGTCGCCCCCCTCTCCGCATCACTACCATCTTCCTCTGCCGGCTCGGGTGCTGAGCCCATGCAGCTGGGAGGTATCCGCATCTCGACTAAGGAGAGGGAACGGAGAATCACCAACCGCCTCTGTCTCTATTGCGGTTCCGCTGGTCATTTTGTCACTTCATGTCCAGTAAAAGGCCAGAGCTCGTCAGTAAGCGGAGGGCTACTGGTGAGCGCTACTACTCCTGTCTCTCCTTCAAGATCCTGCACTACCTTGTCGGTCCATCTACGCTGGACCGGTTCGTCAGCTTCCTGCAGTGCCTTAATAGACTCTGGGGCGGAGGGCTGTTTTATGGACGAGACCTGGGCTCGGGAACATGACATTCCTCTCAGACAGTTAAAGGAGCCCACGGCCTTGTTCGCCCTGGATGGTAGTCCTCTCCCCAGGATTCAGCGTGAGACGCTACCTTTAACCCTCACTGTTTCTGGTAATCATAGTGAAACCATTTCTTTTTTAATTTTTCGTTCACCTTTTACACCTGTTGTTTTGGGCCATCCCTGGCTAGTTTGTCATAATCCTTCCATTAATTGGTCTAGTAATTCTATCCTCTCCTGGAACGTCTCTTGTCATGTGAAATGTTTAATGTCTGCTATCCCTCCTGTTTCCTCTGTCTCTTCTTCACAGGAGGAGCCTGGTGATTTGACAGGGGTGCCGGAGGAATATCACGATCTGCGCACGGTGTTCAGTCGGTCCAGGGCCACCTCTCTTCCTCCACACCGGTCGTATGATTGTAGTATTGATCTCCTTCCGGGAACCACCCCCCCCCGGGGTAGACTATACTCTCTGTCGGCTCCCGAACGTAAGGCTCTCGAAGATTATTTGTCTGTAGCTCTTGACGCCGGTACCATAGTCCCCTCCTCCTCTCCCGCCGGAGCGGGGTTTTTTTTTGTCAAGAAGAAGGACGGGTCTCTGCGCCCCTGCATAGATTATCGAGGGCTGAATGACATAACAGTGAAGAATCGTTATCCGCTTCCTCTTATGTCTTCAGCCTTCGAGATCCTGCAGGGAGCCAGGTTTTTCACTAAGTTGGACCTTCGTAACGCTTACCATCTCGTGCGCATCAGGGAGGGGGACGAGTGGAAGACGGCGTTTAACACTCCGTTAGGGCACTTTGAATACCGGGTTCTTCCTTTCGGCCTCGCTAACGCTCCAGCTGTCTTTCAGGCATTAGTCAATGATGTCCTGAGAGACATGCTGAACATCTTTGTTTTCGTTTACCTTGACGATATCCTGATTTTTTCACCGTCACTCCAGATTCATGTTCAGCACGTTCGACGTGTCCTCCAGCGCCTTTTATAGAATTGTCTTTTTGTGAAGGCTGAGAAGTGCACTTTTCATGCCTCCTCCGTCACATTTCTCGGTTCTGTTATTTCCGCTGAAGGCATTAAGATGGATCCCGCTAAGGTCCAAGCTGTCATTGATTGGCCCGTCCCTAAGTCACGCGTCGAGCTGCAGCGCTTTCTCGGCTTCGCGAACTTCTATCGTCGTTTCATCCGTAATTTCGGTCAGGTGGCAGCTCCTCTCACAGCCCTTACTTCTGTCAAGACGTGCTTTAAGTGGTCCGTTTCCGCCCAGGGAGCTTTTGATCTCCTCAAGAATCGTTTTACATCCGCTCCTATCCTTGTTACACCTGACGTCTCTAGACAGTTCGTTGTCGAGGTTGACGCGTCAGAGGTGGGCGTGGGAGCCATTCTTTCTCAGCGCTCCCTCTCTGACGACAAGGTCCACCCATGCGCGTATTTTTCTCATCGCCTGTCGCCGTCGGAACGTAACTATGATGTGGGTAACCGCGAACTGCTCGCCATCCGGTTAGCCCTAGGCGAATGGCGACAGTGGTTGGAGGGGGCGACCGTTCCTTTTGTCGTTTGGACTGACCATAGGAACCTTGAGTACATCCGTTCTGCCAAACGACTTAATGCGCGTCAGGCGCGTTGGGCGCTGTTTTTCGCTCGTTTCGAGTTCGTGATTTCTTATCGTCCGGGCTCTAAGAACACCAAGCCTGATGCTTTGTCTCGTCTCTTCAGTTCTTCAGTAGCCTCCACTGACCCCGAGGGGATTCTCCCTGAGGGGCGTGTTGTCGGGTTGACTGTCTGGGGAATTGAGAGGCAGGTAAAACAAGCGCTCACTCACACTCCGTCGCCGCGCGCTTGTCCTAGGAACCTTCTTTTCGTTCCCGTTCCTACTCGTCTGGCCGTTCTTCAGTGGGCTCACTCTGCCAAGTTAGCCGGCCACCCTGGCGTTCGGGGTACGCTTGCTTCCATTCGCCAGCGTTTTTGGTGGCCCACCCGGGAGCATGACACGCGTCGTTTCGTGGCTGCTTGTTCGGTCTGCGCGCAGACTAAGTCCGGTAACTCTCCTCCTGCCGGCCGTCTCAGGCCGCTTCCTATTCCCTCTCGACCGTGGTCTCACATCGCCTTAGATTTTGTCACCGGACTGCCTTCGTCAGCGGGGAAGACTGTTATTCTTACGGTTGTCGATAGGTTCTCTAAGGCGGCTCATTTCATTCCCCTTGCTAAGCTTCCTTCTGCTAAAGAGACGGCACAAATCATCATCGAGAATGTTTTCAGAATTCATGGCCTTCCGTCAGACGTCGTTTCGGACAGAGGTCCGCAATTCACGTCTCAATTTTGGAGGGAGTTTTGCCGTTTGATTGGGGCTTCCGTCAGTCTCTCTTCCGGCTTTCACCCCCAGTCTAACGGTCAAGCAGAACGGGCCAATCAGACTATTGGTCGCATCTTACGCAGTCTTTCTTTTCGCAACCCTGCGTCTTGGTCAGAACAGCTCCCCTGGGCAGAATACGCCCACAACTCGCTTCCTTCGTCTGCGACCGGGCTATCTCCTTTTCAGAGTAGCCTCGGGTACCAGCCTCCGCTGTTCTCATCTCAGTTCGCCGAGTCCAGCGTCCCCTCCGCTCAGGCTTTTGTCCAACGTTGCGAGCGCACCTGGAAGAGGGTCAGGTCTGCACTTTGCCGTTATAGGACGCAGACTGTGAGGGCTGCTAATAAGCGTAGAACTAAGAGTCCTAGATATTGTCGCGGTCAGAGAGTTTGGCTCTCCACTCAGAACCTTCCCCTTAAGACGGCTTCTCGCAAGTTGACCCCGCGGTTCATTGGTCCGTTCCGTATTTCTCGGGTCATTAATCCTGTCGCAGTTCGACTTCTTCTTCCGCGATACCTTCGTCGCGTCCACCCGGTCTTCCATGTCTCCTGCATCAAGCCCGTCCTTCGCGCCCCCGCTCGTCTTCCCCCCCCCCCCCCCCATCCTTGTCGGGGGCGCACCCATCAACAGGGTCCGTAGAATTTTGGACATGCGTCCTCGGGGCCGTGGTCACCAGTACCTCGTAGATTGGGAGGGGTACGGTCCTGAGGAGAGGAGTTGGGTTCCCTCTCGGGACGTGCTGGACCGTGCGCTGATCGAGGATTTCCTCCGTTGCCGCCAGGTTTCCTCCTCGAGTGCGCCAGGAGGCGCTCGGTGAGTGGGGGGGTACTGTCATGTACTGTCATGTTGTGTCTTGTCTCTGTCCTTTCCCTTCACCCTGTCTCCCTCTGCTGGTCGTTGTTAGGTTACCTTTTCTCCCCCCCTTTCCCCCAGCTGTGCCTTGTCTCCTCCTAACCACCTCGTCACCCCTTTTCCCACCTGTTCCCTTTTTCCCTCTGATTAGTCCCCTATATCTCTCTCTGTTTTTGTTCCTGTCCTTGTCGGATTCTTGTTTGTTGTGTTTCATGCCTGAACCAGACTGTCGTCATGTTTGCTGTAACCTTGTCTTGTCCTGTCGGAATCTGCCGGTCCGTCTGAGCCTACCTATGTTTGGTAATTAAAGAAGCTCTGTTTAAGTTAATTCGCTTTTGGGTCCTCATTCACGCACCGTAACACATGCAGATTTCCTCTAGAGCAGTGATGTTTTGGGGCTGTTGCTGGGCAACACGGACTTTCAACACCCTCCAAAGATTTTCTATGGGGTTGAGATCTGGAGACTGGCTAGGCCAATCCAGGACCTTGAAATGCTTCTTACGAAGCCACTCCTTCGTTTCCCGGGTGGTGTGTTTGGGATCATTGTCATGCTGAAAGACCCAGCCACATTTCATCTTCAATGCCCTTGCTGATGGAAGGAGGTTTTCACTCAAAATCTCACGATACATGGCCCCATTCATTCTTTCCTGTACACGGATCAGTCGTCCTGGTCCCTTTGCAGAAAAACAGCCCCAAAGCATGATGTTTCCACTCCCATGCTTCACAGTAGGTATTGTGTTCTTTGGATATAACTCAGCATTCTTTGTCCTCCAAACACGACGAGTTGAGATTTTACCAAAAAGTTATATTTTGGTTTCATCTGACCATATGACATTCTCCCAATCTTCTTCTCGATCATCCAAATGCTCTCTAGCAGACTTCAGACGGGCCTGGACATGTACTGGCTTAAGCAGGGGGACACGTCTGGCACTGCAGGATTTGAGTCCCTGGCGGCGTAGTGTGTTACTGATGGTAGGCTTTGTTACATTGGTCCCAGCTCTCTGCAGGTCATTCACTAGGTCCCCCCGTGTGGTTCTGGGATTTTTGCTCACCGTTCTTGTGATCATTTTGACCCCACAGGGTGAGATCTTGTGTGGAGCCCCAGATCGAGGGAGATTATCAGTGGTCTTGTATGTCTTCCATTTCCTAATAATTGCTCCCACAGTTGATTTCTTCAAACCAAGCTGCTTACCTATTGCAGATTTAGTCTTCCCAGCCTGGTGCAGGTCTACAATTTTGTTTCTGGTGTCCTTTGACAGCTCTTTGGTCTTGGCCATAGTGGAGTTTGGAGTGTGACTGTTTGAGGTTGTGGACAGGTGTCTTTTATACTGATAACAAGTTCAAACAGGTGCCATTAATACAGGTAACGAGTGGAGGACAGAGGAGCCTCTTAAAGAAGAAGTTACAGGTCTGTGAGAGCCAGATATCTTGCTTGTTTGTAGGTGACCAAATACTTATTTCTGGATTTTTTTTAAAATTTTGCCTGTCATAGTTGAAGTGTACCTATGGTGAAAATTACAGGCCTCTCTCATCATTTTAAGTGGGAGAACTTGCACAATTGGTGGCTGACTAAATACTTTTTTGCCCCACTGTATATATACACTATACAAAAGTATGTGGACACCCCTTCAAATTAGTGAATTCGGCTATTTCAGCCACACCCGTTGCTGATGGGTATATAAAATTGAGCACACAACCATGCAATCTCCATAGACAAACATTGTCAGTAGAAGGGCCTTACTGATCAGCTCAGTGACTTTCAATGTCGCACTGTCATAAGATACCACCTTTCCAACAAGTCAGTTCGTCAAATTTCAGCTCTGCTAGAGCTGCCCCGGTCAACTGTAAGTGCTGTTATTGTGAAGTGGAAACGTATAGGAGCAACAATGCCTCAGCCACAAAGTGGTAGGCCACACAAGCTCACAGAACGGGTCCACCAAATGCTGAAGCGCGTAACGTGTAAAAACCGTCTGTCCTCGGTTGCAACACTCACTACCGAGTCCCAAACTGCCTCGAGAAGCAACGTCAGGACAAGAACTGTTCGGGTGATTTAACAAGCGCATTCGTGAAAAAAGCACTGTGGTTGCACCAGTGTGTACCTAACCATAAACATCAACGCCTTTCTTAAAATCAATACACAAGTATATATTTTTAAACCTGCTTATTTAGTTAATATTGCCTGCTAACATGAATTTATTTTAACTAGGGAAATTGTATCACTTCTCTTGCGTTCTGTTCAGAGTCAGGGTAACGTTATATGCAGCAGTTCGTTGCAAACTGTGTGAAGACCATTTCTTCCTAACAAAGACAGCCAACTTCGCCAAACTGGGGATGATTTAACAAAAGCACATTTGCGAGAAAAAAAAATCACAATTGTTGCACGAATGTACCTAACCATAAAACATCAATGCCTTTCTTAAAATCAATACACAGAAGTATATATTTTTAAACCTGCATATTTAGTTAAAAGAAATTCATGTTAGCAGGCAATATTAACTAGAGAAATTGTGTCACTTCTCTTGCGTTCATTTCACACAGAATCAGGGTATATGCAACAGTTTGGGCAGCCTGGCATGTTGCGAACTAATTTTGCCAGAATTTTACATAATTATGACATAACATTGAAGGCTGTGCAATGTAACAGCAATATTTAGACTTATGGATGCAACTCGTTAGATAAAATACGGAATGGTTCCGTATTTCACTGAAAGAATAAACGTTTTGTTTTCAAAATTATAGTTTCCGGATTTGACCATATTAATGACCTAAGGCTCGTGTTTGTGTGTTATTATGTTATAATTAAGTCTGATTTGATAGAGCAGTGGTAGGCAGCAGCAGGCTTGTAAGGATTCATTCAAACAGCACTTTCCTGCGTTTGCCAGCAGCTGTTAATGACTTCAAGCCTATCAACTCCCGAGATTAGGCTGGCAATACTAAAGTACATATTAAAACATCCAATAGTCAAAGGTATATGAAATACAAATGGTATAGAGAGAAATAGTCCTATAATAACTACAACCTAATAATCATGTTAAAAGGAACCACCAGCTTTCATATGTTCTCATGTTCTGAGCAAGGACCTTAAACGTCAGCTTTTTTACATGGCACATATTGCACTTTTACTTTCTTCTCCAACACTTTGTTTTTGCATTTTTTTAACTAAATTGAACATGTTTTATTATTTATTTGAGACTAAATTGATTTTATTGATGTATTCAATTAAGTTAAAATAAAAGTGTTGTTCATTCAGTATTGTTGTAATTGTCATTATTTCAAAAATATATATATAAATCAGCCTATTAATCGGCTTTTTTTGGTCCTCCAATAATCGGAATCGGTATCGCCGTTGAAAAATCATAATTAGTCGATCTCTAGTTCCAACATCTACTTTTTTTTAAATATATTTTTTCCCTAAAGTAGTGCACTGGGCCTTTACTAGTCCTGTAACAGTGGGCTGATATACGCATCTGTAGCACGGGCAAAAAAATGTCTATGCACAGAGGGCATCGGAAGCGTGTTTATTCTCAAGTCATACACTCAGTCATTGACAGTTCTTTCCCCCTATTTTGGTGGTTACCAGGTGGAGTTGGTGGTGGGGGAGGGGAGTGTAGATGTAGACACCTAGGCGCTCATAAATTCAGCAGATAGAATCAAGCGTGTAGGTAAGCGTGGATGTCAACGTATTGATGTAAACAGACCAGGGGTGCAAGAGAGAGACACACAGTGGGAACGGACGAGGGGTTTGCTATGTGTGTAGGTTACTTCCCAAATGGCACCCTATTCCCTACATAGTGCACTACATTTGATAATCGCCAATATCGTAGTGCACTATGTAGGGAATAGGGTGCCATTTAGGATGCAGCCTGTGTGTGTGTAACATCACGTCGCTCCGTCCTGCCCTGCTCTGCCTGACTCTCATCTGGAACAGGTTGACAGAATACGTTGACAGATGCTTCGCCTGCGTCCATTATTTATGAGGTTGAAGAGGGGGTATACAGGGTACAGATGGACTGCATTGCATTTTCACATGTGGTCTGACTGCAAGTTGCCTGTATCTGTTAACTTAGCTAGGCTTTGAGTAGTGTAGTCTTAGCAAGCCTGTGAATAACGGTTGGCCACTGTTAAGCCAGGCCTGAAGTTGTGAGTTTGTAGTGTAGGCTACGGGAGTCATGAATAATCACTCCACCTGACTTTTTGAGTCTAACCCTTAAACCCCTAACCCTTAAACCTTGTTATTTGCAGTTAGAGAGAGGCCTAGTTCTCTAGCTCTAGTGTGAAGGGCCATACCCACACACCAGCACACACAGTCTCTGGCTGCATCCCAAATTAGTGAACTACTTCTGACCAGAGCCCATGGAAAGTAGTGCACTACAAAGGGAAAATAGTGCTATTTGGGACGTATCCTCAGTCTCCAGCTCTCTTAAAGCCACTTAGAGAGGCTGAGCTGGGAACATCGGCCATTTGATTGAATTAAGAGGATGATTAATAGAATCTGCTGGTGAACAGCTTGAATGACTGATAAAAATCGTCCAGCGAGGACGTCCCACGAGAACAGAGGTCTAGACATAATAATTCACAATATACTGACTGCTGGATTCACTTAGGATGAGTCCCAAATGGCACCCTATTCATAAAGTGATTAGGGCCTACATAGGGCTCTGGTCAAATGTAGTGCATTATTATTATTTTTTAAATATTTTATTTAACCAGGTAGGCAAGTTGAGAACAAGTTCTCATTTACAACTGCAACCTGGCCAAGATAAAGCACAGCAGTTCGACACATACAACAACACAGAGTTACACATTGAATAAACAAACATACAGTCAATAATACAGTAGGAAAAATAAAAATCTATATACAGTGCAAATGAAGTAAGATAAGGGAGGTAAAGGCAATGAATAGGCCATGGTGGCGAAGTAATTACAGTACAGCAATTAGACACTGGAATGGTAGATGTGCAGAAGATGAATGTGCAAGTAGAGATACTGGGGAGCAAAGAAGCAAGATAAATAAATAAATACAGTATGGGATTAGGTAGTTGGATGGGCTGTTTACAGATGGGCTATGTACAGGTGCAGTGATCTGTGAGCTGCTCTGACAACTGGTGCTTAAAGCTATTGAGGGAGATATTAGACCCCAGTTTCTTTAATTTTTGCAGTTCGTTCCAGTCATTGGCAGCAGAGAACTGGAAGGAAAGGCGGCCAAGGAGGAATTGGCTACTGAGATATACCTGCTGGAGCGGGTGCTACGGGTGGATGCTGCTATGGTGACCAGTGAGCTGAGATAAGACGGGGCTTTACCTAGCAGAGACTTGTAGATGACCTGGAGCCAGTGGGTTTGGCGACGAGTATGAAGTGATGGCCAGCCAACAAGAGCATACAGGTCGCAGAGGTGGGTAATATGTGGGGCTTTGGTGACAAAACAGATGGCACTGTGATAAACTGCACCCAATTTGTTGAGTAGTGTTGGAGGCTATTTTATAGATGACATCGCCGAAGTCGAGGATCGGTAGGATGGTCAGTTTTACGAGGGTATGTTTGGCATCATGAGTGAAGGATGCTTTGTTGCGAAATAGGAAGCCGATTCTAGATTTCATTTTGGATTTGTATTATGTAGGGATGAGGGTGTCATTTGGGACACAGACTTAATTCTATAACACCATTGGCTACTTGAACAATGAGCCTAAGGTAATTCTGATGCATCTACAGTTATCAATTACCACTGCCTTTGTGTCCCAAATGGCACCCTATTCCCTATATAGTACACTAATAGTACACTATATACAGTATTTCTCAATGTAACCTTTATTTTGACAAGGAGTCAATGCTGAAACCAAGGTCTCTTTTCCAAATGAGCCCTGTATAGCACAACAATAAACATCAAAATACAATAAACAGATCAAATTAAATTGTATTGGTTGCATACACATATTTAGCAGATTGTGGGTGTGGTGAAATGCTCTTGTTCCTAGCTCCAGCACTGTAGTAAATTCTAACAATACAAACAAATCTAAAAGTAAAAGAATGGAATTAAGGATTAATTAGAGCAATGGTGGAGTCCGGACTGTATGTGTGTATGTGTGTATGTATGTATGTATGTACAGATGAAGTCTTAAGTGATTGTAAACTTCCGACTGCAACTGTACATACATACATACATACATACATACATACATACATACATACATACATACATACATACATACATACATACATACATACATACATACATATATGGAATCATGTAGTAACCAAAAAACTGTTAAACAAATCAAAATACATTTTATATTTAAAATTCTTCAAAGTAGCAGCTTTTGCTTTAATTACAGCTTTGCACATTCTTAGCATTCTCTCAACCAGCTTCACTTGGAAGGCTTTTCCAACAATCTTGAAAGAGTCCCCAGATATGCTGAGCAGTTGTTGGCTGCTTTTCCTTCACTCTGCGGTCCAAGTCATCCCAAACCATCTCAATTGGGTTGAGGTCAGGTGATTATAGAGGCAAGGTCATCTGATGCAGCAGTCCATCACTGTCCTTCTTGGTCAAATAGCCCTTACACAGCCTGGTGGTGTGTTGGGTCATTGTCCTGTTGAAAAACAAATGATAGTCCCACTAAGCGCAAACCAGATGGGATAGCGTATCACTACAGAATGCTGTGGTAGCTAAGCAGGTTAAGTGTGCCTTGAATTCTAAATATCACAGACAGTGTCACCAGTAAAACACCCCCACACCATTACACCTCCATCATAGCACTTGATGGTTTTTGCAACTGCAACTTTCAAAGTTCTTGAAATGTTCTTGATTGACTGACCTTCATGTCTGAAAGTAATGATGGACTGTCATTTCTCTTTGCTTATTTGAGCTGCTCTTGCCATAAGATGGACTTGGTCTTTTACCAAATAGGGCTATCTTCTGCATATCCCCCGCTACCTTGTCACAACACAACTGATTGGCTCAAACACATTAAGAAGGAAATAAATTAAAAAATTAACTTTTAACAAGGCACACCTGTTAATTGTGACTACCTCATGAAGCTGGTTGAGAGAATGCCAAGACTGTGCAAAGCTTTCATCAAGGCAAATTCTTTGAAGAATTGTTTAACAATTGTTTGGTTACTACATTATTCTATGTGCGTTATTTCATAGTTTTGATATCTTCACTATTATTATACAATGTAGAAAATAGTACAGATAAAGAAAAACACTTAAATGAGTAGGTGTTCTAAAACTTTTGACAAGTAATATAATATAATATATACACAAAAACACACAGTGCCTTCTGAAATGATTCACACCCCTTGACTTTTTCCACATTTTGTTAGGTTACAGCCTTCTTCTAAAATAGAATAAATCATTTTTCCCCTCATCTATCTACACAGAATACCCCACAATGACAAAGCAGAAACAAAAAAATGGAATATCACATTTACATAAGTATTCTGACCCTTTACTCAGTACTTTGTTGAAGAACTATTGGCAGCGATTATAGTCTCAAGTCTTCGTGGGTATAACGCTACAAGCTTGGCACACCTGTATTTGGGGAGTTTCCCCTATTCTTCTCTGCAGATCCTCTCAAGCTCTGTCAGGTTGGATGGGGACCGTCGCTGCAAAGCTATTTTCTGGTATCTCCAGAGATGTTCTATCGGGTTAAAGTCCGGGTTTCATCAAGGATCTCTCTGTGCTTTGCTCCGTTCATCTTTGCCTCGATCCGGACTAGTCTCCCAATTTCTGCCGCTGGAAAATCATACCCACAGCATGATGCTGCCACCACCATAAGTCACCATAGGGATGGTGCCAGGTTTCCTCCAGACGTGCCAAAGAGTTCAATCTTGGTTTGAACAGTTTTTTTTATTTTGAATACATTTGCAAAAATACAAAAAAAACAGTTTTTGCTTTGTCATTACTGGGTATTGTGTATAGACGGATGAGGAAAAAAATTATTTCATTTTAGATTAAGGCTGTAAAGTAGCAAAATGTGGAAAAAGTCAAGACCTGAAGGCACTGTAAATAGACCAACCCAGCCTTCTATTGCTTGAGGTGAGCAAATACATTTTATCTCTTGACAGGATGGTTCAGCCATTCGCAGTTCCAGCTCATACGGTAGAGACTATTCTTTATTTAGTTGGGTTGCCATTATATCATTAACATGAGGTGAGATAGAATGTAATGTCCTTTAATTAGCCTATGGGAAGCCTTTGGGGTTTTAGCATGAGTAAGAAAAGAAAGGGGAAAAACAAAAAAGGGAAAGTGTATGGTCAGAGTGACAGTATCAGCTGACTGCCAGGTGTTGATGAGGCATTTATTTTGGTTGCATATAACTTTTTATTTAGATATTTTTTTCGAAGTCCATATTGACCAGGACTACAGTAAGTGACAATAGTCACGCCTGCATGATCGTAAATGCCCAATATACCATCATAAAAATAAATAACAGAGAAAGGGAGAGCTACCTTTCATCAGAAATGAAATGGCATATACCATATACTGTACATTAGGGGGTCTTACAGCATATAACCAAACAACATTTCTCACAAAGGAAAACATTTAAAGTTACTAACGCTACAGAGGAAAATCAACACCGGATCGCTACTGTACGAAAGACATAGCTACATTGCCAACAGCCTTAATTTGGTTCGGGTTACTAAACAAGATAGCATGTACCACCCTAATGTGACATTAGTTGTAGATTTATCAATCTCAGTCAAGAACATATGCAGGATGAAAAGTATTTCCCCTAAATGTTGACTACCCAAAAGAAATGGTAATATTGTTGAATATGACCCGCTATTTTCTGAAGTCTAAATGGCATTATCACAACGCAAAATGAACAAGTTTTATTCGCCATATGGGTACAGTGATTGGACATAAAAATAGGCTGCAAGCACATCGTCTGTCAGGCCAATACATGGGGAAAACAAGAACAAACAAACTTGATCCTTGATGTGGATTATCCAAAATAGGTAATTAATATGGGAATGATTTCGACTCAGTGCTTGACATTGTCACAAAGCACAATTAGAGAGAAAAAAAAAACTGCCACTATTAAATAGCTAGCTTGCAATGGCTACTTGCAAAGTGCATTCAGAAAGAATTCAGACCCCTTGACTTTTTCCACATTTTGCTACGTTACAGCCTTATTCTAAAATGGATTAAATACCCCATAAATGACAAAGTGAATTTTTTTTTTTTTTTTATGTTTGCAAATGTATTACAAATAAAAACAGATACCTTATTTACATACGGGCAGAGTGCAGCCTCACCACATCTTTGTTGTGTGTGATTCTCAGCAGGGCAGTGTAGCAGAGGGAGGGTCAGAGGCCGCGTTTGTAGAGCTTGGACATGGCGTCTTTGAACTTTCTGATACAGAATGCAGTAATGTGTACTGAACCTATGACTGGATAGGGAATTTTGGACCTTATGCTGCTGCTCTTTCTACTGCTACTAAGAGTAGCACACCACAGCTAATAATAACAAGCACAATATAATTAATATAAATGGAATGTTTAATGCAATTTTTCCATTTCAAAGAAATTCCCCGAGCATCTTACATCAAATTCAACTTTGGTATTGTCCTCAGGGCTAACAATAACCCTCATTTCGCATTGCCTTCATTAGATCAAACTCAATTAACGAGGAGTACCCTGCAGCTCCTCCACCATGATAGGGGTTGGTGGACTTTTAGGCTGTGGTGTGTGCGTCTTCGGCAATATGACACACACACTCACACACCTCCCTCCCTCCCTGTCAGGTCCTAGGTCTCTTCCTCTTTGATGGACAGTGGTGTCAGAAAGTAATTGGAGGCCTTTGCAGCCCATACAAATCCGCCTGTCAGTTAAGTGTGTCACGGTGCCATGTTCAGCTGTTTTGGGTCTCAAAGGGTGACCTTTTCACAAAGGGACTGAGGACATGTTCCACCCAATGTACTGAAGGGACTCCAGCCCCTGGCCCCCCGATAGGCCTATACACTGTGGTATTGTTGAATAGTTATTAGTCCATGGTCATTTTGTGACTGTCACTCTCTAGACAGCTTGTATTGTACCGTTCCAACAAGCTTGTATGGTTCCAGTATGCCACATCTGGGATTAGATATAGACCTAGAGTTTAAATAGACTCTTTTTCACAAACCCTTTTATTAGTGTCCACATTATGACGTTCATTCATGATCTAACAGTTGTAGAAACACTTGAAATTGATGAAACACCAAGCTGTTCTGAAATGAAAAAGAGACCAAGGTCCACCTGGTTTGTGGATGTTCAGCTAATTCATAGTATTTGTACTAACTGTAACTTGAGATCATGAATGCGTTCAGACATTGGAGAATAAAAAGAACAAGTGAGATTAAGGGACACTCTGAAGACCTACTGTGCTGAAGCCTATGAAAGCCTCTTGTGAACAAGTTAATGCTTTTCTTCCCCAGTTTAATGTATAGCATGAGAGGACAATGGGGAAAGAAAAATACCATGCAAAATGTGATATGGCATCCAGATATCAGTGTCACAACAGGCAGGGAAGCTATCAACTGCAGGTCAAGAGGGCTAGCTCTCTCTCTCTATCACACACACACACACACACGCACGCACACACGCACGCACGCACACACCGCTTTGCTCTGGGTTATGGCAGGCAGCAGGACAGAAGCACATCCCCTAAAGGCTAATGTACAAGGACAGCCTGTCCCACTGTGAACGCCCACTGGGCCGACGTGTTACAAGTCATATGCAATAACCTGCATCATTACTTCTGAAGACTGTTAGGGTGTGGAAATAACATCCCTCCCCCTCTGCTGCCAACACACAGTATATACACATAAAGACATAGATACATGTACACTTTAAAACAATTATAATAAATGCAACAGTTGGACAATGGATGAAGATACTCCATTGATCCATCAGATATTGACTGCATTATTGCACATAAACATTTTACTGGCACTGACAAATAATGACCGGTGTTCAGGGATTTTGGTGGGAATTCAGGTATTAATTCAGGGCTGCGACCACCAAAAACATGCTCTGTCTTAATCTAGCTGCACTCACCTGCACTGTCTAGACTGCCTCATTAATTGCTGTTGTTGTCACGTACTGTTGCATAATTCAACAAGTGTGACAACAACAGGATACCTTCGGCTTGTACATTGTTGGCTCTAGATTACACCTATCTATACATACTTTACATTGTTCGCGAGATCAGATGTACTGTAATATCACTAAATCTGAGGGTTCATTTTCGGGAGTTGATTTCATTTCAGTGCATCTAATTTGTAAATATTTCAACTGTATTAAAATATTACTTCTTTCAATTCCACAAAAAATATACACCTAAATTATTTTTCTCCTCTTTTGTATGATGTAAGTGTCGAGATAATGTGTTAAATCCCTGACGAAGCTTTAGCTTTCTTATAGATGCAACGGAATGACAATGCATTCCATTGAGCCCATTTCAGCCATTACCAGGCTATATTTGACAGGTCATTACAAACATTTCCGCGGTCATTACATTAACGGGAAAAAATGACAGGCACAAGCAATTGGAGTCGCAGGAGGAAAATAAAAGCAAACAATTCAGCAAGATGTGGATTTTGCACCCCTCAAACACAAGACATAGATGGCTGAAAAAGACAGATCCTCAGGTGTTGCTACGTACACACATCACATTCATAGGCACACACACACTGACAGACAATCAACAATCTATCACACACACACACCTTCCTTGGTGTTAGAGAATCACAGTAGTGTTCCCTGGAGTTGACAGTTATCTGTTGTGCTGACAGAACCATGGCAGGCCCTGCAGGAGTAAGCATGCGTCATTATCACCCCATTCAGCTAGATCCCCCTCTCCTTTCCCACAGTACCTGCTCTAGCCAGTCACACACACACACAAACACACACACACACACACACACACACCCTGTCACCCATTCCTCTTCTATGTATCACAACTAACCACTAATACTCCTCGTCTTCTGCTTGGAACTGTGATCTCTTCTTTTTGCCCCCTTCTTATCCAATAGTCAATTGGATCCCTTCCTTTTCTCCAACACCAGTCAGATCCTCCTGTACAGTACAGTATGTTGAGTCAGACAGACATTGTTGTCTGTGGTCTGGCCTCCACTTGGTCTTCTTCTCAACACTTATTAACTGACTGTCATGTTCTGTTCTGTTCTTCCCTCCAGACACTCTTTAACGTCCTCAGTCCACTTACTGCAGTCTGTGGCTTTGTCCCATATGGTACCCTATTCCTATGGGCTCTGGTCTGGTCAAAAGAAGTGAACTATATTTGGAATAGGGTTCCATTTGGGATGCAGGCTGTACATAGCAGTGGAATTATGCATTGGGGCTGTTCACTGTCAGGAATCCAGACAGAGTGAAGCTGCTGCTGAACCTGTGTTATGATGTGTGTGTGTCAGGGTTTCCATTGGCCGGTAATAGATGGCTTTTGGCCGATTAAAAAAATGAAAAGCCAATAAATAAAACTGGTACCGGCCAATTGTCCAGGAGAAGACAAAAAATCCCATTGCAAAATAATGCCTTTTAGTCTATTCGTTGATGGAAATATATTTGACATGCTTATTGGTCTATAGGTTAATTTGCATAATTTGGTTAATTCAATTGACGCGTGTGTATTTTTGTTAGTAGTTATGTTTGTTACACACGCACAGCATACCGATACAGAGCCTATGAGTGGAAAATCTGTCAGACAGCATGAAAGCTGCTGCTACTGCTTCTCAAACAGCTCATTAGTTGCTGCTGGAGTGAAACATGTTTTTATAAGCCCAATCATTGCATAACAATTCTAAATGCAATTGCTTGTTAAAAACAGTTTTGATGGCCATAATTAAAAATGACTACTATTTTTATTTTTCAGCTAGTACTGTAATTGAAGAGCGCTTCCCATACGCCATTCAAGTGCAGATAGGCAATGGTAGACAGGCTTCAGCGAGTCACACATCACTTTGCAATGAGCTGGAGGCAGTATGCATTTTGAAAACATACTTAATTGTTTGAAGCCTGAATGTTTTACTTCATATTATGAGACATGACTTACCTTGCTTCAAAGTAAAATCTGACTATAGAAACATTGAGGCCATTATTTTATAGACTTCCATATGCCAATGAAACCAGTAGCCTATTTTTTAACATTTTAAAATTTCACCTTTATTTAACCAGGTAGGCAAGTTGAGAACAAGTTCTCATTTACAATTGCGACCTGGCCAAGATAAAGCAAAGCAGTTCGACACATACAACAACACAGAGTTATACATGGAGTAAAAAAAACATACAGTAGAAAAATAAGTCTACATATGATGTGAGCAAATGAGGTGAGATAATGGAGGTAAAGGCAAAAAAAGGCCATGGTGGCGAAGTAAATACAATATAGAAAGTAAAACACTGGAATGGTAGATTTGCAGTGGAAGAATGTGCAAATTAGAAATTAAAATAATGGGGTGCAAAGGAGCAAAAATAAATAATGAAATACAGTAGGGGAAGGGGTAGTTGTTTGGGCTATTTATAGATGGGCTATGTACAGGTGCAGTAATCTGTAAGCTGCTCTGACAGCTGGTGCTTAAAGCTAGTGAGGGAGATAAGGGTTTCCAGTTTCAGAGATTTTTGTAGTTCGTTCCAGTCATTGGCAGCAGAGAACTGGAAGGAGAGGCGACCAAAGGAAGAATTGGTTTTGGGGGTGACCAGAGAGATATACCTGCTGGAGCGCGTGCTACAGGTGGGTGCTGCTATGGTGACCAGCAAGCTGAGATAAGAGGGGATTTTACCTAGCAGGGTATTGTAGATGACCTGGAGCCAGTGGGTTTGGCAACGAGTATGAAGTGAGGGCCAGCCAACGAGATCATACAGGTCGCAGTGGTGGGTAGAATATGGGGCTTTGGTGACAAAACAGATGGCACTGTGATAGACTGCATCCAATTTATTGAGTAGGGTATTGGAGGCTATTTTGTAAATTACATACGGTTGCACAATATTGTTTCTTATCGATGGCGGTTAAGATATCGTTTAGGACCTTGAGCGTGGCTGAGGTGCACTCATGACCAAATCTGAAACCAGATTGCATAGCGGAGAAGGTGTGGGGGGATTCGAAACGGTCGGTAATCTGTTTGTTGACTTGGCTTTCGAAGACCTTAGAAAGGCAGGGTAGGACAGATATAGGTCTGTAGCAGTTTGGGTCAAGAGTGTCCCCACCTTTGAAGAGGGGGATGACCGCAGCTGCTTTCCAATCTCTGGGAATCTCAGACGACATGAAAGAGAGGTTGAACAGGCTAGTAATAGGGGTTGCAACAATTTCAGCAGATAATTTTAGAAAGAAAGGGTCCAGATTGTCTAGCCCGGCTGATTTGTAGGGGACCAGATTTTGCAGCTCTTTCAGAACATCAGCTGACTGGATTTGGGAGAAGGAGAAATGGGGAAGGCTTGGGCGAGTTGCTGTGGGGGGTACAGTGCAGTTGACCGGGGTAGGGGTAGCCAGGTGGAAAGCATGGCCAGCTGTAGAAAAATGCTTATTGGAATTCTCAATTATAGTGGATTTATCGGTGGTGACAGAGTTTCCTATCCTCAGTGCAGTGGGCAGCTGGGAGGAGGTGTTCTTATTCTCCATGGACTTTACAGTGTCCCAGAACTTTTTTGAGTTTGTGTTGCAGGAAGCAAATTTCTGCTTGAAAAGGCTAGCTTTTCTTTCGTGTTCTATTGGTTTTCCATTAGCGAAAGGCACAACCCTAGTCATATTAGCAACCCATGCTAATTTTTGCATCTTTATATCTCCCCTCTTTCTAAATTTATTTTGACAACTGTGTGTTCCCGCTAATTGCATTATGGAATTAACATTTGCGCTTAGCCTATTGCCTTGTGCACATTGCTGCGCTTCTAATGTGAAGAAATAATAGTTTATCAACATTTTAATCTAAATGTACTGATCTGTTGCATCATCCTCATTGCTTTTTAAAGTAGATGTTTTTTATTCTAACATCTTCAGTGCAAATTGGAATTCGGTAAGGAGGACACGTTGCATCCTCGAGTTGCATGTTCTGTTAAGATGAATAACCATAATCTAAATGTGACATCTGTCATTCTGAGCACCTTCGGTGGACACCCTAATCAGGTTACGCACCCAATGCATATGGGTCCAGGACATTATTCTAATGTCTGATCAATGAAAATCCTGCCGGTCCAATGTCCGGCTCCACATTTTCCTATAGGAAACCATGGTGTGTGTGTGTGTCCTGCTGTTCACTCACACTCTTCATCTATCACTCCACACCTTATAGCTCTCAGCGCAGCTAAGACACACAGATCGTACTACTGAGAGAACACACACATATCATATACAAAAGTCCAAAAACACTCCTTTAGCTAAAACCTGCATTGTAAGCTGTATAGTAACTGTATCTAACAGAGTATGGTTTTAGCCATCGTAAATCCCTCTTACCCCAATTCCTACTCTTTCCAAGCCTTTTTCCTCAAGTTAAAAGAGAAAGCAATAGTTAGCTATTGTGTTTGTGGGCTTTCATGGCCATGCCTCAATCATATGACTTCCCAGACTCTGAAATGGTGCCATGGTATACAGGGCTTTGTGGTAAATCACTATCTCTCTCCCCTAGTCAGTGCCCAGTCTGCTGAGCACTATGGCCGGCTGGCTCTCTGCTGCCTCCTGGGTGATTAACATATCTTGTTAAATTGTGCTGAGAAGCGTGTTGAGAACCTTATACCTTTTTGCTTCGTGCAATCTCTGGTGTGTCTGTGTTTCAGAGGGGTATGGTGTGTGTGTGAGTGTGTGTACTAGGGCGGTGTCAACCTTTATCCTATCGTGATTATATGCTCACAAAACATTGTGATATATGATAGTATCGCCTGCTATTGACTGACCAAATTGTTTGGTTAAAAATAGCGCAAAATCGCTGCATGAATCATTATGAAAGATAATGTTGTTGAAACCTTGGACAGAGGCTAAGTGCAGGCAAATATTTTATAATATACTTTTCTGGTGGAGTTTCAGCAGGTTTTTGTGTGTCTGTCTATGTCTGTTTGGTGCCCAGATGATGGAGCAAAGTGACAGTCAACTGATGAGGAACGGCCTGTCTTGCCATAGTGAGTTAGAAATCATTGGCTGGATAGAAGCAAAGCATCTTCAGAACTGGATAATGATTGCTTTATTTGCCTCATTGTCCTCTCTTAATATAGTCATTTTCATAGCCTATCGAAGCCTGAGAGAGAGAGAGAGAGAATTATATTTTCTGCGCAGAGCCAGTCAAGTTCAAATAGGCTGTCAATCATTGTCGATAGATAATTCTATCGTAATATTGCCCTACCCTAGTGTGTACCTGCCTGTGTGTCCGTATCCGTGACGCATGTGTGCATTTCAGTGAGCCTATGCATTCACTGCGAGGGAGTGGGTGGTGATGTCAGTTATGCAAATATGTCCGCTAAACTCTCCAACTCTTGCAGGAGCTGATGGTAAGGCAGTTCCCTTAAATTGCCATTAGCCCTTACTTCCTCAGACAGAGGATGAGAGAGAGGCCCCATCCCAAATGTCACCCCATTCCTTAAATAGTGCACTATTTTGAACAGAGCCCTATGTACCATGGTCAAAAGTAGTGCACTAAATAGAGCGGGTGACATTGGGACACATAGGATCCCCGCTGTTACTGAGTCAGTCCTAAAGCTCTGAAGCTAGCTGTCCTTCAGCTTCTCGGTAATTGGTGAAGCCAGGCAGCGTATTCATATGGAGAGGAAGGGGGAAACGTGTTGGCAGATTGCATTGGCAGCAATTACAGAATCTCCCAACCCAGAGACATGAGCCTACTGATTTAATATCGACTGCCTTTGTACGCCATGTCTGTCTAATGGCTGAGCCTGTACTGTTTCTTCTTTACTACCTAGCTGTCACCATACCCACGTCAGACGGCTACTGTACAACATTAGAGTTACAATGTGTCTCAAAGGTGGAGCAGTGGTTAAGGGCGCTGTACTATCTTGTCTCATCGCTACAACTCCCGTACGGGCTCGGGAGAGACGAAGGTTGAAAGTCATGCATCCTCTGATACACAACCCAACCAAACCCACAGCTGGTGCCACCAGAGACCCTGGGTTCGCGCCCAGGCTCTGTCGTAACCGGCCGCGACCGGGAGGTCCGTGGGGCGACCCACAATTGGCCTAGCGTCGTCTGGGTTAGGGAGGGCTTGGCCGGTAGGGATATCCTTGTCTCATCGCGCACCAGCGACTCCTGTGGCGGGCCGGGCGCAGTGCAAGCTAACCGAGGTTGAAGGTGTACAGTGTTTCCTCCGACACATTGGTGCGGCTGGCTTTGGATGCGCGCTGTGTTAAGAAGCAGTGCGGTTTGGGTGTGTTGTGTATCAGAGGACGCATGACTTTCAACCTTCGTCTCTCCCGAGCCCGTACGGGAGTTGTAGCGATGAGACAAGATAGTAGCTACTAAAAAACTATTGGATACCATGAAATTGGGGAGAAAAAGGGGTAAAAATGTATTTAATTTTAAATCTCCTCATCCTTAGCTCAACACTTCAGCACTTCCAGGAACCACGATAGATGCCTTTTACACACTGTAGTGTAAAGTTACCCTTTCAACAAAATATCGTCCCTTTCATTAGCAGCAAGCACCAGGTTGACCAGTTAAGAACACTGCATATTAATTTCAGAACACTCAAGAGAAAGGAAATGTTCTCAGAACAAAAGCAGTCAAAATTCAAAGAGCAACTTTAATCTCAGCATGAAAGTTCTATTTCCACTCTCACTGTACATGTATGTAATGATATGATATGATATGATATCCAGTTACAATAGATTACAGTTCCAAGTTGTTTCTATGTGTTATTGTTGCTCTTCAAATGCAATAGAAAAACTTGTAGAGCATTTATATTATCCATAATATAATGTCTATTGTATTGATGTGTGTGTGTGTGGGGGGGGGGCATAATTAGGATATTCAGATCGAATGTTAAACATACATCACCATTCATTAACTTTGGTTAGTTCAGTCGTGGCCAAAAGTTTTGAGAATGACACAGATATGAATTTTCACAGAGTCTGCTGCCTCAGTTTGTATGATGGCAATTTGCATATACTCCAGAATGTTATGAAGGGTGATCAGATGAACTGCAAAGTCCCCATTTGCCATGCAAATGAACTGAATCCCCCAAAAACATTTCCACTGCATTTCAGCCCTGCCACAAAAGGACCAGCTACATCATGTCAGTGATTCTCTCGTTAACACAGGTGTGAGTGTTGACGAGGACAAGGCTGGAGATCACTCTTTCATGCTGATTGAGTTTGAAAAACAGACTGGAAGCTTCAAAAGGAGGGTGGTGCTTGGAATCATTGTTCTTCCTCTGTCATCCATGGTTACCTGCAAGGAAACACGTGACGTCATCATTGCTTTGCACAAAAAGGGCTTCACTGGCAAGGATATTGCTGCCAGTAAGATTGCACCTAAATCAACCTTTTATCGGATCATCAAGAACTTCAAGGAGAGCGGTTCAATTGTTGTGAAGAAGGCTTCAGGGCGCCTAAGAAAGTCCAGCAAGCGCCAGGAACGCACAATCGAGAGCATCCTGTCGGACTGTATCACCGCCTGGTGTGGCAACTGCTCCGCCCACAACTGTAAGGCTCTCCAGAGGGTAGTGAGGTCTGCACAACGCATCACCGGGGGCAAACTACCTGCCCTCCAGGACACCTACACCACCCGATGTCACAGGAAGGTCATAAAGATCATCAAGGACAACAACCACCCGAGCCACTGCCTGCTCACCCCGCTATCATCCAGAAGGCGAGGTCAGTACAGGTGCATCAAAGCAGGGACCGAGAGACTGAAAAACAGCTTCTATCTCAAGGCCATCAGACTGTTAAACAGCCACCACTAACATTGAGTGGCTGCTGCCAACATACTGACTCAACTCCAGCCACTTTAATAATGGAAAAATGTATGTACAAAATGTATCACTAGCCACTTTAAACGATGCCACTTAATATAATGTTTACATACCCTACATTACTCATCTCATATGTATATACTGTACTCTATACCATCTACTGCATCTTGCCATCTTTATGTAATACATGTATCACTAGCCACTTTAAACAATGCCACTTTTATATGTTTACATACCCTACATTACTCATCTCAAATGTATATACTGTACTCGATACCATCTACTGCATCTTGCCTACGCCGTTCTGTACCATCACTCATTCATATATTTTTATGTACATATTCTTCATCCCTTTACACTTCTGTGTATAATGTAGTTGTACTGAAATTGTTAGGTTACTCGTTGGTTATCAGTGCATTGTCGGAACTAGAAGCACAAGCATTTCGCTACACTTGTATTAACATCTGCTAACCATGTGTATGTGACAAATAACATTTGATTTGATTATATTTGATTGGTTCCTGGTGGTGCCCCGATCCACTGCGGGATCGGGGCACCACCAGTACAGAGCTTGCTCAGGAATGGCAGCAGGCAGGTGTGAGTGCATCTGCACACACAGTGAGGTGAAGAGTTTTGGAGGATGGCCTGGTGTCAAGAAGGGCAGCAAAGAAGCCACTTCTCTCCAGGAAAAACATCAGGGAGAGACTGATATTCTGCAAAAGGTACAGGGATTCAACTGATGAGGACTGGGGTAAAGTCATTTTCTCTGATGAATCCGCTTTCCGCTTGTTTGGGGCATCCGGAAAAAAGCTTGTCCGGAGAAGACAAGGTGAGCGCTACCATCAGTCCTGTGTCATGCCAACAGTAAAGCATCCTGAGACCATTCATGTGTGGGATAGCTTCTCAGCCAAGGGAGTGAGCTCACTCACAATTTTGCCTAAGAACACAGCCATGAATAAAGAATGGTACCAACACTTCCTCCGAGAGCAACTTCTCCCAACTATCCAGGAACAGTTTGGAGCACCTTGCCATAAGGCAAAAGTGATAACTAAGTGGCTCGGGGAACAAAACATCGATATTTTGGGTCCATGGCCAGGAAACTCCCCAGACCTTAATCCCATTGAGAACTTGTGGTCAATCCTCAAGAGGTGGGTGGACAAACAAAACCCCACAAATTCTGACAAACTCCAAGCATTGATTATGCAAGAATGGGC
This sequence comes from Oncorhynchus mykiss, assembly GCF_013265735.2. Lineage (NCBI taxonomy): Eukaryota > Metazoa > Chordata > Actinopteri > Salmoniformes > Salmonidae > Oncorhynchus > Oncorhynchus mykiss. Next base: position 31,092,643 of record NC_048575.1, on the reverse strand, counting down.
TGCCATCAGTCAGGATGTGGCCCAGAAGTTAATTGACAGCATGCCAGGGCGGATTGCAGAGGTCTTGAAAAAGAAGGGTCAACACTGCAAATATTGACTCTTTGCATCAACTTCATGTAATTGTAAAAAAAAGCCATTGACACTTATGAAATGTACTTCAGTATTCCATAGTAACATCTGACAAAGATATCTAAAGACACTGAGGCAGCAGACTTTGTGAAAATTAATATTTGTGTCATTCTTAAAACGTTTGGCCACGACTGTACATGTTCATGGCCACCATACACAACAGCTATGAAACTACTGTACATTTATTGCATATTTCAAGAATAGTACAATAGACATGTACAGTCTATTTCTGTCTGGTTGCTTTTCTTTTGTACACGCAATACAGACAATTACCAATTAACAACTGAGAGGTCTGGTGTCGTTGATCTAATCTCACACAGAAAACGCCCCATTTTTTAAAAACGTATTCGAGCAGATTCTACTGTGGCAACAACAGAACCTCCAAAGCAAATGTAAATGGAGACATTTGCCATAACAACAGGCATCAGAGATTATGGAGTTTTTTGCCCTTTTCCTCATGGAGTGTGGTGCTGTCTGTAAATTCCATTAATGCTATTCTTTTGGCAAATTTCCTAAAAACCCTTGTCAGAAAAATTGCCTTTCCGTGGCTTTACTGGTAGCCATCTTTACCTCTCCATCTCCTGTAATTAGGGTAAATGAGACGTGGAACCAGAGTTACTGACCTTCATTGTGTAAAGAACACTGTCCTCCACAAACACTGGGAATAACCAAAAACAGACTTCTCAAATGTATGGGACGTCAGCACTACGTCTTGATTGTTTTGTAGCTGAACACAAGCAGAATAACATTCTGACCATAGCTTCCTGAATGAAGATACACCATTAGCACAGAGTTACCAGGTTGTCATTGTTCTCACATACACTTCAAAATACTTTGTTTTGGTGACGACAGCAGTCATAACCACCTAGTTTCCATGTCTCTTCTGTCCACAAGGGGGCATGTTTTTCACGTGGGCAAAAGACTAAAGGCCATTCTTCTAACACTCTCCAGCGAGACCATACTCCATTTTAGTTAATAATCCCAGGAATGTTCTAACTAACAATTTTCAATCTCTATACCTTTGCTTTCAATACAACCAGAGATAATCACAACATATATGGACCTTGACTAATGCAGAGAAACAATCAAGGTGCCCTGCACACACACACACACACACACACACACACACACACACACACACACACACACACACACACACACACACACACAGAGGAAGAATATGAAATTTGTTTTGTGTCTCTGTGCTGTGAGGAGATTCCCATAGGGATAGTGCGGTGGTAGAGACAGTCAGTGGGCATGGGGATGTGATTTCATTAGGTCCAGATGCTGCTGCTTGAAGGACTGAGCACTTGAAAGGTTCAATATTATTCTGGAGCAGGACACATCAAAATGACGCTGTCCATCTGGAGCGGAGATAATGTAATCAGCATTGGGTCATTGGTCATCAGACAGCCCAGCCATCGGGTTTACCAACATCCTGTGATGTCATCATCATCACACTAACACTCAAGAGACCAGAGAGAGAAAAGACGAGCCGATTGATAAGACAGACAATCAGCTTCACCTCATAACAACATCCAGCCTTTAAAATCGCCCTGATTATGCAAATAACCCGTGGAATATAGAATATATATTATTTTTTTTTGGGGGGGGGGGGAATTGATGAATTGAAATTAATTGATGAAATATTGAATGTCTGTCTGTCTCTGTGATCCAATGTACACCCAAACACACACATACAGCGTACACACACACACACACACACACACACCAAGGGAAACCTATTTGTAGAAGCGTTAAATATTCAGTACCTGCCGTGTTCTCCATATGTCTTTGATCAGACACAGATACTATGCTACTCTCTCATCTTACAACTTCAAACCAGAACGTATGTAAAAACTCAGCTATACAACCTGTTCTGTTGCAAAAGCCTCAGTCTCGCCACACTAGTAAGTTATTTTACACTAGCAAATTTCTGTCATCTGCCTTACACAAACAAAATGGTGATAAGTAATTCTAAAATGCAGATGGGTGAATTATGAAAAACACATCAGCATTAGGCCTATTACCCAACTCCTTGCATGTGTCAATGTAAAATGTTGTTTATTTCCAAAGCCTCCATTATAACTTAGTGCATGATCTGCTTATTGCACATGTCTCTGTTGGTAATTTGTAGAGTGATACTCTTGCAGCATATTCCCTTGGTAGTTAGTCAACTCCCCCTAAGAACTTCTTGGCCTCCTCCAGGCATATCGCTGCAGGCCTTAGGGAGCTAGAGCAATATAACCAGCATGAAGCAATCTGGAGGCTAGAGGAAGGTACAGTAGCCAAGATGTATTTTTATAATACGTTTTTTTGTTTTTGTTTTGAGGAATAGACAGATTCCCAGAATGCAGTGCACGCGACCAGTAGCACTCACCTGAAGCTTCTTAGACCTGAGAATCTATTTTCTATTTTCTAACATGGAATATATGTATATGCTGCATTAGCAAAGGCATAGGCTATGGAGCAACGTTTGTGATATAGGCCAATTTGGCACCAAAACAAACCCAGGAGGAAAACAACCATACTATCCAATGAAATTGCACTAGGTAACTTCACCTAATAATTCGTGCTCAAACAAAATCCTGCAAGCAATTAGAGTGTGAATGCGAAAATGTTAAGGAAATCAATAGCATAGACCTGTACCCGAATTTACCATTTCAAAATGAATACTCCAAAAGCCACACATATAATGAATATGAAAACTTCAGGCAACTCCAGGAGCATATAATCTTGACCTGGCACGTGCGCTATGCTACACCGCGTCACTCAAAGTGCAACTGTACAGACAGAGAATTTTCTATTTTCATCAGCGCATGTAACCTATTCTACAGTAGCCTTTACCTGCATCGATACCCGTAGCTTAACCAGTGGGAAAGTATAAAGAGGAAGGCGAGCATTTCATATAGCACCAATAAACAACGAATAATGCATACAAAAGAAAATGTAAACAATTACATTGTCATACGTTTATCACTCCACATGATGTGTTGACTTGTGGTGCCATCACAGTGCTACCGTACTCTACTGTACATCTGATCTGAAGCAGTCAAATTAATGAACACAAATGTGTCCCACGTTGCAGCTGAGACAGAACATTATCCAACATTGTGGTCTACAATAAATGAAACCCAAAAGTTGACGCAGAGGACAATAGTGGTCAGTGATGTCGAATGCATTGCACATCGAGTGATATTTCAAGCAACTTCCAGTGATGTGTGGCAGGCTAAAGTTAAGTCGCCTATACTGACCCTCATTTATGAATCACCTAGATCAGTATATAGGTCTGTAGTCGGAAGTATTGAACATACAACCGTACCTGGAAATCAATTCATGCGTTCAATAAATACACCAATAACCTCTAGGTCTTAATGGACACTCGACTCGGCAGTTTTCAAACCATCGCCTTCTTTATCGGGAACACCTTTCATTCTGCCAGAAAACACAAAGCGAAATAGCACTGTATATATATTTTTTAAAAAGTTGATTTGATCGCTTCACTCACCTTCCACGGAAGTTATTTTTCTGTTTGAGAAATCCTACGATAGCGAAGTGGCGAGTGCTGAGATGAGGGCGAAGTGTATCCGTTCGTTCACTGCAGCAGTTCCAAAAGCGCTTCAAGGCTGTTCCTCAACTGCGCTTCACTGTTTCGCGCAGGCAGCATCACTTCTCTGTGTGGATGTCCGTAGCTGAAATAAAAGGGACTGGGCCTCCGATTGGCTGCCATTCCCAAGTCCCCGATGCAGGGCAGGGGAGAAATCGGCCGACAGAATATAATGAACAGATTGACGCGCTGAGGAAGCAGGTTTGAAAGAACTAGGGATGTAGGCTAGTTCAACGGAGTGATTGATACATTTATATATTATTCCCAGCGCAATTTGAAAACCGCAGGATGAATGGAAGACGACTAGCACCTTTGTGGTTGCAAATAATAGGCTATAGGCCTAAAGAAATGCCCAAATATATTGACATATATGCCAATGAATAGCCTGTAAGAATATGGTAGGATACTGTTTGTATGCCTTTTTGTAAGTATTCTGAATGTAAACCTTAAAGTGTGGATAATATAGAAAAATGAAAACACTTGACATGTTAAATAAAAAAATTCTACAGTGTGCAAAATACAATAAAACATTTAGTTTGTGGTTTAATTACTAAACTATAGGGAGTACTACATACAACATCACAAACTGTAGGCCTATGTGAGTTGTTCCATCCCAAGGGTTAATGTCGTTATGGCTGCTGTTAGTTGCATGAGTTCAATTTCTAGAACTCCTCCAAGCATCCACTTTGGAACTATCCTCCCAACCAAGCATCAGACCCCTTGCCTAGCACTTCCCCATTCACTGAGCCAGAAGGATTTTTACATTTGACATCATGTCCTATCAAAAGATCAGCCAGTGATGACTGAATGACTGACTGCGGCCCTTGACCAAATCATTGCAACTGAATGGGCTTGGATAGCCTCAGTATTTATTTTGTGAATGTTCAGGACTCATTTTCTCTCACTCACTCACACACACACACACACACACACACACACACACACACACACTGGAATGATCCAGAAACAAAACTAAAATCTATAAGTTAACCTGAAATACATCATAACACCACAAATATCAATGGCACAACTTTGTGAGAGAACACAAAGGAGTCAGGCACCAAAAAGAGCCATATCTGGGATATCATAGTCATTTTAGAGAATATCAGATACACTGTTGCTCTGTGAAATCTCTGGGGAAATAAAACAGCAAATGTTTTGCATCTGGCTGGTGGGAAAACTCTGTGGTATAAATCTTCTCGCTGTCGTAATGGTGCATTTTCTGCATTAATTGTGCCCAAGTTTATGCTTTTTCTGTCACAACGAAATTGTGAATTATACCTATATCTGGTTTCAGTGAATGTCGAAGTAGTTATTTATTGGAGCTAAGAATGAGTTACACTTGAGAGCCCTTTCCTGCAGTCAAATTACCTTGCAGCCTCATGGGGGGAAAGTTAATAATATTATTAATAATTTCATAATTAATAAACATTATTTAAAAAATATATAAAAACATTATTGTTTCTATGTCAAGTGGTATTGTTACATTTCAGTGTTCTGTGATTTGTGTATTTATATATATAATATTATATATATAATATTGGTATGCAAACTCAATTTAATACATTTCAACTTTATATCTGACATGGTACTGATTTTTTTAATGCCCATAAATATGTGTGAGGTGTATACTTTTGTTTCAAAGTAGATTTGTTTAAGACTTCCAAGAAACACCCTGCGTCACAGTGCTGGTTTTAGCCCACTGCAGTAAAAGGTTAAAGCAATGTGCTTGAACAATCTATGGATTCTAAGGTCAGTAATAAGGCTAATCAAATTATCAATCTTGTGACCTCAGTAGATTTAATGCAAAGTATTTTCACATTTCAGCCTATATCATGACCCTTGACCCAAATGGGAAGCGTACCAAATGGAATCCTATTCCCTACGGTTCTGGTCAAAAGTAGTGTACTATAGGGATGCCATTGAGACGCAACCAATTGGCCATTTGATTCACATTTCACTAGAATGCTGACCACGCTGATGGACCCCTCTCTGACACCAGTGTTATAATAGCCATGGCCAGCACAATTCCTCCTGACTAGGTGGAAAACCTGAATATTCAGAGAAAGATGGTAATATACAGAACACAACTCTTAACACAACATATAAAGTGTTGGTCTCATGTTTTCTGAGCTGAAATAAAAGATCCAAGAAAAGTTCCATATGCACAAAAAGCTTATTTCTTTCAAATGTTGTGCATAAATGTAAGAAACAAGTCGTGAAAGCCAGCATGCTGCGGCACATTTTCGATGGATAAATAGCATTCTAAAATGTTGCACAGTGGAGACAGAGGAGGGCGATAGTGCAGGGATTGAGGAGGTGAACAATGAAGAAGGAGTAAGAAGGTGGTCGGGCAGTGGATATGGAGCTCGAGATAAAACAAGTGAAAAAAATACACAAAGTAGTTGAGATAAAGGAGGAGGTGAGCTTAGTTACCATACCTCCAAAAATTATGTATTGTGTGTAGATTGATGAGGGGAAAAAACTATCTTGGTGGTTCCAAACTTCTTCCATTTAAGAATGATGGAGGCCATTGTGTTCTTGGGGACCTTCAATGCTGCAGACATTTTTTGGGACCCTTCCCCAGATCTGTGTCTCTACACAATCCTGTCTCGGAGTTCCATGGACAATTCCTTCGACCTCATTGTTTTTGCTCTGACATGCACTGTCAACTGTGGGACCTTATATAGACAGGTGTGTGCCTTTCCAAATCATGTCCAATCAATTTAATCTATCACAGGTGGACACCAGTTAAGTTGTAGAAACATCTCAAGGATGATCAATGGAAACAGGATGCACCTGAGCTCAAGTTCAAGTCTCATAGCAAAGGGTCTGAATATTTATGTAAATAGGTATCTGTTTTTTATTTTTTATAAATTTGCCAAAATGTCTAAAAAACTATTTTTGCTTTGTCATTATGGGATATTGTGTAGATTGATAAATATGTTTTATTTATTTAATCCATTTTAGAATAAAGCTATAACTTAACAAAATGTGGAAAAGGGGAAGGGGTCTGAATACTTTCTGAATGCATTGTATTCAAGGAACATTTATATTTTCAGTGTACAAACTTAACATGATGAACAGGAATGACATTTACTCTTTACAGATGGCCAAAAACAACTATCTGAAAACCACACCCCTAATAAGCCACGCCTCCTGAACATAATATATGGATTACCTTAAAAAAGACTGCAACTGGGAAAACCCAATTGATGGTAAAATTAACCCATGTTTGGGTAATCCAAAACAACCCAACATGTTGGGTTATTCATGCATCCTAACTGGCTGGGTGCAAATAACCCTGCATGTGTGTTGTCTAATATTTACACAGCGCTGGGTTACCGAATAACCCAAATTGGGTTGTTCTTAACCCACCATTTTGTACATTCTAAAAATGCTGGGTTAAAAACAAGCCAATTTGGGTTATTTGGCTACCCAGTGCTGAGTTATTTTGACCCAGCCATTTGGATTGACATTGAATAGTTCAGCGCTCGCTATTCATTTCCATTGGGATTGCATTGGGATTAACTTTTTGTATTTTTCTCTTCTTTGGATTATATATTTCCTTTGACATAGACTCCCATTCAAAGAATCAACCAGAGGTTCTGGTGGTACTAACGTTTTCATTAAAACATGTTGTTTGCTCATGTTGGTTTGCTCTTTGGACTGTTGGCTCTAACAGGACTATTCATTTGTTGATGTTTGAATCATTATTCTTTTGCTTGAACTCCCTCATATAATGGCTCCGGAGGGCTGCCATTTTACAGGCTCCTAACCAACTGTGCTATGTACATAATGTACATAATGTTGCTGCTACCATCTCTTATGACTGAAAAGAGCTTCTGGACAACAATGTTTACTCACTGCGAACTGGATAAAGATTTTTTCTATAAAGAGTCCGACGCAAAGGATATACTGCTTTGTCGAGACAAGGCCCAAATCCCCGTCATCAGCGTGAAGAAAAGATGGAGAAAAAGGGGGAGGTGGACGGGGTGCCTTGTAAGAATTTGCCGACGAGTAGGTAGACCACCACTACCCTCGGTATTATTGGTCAACGCGCAATCATTGGAAAACAAACTCTACGATTAAGACTATCTTATCAACGGGACTTCTTAAGGATTGGCGTTCCGTCAACAGGACAGTTGTAAATCATGCAGCACGTTAAGATTGCAGATTTTAGAGAAACAACAAATGTCGGTACATATAAGTATCTTATATCGGCTGAAAGCTTAAATTCTTGGTAATATAACTGCACTGTCCAAATTACAGTAGCTATTACTGTCATAAAATGCCATGCTATTGTTTGAGGAGAGCTCATAACAACAAAACACTTTTTTCAACGTGATAGATTTTATAAATTCGCCTCTGAAGGTGAAATGTGTACTTACATTCTGAAATCTTGCTCTGATTTATCATCCAAAGGGTCCCAGAGATTTCATTAAGTGTCATTTTGTTATATAAAATCCTGTTTCATATCCTAAAAAGCTTGATATAGCATGCATAATCAATCAATTTGTATTTCCACTTGTTCAATTAGCAAAGAAAGGAATCTGTGAAAATCTCAGCCGAAATGTTGAACTAGTCAAATCACGTTTGTATCCATTCCTCAGAGATCCTAGAAGGTAATAAGGCGTCAGTATTTCATTAGGGGTGTAGTATATCCCATAGGACACCATATTTGGTCAGAGAGCGATGCCTTCCTGGCACGCTGGTGACATGGGTGGCCATCACTTGAACAACTATATCTTTGTTAAATAAGCACCAATCGGGGTCAAACAAAGCTAGTTAGACAGCCTATGAGCTGGGCTTTACGGGAATATACGGAAACCATGTATGTCGTAAAATGTAGCTACTAACCTTGTACAACAGCATGCCTTTTCATTTTGGACAAAAATTATAAGGATATTCAGATGAAGTTATGAAAACTGGTTGTTTTGCAAATGTTGAACTTATAATATGGCTACTAATACTTGGAATGCTAAATCAAAGTCCAAGTATACAGATGTGATGATATTCTTGCAGAAAACTTGAATTTGAATGTGAATATCTCCTTCATCATTATCCAAATGTACCTGGGGACTTCACTCTAAAAGTCTTGTAGGTCAGTCATTCTTCAAGTTATGCATCTGAAACTTTGTACATACACTGCTGCCATCTTGTGGACACTATCAGAATTACAACCAGAGTGATGGCTAGAACTATGACCTTTCTCTTACATTCCAAAGATGGTGGTAGAAAAAGGCTGGTTGGTTTTTTTCTTTGTATTTTCTTCTACCAGATCTATTGTGTTATATTCTCCTACATTTAATTCACATTTCCACAAACTTAAAACTGTTTCCTTTCGAAAAGGTTCCAAGAATATGCATACCCTTGCTTCAGGGCCTGAGCTACAGGCAGTTAGATTTGGGTATGTCATTCAGGCGAAAAAAAAAGAGAAGGGGAATATCCCTAAACTGTAATATCTTATGTTTCACCGAGACTGGGCTGAACGACGACACAGATTAAATAGAGCTGGCTGGCTTCTCCGTGTTTCGGCAGGACAGAACAGCTACGTCTGGTATGACGAAGGGCAGATGTGTGTGTCTATTTGTCAATAACTGCTGCTGCGCGGTGTCTAATATTAAAGAAGTCTCGCGGTATTGCTCGCCTGAGGTAGAATACCTCATGATAACCTGTAGACCACACTATCTACCAAGGCTACCTCATCTATATTATTCATAGCCTTCTATTTACCCCCACAAACTGATGCTGGCACTAAGACTGCCCTCAACGAGCTGTATAGGGCCATAAGTAAACAAGAAAAAGCTCATCCAGACGTAGCGCACCTAGTGGCCGGGGACTTTAATGCAGGCAAACTTAAATCATTTTACCTAATTTCTACCAGCAAGTCACGTGCTAACAGAGGAAAAAAACACTTTAGACCACCTTTACTCCACACACAGAGACGCATGCAAAGCTCTCCCCCCACCTTCCATTTGGCAAATCTGACCATAATTCTATTCTCCGGATTCCTGCTGACAAGCAAAAACTAAAGCAGGAAGTACCAGTGACCTGCTCAATACGGAAGTGGTCAGATGACGCAGATGCTACGTTACAGGACTGTTTTTATAGCACAGGCTGGAAAACGTTCCGGGATTCATATAATGGCATTGAGGAATATACCACCCCAGTCACTGGCTTCATCAATAAGTGCATGAATGACATCAATGCACTTTATCAGAAGCCATGGATTACAGGCAACATCCACACCGAGCTAAAGGCTAGAGCTGGCGCTTTAAAAGAGCAGGACACTAATCCGGATGCTTGAAAGAAATCCCGTTATGCCCTCAGATGAACCATCAAACAGGCAACGCGTCAATACATGACTAAGATTGAATCCTACTACACTGGCTCTGATGCTCGTCAGATGTGGCAGGGCTTGAAAACTATTACAGACTACCAAGGGAAACCCAGCCGTGAGCTGCCCAGTGATGCGAGCTTACCAGACGAGCTAAATGCCTTTTATGCTCGCTTCGAGGCAAGCAACACTGAAGCATGCATGAGAGAACCAGCTGTTCCGGACGACTGTGTGCTCAAGCTCTCCATAGCCGATGTAAGCGAGACATTTAAACAGGTCAACATTCACAAAGCCGTGGGGCCAGACAGATTACCAGGAAGTGTACTAAAAGTATGCGCGGACCAACTGGCAAGTGTCTTCACTGACATTTTCAACCTCTCTCTGGCCGAGTCTGTAATACCTACATGATTCAAACAGACCAGCATAGTCTCTGTTCCCAAGAAAGTGAAGGTAACCTGTCTAAATGATTACCGCCCCATAGCACTCATGTCGGTAGCCATGAAGTGCTTAGTCCCCTCCTGTACTCCCTGTTCACACATGACTGTGTGGCCAAACATGACTCCAACACCATCATTAAGCTTGCCGACGACACAACTGTGGTAGGCCTGATCACCAACAACGATGAGACAGCCTATGGAGAGGAGGTCAGAGACCTGGCAGTGTGGTGCCAGGACAACAATCTCTCTCTCAATGTGAGTAAGACCAAGGAGCTAATTGTGGACCCCTCCTGTCTCAGCCTCCAGTATTTATGGTAATTTATGAACATTTGAACATCTTGGCCATGTTCTGTTATAATCTCCACTCAGCACAGCCAGAAGAGGACTGGCCACCCCACATAGCCTGGTTCCTCTCAAGGTTTCTTCCTAGGTTTTGGCCTTTCTAGGGAGTTTTTCCTAGCCACTGTGCTTCTACACCTGCATTGCTTGCTGTTTAGGGTTTTAGGCTGGGTTTCTGTACAGCACTTTGAGCTATATAAATACATTTGATTTGATTTGATTTATAGGTAGAGGAGGGCAGAACAGGTCCCCATTCTCATCGATGGGGCTGCAGTGGAGCAGGTTGAGAGCTTCAAGTTCTTTGGTGTCCACATCACCAACAAACTATCATGGTCCAAACACACTAAGACAGTCGTGAAGAGGGCACGACAAGCCTAATCCACCTCAGGAGACTTGGCATGGGGCCAAGCTTCCTGAAATCCAGGATACTAGGAGGTGTCAGAGGAAGCCCAAAAAATTGTCAAAGACTCCAGTCACCCAAGTTTTAGAGTGTTTTCTCTGCTACCACACGGCAAGCGGTACTGGTGCGCCAAGTCTAGGACATAAAATGCTCCTTAACAGCTTCTACACCCAAGCCATAAGACTGCTGAACAACTAATCAAATGGCCACGACTAATTACATTGACCGCCCCCTCCTTTGTTTTTATACTGCTGCTACTCACTGTTTTTCTATCTATGCATACTCACTTTACAAATTACCTCAACTAACCTCTACCCCCGCACATTGACTTGGTACTGGTACCCCCTGTAAATAGCCTTGTTTGCTTTATGCTTTTCTTTTCAATACACTTTTTTGCACTGACCAAGTTCCCCAAGTTCCCCAAAGTTTGTGGTTTATGCAAGTTTGTTACAGCATCGTGTAATCATTGTATCAATAATACAACCCAGACAGTATACATTGAGACAAAGGTGGACTTCACAGGTAGAGGGTTTATTTTAGATCTGTGAGAACATCATATTAGAGTGGGAGATAGAGGTATACACTTTACAACAACACAGTGAACCTTGGTAAAGTACAACAACAAAAAACGTTTTAGTTTTGAAAGCATCATAAATCATAGTCCTAGTGGCAGGCAACGGCCCAATAGTGTTGTGAGGGCACATGGAGTCTACTATCCTCCCTCCTCCCCTGTCCCCTGGCTATGTCTACTTCCCAAATAGCACCCTATTTCCTACTTAGTGCACAACTTTGGACCAGGACCCATATGTCTACTGCTGCTAGGCTACAGAAAGTGGAACGGCCATGTCGGACAAAACATGTTGGCTCTCTCTTTTAACACTGATCTCCTCTTTGGTGTGCACGTGGCCATTCAGCCAGCAAAAAAACACACAGTACAAACAGGCACATCATCCTTTGTGGCAGAAAAACAATCTATCCACAAATAGCTTATCATCCATCATCATCATATATTTGGGTCCTAGAAAAGCACAACAAAAAAAACAAGTGCATTGTTGTTTCTAAGGTTACTTCTGAAATTAATTGATGTAGTGAAGAGACGCAATGACACAAAAAACTACAGGTTCTTTTTTTGTTTCAGTGTGTGTGCGCGTGTGTGCATGCTTGCGTGCGTATGTGTGTGTTTACTTGAGAAAATAAAGAGAACCAATAGAGACATATTAATGTAATTTTTTAAATGAAAGTCTGTGTACAATTGTAAAAATAAAGGTGCAAGTTGGAACCAAATAAGGTTCTTAAGAGCGATGCCATAGGCAAACCATTTAATGGTCTCTGAAGAACCATACATGGGATGGTTCTTTCAAGAACCATACAAAAATAAACCAACTGAAATGTTTCGGCCCTCCAGGACCAGAATTAATTAGCCCTGCTGTAGGGTTTTAAGCCTTATTTGCATATTTCCCAAGGTGCCTTTTGAGTTATTTTTTGTCACCAGTACTATCCATGACTATGTTTGCTAGGGACAAAGACATGACTGTTATATTCATTGATTTGTATTCCTGTGCCTGTCACCAAGAGATATCAGAAGTGAATATGGTGTCATTAAAGTTAAATCATTTAAGACATTTAAATACGTATTTCATAAGGCCTTGTTTTACACTAATAAAGTGTCCTGAAAAGCATATTTTACAGGGCACATCAGGCCTGCAAGTCACATTATGCTGGTTTGCAAAGTGATGTGTCATTTTTGGGGAATCCAGAAAGAGTGGAGATATCCAAGATTTTGAATTTTATTCACTTGCAGCCTGCATAAAAAATGACTGCTAGGTTTGAGAAGACTAAGATATGAGACTACCTTCAACATCTTAACTGGAACAACCACTTCAGTAGCTTGTGCAATAAATCCAAGTAACAGATTGTAATAGTTTACAAAAATGTATATCATTCATATTTCATCAGCATAAGATTAATTAATCAATCAATGTACATGCAAAAATATAGATATCGAAAAATGATAATGACGGGCATGGTTTTGGTTAAATGCTGGTTATTAACACCAACACTGGGGTTATTTTACCCCACTGAGTGTTGAATCAACACTAGAAATGTTATATTGAAAAAAACAACACTAGTTATCAATGGCGAATGTGCTGTGTGCTATGAAAGGGACACATCTGCAGGCTTCCATACATTTCAAGAACCTTTTAGAATTCTGATTAACTGTAGATGCCACGTCAAGAAGCCCACACTTAACTCAATGGTTCTTTACCAGGCAAGAGTTATCCACGGAACCTTAAGAGTTGAGGAAGAACCATTTAAGAACCTTTTATTTTTTTCAGTGTAGCCTGATGATCGGAATGAACAACAATATGAGGCCAGGGCCAGGCTGGGTTGGGCCTTACTTTGATTTAGATGCCTCCGGGGGATAAGACCAGAGGGAGTGGGCCTGGGCCTTTCTCCACTCTGGAGAAGAGAGGAGGGGAGAGGGGAAGAGAAGATGGAGAGCATCCAAAGCTAGGCTCAGTCCCCTCTCCTCTCCTCTTCTGTCCTCTCATCCCACTGTTGTTGCTGTTGACATGGGCCATCAGAGGGAGTTTTTTTTTAATGTACAGTCTCATTCACTGTGTAAGGGATTAGTCATGTGCTCCACCACAGATGTACTGAGAGTGGCCCATATTACTAAATCCTCCAATGATGCTGTTGCATAGTCATCCGGAAGTTCTTTTTTCAAGGCTTCAACACTAGTGGACGGACATGAACTACTGGCATGACACACTAATCTGCCTGTTGCAAAAGTAAAAAATCAACAAGATGAATTGAAAAGTGGTTGAAGGGAAAGAGGAGAAAACATGGCTTCCCCTTTTCCCCGGCTGAATACTTTAGTTCCTATTAGCAACATCATTCAGAGCAGTTTTTCTGATGATAATTTGGAAATCTGGGGTTGGCGCTGCTAATCCAGCAGCATTACACTTTGCCGAGGGATTACTGAGTGACAACTTCAAGTGAAACGAAAGATGTAAGGGCCTCTTAAGCCGTGTTCCTATTAAAAGCCACAGTACGATGTGACACCGTAGCAGGCTTCATTGCCAACTAGTTGTGGATATATACCCACACAGATAAACGCTCCAGTGCTCACAGGGATTTTTTCATTTTTTACATTTTTTTTTATTTTTTATGAGGTTGAGGGTTTTCTTTGAAGCTCCAACCCATCAACCTCTCTGCCATTTGTAGGATGGAGAGGGGAGACTTTTAATGCCAAAGGTATGCTGCTTTATCCCGGACCAGACTCCCAGCCAACAGAGTTAGTTAAATGAGGTTCTGCTTGCCTTATAAACCCGCTCAAATAATCTCAGGTGTTTATAGCGTTTTTAATCCCTTGCTTTTAACAAAATCGTAAAAGTTTTATATTCTTTCAAGGATGCTGGTTTCTCCATAGCACAGCGAGATGTTTGTGAATACTTTGTGGTACATCACCTCATGATTTAATCATTTTAGAATTACCCAATTCCATCCACTCTCTCTCCTCTAAAAAGGAGGAAGTGAGAATAAGAAGCACCTTCCCTTATACCCTCTCAAGTGTTTTGTTGCACCCAGGTTATTATCAAAGTAGATTGATTCTGACATTCGATATAATAAAAAAACACAAAAGGGTGTGAGGAGAGGAGAAAAAAAGGAATGTTGTTTTCTTCAGCCTCGACCTGGATATGCAGCCAGTTGAAGACACATCACTTTACTTTCCCGTACATCTGTCGAGTGTATGTGTATGTGTGTGGGGTTCCCCCAGGAAAGGGCCAAAGTAACTGCTCAATCCCAGGAAATTAACTTAAACACTCTGGCACAAGTTGCGTAGAGGTCAGTTTAAAACTATGAAATTAAAGTGTGTAGAGACTCTTTTTTCTCTCTGCTTAAAGAACGTCAAAAAAAAGTTTAAGAATCCCACTTAGTTTTACTGAGTAACACAGGATGTAAACCTACTGTACCAGGTATTCCCATTTTTTGTCTAAATATACTGTGAAACGGTAACCTACGTTTTGATGTGATTTGTTTAAAAATCAGATGAAAACATCATGACTGGTTGTGTTAATGCAATAACCCTCATTACTGACTGGGGTCATTTTGTATCATAGCCCAAAGGGGGTTAATGCTTCACATTTTTCAGGACTTTGTCAATCAACTTGTTCTTAATAAAACTAAATGATTGTTTAGTATTTCTGTATACAATTTCTTTTATAAAAACAAATCTAGTCCTTTGGGGTAATTTTGACCCCACCCAAAAATGCCTAGTTCCACCTATAGTCATTTGATAGATAGATTAAAATAAAGGTCCTATGTTTCTCTGGAGACACAATTAAAAATGATCTATACCACCAGAGGGTGGAGGTGGACCTGTATCAGTGATTTTGACCAGATAGATGGATCATCTGCAGAGATATATCTTCTCATTGTACTTTTCTATACCAAGTATCGTATTACTGTGTGCAAATCCAAAATGACATTATCGTTCTGCATATAAAAAATCTGCCAGTGGTATAAATACTTGATAGGACTTTGGCCAGGTCGCAGTTGTAAATGAGAACTTGTTCTCAACTGGCCTACCTGGTTAAATAAAGGTGAAATAAAATAAAAACTGCAAACAGAACTCTGATACACTCCAAATCTACATAGAGAGCTGTATTGGTGTGTATTCTACGAAAATTAGTTATTCTAGGGCAAATCTAGAAGTATTTACTTGAATACAGGTTTCTCCAGAGACATAATATTAAGCCAAATATACCACCAGAGGGTGGAGGGGGATCTGCATCAGTGATGGTTATAAGTAGGTATGATCGTGTACAAAATACAATTACCTTGCAGAAATGCTTAGTTGAGGTCAAAACAACTCATAGAAGTCCGTCAGTGGTATGAATACTTGGTAAAACTGTTATACAGAAACCAGCTACCCTCTATGTCACAAGGCACGCCTTAAAATATGTTAATGAGCCAGACACCCTTTCCCCGCCCACAACATTTTCCCACAATTCACCAGAATGATTCTGTAAAACACATGTATAGCTTACTGTGCATTCTACAGTGTTTTTACTGTTGAAATTACAAAAGCGTCACACACACACACACACACACACACACACACACACACACACACACACACACACACACACACACACACACACACACACACACACACACACACACACACACACACACACACCAACCATCACCATCACCATCAAAGTGGATACTCCAAACCGGTTCCTGTGGCAGAGCTAGGGTTGGCTGAGAGCAGTGTCGGGTGTGCCTTGAGCATTTGTCAGTCAGGCAGCGACCTAGCGGTATAGCATTGAGTGTGTGTGGCAGGACAGAACAGGAGATGACTGATTCATGGGCTATGTGGATGAATTCTGTGTGTGTGTGAAATGTGTATCCTCTCTCTTGCTAGAGCATAGCAACAGACTGTGTCTGGGCTGACAGATTGGCAGAGGAAGGCAGGGCTGTGTATTGGCCAGGCTCTATCAGAACAACCACAGGCTACTTTCTTACTGTCTCCACCCTCACTTACTATTAATACGGCCACCTGGAACAGCAGTGGAATACTTAGGCATGAGGGGTTTGTGTGTGTGTGTGTGTGTGTGTGTGTGTGTGTGTGTGTGTGTGTGTGTGTGTGTGTGTGTGTGTGTGTGTGTGTGTGTGTGTGTGTGTGTGTGTGTGTGTGTGTGTGTGTGTGTGTGTGTGTGTGTGTGTGTGTGTGTGTGTGTGTGTGTGTGTGTGTGTGTGTGTGTGTGTGTATACCTTACAGGGATTTCTACTTCAGTTATTCTATGGCAATGATCATATACTGTACACTGTAGAGGTAGACCTATATGATTTGACAGTGCCAAACTCTATTTGATACCTTAGGCTTGGCCTAAAGAGCCCGCCATGTAAATATCTGTGCCAAATCTTGAAGATGTTTCATTTTATTTGACAGTCTTTCTCTCTAAACCATGTTCTAAAATGTCCAAGGAAATACAAGACTCTTCTGTACATTGCTAGAGTACAATTAGAAACCACAGTAGGAGCCAGTAGAAACCACATTAACAGGACTACATTTAGAAGCAGTTAACAACCAAAAGTTGAATGAACAGAGTTCACCTTAGTACAAGTTAAAGGTGAACTGTTTCACCTTCTGATAATTCTACTTGGACAGATGAAGAATGATGAGGAGACCAAGGTAATAAACTTCTCACCTCTCTTCATCCCTGACAGGTAGACAGGTAGGTACCCCTCCTCTTCCCTCCATTCTCCACACCTCTACACCTGTCAGCTAACCGTTTCCCAAATGCCACCTCCAATTACTTTAGATATTACTAATGATTACACATTGTGTGAAAATGCTAATCTAAGTGAGAGGGAATGATGACAAAGAGCTGCGAGTCAGTCGTACCATGACTAATGATGTCTGGAATTAAGCGGTGCACTTTCCATGGGTGTCTTGGAGTGGCAACGATTGATTGTGTCCCAAATAGCACCCTATTCCCTAGATAACGCATTACTTTTGACCAGAGCCCTATGGACTCTGGTCAAAAGTAGTGCACTATGTAGGGAACACAATGCCATTTGAGATTCAGACATTTTAATTACACCTCCTTTCTGTCTAATGCTGGGTGACCTTTTGTCAAGACCTGGACAGAAGTCAATTATTATGATGGTATGCTATCTCCATTTCTCATAGGGTAGTAGAACACCTGCAGATAGGTCAGTTATATAGAAATGGCAAATTGTCAAAGGTCATTAGAAGACTAATTAGTAGGCTGGAAAAGTTAGAGATCAACAATGTCCAAATGCATTATTGATAATATGGCATGAGTTATTTATGTGATACCTTCTCATTAAATTGTTTCTGTATGCATGCAATTGATGTTAGCGAAAATGTTTTAAGTACTAACATACTTAAGAACTAAAGCACATAGGGTTAGTTTCTTTGACACAGTTTGTCTAGTCCTGGACTAAAATGCTAAATCACCTGAGATTCTGTGTCTTGGAAACCGCCCCACAGTGATTCATATTGGAGTGATCAAGCACTATTTAAAAAAATGTTATTTCATGACATCTAAGGAGAATTATGACGAATACATGCACCCTGTGTCTGCCGTGGCCTAAACCACCACCCACCCCACGGATGCATTCAACTGCTGCTTCTTTACCAGGAAGTACTCGTTGGAGTCTATTTGTCTTTAGTAATTACGATTAAAAAAGTATACTCTCTGTAATTATCACTTGGCCATCCACCTAGCGCTCGACATTGCAGTCAAGCCAATCATGTTACGTTAACATGAACACAAATCCACTTTAAAGGGGGTTGATTATTTAGGTCTGGCCAGATCAAATGGACAGGAGAATGAGAGACCCTATCTGTGGCCATGACATCATCGGAACCCCACAGGAGAGGGGGATGAAGGGGGGAAGATGGAGATTGAGGAGAGGAGAGGGGGGGGGGGATATATGGTCATGGCCCATTCCCAAGGTTCAGCAAGGACGTCATGCCAGGTAAGTGTCCCAAATAGCACTGTATTCCCTATGTAGTACACTACTTTTGACCAGGGCCCATAGGGCTCTGGCCAAAAGTAGTGCACTATACAGGGAATACAGTCATGGCCCCTTCCCGAGGTTCAACAGGGGAACCATGCCAGGTCTGCCACAGGGCCCACGAAGCCAGTGGCACACATGCACACGCACGCAGCTGTCACACCCTGTCACACCCTGTCTTTGTGCTGGTCTCCACCACCCTCCAGGTGTTGCCCATCTTCCCCATTATCTCCAGTGTATCTATACCTGTGTTCTTCATTTGTCTGTTGCCAGTTCGTCTTGTCTCGTCAAGCCTACCATTTTTTCCTCTAGTCCCTGTTTTCTAGTTTTCCCGGTTTTGACCATTCCGCCTGCCCTGACCCTGAGCCTGCCTGCCGTTCTGTACCTTTCGGACTGTGCTTTAGATTACTGACCTCTGCCAGCCCTGTACCTGACGTTTGCCTTCCCCGTTTTTGTAAGAAACGTTTGTTACTTCGAACTGTCTGGATCTGGGTCTTCTGAGCCGTGATACGCATCCACACAGACACAGGCGCAGAGTAGTGTCACATGGGTTTAATTAGATAAATGGAAGAGGGGAAGAAAATGAGAGGGGAGGGAGAGTTGGTAGGACAGAAGTCAACTATATTTTGCTTGTTGGTGTTGTGTATTGCCTAAATACACTACATGTGGAGACCTGCTCGGCCAACATCTCATTCCAAAATAATGGGCATTAAAAAGGAGTTGGTCCCTCTTTCCTGCTGTAACAGCCTCCTCTCTTCTGGGAAGGTTTCCACTAGATGTTGGAACATTGCTGCGGGAACTTCCATTCATCCACAAGAGCATTAGTAAGGTCGGCACTGATGTTGGGTGGTTAGGCCTGGCTCACAGTCAACATTCCAATTCATCCCAAAGCTGTTCGATGGAGTTGAGGTCAGGGCTCTATGAAGGCCAGTCAACACTGTGTTAACAACCCTCCAGGCAAGCTTAAATGCCATACAACTCTCCTTCCGTGGCCTCCAATTGCTCTTAAATACAAGTAAAACTAAATGCATGCTCTTCAACCGATCGCTACCTGCACCTACCCGCCTGTCCAACATCACTACTCTGGACGGCTCTGACTTAGAATACGTGGACAACTACAAATACTTAGGTGTCTGGTTAGACTGTAAACTCTCCTTCCAGACCCATATCAAACATCTCCAATCCAAAGTTAAATCTAGAATTGGCTTCCTATTTCGCAACAAAGCATCCTTCACTCATGCTGCCAAACATACCCTTGTAAAACTGACCATCCTACCAATCCTCGACTTTGGCGATGTCATTTACAAAATAGCCTCCAATACCCTACTCAACAAATTAGATGCAGTCTATCACAGTGCATTCCGTTTTGTCACCAAAGCCCCAAATACTACCCACCATTGCGACATGTACGCTCTCGTTGGCTGGCCCTCGCTTCATACTCGTCGCCAAACCCACTGGCTCCATGTCATCTACAAGACCCTGCTAGGTAAAGTCCCCCCTTATCTCAGCTCGCTGGTCACCATAGCATCTCCCACCTGTAGCACACGCTCCAGCAGGTATATCTCTCTAGTCACCCGCAAAACCAATTCTTTCTTTGGCCGCCTCTCTTTCCAGTTCTCTGCTGCCAATGACTGGAACGAACTACAAAAATCTCTGAAACTGGAAACACTTATCTCCCTCACTAGCTTTAAGCACCAACTGTCAGAGCAGCTCACAGATTACTGCACCTGTACATAGCCCACCTATAATTTAGCCCAAACAACTACCTCTTTCCCAACTGTATTTAATTAATTAATTTATTTTGCTCCTTTGCACCCCATTATTTTTATTTCTACTTTGCACATTCTTCCATTGCAAAACTACCATTCCAGTGTTTTACTTGCTATATTGTATTTACCTTGCCACCATGGCCTTTTTTGCCTTTACCTCCCTTCTCACCTCATTTGCTCACATTGTATATAGACTTGTTTATACTGTATTATTGACTGTATGTTTGTTTTACTCCATGTGTAACTCTGTGTCGTTGTATCTGTCGAACTGCTTTGCTTTATCTTGGCCAGGTCGCAATTGTAAATGAGAACTTGTTCTCAACTTGCCTACCTGGTTAAATAAAGGTAAAATAAATAAAAATAAAAGTTATTCCACACTGATCTCAACAAGCCATTTCTGTATGGACCTGGCTTTGTGCACAGGGACGTTGTCATGCTGAAACAGGAAAGGGCCTTTCCAAAACAGTTGCCACAAAGTTGGAAGCACAGAATCTTTGAGAATGTCATTGTATAGTGTAGTGTTAAGATTTCCCTTTATTGGAACTAAGGGGCCAAGCCCGAACCATGAAAAACAGCCCCAGACCATTATTCCTCCTCCTCCACCAAACTTTACAGTTGGCACTATGCATTGGGGCAGATTTGTCCGTCAGACTGCCAGATGGTGAAGCGTGCTTCATCACTCCAGAGAACGTGTTTCCACTGCTCAAGAGTCCAATGGCAGCGAGCTTTACACCACTAAAGCCGACGCTTGGCATTGCATATGGTGATCTTAGAGTAGCCGCACAAAAGCCTTCCATGGAAACCCCTTTCATGAAGTTCCTGATGAACAGTTATTGTACAGAACAGTTCTTGTGCTGACGTTGCTTCCAGATGCAGTTTGGAACTTGGTAGCGAGTGTTGTAATGGAAGACAGACGATTTTTACGCGCTACTTGCTTCAGCACTCGGCGGTCCCGTTCTGTGAGCTTGTGTGGCTTACCACTTCGCGGCTGAGCCTTTGTTGCTCCTAGACGTTTACACTTCACAATAATGTCACTTACAGTTGACCGGGGAAGCTCAAGCAGGGCAGTAATTTGATTAACTGATTTGTTGGAAAGGTAACATCCTATGATGGTCCCATGTTGAAATCCGCTGAGCTCTTCAGTAAGGCCATTCTATGGCCAATGTTTGTCTATGGAGATTACATGGCCGTGTACTCAATTTTTTACACCAGTCAGCAACGGGTGTGGCCGAAATTGCCGGATTCACAAATTTGAAGGGGTGTCCACATACTTTTGTATATACAGTATAGTGTATTTATGATTGTTGTGCCTGTGTTTATGCTCTGTCACATAGTAATGGGTCTCTATCTCTGTGTCCAAAAGCCACAAGGCTGAAGAAACTAATTTGAAATTAAACTTTTCCCCCATAGACATATTCTACATATTCTAAGTTATAAAAAATACAGTTGAGCGAACATAATTATCTTCATGACTCAGTCCTGAATTGATATCAAAACACAGTGTGAATAAATCTGTTTTAGTTAGTGGATGCACTCTACTCTATCTCCACTTAGACTAAATATAGCTCGAGTACAGATGTTTTCCAGCCAAATAGATACACTTTTACACAAATAAAAGACATTGCAGTCCCTCTCAGAGATGAGACTGTGTACTGTAGTTCTGTCGTCAGGAGTTGCAGTACTATCCATCAATACACTGCACTGACACATACACACTCCTCTCCTCTCTAACACTTCCTATGCATTGTTGAAATTCACCTCACTGCAGCTCTATCTGGGCTTTTATCTCGGCGACATGTCTTGTCACTGACGTCTACATGAAAGTCTTCTCTGGGAATATTCTGCAGTGATAGGGAATGTCTTACGGCTCAGGAGAAAGAAGACAGGGGGGATCCCACTGAAAAGGAAGGAGACCTCATCTGTTGAGTCTGCCTAGTGTGGCATACTGCCTAATTCTAAACCACTTCTCACACTGAAGTGAGTGAAAGGTAGGTTGTGTCCGAAATTGCACCCTATTTCCTATATAGTGCACTACTTTTGACCAGGGCACTATGGGCCCTGTTCAAAAGTAGTGCACTGTTCAAAAGCAATGCACTATATAGGGAATATGGTGCCATTTGGGACGCGACCCGTAGAGTAGAGGGATATGAGCAACTGAGATATGTCCTCTGATTCATCGTGGCTAGAGTGTCCGTGGGTATTAGCACCAACACATTTCCCCATGAACGCTGTGATACTCGTAAGAGTCCAAGGGGAGGTGATAACTACTTTATTTACTATTCAAATGCTATATTTGTTTTGTGTGAAATAAAAACAAGCCTTAGGCCAAAACAAGCAAAGTTGTGAAAGCATTTATGAATGATGAACGAGACATTTTTTTACATTAGAGATGGGGCTTAAGTAAAAAGGCTGCTTACAAAGTACTTTAATAACTGAAACTTTCACCTCATTTATCTTGAACAAAAATCCCCTAATAAATGCTAATTGTTGACAATTGGTGCAGAATTAATCTGGCAACATGTCTATGTGAATAAATTGTATCATTACAACCTCAGACTTGCACTGGGAGAGCAGTACTTACACTGTATTACAATCCATTCAGTTCATTCAATGGGTAAGCCCCAAATGGCACCCTTTTCCCTATATAGTGCACTGCTTTTGACAAGACCCATATGGTCTAAAGTAGTGCACTGTTTAGGGAACAGGGTGCCATTTGGGATGCATTCAATGTCTTCTTTTCTGTCCTGCTACTTCAGCAGGCATGTTAAACTGCATGTGCATCACGTTTGGCTATTTTAATTCCTGATGTTATTCATATAATTACAACAGCAACACATGCATGCAACCCTTAAAAAATGTATGTTGAATTAACACATATCACACAACGGTGACTTACAAAACCTGTCAATATTGTAACTGTCTTTGTGTGTCACCATGGCATGAGAAAAGGAGAAAAGGAGGACAAAATCTGCCTGTCATTTTCAGGTAGGGCTATTGAAGCAGAACATATTCCTTTTGACCTACATAGGAGCTCTGGCAAAGAGGAAGGTTAACGCTCCAACACCTCGATACCACAGTCATGTGATCATTAGTGTCCGTCCATACGCTACTGCTGCTGCTGAGTGCTTTTATGCCAGGTCTCTGGTGAAATCGTGCGGAGAGATGTATGGGGCAGCCCATTTTTCAAGGCTTGTGCCAAAGTGCCTATTTTATGCAATGGATGACCCCCTCACTTTGTCCCCTGTGTCTCTTTGTCTCTCTCTCTTGCTCTCTGTTTCCCTCTCTATCTCATTCCCTCCATATATTTCTCGCACCCTCTCTCTCTCCAGCTGTATAGATGTGAGACGTGAAGATGGGAAATTGGAGCAGGGTCATGGCTGGAGCGTCAACATCTCTCCTTTCATCATCACCACACTGAGAAATAAAGGTTTAGATTTGTTCTTAAAGGTGTACAACCGCTTGTGTGGTACCCTATAAGGTAATATTTTGTACACTACACTGTATATACAAAAGTATGTGCACACCCCTTGAAATTAGTGGATTTGTCTATTTCAGCCACACCGGTTGCTAACAGGTGTATAAAATCGAACACACCGCAATGCAATCTCCATAGACAAACATTGGAAGTAGAATGGCTTTACTGAAGAACGCTACGAGCCCCAATGCATAGTGCCAACTGGAAATCTTAATGCTACAGCATTCAATGGCATTCTAGACAATTCTGTGCTTCCAACTTTGTGTTAACAGTTTGGACGGCCCATTCCTGTTTCAGCATGACAATGCCCCCATACAGAAAGCGAGGTCCATACAGAAATCAGTGCCCAACCTCACTAATGCTCTTGTGGCTGAATGAAAGCAAGTCACTGCAGTAGTGTTCCAACATCTAGTGGAAAGCTTTCCCAGAAAAGTGGAGGATGTTATAGCAGCGAAGGGGGAATAACTCCGTATTAATGCCCATGATTTTGGAATTAAATGTTCGACAAGCAGGTGTCCACATAGTTTTGGTCATGTAGTGTATTAGTGTTTCATTTTTCATTATGGCTAGCTAGGTGTTCAGCCAGCATGGAACAAAAGGGATGAAAGGGGTCGTTCAAAACTCTGACGCAGTTGTCAAGTCAACACATGCTATGAACTGCATCACAAGCGACATGAGAAACAAGAGATGTATACCAATATAATGATATCATTGATCAAATAAAATACAATTATATTAGTCACATGCGACGAATACAACAGACCTTACAGTGAAATGCTTACTAACGAGCCCCTAACCAACAATGTAGTAATAAAATACAGGTAAGAATAAGAGATCAAATTAACAAGTAATTAAAGAGCAGCAGTAAAATAACAATAGTGAGAGTATATACAGGGGGGGGGGGGTACCGTATCGATACAGAGTCAGTGTGCGGGGGGGCATCGGTTAGTTGAGGTAGTATGTACATGTAGGTAGAGTTATTAAAGTGACTATGCATAGATGACAACAGAGAGTGGCAGTGGTGTAAAGAGTGGGAGGGGAGGGGGGGGCAATGCAAACAGTCTGAGTAGCCATTTGACAAGATGTTCAGGAATCTTTGGCTTGGGGGTTGAAGCCTCTTGGACCTAGACTTGGCTCTCCGGTACCGCTTGCCGTGTGGTAGAAGGGAGAAAAGTATATGACTAGAGTGGCTGGAGTCTTTGGCAATTTTTAGGGCACCGCCTGGTATAGAGGTCCTGGATGGCAGGAAGCTTGGCCCCAGTGATGTACTGGGCCGTTCACATTACCCTCTCTAGTGCCTTGCGGTCGGAGGCCAAGCAGTTGCCATACCATGCTCTTGATGGTGTAGCTGTAGAACCTTTTGAGGATCTGAGGACCCATGCCAAATCTTTTCAGTCTCCTGATTCGGGAATAGGTTTTGTCGTGCCCTCTTCATGAATGTCTTGGTGTGCTTGGACCATGTTAGTTTGTTGGTGATGTGGACACCAAGGAACTTGAAGCTCTCAACCTGCTCCACTGCAGCCCTGTCAATGAGAATGGGGGCGTGCTTGGTCCTCTTTTTCCTGTAGTCCACAATCATCTGCTTTGTCTGGATCACGTTGAGGGAGAGATTGTTGTCCTGGCACCACATGACCAGGTCTCTGACCTCCTCCCTATAGTCTGTCTCTTCGTTGTTGGTGATCAGGCCTACCACTGTTGTGTCATCGGCAAATTTAATGATGGTGTTGGAGTCGTGCTGGCTGTGCAGTCATGAGTGAGCAGGGAGTACCTGAGGGGACTGAGCACGCACCGCTGAGGGGCCCCTGGGTTGAGGATCAGTGTGGCAGATGTGTTGTTACCTACCCTTACCAACTGGAGGCGGCCCGTCAGGATGTCCAGGATCCAGTTGCAGAGGGAGATGTTTAGTCCAAGGGAACTTAGTTTATTGATGAGATTTGAGGACACTATGGTTTTGAAAGCTGAGCTGTAATCAATGAATAGCATTCTCACACACAGTTGAAGTTGGAAGTTTACATACACTGAGGTTGGAGTCATTAAAAATTGTTTATCAACCACTCCACAAATTTCTTCTTAACAAGCTACAGTTTTAAGAAGTTGGTTAGGACATCTACTTCGTGCATGACACAAGTAATTTTTCCAACAATTGTTTACAGACAGATTGTTTCACTTATAATTCAATGTATCACAATTCCAGTGGGTCAGAAGTTTACATACTGTACACTAAGTTGACTGTGCCTTTAAACAGCTTGGACAATTCCAGAAAATTATGTCATGGCTTTAGAAGCTTCTGATAGGCAAATCATCATTTGAGTCAATTGGAGGTATACCTCTGGATGTATTTCAAGGCCTACCTTCAAACTCAGTGCCTCTTTGCTTGACATCATGGGAAAATCAAAAGAAATCAGCCAAGACCTCAGAAAATAAATTGTAGACTTCTTCAAGTCTGGTTCATCCTTGGGAGGAATTTCCAATGATCTGAAGGTACCGCTTTCATTTGTACAAACAATAGTACGCAAGTATAAACACCATGAGTCCACGCAGCCGTCATACCGCTCAGGAAGGAGACGCGTTCTGTCTCCTAAAGAGGAATGTACTTTGGTGCGAAAAGTGCAAATCAATCCCAGAACACCAGCAAAGGACCTTGTGAAGATGCTGGAAGAAACATGTACAAAAGTATCTATATCCACAGTAAAACGAGTCCTATATTCGACATAACCTGAAAGGCCGCTCAGCAAGGGAGAAGCCACTGCTCCAAAATCGCCATAAAAATGCCAGACTACGGTTTGCAACTGCACATGGGGACAAAGATCGTACTCAAAGATGTCCTCTGGTCTGCAAAAAATAGAACTGTTTGGCCATAATGACCATTGTTATGTTTGGAGGGAAAAGCTTCATGTATTGGGAGTGCTTTGCTGCAGGAGGGACTGGTGCACTTCACAAAATAGATGGCATCATGAGGAATGGATAATTATCTGGATTTATTGAAGCAACATCTTAAGATATTAGTCAGGAAGTGAAAACTTGGTCACAAATGGGTCTTTCAAATGAACAATGACCACAGGCATAGCATACTTCCAAAGTTGTGGCAAAATGGCTTAAGGACAACAAAGTCAAGGTATTGGAGTGGCTATCACTAAGCCCTGACCTCAATCCTGTAGAAAATATGTGGGCAGAACTGAAAAAAGCATGTGTGAGCAAGGAGGTCTAGAAACCCGACTCAGTTACACCAGCTCTGTCAGGAGGAACGGGCCAAAATTCACCCAACTTATTGTGGGAAGCTTGTGGAAGAATACCCAAAACGTTTGACCCATGTTAAACAATTTAAAGACAATGCTACCAAATACTAATTGAGTGTATGTAAACTTCTGACCCACTGGGAATGTGATGAAATAAATAAAAGCTAAACTAAATCATTCTCTCTACTATTATTCTGACATTTCACATTCTTCAAATAAAGTGGTGAACCTAACTGACCTAAGACAGGGACTTTTTACTGGGATTAAATGTCAGGAATTGTCAAAAACTGAGTTTAAATGTATTTGGTGTATGTAAACTTCAGACTTCAACAATAGGTGTTCCTTTTGTCCAGGTGGGAAAGGGCAGTGTGGAGTGCAAGATAGATTGCATCATCTGTGGATATGTTGGGGCGGTATGCAAATTGGAGTGGGTCTAAGGTTTCTGGGATG
Source organism: Oncorhynchus mykiss (assembly GCF_013265735.2). NCBI lineage: Eukaryota > Metazoa > Chordata > Actinopteri > Salmoniformes > Salmonidae > Oncorhynchus > Oncorhynchus mykiss. Next base: position 31,064,901 of record NC_048575.1, on the reverse strand, counting down.
ATGGTGTTGATGTGAGCCATTTCAAAGCACTTCATGGATACATACAGTGCCTTGCGAAAGTATTCGGCCCCCTTGAAGTTTGCAACCTTTTGCCACATTTCAGGCTTCAAACATAAAGATATAAAACTTTATTTTTTTGTGAAGAATCAACAACAAGTGGGACACAATCATGAAGTGGAACGACATTTATTGGATATTTCAAACTTTTTTAACAAATCAAAAACTGAAAAATTGGGCGTGCAAAATTATTCAGCCCCTTTACTTTCAGTGCAGCAAACTCTCTCCAGAAGTTCAGTGAGGATCTCTGAATGATCCAATGTTGACCTAAATGACTAATGATGATAAATACAATCCACCTGTGTTTAATCAAGTCTCCGTATAAATGCACCTGCACTGTGATAGTCTCAGAGGTCAGTTAAAAGCGCAGAGAGCATCATGAAGAACAAGTAACACACCAGGCAGGTCCGAGATACTGTTGTGAAGAAATTTAAAGCCGGATTTGGATACAAAAAGATTTCCCAAGCTTTAAACATCCCAAGGAGCACTGTGCAAGCGATAATATTGAAATGGAAGGAGTATCAGACCACTGCAAATCTACCAAGACCTGGCCGTCCCTCTAAACTTTCAGCTCATACAAGGAGAAGACTGATCAGAGATGCAGCCAGGAGGCCCATGATCACTCTGGATGAACTGCAGAGATCTACAGCTGAGGTGGGAGACTCTGTCCATAGGACAACAATAAGTCGTATATTGCACAAATCTGGCCTTTATGGAAGAGTGGCAAGAAGAAAGACATTTCTTAAAGATATCCATGAAAAGTGTTGTTTAAAGTTTGCCACAAGCCACCTGGGAGACACACCAAACATGTGGAAGAAGGTGCTCTGGTCAGATGAAACCAAAATTGAACTTTTTGGCAACAATGCAAAACGTTATGTTTGGCGTAAAAGCAACACAGCTCATCACACTGAACACACCATCCCCACTGTCAAACATGGTGGTGGCAGCATCATGGTTTGGGCCTGCTTTTCTTCAGCAGGGACAGGGAAGATGGTTAAAATTGATGGGAAGATGAATGGAGCCAAATACAAGACCATTCTGGAAGAAAACCTGATGGAGTCTGCAAAAGACCTGAGACTGGGACGGAGATTTGTCTTTCAACAAGACAATGATCCAAAACATAAAGCAAAATCTACAATGGAATGGTTCAAAAATAAACATATCCAGGTGTTAGAATGGCCAAGTCAAAGTCCAGACCTGAATCCAATCGAGAATCTGTGGAAAGAACTGAAAACTGCTGTTCACAAATGCTCTCCATCCAACCTCACTGAGCTCGAGCTGTTTTGCAAGGAGGAATGGGAAAAAATTTCAGTCTCTCGATGTGCAAAACTGATAGAGACATACCCCAAGCGACTTACAGCTGTAATCGCAGCAAAAGGTGGCGCTACAAAGTATTAACTTAAGGGGGCTGAATAATTTTGCACGCCCAATTTTTCAGTTTTTGATTTGTTAAAAAAGTTTGAAATATCCAATAAATGTCGTTCCACTTCATGATTGTGTCCCACTTGTTGTTGATTCTTCACAAAAAAATACAGTTTTATATCTTTATGTTTGAAGCCTGAAATGTGGCAAAAGGTCGCAAAGTTCAAGGGGGCCGAATACTTTCGCAAGGCACTGTACATGAGTGCTACGGGTCGGTAGTCATTTAGGCAGGTTACCTTAGTGTTCTTGGGCACAGGCACTAGTGTTGTCTGCTTAAAACATGTTGGTATTACAGACTCAGACAGGGACAATGCCAGTGAAGACACTTACCAGTTGGTCAGCGCATGATCGCAGTACACATTCTGATAATCTGTTTGGCCCTGCGGCCTTCTGAATGTTGACCTGTTTGAAGGTCTTACTCACTTTGGCCGCGGAGAGCGTGATCACACACTCTTCCGGAACAGTTGGTCCTCTCATACATGTTTCAGTGTTATTTGCCTCGAAGCAAGCTTAGAAGTAGTTTAGCTCGTCTGGAAGCTGGTGTCTCTGGGCAGCTCTTGGCTGTGCTTCCCTTTGTAGTCTGTAATGGTTTGCAAGCCCTGCCACATCCGACGAGCGTCAGAGACGGTGTAATACGATTTGATCTTAGTCCTGTGTTGACGCTTTGCCTGTTTGATGGTTCATTGGGGCATAGCGGGATTTCTTTTAACTTGTTTTGGAGACTAGTTTTTGTTCGGAATTTCGGATGACTGACAATGCCCAAAGTAAACTGCTTGTTACTCAGGTCCAGAAGCTAGGATATGCATATACTTGGTAGAATTGGATAGAAAACACTCTGAAGTTTTGAATACTGTTAAAATAATGTCTGAGTATAACAGAACTGATATGGCAGGAGAAAACCAGAGGAAAAGCCATCCGTTATGTTTTTTTTTAGGTCCCAGGCCATTTCAGTGCTAGCCTATGGGAAATACAAAAAGATAGGACCCAGATTGCAGTTCCTATGGCTTCCACTAGATGTCAACAGTCTTTAGAAAGGGTTTTAAGCTTGTTTTTTGAAAAATGAGCAAGTAGTTGGAAAAACTGCAAGGTGTCTCTCATTAGAAAAGTAGTCTGTTGGCGCTTGAATGAGGTGAGCGCTCTTCGTTATTTATCTTCCCTATTGAACATACTATTCTCCATCTTAAATATTATTGTTTATTTAGATATTAGAGTACCTGAGGATGAATTAGAAACATTGTTTGACTTATTTGGACAAACTTTACCGGTAACTTTTTGGATTTGTTTGTATGCATGTTGAACGAGTGGATTACTGAGATCATTGGTGCCAACTAAACAGACTTTTTTGGATATAAAGGACTTTATCTAACAAAACAACCATTCATTCTGTAGCTGGGACCCTTGGGATTGCAAACCGAGAAAGATCTTCAAAGGTAAGTGATTTATTTAATCTCTATTTGTGATTTTGTGACGCCTGTGCGGTTTAAAAAGTATTTTGTTGTGGGGCACTGTCCTCAGATAATCGCATGGTATGCATTCGTGGTAAAGCCTTTTTGAAATCTGACGATGCGGTTGGATTAACAAGCAGTTAAGCTTTTAAATGATGTATGACACTTGTATTTTCATGAATGTTTAACATTACGATTTGTGTACTTCAATTTCACGCTCTGCAATTTCACCGGATGTTGTCGTAGGTGTCCCGCTAGCGGTTCATGCGCCCAAACAGTTTTTAAGCTTCCGGGTTAGAGTCCCGCTCCTTGAAAGCGGCAGCTGTAGCCTTTATCTCAGTGTGGATGCTGCCTGTAATCCATGGCTTCTGGTTGGGGTATGTACATATGGTTACTGTGGGGACGACGTCATTGATGCACTTATTGATGAAGCCAATGACTGATGTGGTGTACTCCTGAATGCCATCGGAGGAATCCCGGAACATATTCCAGTCTGTGCTAGTAAAACAATGCTGTAGCTTAGCATCTGCTTCATCTGACCACTTTTTTATTGATCTAGTGACTGGTGCTTCCTGCTTTCATTTTTGCTTTTAAGCAGGAATCAGGAGGTTAGAATTATTGTCAGATTTGCCAATTGGAGGGCGGGGGAGAGGTACGTACGCGTCACTGTGTGTGGAGTATATGTGGTCCAGAGTTATTTTTCAACATTTAACATGCTGATAGAAATTTGCTAAAATGGTTTTAATTAGCCTTGCATTAAAGTCCCCGGCTACTCGGAGCGCTGCCTCTGGGTGAGTGTTTTTTTGTTTGCTTATGGCGGAAAACAGCTCATTCAGTGCTGTCAGTGCAGTCTCTGACTGTGGTGGTATGTAAACAGCTACGAAGAATACAGATGAAAATTCTATCGGTAGGTTGTGTGGTCTACAGCTTATCATGAGATACTCTACCTCTGGCGAGCAATAGCTCAAGACTTCCTTAGATATCATGCACCAGCTGTTATTTCCAAATACATAGTCCTGCGCCCCTTGTCTTACCACACGCCACTGTTCTAGCCTGCCGGTACATCGTATAACCAGCCAGTTGTATGTTGATATTGTCGTTGTTCAGCCTCGACTCTGTGAAGCATAAGATGTTACAGTTTTTAATGTCCAGTTGGTAATTTAATATTTTGCGTAACTCGTCGATTTTACTCTCCAAGGATTGCACGTTTGCTTGCAGAAAATAAGGAAGTGGGGGTTTATTCGATCGCCTACGAATTCTCAGAAGCAGCCTGCACTTCTGCCCCTATTTCTCCGCCTCCTCTTCACGCAGATCACTGGGATCGGGTACTGTTCCAGAGGAAGCATTATATCCTTCGCGATGCAATTTCAATGTTGTTTGAGTTGCTTTGTGTATCTCCAAATTTGCTTGAGATGATTTTACTACAACACTGCTCACTGAATCGCTTGACATATGCGTTTCAAGAGCTGTCAGTCAAGGAGAGCTAATAACTACAAGCTCCCTTCCCACTCAGCCTGTCTTTTCAAACTTCCTGGTAGTTAGCTGTGAGACAAAAAGTAATTTTCACAATGACTGTTCAGGACATTTAACACTGTCGGTTCTGAAAGCTTGTATAAGCATTTGATATGAAAGGTTTTCCCTGTTAAGAGGTTACTGTGAACTTCATGGAAGTTACTTGCCTGGAAGTTGCTGTAAATTTTAAATACTGAATTGGCAACCTCATAGCTAGTAACTGCTAATAACTCACTGACAACCAACTGCCAGTAACATACAGGCAGCTTCACTGGCAACCTAACTCTCAGTAGGTTATTGTAAAATGTACAGTTACATACTTGCAAATATCTGCCAGTACTTCATTATACTTGCTTGATTACAAATAAGCTTATGACATTATGGGACAACTACTAAAGGTCATGAACAATCAAAATCATGTTTTTCATGAAATTGGATGGTATTTTAATGAAACCAGATCCATTTATGATGACCAAAGTATATATTGCTAGTTACTCTACTTGTGCCAAAATTTGACTGCAGTATGTCAGCAATTATAAAACAAATTACACTATTCTTCTATGGCAAAGATACTTATACCTTTCCCCTTTCATCTGTGACTTGTGTTAGCTACTTACTGGCTAGCTAGGTCTTCAGCCATTTTGGGAACATTGAGTTTGCAAAGCTGTCATCAAGGCAAAGGGTGGCTACTGAAGAATCTCAAATATTTGTTTTACACTTTTTTTGTTACTACATGATTTCATATGTGTTATTTCATAGTTTTGATGTCTTCACTATTATTCTACAATGTAGAAAATAGTTTAAAAAAAGAGAAAAACCCTGGAATGAGTAGGTGTGTCCAATCTTTTGACTGGTACTGTATCTTGAGTATCTTAATTTCCACAATTAACGAATAATATGTGTAATAATGTAGGCAGTTACTGCGAAGGATTGTTACCAAAAACCAGGATTGTTACCTATAACCAGGATTGTTACCTATAACCAGGATTGTTACCTATAACCAGGACTGCCATTACAAAAATAGCATTTTTGGAAATCAATTATTATTTTAGCAAACAATTATTGTGATTCATCCTGTAGTCCCTAACATCATTACCCCATGGCAACAGATGTCAGATACATATAATACACACACACACACTTACCCATACACACTCGATCCCTTTTCCTCACAAACAACCACAAGCTCAGATGTTCAACAATTGTTCCATCCCCAAGCCCAACTCAAGAAAGGATTTTATGTGTGAATGCATAAACAGTTGCAGCTGTTTGAGAAGGCATGTAAAACTGAGCAAAAATTGGGAGATTTGATTAACCAATGTCAAGTCCTAGCTGATGGAGATCAGATACACCCCCTTCAACTGAAACACACACACACGCTGGTCCCCCGTTGTGACCATTTTCCCAAGCATCTCTGTGCAGTCAGACCTTTAATTATGTTGTGCCACCAGGGCCACGCCCAACATTTTTTCTCAGCTTTAGAAGTATCTAGATTTACCAAATTATGTGTTGTTAAAGTTATATATATTCGCCATACTTGTTGTAAATGTTCATATTCCAGAAATAAATGTATTCCACAAATGTATTCTACATAAATATCCTTAGTATTACAGATAGCACTGGAGATGTGTGCTCTTCATGGATTAATCCCGGTTTCAAATGTATTTGTATTTTTAAGGATCCCCATGCTTTGGGAGCAGCCACTCTTCCTGGGGTCCAGCAACACCTGTTATGGATGATGCGAATTTTCGCAGCTTTTTGTTAAAAATCGCGCAACATTTCAAAGTCCTGCTACTCATGCCAGGAATATATTATATGCATATGATAAGTATGTGTGGATAGAAAACACTCTGAAGTTTCTAAAACTGGTTAAATCGGGTCTGTGGCTATAACAGAACGTGTTTAGGAGTAAAAATCCCTGGTAAAACTGTTTACCAAAAACAAAAACAAAATATTCATCCGCCATTCAATCAATTGTTTAAGACGAGAGAAAATATATGCGAACCCCCTGTAAACGCCTACAGCTTCCACACGATGTCACCATTGCTATCAGAATCATTTATCCCTGGTTGCAACACAAATAGACCCCTCCCTTCTTCTGACGCACCACAGGATGTTGTGAAACTGAAAAAATGGACGATGTTTTCCAGACTTGCTGCTATCGAATACAGATCGCCCCGTGATCAATTTGATACATCATTAACGTTTATTAATACCTAAAGTTGGTTTAGAAACGTCGTTTGAAGTGATTTGTAAAAGTTTATAGGCGACTTTTGTAATTTTAAAAAGTGACGTTGCGTCTTGTAAATGGACTTTTTGCAGCATCAGACTGGCCTTCAGCAAATGACAATTTGGGTATACAATGACGGATTTAATCGGGAAAAAGACCCAATTGTGATGTTTATGGGACATATAGGAGTGCCAACAAAGAAGCTCGTCCAAGGTAATGAATGTTTTATATTTTATTTCTGCGTTTTGGGTAGCGCCGGCTACCGCAAAATCTGTTGTTTACGTGTCGTGCTGGTATTTTGGGGGGTGCATGCTATCAGATAATAGCTTCTCATGCTTTCGCCGAAAAGCATTTTACAAATCTGACTTGGTGGCTAGATTCACAACGAGTGTAGCTTTAATTCAGTACCTGGCATGTGTGTTTTAATGAAAGTTTGAGATTTAACGAGTACTAAGTAAAGTACTATAGGTGGCGCTCTGAAAATTCCGCTGAGCTATCCCTCTGCAGGGATCACCTCCATAAGAATTAAGGCAGTTACATACAATTTATTACATGACATTACATTTCATAACACTTTTCACAACACATTGAGTGTGTTCCCTCGGGAACTACTCTACTATTACATATCTACAATACAACATTCATGTGTACATGTGTGTTACGGTTTTCTTCTATCGAAAGAGTTTCTTGGCGTGACAGTGTGTGTAGAGTGCTTGTCTTATCATGTGTGTATGTGTGTCTGTGCCTGTGTGTGTGTCTCGTCATAGTCCCCGCTGTTCCATGAGATGTATTTTTATCAGTTTTTTTAGTCTGATTCTACTGTTTACATCAGTAACCTGATGTGGAATAGAGTTCCATGAAGCAATGGATCTATGTAGTACTGTGCTGCTCACATAGTCTGTTCTTGATTTGACGCTTGTGAAGAGACCTTTCGTGACACCTTTCATGGGTGTCCGAGCTGTGTGCTAGTAGTTTAAACAGACACATTCAGGATGTCAACACTTCTTACAAAAAAAGGTAGTGATGAAGTCAATCTCTCCTCCACTTTGAGCCATGAGAGATTTACATGCATATTATTAATGTTAGCTCTCCGTGTTTTTAATGGTAAGCCGGGCTTCGTGTTCTGAACCGGTTGTAATCCTACGCCTCGGCAGGCTCGTTGGGCTCCCCTCTGTGTTCTGTTAGACAGGTAACTCGATATCCATAATATAGCAAACAAGAAGTGGAGGCTATGCTGAGGATGGGGGTCATTGAAGAGTCCCACAGTGTATGGTGCAGCACCATCGTGTTGATGCCCAAACCGGTGGGTAGCCTCTGCTTCTGTAATGATTTCCGGGGTGTGAATGACGTAAGCTTATTCAATCCTACCCAAATCAAATCAAATCAAATGTATTTATATAGCCCTTCGTACATCAGCTGATATCTCAAAGTGCTGTACAGAAACCCAGCCTAAAACCCCAAACAGCAAGCAATGCAGGTGTAGAAGCACGGTGGCTAGGAAAAACTCCCTAGAAAGGCCAAAACCTAGGAAGAAACCTAGAGAGGAACCAGGCTATGTGGGGTGGCCAGTCCTCTTCTGGCTGTGCCGGGTGGAGATTATAACAGATCATGGCCAAGATGTTCAAATGTTCATAAATTACCAGCATGGTCCAATAATAATAAGGCAGAACAGTTGAAACTGGAGCAGCAGCACGGCCAGGTGGACTGGGGACAGCAAGGAGTCATCATGTCAGGTAGTCCTGAGGCATGGTCCTAGGGCTCAGGTCCTCCGAGAGAGAGAAAGAAAGAGAGAATTAGAGAGAGCACACTTAAATTGACACAGGACAGGAAGATCACATCAGTGTCTCAACCCACTCAGGTGACGCACCCCTCCCAGGGACGGTATGACGCACCCCGTTGACAGCCTCCTCCCGGGAGAAGACGCCGTTCTCGACACCAGACGGATTGTATCAGTACCGGGTGCTCCTGTTCGGTCTCCAACGGAGCCCCGCCCACATTCCAGCGACTGATGAACAGAGTGCTTCGACCCCACCAGCATTACGCAGTGGCCTATCTAGATGATATCATCATCCACAGCCAAGGTTGGGAAGAGCACCTGACGCGCCTCCAGGCAGTGCTGGACGCTCTCAGACAAGCCAGGTTGACCGCGAACCCCAAGAAATGCAAACTAGGTTTCGAGGAGATGGAGTACCTGGGGTATTTGATCGGACGTGGGAACGTCAAGCCCCAGGAAAGGAAGGTTCACGTGGTATGTGACTTGACACAGGTCAAGTCCTTCCTGGGACTGGCAGGATCCTATAGCCGGTTTAGTTTATCCCTAGAAAACACTCTGAAGTTTCTAAAACTGTTTGAATCGTGTCTGTGAGTATAACATAACTTATTTAGCAGGCGAAACCCCGAGGACAAACCATTCAGAATTTTCTTTTTTTGAGGTCACTCTCTTTTCAATGTGTTTTCATTGGGAATCCAGATTTCTAAGGGACCTTCTTGCAGTTCCTACAGTTCCTATGTCACCAGTCTTTAGAATTTGGTTTTTCCTTTGTGTAATGAAGAAGTAGCCCATTCAGAATAAGGGTCACTTGTAGTGTACTGTTAGACAGATGCGCATCACCAGAAAGCTAGCTACAGTTTGTTTTCCTCCTGTATTGAACACAGATCATCCCGTCTTCTTTTTTATTTACGTTAAAAAAAAACTAAAGTTGTATAACAAAAGTAGTTTGAAATGTTTTGGCAAAATGTACAGGTAACTTTTGAGATATTTTGTAGTCACATTGCGCAAGTTGGAACATGTATTTTTCTGGATCAAACATGCCAAATAAATGGACATTTTGGATATATATCGACGGAATTAATCAAACAAAAGGACCATTTGTGAAGTTTATGGGACATATTGGAGTGCCAACAAAAGAAGCTCGTCAAAGGTAAGGCATGAATTATATATCAATTTCTGCGTTTTGTGTCGTGCCTGCAGGGTTGAAATATGCTTTTCTCTCTTAGTTTGCATAGGTTGCTTTCACCGAAAAGGCTTTTTGAAATCTGAAATGTTGGCTGGATTCACAACAAGTGTAGTTTTAGTTTGCTATCTTGCATGTGTGATTTAATGAAAGTTTGATTTTTATAGTAATATATTTGAATTTGGCGCTCTGCATTTTCCTTGGCTTTTGGACGCTAGCGTCCCACATATCCCAGAGAGGTTAACAGTCTGATGGCCTTGAGATAGAAGCTGTTTTTCAGTCTCTCAGTCCCCGCTTTGATGCGCCTGTACTGACCTCACCTTCTGGATGATAGCGGGGTGAACAGGCAGTGGCTCGGGTGGTTGTTGTCCTTGATTATCTTTTTGGCCTTTCTGTGACACCGGGTGTGGTAGGTGTCCTGGAGTTGATGCGTTTGTCCCCGGTGATGCGTTGTGCAGACCTCACAACCCTCTGGAGAGCCTTACGGTTGTGGATGGAGCAGTTGTCATACCAGGCGGTGATACAGCCCGACAGGATGCTCTTGATTGTGCATCTGTTAAAGTTTGTGTGTTTTTGGTGACAAGCCAAATTTCATCAGCCTCCTGAGGTTGAAGAGGTGATGTTGCGCCTTCTTCACCACGCTGTCTGTGTGTTGGTGGACCATTTCAGTTTGTTCGTGATGTGTACGCCAAGGAACTTAAAACTTTCCACCTTCTCCACTACAGTCCCTTCGATGTGGATGGGGGCTGCTCCCTCTGCTGTTTCCTGAAGTCCACGGTCATCTCCTTTGTTTTGTTGGAGTGTGAGGTTATTTTCCTGACACCACACTCCAAGGGCCCTCACCTCCTTTCTGTAGGCCGTCTCGTCATTGTTGGTAATGAAGCCTACCACTGTAGTGTCGTCTGCAAACTTGATGATTGAGTTGGAGGCGTGCATGGCCACGCAGTCATGGGTGAGAAGTGAGTACAGGAGAGGGCTGAGAACACACCATTGTGGTGCCCCAGTGTTGAGGATCAGCAGGGTGGAGATGTTGTTTTCTACCCTCAACACCTGGGGGCCGCCCATCAGAAAGTCCAGGACCCAGTTGAACTTTCTTGTTAACAGGAACAATGGTGTCCCTCTTGAAGCATGTGGGAACAGTAGACTGGGATAAGGATTTATTGAATATGTCCGTAAACACACCAGCCAGCTGGTCTGCCCATGCTCTAAGGATGTGGCTAGGGATGCCGTCTGGGCTAGCAGCCTGCGATGGTTAACACCTTTAAATGTTTTACCCACGTTGGCTGCAGTGAAGGAGAGCCCGCAGGTTTTGGTAGTGGGCCGTGTCGGTGGCACTGTATTGTCCTCAAAGCGAGCAAATTAGTTGTTTAGTTTGTCTGGGAGCAAGACATCATGGTCCGCAACGGGGCTGGTTTTCTTTTTGTAGTCCATGATTGACTGTAGACTCTGCCACATACCTCTCGTGTCTAAGCCGATGAATTGCAACTCTACTTTGTCTCTATACTGATGCTTAGCTTGTTTGATTGCCTTGCGGAGGGAAAAGCTACACTGTTTGTATTCGGTCATGTTTCCGGTCGC